>NC_091283.1:243415972-244015972 GCF_032444005.1 Ranitomeya imitator | reverse complement strand
CCTACGTTTGTCTTTTCATCTTACTCACAGTCATTATATGTGGGGGGCTGCCTTTTCCTTTGGGGTATTTCTCTGAGGCAAGGTAGGCTTATTTTTCTATCTTCAGGCTAGTTAGTTTCTCAGGCTGTGCCGAGTTGCATAGGGAGCGTCAGGCGCAATCCACGGCTGCCTCTAGTTGTGTTTGGAGAGGATCAGGAATTGCGGTCTACAGAGTTTCCACGTCTCAGAGCTCGTTCTATTATTTTGGGTTATTGTCAGATCACTGTATGTGCTCTGATTGCTATGTACATTGTGTTACTGAATTGCCTATCACAACAGTACAGGAAGCCAAAAGTACTGATGATTCTCAATAGAGGGAAAAAAGAAGTTCTGAGACCATTTTTTTTCCTCTGCACTGTAATTTGTCTTTTTTTTCCCCTAGACATTTGGGTGGTTCAGGACACAGGTGTTACAATGGACATTAACCCCTTTACCCCCAAGGGTGGTTTGCACGTTAATGACCGGGCCAATTTTTACAATTCTGACCACTGTCCCTTTATGAGGTTATAACTCTGGAACGCTTCAATGGATCCCGGTGATTCTTACATTGTTTTCTCGTGACATATTGTACTTCATGACAATGGTAAAAATTCTTTGATAGTACCTGTGTTTATTTGTGAAAAAAACGGAAATTTGGCGAAAATTATGAAAATTTCTCAATTTTCCAACTTTGAATTTTTATGCAATTAAATCACAGAGATATGTCACACAAAATACTTAATAATTAACATTTCCCACATGTCTACTTTACAACAGCACAATTTTGGAACCAAAATTTTTTTTTGTTAGGGAGTTATAAGGGTTAAAAGTTGACCAGCAATTTCTCATTTCTACAACACCATTTTATTTTAGGGACCACATCTCATTTGAAGTCATTTTGAGGGGTCTATATGATAGAAAATACCCAAGTGTGACACCATTCTAAAAACTACACCCATCAAGGTGCTCAAAACCATATTCAAGAAGTTTATTAACCCTTCTGGTGCTTCACAGGAATTTTTTGAATGTTTAAATAAAAATGAACATTTAACTTTTTTTCACAAAAAATTTAATTCAGCTCCAATTTGTTTTATTTTACCAAGGGTAACAGGAGAAAATGGACCCCAAACATTGTTGTACAATTTGTCCTGAGTATGCCAATACCCCACATGTGGGGGTAAACCACTGTTTGGGCGTATGGCAGAGTTCGGAAGCGAAGGAGCGCCATTTGACTTTTCAATGCAAAATTGACTGGAATTGAGATGGGACGCCATGTTTCGTTTGGAGAGCCCCTGATGTGGCTAAACATTGAAACCTCCCACAAGTGACACCATTTTGGAAAGTAGACCCCCTAAGGAACTTATCTAGAGGTGTGGTGAGCACTTTGACCCACCAAGTGCTTCACAGACGTTTATAATGTAGAACCGTAAAAATAAAAAATCATATTTTTTCACAAAAATTATCTTTTCGCCCCCAATTTTTTATTTTCCCAAGGGTAAGAGAAGAAATTGGACCCCAAAAGTTGTTGTACAATTTGTCCTGAGTACGCTGATAGCCCACATGTGGGGGTAAACCACTGTTTGGGCGGATGGGAGAGCTCGGAAGGGAAGGAGCGCCGTTTGACTTTTCAATGCAAAATTGACAGGAATTGAGATGGGACGCCATGTTGCGTTTGAAGAGCCACTGATGTGCCTAAACATTGAAACCCCCCACAAGTGACACCATTTTGGAAAGTAGACCCCCTAAGGAACTTATCTAGAGGTGTGGTGAGCACTTTGACACACCAAGTGCTTCACAGAAGTTTATAATGTAGAACCATAAAAATAAAAAATCATATTTTTTCACAAAAATTATCTTTTTGCCCCCAATTTTTTATTTTCCCATGGGTAAGAGAAGAAATTGGACCCCAAAAGTTGTTGTACAATTTGTCCTGAGTACGTTGATACCCCATATGTGGGGGTAAACCACTGTTTGGGCGGATGGGAGAGCTCGGAAAGGAAGGAGCGCCGTTTGACTTTTCAATGCAAAATTGACAGGAATTGAGATGGGACGCCATGTTGCGTTTGAAGAGCCACTGATGTGCCTAAACATTGAAACCCCCACAAGTGACACCATTTTGGCACTTTGACCCACCAAGTGCTTCACAGAAGTTTATAATGGAGAGCCGTAAAAATAAAACAAAATTTTTTTCCCACAAAAATTATTTTTTAGCCCCCAGTTTTATATTTTCCCGATGGTAACAGGAGAAATTCGACCGCATAATTTGTTGTTCAATTTGTCCTGAGTGCGCTGATACCCCATATGTGGGGGGGATCCACTGTTTGGGCACATGGGAGGGCTCGGAAGGGAAGGAGCTCCATTTGGAATGAGGACTTAGATGGAATGGTCTGCAGGTGTCACATTGCATTTGCAGAGCCCCTAATGTACCTAAACAGTAGAAACCTCCCACAAGTGACACCATTTTGGAAACTAGACCCCCTAAGGAACTCATCTAGATGTGTTGTGATAGCTTTGAACCCCCAAGTGTTTCACTACAGTTTGTAACGCAGAGCCGTGAAAATTAAAAAAAAAAATCTTTCCCCAAAAAATTATTTTTTAGCCCCCAGTTTTGTATTTTCCCGAGGGTAAGAGGAGAAATTCGACCCCAAAAGTTGTTGTCCAATTTGTCCTGAGTACGCTGATACCCCGTATGTTGGGGGAAACCACCGTTTGAGCGCATGGCAGAGCTCGGAAGGGAAGGAGCGCCATTTGGAATGCAGACTTAGATGGAATGGTCTGCAGACGTCACATTGCGTTTGCAGAACCCCTAATGTACCTAAACAGTAGAAACCCCCCACAAGTGACCCCATATTGGACCAGGGAACTAATATAGATGTGTTGTGAGAACTTTGAACCCCCAAGTGTTTCACTACAGTTTATAACGCAGAGCCGTGAAAATAAAAAATCTTTTTTTTCCCACAAAAAATATGTTTTAGCCCCGAGTTTTGTATTTTCCCAAGGGTAACAGGAGAAATTGTACCCCAAAAGTTGTTGTCCTATTTGTCCTGAGTACGCTGATACCCCATATGTTGGGGTAAACCCCTGTTTGGGCACACGGGAGAGCTCGGAAGGGAAGAAGCACTGTTTTACTTTTTCAACGCAGAATTGGCTGGAATTGAGATCGGACGCCATGTCGCGTTTGGAGAGCCCCTGATGTGCCTAAACAGTGAAAACCCCACAATTATAACTGAAACCCTAATCCAAACACATCCCTAACCCTAATCCCAACAGTAACCCTAACCACACCTCTAACCCAGACACACCCCTAACCCTAATCCCAACCCTATTCCCAACCGTAAATGTAATCTAAACCCTAACTGTAACTTTAGCCCCAACCCAAACTGTAGCCCTAGCCCTAACCCTAGCCCTAACCCTAATCCTAACCCTAGCCCTAACCCTAGCCCTAACCCTAGCCCTAACCCTAATCCTAACCCTAGCCCTAACCCTAGCCCTAACCCTAGCCCTAACCCTAACCCTAGCCCTAACCCTAGTCCTAACCCTAGCCCTAACCCTAGCCCTAATGGGAAAATGGAAATAAATACATTTTTTTAATTTTTCCCTAACTAAGGGGGTGATGAAGGGGGGTTTGATTTACTTTTATAGCGGGTTTTTTAGCGGATTTTTATGATTGGCAGCCGTCACACACTGAAAGACGCTTTTTATTGCAAAAAATATTTTTTGCGTTACCACATTTTGAGAGCTATAATTTTTCTATATTTTGGTCCACAGAGTCATGTGAGGTCTTGTTTTTTGCGGGACGAGTTGACGTTTTTATTGGTAACATTTTCGGGCACGTGACATTTTTTGATCGCTTTTTATTCCGATTTTTGTGAGGCAGAATGACCAAAAACCAGCTATTCATGAATTTCTTTTGGGGGAGGCGTTTATACCGTTCCGCGTTTGGTAAAATTGATAAAGCAGTTTTATTCTTCGGGTCAGTACGATTACAGCGACACCTCATTTATATCATTTTTTTATGTTTTGGCGCTTTTATACGATAAAAACTATTTTATAGAAAAAATAATTATTTTTGCATCGCTTTATTCTCAGGACTATAACTTTTTTATTTTTTTGCTGATGATGCTGTATGGTGGCTCGTTTTTTGCGGGACAAGATGACGTTTTCAGCGGTACCATGTTTATATCTGTCTTTTTGATCGCGTGTTATTCCACTTTTTGTTCAGCGGTATGATAATAAAGCGTTGTTTTTTGCCTCGTTTTTTTTTTTTTCTTACGGTGTTTACTGAAGGGGTTAACTAGTGGGACAGTTTTATAGGTCGGGTCGTTACGGACGCGGCGATACTAAATATGTGTACTTTTATTGTTTTTTTTTTATTTAGATAAAGAAATGTATTTATGGGAATAATATTTTTTTTTTTTTTCATTATTTTGGAATATTTTTTTTTATTTTTTTTTACACATTTGAAAATTTTTTTTTAACTTTTTTACTTTGTCCCAGGGGGGGACATCACAGATCAGTGATCTGACAGTGTGCACAGCACTCTGTCAGATCACCGATCTGATAGGAGTGCAGGCTGCTTCACAGTGCCTGCTCTGAGCAGGCTCTGTGAAGCCACCTCCCTCCCTGCAGGACCCGGATCCGCGGCCATCTTGGATCCGGGGCTCGAGCAGGGAGGGAGGGAGGTAAGACCCTCGCAGCAACGCGATGACATCGCGTTGCTGCGGGGGGCTCAGGGAAGCCCGCAGGGAGCCCCCTCCCTGCGCGGTGCTTCCCTGCACCGCCGGCACATCGCGATCATCTTTGATCGCGGTGTGCCAGGGGTTAATGTGCCGGGGGTGGTCCGTGACCGCTCCTGGCACATAGTGCTGGATGTCAGCTGCGATAGGCAGCTGACACCCGGCCGCGATCGGCGGCGCTCCCCCCGTGAGCGCCGCCGATCGCGCTGGACGTACTATCCCATCCATGGTCATGGGGGCCCACCCCACATGGACGGGATAGTACGTCCGATGTCAGAAAGGGGTTAAAGGTCTGTCTTCATGTGTAGATCAGCTCACGGCAAGAGTTCAAGATATTCAAGATTTTGTGGTTCAAAATTCTTTGTTAGAACCGAGAATTCCTATTCCAGATTTGTTTTTTGGAGATAGAACTAAATTTCTGAGTTTCAAGAATAATTGTAAACTGTTTCTGGCTTTGAAATCTCGCTCCTCTGGTGACCCAGCGCAACAGGTTAGGATCGTCATTTCTTTTTTGCGTGGCGACCCTCAGGACTGGGCATTTTCTCTTGCGTCAGGAGATCCTGCATTAAGTAATATCGATGCGTTTTTCCTGGCGCTTGGATTGCTGTACGATGAGCCTAATTCAGTAGATCAGGCAGAAAAGAAATTGCTGGCTCTTTGTCAGGCTCAGGATGAGATAGAGCTATATTGCCAGAAATTTAGAAAATGGTCCGTGCTCACTCAATGGAATGAATCTGCGCTTGCAGCCATTTTCAGAAAGGGTCTCTCTGAAGCCATTAAGGATGTCATGGTGGGATTTCCTATGCCCGCTGGTTTAAATGAGTCTATGTCTTTGGCCATTCAGATCGGTCGACGCTTGCGTGAGCGTAAGTCTGTGCACCATTTGGCGGTATTACCTGAGATTAAACCTGAGCCTATGCAGTGCGATAGGACTATGACCAGAGTTGAACGGCAAGAACACAGACGTCTGAATGGGCTGTGTTTCTACTGTGGTGATTCCACTCATGCTATCTCTGATTGTCCTATGCGCACTAAGCGGTTCGCTAGGTCTGCCGCCATTGGTACGGTACAGTCAAAATTTCTTCTGTCCGTTACCTTGATATGCTCCTTGTCGTCGTATTCTGTCATGGCGTTTGTGGATTCAGGCGAGAGAGATGGCACACTCAGGAGTCAGGACTGGCACACAAGCAGAAAGGCCACTATTAATCTCCCACTGTTTTTTTTTTTATTTTTTCAGGGAGAATTTAGAAACCAAATTAAAAAAAAATAAATAGGCTTTCTATGGCCCACTATTTGAGAGAGAGTTGGCACACTCAGGAGTCAGGACTGGCACACAAGCAGAAAGGCCAATATTAATCTCCCACTGTTTTTTTTTATTTTTTCAGGGAGAATTTAGAAACAAAAAAAATAAATAAATAAATAGGCTTTCTATGGCCCACTATTTGAGAGAGAGATGGCACACTCAGGAGTCAGGACTGGCACACAAGCAGAAACGCCAATATTAATCTCCCACTGTTTTTTTTTTAAATTTTTTTCAGGGAGAATTTAGAAACCAAATTAAAAAAAAAATAGGCTTTCTATGGCCCACTATTTGAGAGAGAGATGGCACACTCAGGAGTCAGGACTGCACACAAGCAGAAAGGCCAATATTAATCTCCCACTGTTTTGTTTTTGTTTTTTTTCAGGGAGAATCTAGAAACCAAATTAAAAAAATAGGCTTTCTATGGCCCACTATTTGAGAGAGAGATGGCACACTCAGGAGTCAGGACTGGCACACAAGCAGAAAGGCCAATATTAATCTCCCACTGTTTTATTTTTATTTTTTCAGGGAGAATTTAGAAACCAAATAAAAAAAAATAAATAGGCTTTCTATGGCCCACTGTTATGTGTGCTAATGAAAGGTGTTATGAAGGCAATCCAGAGACACAGTGTGCCAAGCGATCAGAGCGCACACAGTGATCTGACAAATACCCAAAAACAAAAGAACGAGCTCTGAGACGTGGAAACTCTGTAGACTGCACCCTGATCCTATCCTAAACACAACTAAAAGCGGCTGTGGATTGCGCCTAACAACTACCTATGCAACTCGGCACAGCCTAAGAAACTAGCTAGCCTGAAGATAGAAAAATAGGCCTGACTTGCCCCCAGAGAAATACCCCAAAGGAAAAGGTAGCCCCCCACATATAATGACTGTGAGTAAGATGAAAAGACAAAACGTAGGGATGAAATAGATTCAGCAAAGTGGGGCCCGATAATCTTAGACAGAGCGAGGACAGTAAAGCGAACTTTGCAGTCTACAAAAAACCCTAAAGCAAAAACCACGCAAAGGGGGCAAAAAAGACCCACCGTGCCGAACTAACGGCACGGCGGTACACCCTTTGCGTCTCAGAGCTTCCAGCAAAACAAAAGACAAGCTGGACAGAAAAAAAGCAACAAAATAGCAAAAAAGCACTTAGCTATACAGAGCAGCAGGTCACAGGAACAATCAGGAGAAGCTCAGATCCAACACTGGAACATTGACAAGGAGCCAGGATAGCAGCATCAGGCGGAGTTAAGTAACGAAGCAGTTAACGAGCTCACCAGAACACCTGAGGGAGGAAGCTCAGAAGCTGCAGTACCACTTGTGACCACAGGAGTGAATTCAGCCACAGAATTCACAACAGTACCCCCCCCTTGAGGAGGGGTCACCGAACCCTCACCAGAGCCCCCAGGCCGACCAGGATGAGCCGCATGAAAGGCACGAACAAGATCGGGAGCATGAACATCAGAGGCAAAAACCCAGGAATTATCTTCCTGAGCATAACCCTTCCATTTAACCAGATACTGGAGTTTCCGTCTAGAAACACGAGAATCCAAAATCTTCTCCACAATATACTCCAATTCCCCCTCCACCAAAACCGGGGAAGGAGGCTCAACAGATGGAACCATAGGTGCCACGTATCTCCGCAACAACGACCTATGGAATACATTATGTATGGAAAAGGAGTCTGGGAGGGTCAAACGAAAAGACACAGGATTGAGAACCTCAGAAATCCTATACGGACCAATAAAACGAGGTTTAAATTTAGGAGAGGAAACCTTCATAGGAATATGACGAGAAGATAACCAAACCAGATCCCCAACACGAAGTCGGGGACCCACACGGCGTCTGCGATTAGCGAAAAGTTGAGCCTTCTCCTGGGACACGGTCAAATTGTCCACTACCTGAGTCCAGATCTGCTGCAACCTGTCCACCACAGAATCCACACCAGGACAGTCCGAAGACTCAACCTGTCCTGAAGAGAAACGAGGATGGAACCCAGAATTGCAAAAAAATGGAGAAACCAAGGTAGCCGAGCTGGCCCGATTATTAAGGGCGAACTCAGCCAACGGCAAAAAGGACACCCAATCATCCTGGTCAGCAGAAACAAAACATCTCAGATATGTTTCCAAGGTCTGATTGGTTCGTTCGGTCTGGCCATTAGTCTGAGGATGGAAAGCCGAGGAAAAGGATAGGTCAATGCCCATCCTACCACAAAAGGCTCGCCAAAACCTTGAAACAAACTGGGAACCTCTGTCAGAAACAATATTCTCAGGAATGCCATGCAACCGAACCACATGCTGAAAGAACAAAGGCACCAAATCAGAGGAGGAAGGCAATTTAGCCAAGGGCACCAGATGGACCATTTTAGAAAAGCGATCACAGACCACCCAAATGACTGACATCTTTTGAGAAACGGGAAGGTCAGAAATGAAATCCATCGAAATATGTGTCCAAGGCCTCTTTGGGACGGGCAAGGGCAAAAGCAACCCACTGGCACGAGAACAGCGGGGCTTAGCCCTAGCACAAATCCCACAGGACTGCACAAAAGTACGTACATCCCGTGACAGAGATGGCCACCAGAAGGATCTAGCCACTAACTCTCTGGTACCAAAGATTCCAGGATGACCAGCCAACACCGAACAATGAAGTTCAGAGATAAGTTTATTAGTCCACCTATCAGGGACGAACAGTTTCTCCGCTGGACAACGATCAGGTTTATTCGCCTGAAATTTTTGCAGCACCCGCCGCAAATCAGGGGAGATGGCAGACACAATGACTCCTTCCTTGAGGATACCCGCTGGCTCAGATGAACCCGGAGAGTCTGGCACAAAACTCCTAGACAGAGCATCCGCCTTCACATTTTTAGAGCCCGGAAGGTACGAAATCACAAAGTCGAAGCGCGCAAAAAATAACGACCAACGGGCCTGTCTAGGATTCAAGCGCTTGGCAGACTCGAGATAAGTCAAGTTCTTATGATCAGTCAATACCACCACGCGATGCTTAGCTCCTTCAAGCCAATGGCGCCACTCCTCGAATGCCCACTTCATGGCCAGCAACTCTCGGTTGCCCACATCATAATTACGCTCAGCGGGCGAAAACTTCCTGGAAAAGAAAGCACATGGTTTCATCACTGAGCAATCAGAACCTCTCTGTGACAAAACCGCCCCTGCTCCAATCTCAGAAGCATCAACCTCGACCTGGAACGGAAGAGAAACATCTGGCTGACACAACACAGGGGCAGAACAAAAACGACGCTTCAACTCCTGAAAAGCTTCCACAGCAGCAGAAGACCAATTAACCAAATCAGCACCCTTCTTGGTCAAATCGGTCAATGGTTTGGCAATGCTAGAAAAATTACAGATGAAGCGACGATAAAAATTAGCAAAGCCCAGGAACTTTTGCAGACTTTTCAGAGATGTCGGCTGAATCCAATCCTGGATGGCTTGGACCTTAACTGGATCCATCTCGATAGTAGAAGGGGTAAAGATGAACCCCAAAAATGAAACTTTCTGCACACCGAAGAGACACTTTGATCCCTTCACAAACAAAGAATTAGCACGCAGGACCTGAAAAACCATTCTGACCTGCTTCACATGAGACTTCCAATCATCTGAGAAGATCAAAATGTCATCCAAGTAAACAATCAGGAATTTATCCAGATACTCACGGAAGATGTCATGCATAAAAGACTGAAACACAGATGGAGCATTGGCAAGTCCGAACGGCATCACTAGATACTCAAAATGACCCTCGGGCGTATTGAATGCAGTTTTCCATTCATCTCCTTGCCTGATTCTCACCAGATTATACGCACCACGAAGATCTATCTTAGTGAACCAACTAGCCCCCTTAATCCGAGCAAACAAGTCAGATAACAATGGCAAGGGATACTGAAATTTAACAGTGATCTTATTAAGAAGGCGGTAATCAATACACGGTCTCAGCGAACCATCCTTCTTGGCTACAAAGAAGAACCCTGCTCCCAGTGGTGATGACGATGGGTGAATATGTCCCTTCTCCAGGGATTCCTTCACATAACTGCGCATATCGGCGTGTTCGGGCACGGATAAATTAAATAATCGACCTTTAGGGAATTTACTACCAGGAATCAAATTGATAGCACAATCACAATCCCTATGCGGAGGTAGGGCATCGGACTTGGGCTCTTCAAATACATCCTGATAATCAGACAAGAACTCTGGGACCTCAGAAGGGGTGGATGATGAAATCGACAAAAATGGAACATCACCATGTACCCCCTGACAACCCCAGCTGGATACCGACATGGAATTCCAATCCAATACTGGATTATGGGTTTGTAGCCATGGCAACCCCAACACGACCACATCATGCAGATTATGCAACACCAGAAAGCGAATAACTTCCTGATGTGCAGGAGCCATGCACATGGTCAGCTGGGCCCAGTACTGAGGTTTATTCTTGGCCAAAGGTGTAGCATCAATTCCTCTCAATGGAATAGGACACCGCAAAGGCTCCAAGAAAAACCCACAACGTTTAGCATAATCCAAATCCATCAGATTCAGGGCAGCGCCTGAATCCACAAACGCCATGACAGAAAATGACGACAAAGAGCATATCAAGGTAATGGAGAGAAGGAATTTGGACTGTACAGTACCAATGACGGCAGACCTAGCGGACCGCTTAGTGCGCTTAGGACAATCAGAAATAGCATGAGTGGAATCACCACAGTAGAAACACAGCCCATTCAGACGTCTGTATTCCTGCCGTTCAACTCTGGTCATAGTCCTATCGCACTGCATAGGCTCAGGTTTAACCTCAGGCAATACCGCCAAATGGTGCACAGATTTACGCTCACGCAAGCGTCGACCGATCTGAATGGCCAAAGACAAAGACTCATTCAAACCAGCAGGCATAGGAAATCCCACCATGACATCCTTAAGAGCCTCAGAGAGGCCCTTTCTGAACAAAGCTGCCAGCGCAGATTCATTCCACTGAGTGAGTACTGACCATTTCCTAAATTTCTGACAATATACTTCTATATCATCCTGACCTTGGCACAAAGCCAGCAAATTTTTCTCAGCCTGATCCACTGAATTAGGCTCATCGTACAGTAATCCGAGCGCCAGGAAAAACGCATCGACACTACTCAATGCAGGGTCTCCTGGCGCAAGAGAAAATGCCCAGTCTTGAGGGTCGCCGCGCAAAAAAGAAATAATAATCAAAACCTGTTGAATAGGATTACCAGAAGAATGAGGTTTCAAGGCCAGAAATAGCTTACAATTATTTTTGAAACTTAGAAACTTCGTTCTATCTCCAAAAAACAAATCAGGAATAGGAATTCTTGGTTCTAACATAGATTTCCGATCAATAGTATCTTGAATCTTTTGTACATTTATAACGAGATTATCCATTGAAGAGCACAGACCCTGAATATCCATGTCCACACCTGTGTCCAGAATCACCCAAATGTCTAGGGGAAAAAAAAAATGAACACAGAGCAGAAAAAAAAAAAAAAAAAAAAAAATGATGTCAGAACTTTTTCTTTCCCTCTATTGAGAATCATAAGGGGGCTCCTTGTACTGTTATGTGTGCTAATGAAAGGTGTTATGAAGGCAATCCAGAGACACAGTGTGCCAAGCGATCAGAGCGCACACAGTGATCTGACAAATACCCAAAAACAAAGAACGAGCTCTGAGACGTGGAAACTCTGTAGACTGCACCCTGATCCTATCCTAAACACAACTAAAAGCGGCTGTGGATTGCGCCTAACAACTACCTATGCAACTCGGCACAGCCTAAGAAACTAGCTAGCCTGAAGATAGAAAAATAGGCCTGACTTGCCCCCAGAGAAATACCCCAAAGGAAAAGGCAGCCCCCCACATATAATGACTGTGAGTAAGATGAAAAGACAAAACGTAGGGATGAAATAGATTCAGCAAAGTGGGGCCCGATAATCTTAGACAGAGCGAGGACAGTAAAGCGAACTTTGCAGTCTACAAAAAACCCTAAAGCAAAAACCACGCAAAGGGGGCAAAAAAGACCCACGGTGCCGAACTAACGGCACGGCGGTACACCCTTTGCGTCTCAGAGCTTCCAGCAAAACAAAAGACAAGCTGGACAGAAAAAAAGCAACAAAATAGCAAAAAAGCACTTAGCTATACAGAGCAGCAGGTCACAGGAACAATCAGGAGAAGCTCAGATCCAACACTGGAACATTGACAAGGAGCCAGGATAGCAGCATCAGGCGGAGTTAAGTAACGAAGCAGTTAACGAGCTCACCAGAACACCTGAGGGAGGAAGCTCAGAAGCTGCAGTACCACTTGTGACCACAGGAGTGAATTCAGCCACAGAATTCACAACAGCCCACTATTTGAGAGAGAGATGGCACACTCAGGAGTCAGGACTGGCACACAAGCAGAAAGGCCAATATTAATCTCCCACTGTTTTTTTTTTATTTTTTCAGGGAGAATTTAGAAACCAAATATAAAAAAAATATATGCTTTCTATGGCCCACAATTTGAGAGAGAGAGATGGCACACTCAGGAGTCAGGACTGGCACACAAGCAGAAAGGCCAATATTAATCTCCCACGTTTTTTTGTTATTTTTTCAGGTAGAATTTAGAAACCAAATTTTTTAAAAAATAAATAAATAGGCTTTCTATGGCCCACTATTTGAGAGAGAGATGGCACACTCAGGACTGGCACACAAGCCCAAAGGCCAATATTAATCTCCCACTGTTTTTTTCTTCAGGGAGAATTTATAAACCCAATAAAAAAAAAAGAAAAAAAAAAAGGCTTTCTATGGCCCACTATCTGAGAGAGATGGCACACACAGGGATGGCACTCTAGCAGAAATGTCAATCTTAATCTCCCACAACTTATTTTTTAGGGAGAATTTAAAAAAAAAAAAAAAGGGACTGTCCTACAATTACTATCTCCCTGCAGTAATCTCAGCCAGGTATGGCAGGCAGCAATAAGGAGTGGACTGATGCACAAATTAAATAAAATGTGTGGACAAACAAATAAGATAGCTGTGCAGAAAGGAAGGAACAACAGGATTTGTGCTTTGAAAAAAGCAGTTGGTTTGCACAGCGGCGTACACACAGCAATGCAGCTATCAGGGAGCCTTCTAGGGCAGCCCAATGAGCTACAGCGCTGAGGGAAAAAAAATGTAGCTTCCACTGTCCCTGCAAACAAAATGTGGTGTTGGACAGTGGAAATCGCTACAGCACAAGCGGTTTGGTGGTTAATGGACCCTGCCTAACGCTATCCCTGCTTCTGACGAAGCGGCAGCAACCTCTCCCTAGGCTCAGATCAGCAGCAGTAAGATGGCGGTCGGCGGGAACGCCTCTTTATAGCCCCTGTGACGCCACAGACAGCAAGCCAATCACTGCAATGCCCTTCTCTAAGATGGTGGGGACCAGGACCTATGTCATCACGCTGCCCACACTCTGCGTCCACCTTCATTGGCTGAGAAATGGCGCTTTTCGCATCATTGAAACGCGACTTTGGCGCGAAAGTCGTGTACCGCATGGCCGACCCCACACAGGGGTCGGGTCGGGTTTCATGAAACCCGACTTTGCCAAAAGTCGGCGACTTTTGAAAATGAACGATCCGTTTCGCTCAACCCTAGTGACTGGTTCTTGCTCTAGGTGGTTGCTGTGTTTCATTCTCATATATTGCAGCCACAATGCACTGGTGTTGTGTTTTTTACACTTTGTATGGTTCTTTGGAGAACAGGGCATTTATCTTCTTGTCCTCAACTTGACTAATGTATCTCCCTAGTCTTGCAAAGAGTGCTGTGAGCCTTTGTTTAGCATTCTCTCCAGTTGGGGTCAGGCCTTTGTATTTGTCCAGCTTGGTCTAATTCTTGATCTTTACACAGTTCTGTATTTCTAATAGTTAGCTGACTTCCCTTCGTGGCACCTTGATCTTTGTCCACAGTCTTCTTTTCCAAGGGGGACACGTACTTCTGTAGTTCTTGCTGGTTGTATAGCCAAACATTTCCATGATTGCGGAGGCAGTAGCATAGATCAGGTTATTAGTTTGAGTTTTGGTGGTGGTAGGTATTGATGCAACTGCTGCTCTATTGGCATCTTCTAACATACTGTTTGGTGGTCTTTGCTGAGCCTTAGCCTTCGATCTCTGGTATTGATGGTACTTAGTTTATCTAAGATCTTCTGATTCAGATCAGCTGCAGTGCTCTCTAGTTGCAGGGTTGGATCAGGATCTTCAGGGGGTTGCACATGTTGTTCTTCCAGGTCTTCATGTGGGGTGGATCTGCAGTGAAGTTGATCCATCTCAAGTTGTGATAATAGTTTTCTCATTATGATATTGAAACAATGGATGACTAGTTGTTTCTCAGTTAGTGGATTTAATGGGGTCTACCAATCTGGGGTACCTCTTTCAGTACCACCCTGTGTTACGGAGGTCCACTCTGCTTTGGCTGGAGTCTGAATGAAGGACGCTGGCTGGAATTCCTTGATTACATGGGCGCATATAAAAGATCACTGCTTCTCCACGTATTTCCAGTCTGACAACCCTCACAGGACACAGACTATATCACACAGATACAGAGGGCAGGCCAATAGAAAAGTTGCAGGCCAGACATACATTACAATAGCCGCAGGTGGCCGGAGCCTAACGATATTTACTGTGGGAATTACAATGGTGGGGGGGAGGGCGGACAAAAAGGGGAATATCGAGTCGCCTCTGCCCAGGGGCGCAGCCTGTGGGCTGATGCATTAGGGACATGAATCTCACATGGAACCTATTATACATACATATAACTGCACAACATATTCTGGGTGCTGAGTGGTTCCGTAACACGTAACAGTGGACATGCAGGTCTTGTATCCATCCAGGGCTTCATCATCTATATATATAATTGTCTAAGGGTTTTTCCGTCTGTCTGTCTGTCTTTCTGTCTGTCTGTCCTGGAAATCCCGCGTCTCTGATTGGTCGAGGCCGCCAGGCCTCGACCAATCAGCGACGGGCACAGCGACGATGATGTCATAAAGGACGTAGACATCCCGCATCTCTGATTGGTCGAAGGCCGCCAGGCCTCGACCAATCAGAGACGGGCACAGCGACGATGATGTCATAAAGGACGTAGAAATCCCACGTTTCTGATTCAGCGACGGGCACAATATCGACGTAGATGTCATAATGGTTGCCATGGCGACGATGATGTCATAAAGGTTGCCTCGACCAATCAGCAACGGGCACAGCGACGATGATGTCATAATGGTTGCCATGGCGACGATGATGTCATAAAGGTTGCCTCGACCAACCAGCAACGGGCACAGCGACGATGATGTCATAATGGTTGCCATGGCGACGATGATGTCATAAAGGTTGCCTCGACCAATCAGCGACGGGCACAATCTGCCGTGAATTCTGGAATCATCATTGTCCATATACTACGGGGACATGCATATTCTAGAATATCCGATGCGTTAGAATCGGGCCATAATCTAGTCTATATATATAATTGTCTAAGGGTTTTTCCGTCTGTCTGTCTGTCTGTCTGTCTGTCCTGGAAATCCCACGTCTCTGATTGGTCGAGGCCGCCAGGCCTCGACCAATCAGCGATGGGCACAGTATCGACGTAGAAATCCCATGTCTCTAATTGGTCGAGGCCGCCAGGCCTCGGCCAATCAGCGACGGTACAGCGACGATGATGTCATAAAGGACGTAGACATCCCGCGTCTCTGATTGGTCGAGGCTGCCAGGCCTCGACCAATCAGCAACGGGCACGGTGACGATGATGTCATAATGGTTGCCATGGCGACGATGATGTCATAAAGGTTGCCTCGACCAATCAGTGACGGGCACAGCGACGATGATGTCAATGGTTGCCATGGCGACGATGATGTCATAAAGGTTGCCTCGACCAATCAGCAACGGGCTCAGCGACGATGATGTCATAATGGTTGCCATGGCGATGATGATGTCATAAAGGTTGCCTCGACCAATCAGCGACGGGCACAGTCTGCCGCGAATTCTGGAATCATCATTGTCCATATACTACGGGGACATGCATATTCTAGAATACCCGATGCGTTAGAATCGGGCCACAATCTAGTATGCTTTATATATACCGTCTCATTTGGTCTGCTGTTATAGTAGCATTTCATCAGATGCCGTAAAGTGACTACCAGGTACACATAAAATTGGCCATTTTTATGCGCTAAACGCTCTCATTTTTCATATTTCTAGTGCAGTAATGCAGTTCAATTTTCGTGTTTCATGTTTGCATGTTTTATCGCTGCAGTGTGCTGCCTTATTTATTTGACATGAATCTGAATGTACCATATTCGTGCTGAATTTATGTTTGGCGATCGTTTTCTGAACATATTCGCTCATCTCTAATTATGGCCACCACAAGCTGCTACACAAAATAAAAACCCCCACTCAGTATGGAGGCATTTACAGTCCACCACAACCCCAGTATAATGGCCACACATTCAGTATGAGAGTCCCAACAGCTCTTCTCTTAATATGATGCCCCCACAATAACTGATATTTGAAAAAAAAAAACATACATACTCAGCCAACCTGGTTCCTGAGGAGCGCTGCTCTGGTCTGTGCGGTGTGAGTACTGAGGCTCCGTACTACAGGTGTGATGTAGTGACGTCATTGTGCCTGCAGTGCACGGAGCCTCAGACTCAGAAGTGAAGGCTGAATGGTGGATCAGGAGCTTTCAACTCCCTGATTCACTAATCTATTCAGCGGTATCACCGTCATGGGAATGTGGATATCGCTGACATTGTGATGATGGGAAGGAGAGGGTGACCAATACCGCACCCCACCGAGCCCTGTCAATTCATAGGCATCATAGCAACTGAGTGGGCTACCTTTATGGATGATACACTCCTGCCTATCCAACTATCGTATGGTAAATATCTCATAGATCCTGGGTTCATTAGTATTTGCACCAAGAATGAGGTTAAGTGAGTATTTATTAATTGTCGGTGGTTGGAGGTAGTCAGTGAGGTGGATGGTACCATATTGTGCATGTAGGCGGCAGTACTGTGGGAACATTAGAAAGTGGGGGGATGGCAGTACTGTGTGGACATTATACTGTGTGTGAGGGGGATGTCAGTCCTGTGGAAACAATATCCTGTGTCTGTGGGAAGCCACTATTGTGGAAACGTTATACTGTGTGTGGGAGTATGACGGTACTATGAGAAGATTATACTGCGTGGGGGATGGAGGTACTATGAGAAGATTATACTGTGTGGGGGGTATGGTGGTACTATGAGAAGATTATACTGTGTGTGGTGGGATGGTGATACTGTAAGGACATTATACTGTATGTGGGGGTATGGCGGTACTATGAGAACATTATTCTGTGTGGGGGTATGGCGGTACTATGAGATTACACTGTGTGGGGTATGGCAGTACTATGAGAAGATTATACTGTGTGTGGGGGTATTGCGGTACTATGAGAACATTATACTGTGTGTGGGGGTATGGCGGTACTATGAGATTATACTGTGTGTGGGGGGTATGGCGGTACTATGAGAACATTATACTGTGTGTGGGGGTATGGCGGTACTATGAGATTATACTGTGTGTGGTGGGATGGTGATACTGTAAGGACATTATACTGTGTGTGGGGGTATGGCGGTACTATGAGAAAATTATTCTGTGTGGGGGGTATGGCGGTACTATGAGAAGATTACACTGTGTGGGGGGGTATGGCAGTACTATGAGAAGATTATACTGTGTGTGGGGGTATTGCGGTACTATGAGAACATTATACTGTGTGTGGGGGTATGGCGGTACTATGAGATTATACTGTGTGTGGGGGTATGATGGCACTATGAGATTATACTGTGTGTGGTGGTATGGCGGTACTATGAGAACATTATTCGGTGCGGGGAGATATGACGGTACTATGAGAAGATCCTACTGTGTGGGGGGTATGGCGGTACTATGAGAAGATTATACTGTGTGTAGTGGGATGGTGATACTGTAAGGACATTATACTGTGTGTGGGGGTATGGCGGTACTATGAGAAGATTATACTGTGTGTGGGGGTATGGCGGTACTATGAGAAGATTACACTGTATGGGGGGTATGGCAGTACTATGAGAAGATTATACTGTGTGTGGGGGTATTGCGGTACTATGAGATTATACTGTGTTGGAGGGTATGGCGGTACTATGAGATTATACTGTGTGGGGGTACGGAGGTACTGTAGGAACATTATACTGTGTGGGGGGTATGGCGGTACTGTAGGAACATTATACTGTGTGGGGGTATGGCGGTACTGTGAGAACATTATACTGTGTGTGGGGGTATGGCGGTACTATGAGAACATTATACTGTGTGTGGGGGTATGGCAGTACTATGAGAACATTATACTGTGTGTGGGGGTATGGTGGTACTATGAGAACATTATACTGTGTGTGGGGGTATGGCGGTACTGTAGGAACATTATACTGTGTGGGGGGTATGGCGGTACTATGAGAACATTATACTGTGTGTGGGGGTATGACGGTACTGTAGGAACATTATGCTGTGTGTGGGGGTATGGCGGTACTATGAAAACATTATACTGTGTGGGGGTATGGCAGTAGTGTGAAAATCCATTTTTTACGAGATATGCCAGTACTGTGGAAACATTATACTGTGTGACCGCCATCATATATATTACATAAGGGGTGTAAAAAGGAGAGTCATAAAAAAGACTCCTCAGGGCTGTGCTGCATTTGTACAGACTGCTATCTGCCGTCCAGACGGGACCATGTGACATCAATGGGAAGAGGGAGGGTTTCCGGAGGGAAGAGTCTAGAGGGTGCACCTGGTCAGGAGACCTTGATGACGCAGTTACTGATATTATAAAGGCCGGAGCCCCAAAGGCAGAACAGATTTGGCGCCAACAAAGGAAAGGGGTGCGGGGAAGAATCTGAGGTACCAGCTCATGGTAAAGTGCCCGAGGCAGCTGGGTGTGGGGCAGGACCCTGCTTACAGGGCATAATGGGGGCATTACACTGTGTGGGGCCAAGAAAGGGGCCCTGTACTAGGAGAACAATCCGCTCCCTCACTTCCTGTCCTCCATAGTTGGCTCGTATGTATCTATTACTGGAAACAGAACAACGTTATGATTCTTATAAAGAGTCTCCGTGCAGAAGGGGTTAATGTCCCCCGCGCTCAGTAATGGGGAATCTCCACATACCTCCACCTGCAGAGCCGCACTCCACATATATGGCTGCTCTGTGCGCACAGGACCTGTGATGAGGTCACAGGATGGGATGAGTCAGGGGGTCACATGATCGGGAGGAGGACCTCCGTGTACAGGATTTTGCTGGTTGCCATGGCGCCGGAGGAGGGTAAGTGTTGTGAGTTCTGTTTTTGGGCTCCCTCTGGTGGTTACTGGTGGTACTGGGTGACTTGTGTTCTCTGCGGTCTCTGGTGTCCACCTGTTCCATCAGGATATGGGAGTTTCCTATTTAACCTGGCTTTCTTGTCATTTCCTCGCCGGCTATCAATGTAATCAGTGTGTCTTTTTACCTCTGCTACCCGCTTCTGTTATCTTTAGGACAAGCTAAGTTTTGATTTTCCTGTTCCACGTTTTGCTTTATTTTCGTCTTTGTCCAGCTTGCAGATATGTGATTCCTTGCTGCTGGTTGCTCTAGTGGGCTGAAACTACTCCTCATGTTCCATGAGTTGGCACATGAGTTCAAGTAATTTCAGGATGGTTTTTTTGAAGGGTTTTTCGCTGACCGCGCAGTTCACTTTTGTATCCTCTGCTATCTAGCTTTAGCGGGCCTCATTTTGCTGAATCTGTTTTCATAACTACGTATGTGCTTTCCTCTCATTTCACCGTTATTACATGTGGGGGGCTGTTATGTTTGCTAATGACAGGTGTTATGAAGGCAATCCAGAGACACAGTGTGCTTAGCGATCAGAGCGCACACAGTGATCTGACAAATACCCAAAAACACAAGAACGAGCTCTGAGACGTGGAAACTCTGTAGACTGCACCCCTGATCCTATCCTAAACACAACTGAAGGCGGCTGTGGATTGCGCCTAACAACTACCTAGGCAACTCGGCACAGCCTAAGAAACTAGCTAGCCTGAAGATAGAAAAATAGGCCTGACTTGCCCCAGAGAAATTCCCCAAAGGAAAAGGCAGCCCCCCACATATAATGACTGTGAGTAAGATGAAAAGACAAAACGTAGGGATGAAATAGATTCAGCAAAGTGGGGCCCGATATTCTAGGACAGAGTGAGGACAGTAAAGCGAACTTTGCAGTCTACAAAAAACCCTAAAGCAAAAACCACGCAAAGGGGGCAAAAAAGACCACCCGTGCCGAACTAACGGCACGGCGGTACACCCTTTGCGTCTCAGAGCTTCCAGCAAAACAAAAGACAAGCTGGACAGAAAAAAAGCAACAAAATAGCAAAAAGCACTTAGCTATACAGAGCAGCAGGTCACAGGAACAATCAGGAGAAGCTCAGATCCAACACTGAAACATTGACAAGGAGCAAGGATAGCAGCATCAGGCGGAGTTAAGTAATGAAGCAGTTAACGAGCTCACCAGAACACCTGAGGGAGGAAGCTCAGAAGCTGCAGTACCACTTGTGACCACAGGAGTGAATTCAGCCACAGAATTCACAACAGTACCCCCCCCTTGAGGAGAGGTCACCGAACCCTCACCAGAGCCCCCAGGCCGACCAGGATGAGCCGCATGAAAGGCACGAACAAGATCGGAAGCATGAACATCAGAGGCAAAAACCCAGGAATTATCTTCCTGAGCATAACCCTTCCATTTAACCAGATACTGGAGTTTCCGTCTAGAAACACGAGAATCCAAAATCTTCTCCACAATATACTCCAATTCCCCCTCCACCAAAACCGGGGCAGGAGGCTCAACAGATGGAACCATAGGTGCCACGTATCTCCGCAACAACGACCTATGGAATACATTATGTATGGAAAAGGAGTCTGGGAGGGTCAAACGAAAAGACACAGGATTGAGAACCTCAGAAATCCTATACGGACCAATAAAACGAGGTTTAAATTTAGGAGAGGAAACCTTCATAGGAATATGACGAGAAGATAACCAAACCAGATCCCCAACACGAAGTCGGGGACCCACACGGCGTCTGCGATTAGCGAAAAGTTGAGCTTTCTCCTGGGACAAGGTCAAATTGTCCACTACCTGAGTCCAGATCTGCTGCAACCTATCCACCACAGAATCCACACCAGGACAGTCCGAAGACTCAACCTGTCCTGAAGAGAAACGAGGATGGAACCCAGAATTGCAAAAAAATGGAGAAACCAAGGTAGCCGAGCTGGCCCGATTATTACGGGCGAACTCAGCCAACGGCAAAAAGGACACCCAATCATCCTGGCCTGCAGAAACAAAACATCTCAGATATGTTTCCAAGGTCTGATTGGTTCGTTCGGTCTGGCCATTAGTCTGAGGATGGAAAGCCGAGGAAAAGGATAGGTCAATGCCCATCCTACCACAAAAGGCTCGCCAAAACCTTGAAACAAACTGGGAACCTCTGTCAGAAACAATATTCTCAGGAATGCCATGCAACCGAACCACATGCTGAAAGAACAAAGGTACCAAATCAGAGGAGGAAGGCAATTTAGCCAAGGGCACCAGATGGACCATTTTAGAAAAGCGATCACAGACCACCCAAATGACTGACATCTTTTGAGAAACGGGAAGGTCAGAAATGAAATCCATCGAAATATGTGTCCAAGGCCTCTTTGGGACCGGCAAGGGCAAAAGCAACCCACAGGCACGAGAACAGCAGGGATTAGCCCTAGCACAAATCCCACAGGACTGCACAAAAGTACGTACATCCCGTGACAGAGATGGCCACCAGAAGGATCTAGCCACTAACTCTCTGGTACCAAAGATTCCAGGATGACCAGCCAACACCGAACAATGAAGTTCAGAGATAACTTTACTAGTCCACCTATCAGGGACGAACAGTTTCTCTGCCGGACAACGATCAGGTTCATTCGCCTGAAATTTTTGCAACACTCGCCGCAAATCAGGGGAGATGGCAGACACAATGACTCCTTCCTTGAGGATACTCGCTGGCTCAGATGAACCCGGAGAGTCGGGCACAAAACTCCTAGACAGAGCATCCGCCTTCACATTTTTAGAGCCCGGAAGGTACGAAATCACAAAATTGAAGCGGGCAAAAAATAACGACCAACGGGCCTGTCTAGGATTCAAGCGCTTGGCAGACTCGAGATAAGTAAGGTTCTTATGATCAGTCAATACCACCACGCGATGCTTAGCTCCTTCAAGCCAATGACGCCATTCCTCGAATGCCCACTTCATGGCCAGCAACTCTCGGTTGCCCACATCATAATTACGCTCAGCAGCCGAAAACTTCCTGGAAAAGAAAGCACATGGTTTCAACACTGAGCAATCAGAACCTCTCTGTGACAAAACCGCCCCTGCTCCAATCTCAGAAGCATCAACCTCGACCTGGAACGGAAGAGAAACATCTGGTTGACACAACACAGGGGCAGAACAAAAACGACGCTTCAACTCCTGAAAAGCTTCCACAGCAGCAGAAGACCAATTAACCAAATCAGCACCCTTCTTGGTCAAATCGGTCAATGGTTTGGCAATGCTAGAAAAATTACAGATGAAGCGACGATAAAAATTAGCAAAGCCCAGGAATTTTTGCAGACTTTTCAGAGATGTCGGCTGAGTCCAATCCTGGATGGCTTGGACCTTAACCGGATCCATCTCGATAGTAGAAGGGGAAAAGATGAACCCCAAAAATGAAACTTTCTGCACACCGAAGAGACACTTTGATCCCTTCACAAACAAAGAATTAGCACGCAGGACCTGGAAAACCATTCTGACCTGCTTCACATGAGAGTCCCAATCATCTGAGAAGATCAAAATGTCATCCAAGTAAACAATCAGGAATTTATCCAGATACTCACGGAAGATGTCATGCATAAAAGACTGAAACACAGATGGAGCATTGGCAAGTCCGAACGGCATCACTAGATACTCAAAATGACCCTCGGGCGTATTAAATGCAGTTTTCCATTCATCTCCTTGCCTGATTCTCACCAGATTATACGCACCACGAAGATCTATCTTAGTGAACCAACTAGCCCCCTTAATCCGAGCAAACAAGTCAGATAACAATGGCAAGGGATACTGAAATTTAACAGTGATCTTATTAAGAAGGCGGTAATCAATACACGGTCTCAGCGAACCATCCTTCTTGGCTACAAAGAAGAACCCTGCTCCCAGTGGTGATGACGATGGGCGAATATGTCCCTTCTCCAGGGATTCCTTCACATAACTGCGCATATCGGCGTGTTCAGGCACGGATAAATTAAATAATCGACCTTTAGGGAATTTACTACCAGGAATCAAATTGATAGCACAATCACAATCCCTATGCGGAGGTAGGGCATCGGACTTGGGCTCCTCAAATACATCCTGATAATCAGACAAGAACTCTGGGACCTCAGAAGGAGTGGATGACGAAATTGACAGAAATGGAACATCACCATGTACCCCCTGACAACCCCAGCTGGATACCGACATAGAGTTCCAATCCAATACAGGATTATGGGTTTGCAGCCATGGCAACCCCAACACGACCACATCATGCAGATTATGTAGCACTAGAAAGCGAATAACTTCCTGATGTGCAGGAGCCATGCACATGGTCTGCTGGTTCCAATACTGAGGTTTATTCTTGGCCAAAGGTGTAGCATCAATTCCTCTCAACGGAATAGGACACCGCAAAGGCTCCAAGAAAAACCCACAACGTTTAGCATAATCCAAATCCATCAGATTCAGGGCAGCGCCTGAATCCACAAACGCCATGACAGAATACGATGACAAAGAGCATATCAAGGTAATGGACAGAAGGAATTTGGATTGTACAGTACCAATGACGGCAGACCTATCGAACCGCTTAGTGCGCTTAGGACAATCAGAAATAGCATGAGTGGAATCACCACAGTAGACACACAGACCATTCAACTCTGGTCATAGTCCTATCGCACTGCATAGGCTCAGGTTTATTCTTAGATAATACCGCCAAATGGTGCACAGATTTACGCTCGCGCATGCGTCGACCGATCTGAATGGCCAAAGACATAGACTCATTCAAACCAGCAGGCATAGGAAAACCCACCATGACATCCTTAAGAGCCTCAGAGAGACCCTTTCTGAACAAAGCTGCCAGCGCAGATTCATTCCACAGAGTGAGTACTGACCACTTCCTAAATTTCTGACAATATACTTCTATATCATCCTGACCCTGGCACAAAGCCAGCAAATTCTTCTCAGCCTGATCCACTGAATTAGGCTCATCGTAAAGTAATCCGAGCGCCAGGAAAAACGCATTTACATTACTCAATGCAGGGTCTCCTGGCGCAAGAGAAAATGCCCAGTCCTGAGGGTCGCCGCGCAAAAAAGAAATAATAATCAAAACCTGTTGAATAGGATTACCAGAAGAATGAGGTTTCAAGGCCAAAAATAGCTTACAATTATTTTTGAAATTAAGAAACTTAGTTCTATCACCAAAAAACAAATCAGGAATAGGAATTCTTGGTTCTAGCATAGATTTCTGATCTATAGTATCTTGAATCTTTTGTACATTTATAACGAGATTATCCATTGAAGAGCACAGACCCTGAATATCCATGTCCACACCTGTGTCCTGAAACACCCAAATGTCTAGGGGAAAAAAAAAAATGAACACAGAGCTGAGGAAAAAAAATGATGTCAGAACTTCTTTTTTCCCTCTATTGAGAATCATTAGTGTGGCTCCTTGTACTGTTATGCTGGCAATCCAGTGACACAGTGTGCCAGAAATCAGAGCACATACAGTGATCAGACAATAACCAAAAAACAATAGAACGAGCTCTGAGACATGGAATCTCTGTAGACTGCAACCTGAACCTATCCTATACACAACTAAAGGCAGCTGTGGATTGCGCCTGACAATACCTATGCAACTCGGCACAGCCTGAGGAGCTGACTAGCCTGAAGATAGAAACACAAGCCTGACTTGCCTCAGAGAAATACCCCAAAGGAAAAGGCAGCCCCCCACATATAATGACTGTTAGCAAGATGAAAAGACAAACGTAGGGATGAAATAGATCCAGCAAAGTGAGGCCCGATATTCTAGATAGAGCGAGGATAGCAAAGAGAACTTTGCAGTCTACAAAAACCCTAAAGCAAAAAACCACGCAAAGGGGGCAAAAAGACCCACCGTGCCGAACTAACAGCACGGCGGTACACCCTTTGCGTCTCAGAGCTTCCAGCAAAACGAATAGACAAGCTGGACAGAAAAAGTAGCAACAAAAGCAAAGAAGCACTTATCTAAGCAGAGCTGCAGGCCACAGGAAAAATCCAGGAGCTCAGATCCAACACTGGAACATTGACAAGGAGCAAGGAAGACAGAATCAGGCGGAGTTAAATAACAAAGAAGCCAACGAGCTCACCAGAACACCTGAGGGAGGAAGCTCAGAAGCCGCAGTACCACTTGTGACCACAGGAGTGAATTCAGCCACAGAATTCACAACAGTTGTCTTCTCGTTTTGTTCCTATGAAGGTCTCTTCTCCTAAGTTCAAGCCTCGGTTCATCGGTCCCTATAGGATCTTGGAAATTCTTAACCCTGTGTCGTTTCGTTTGGATCTCCCGGCATCGTTTGCTATTCATAATGTATTCCATCGGTCGTTGTTGCGGAAGTATGAGGTACCTGTTGTTCCTTCGCTTGAGCCTCCTGCTCCGGTGCTGGTGGAGGGAGAATTGGAGTATGTTGTGGAGAAGATCTTGGATTCTCGTGTTTCCAGACGGAAACTCCAGTATTTGGTCAAGTGGAAGGGTTATGGTCAGGAGGATAATTCTTGGGTGGTTGCCTCTGATGTTCATGCTGCCGATTTGGTCCGTGCATTTCATAGGGCTCATCCTGGTCGCCCTGGTGGTTCTCGTGAGGGTTCGGTGACCCCTCCTCAAGGGGGGGGGGTACTGTTGTGAGTTCTGTTTTTGGGCTCCTTCTGGTGGTTACTGGTGGTACTGGGTGACTTGTGTTCTCTGCGGTCTCTGGTGTCCACCTGTTCCATCAGGATATGGGAGTTTCCTATTTAACCTGGCTTTCTTGTCATTTCCTCGCCGGCTATCAATGTAATCAGTGTGTCTTTTTACCTCTGCTACCCGCTTCTGTTATCTTCAGGACAAGCTAAGTTTTGATTTTCCTGTTCCACGTTTTGCTTTATTTTCGTCTTTGTCCAGCTTGCAGATATGTGATTCCTTGCTGCTGGTTGCTCTAGTGGGCTGAAATTACTCCTCATGTTCCATGAGTTGGCACATGAGTTCAAGTAATTTCAGGATGTTTTTTTGAAGGGTTTTTCGCTGACCGTGCAGTTCACTTTTGTATCCTCTGCTATCTAGCTTTAGCGGGCCTCATTTTGCTGAATCTGTTTTCATAACTACGTATGTGCTTTCCTCTCATTTCACCGTTATTACATGTGGGGGGCTGCTATTCCTGTGGGGTGTTTCTCTGGAGGCAAGAGAGGTCTGTGTTTCTTCTAATAGGGGAAGGTAGTCCTTCGGCTGGCGCGAGACGTCTAGGAATCATCTTAGGCACGTTCCCCGGCTACTGCTAGTTGTGTGTTTAGGTTCAGGATCGCGGTCAGCTCAGGTTCCATCACCCTAGAGCTTGTTTTGTTGTTGTGCTTGTCCTTTTGTGATCCCCTGCCATTGGGATCATGACAGGTAAGGCAGCATATGTGTGAGGTCAGGAGGTGTTTATAGTGTGGATATAGCAGAGCTGTGTGTGTACGAGGTGTATGGATCAGGGCAGCGTATGAAAGGTGTATGGAGCGGAGTCGTGTGTGTAAGATGTGTACGGAGCCGTGTGCATGAGGTGTACGGAGCGCAGCCGCGTGTGTAAGAGGTGTACGGAGCCGTGTGCATGAGGTGTACGGAGCAGAGCAGCGTGTGAAAGGTGAGCGGAGCACAGCCGCGTGTGTATGAGGTGTACAGAGCACAGCCGCGTGTGTACGAGGTGTACGGAGCGGAGCAGCATGTGAAAGGTGTACGGAGCGGAGTCATGTGTAGGAGGTGTACGGAGCCGTGTGTACGAGGTGTACGGAGCACAGCCGCGTGTGTACAAGGTGTACGGAGCGTAGTCATGTGTATGAGGTGTACGTAGTGAAGTCGTGTGTAAGAGGTGTACGGAGCCGTGTGTACGAGGTGTACGGAGCACAGCCGCATGTGTACGAGGTGTACGGAGCACAGCCGCGTGTGTACGAGGTGTACGGAGCACAGCCGCGTGTGTACGAGGTGTACGGAGCACAGCCGCGTGTGTACGAGGTGTACGAAGCACAGCCGCGTGTGTACGAGGTGTACGGAGCGGAGCAGCATGTGAAAGGTGTACAGAGCGGAGTCGTGTGTACGAGGTGTACGGAGCACATCCGCGTGTGTACGAGGTGTACGGAGCACAGCCGCCTGTGTACGAGGTGTACGGAGCGGAGCAGCGTGTGAAAGGTGTATGGAGCGGAGTCGTGTGTAAGAGGTGCGCGGATGAGAGCAGAGTGTGAAAGGTGTATGGAGTGGAGCCACGTGTGTACGAGGTGTACAGAGCAGAGCCATGTGTGTACGAGGTGTGCGGAGCAGAGCCACATGTGTACAAGGTGTGCGGAGCAGCGTGTGCAATGTGTATAGAGCGGAGCCGTGTGTGTATGAGGTGTAGGGAGTAGTGCCGTGTGTCTACGAGATGTATGAAGAGGAGCCGTATGTGTATGAGGTGTACGCAGCGGAGCTGTGTGTGTGCAAGGTATACGGAGCGGAGCAGTGTGTGCAATTTGTATAAAGCGGAGCCGTGTGTGTACGAGGTGTACGGAGTAGTGCCGTGTGTGTACGAGATGTATGGAGAGGAGCCGTATGTGTATGAGGTGTACGCAGCGGAGCTGTGCGTGTGCAAGGTATACGGAGCGGAGCAGTGTGTGCAATTTGTATAAAGCGGAGCCGTGTGTGTACGAGGTGTATGGAGAGGAGCCGTATGTGTATGAGGTGTACGCAGTGGAGCCGTGTGTGTGCAAGGTATACGGAGCGGAGCAGCTTGTGCAATGTGTATGGAGTGGAGTGGTGTGTGTATGAGGTGTACGGAGTAGTGCCGTGTGTACGAGATGTATGGAGCGGAGCCGTGTGTGTATGAGGTGTATGGAGCGGAGCCGTCTATGAGGTGTACGGAGCGGAGCAGAATGTGTACGAGGTGTACGGAGCGGAGCCGTGTGTGTATGAGATGTATGGAGTGGAGCCGTGTGAACGGAGCAGAGCCGTGTGTGCAAAGTGTATTATACAGTATGGAGCATCATGTGCGGTCATTATACAGTATGGAGCATCATGTGCGGCCATTGTACAGCATGGAGCATCATGTGCGGTCATTATACAGTATGGAGCATCATGTGCTGCCATTATACAGTATAGAGCATCATTTGCGGTCATTATACAGTATGGAGCATCATGTGTGGCCATTATACAGTATTGAGCATCATGTGCGGTCATTATACAGTATTGAGCATCATGTGCAGTCATTATACAGTATGGAGCATCATGTGCGGCTATTATACAGTATGGAGCATCATGTGCGGCTATTATACAGTATGGAGCATCATGTGCAGTCATTATACAGTATTGAGCATCATGTGGGGTCATTATACAGTATTGAGCATCATGTGGGGCCATTATACAGTATGGAGAATCATGTGTGGCCATTATATAGTATGGAGCATCATGTGTGGCCATTATACAGTATTGAACATCATGTGGGGCCATTATACAGTATGGAGCATCATGTGGGGCCATTATACAGTATGGAGCATCATATGTGGCTGTAACAACTCTGCTGGCATCACGGCATGGCCTCACATCTCTCACACAATCTTACCCACTGCTCCAGGCCATGATGTGGTTTCTATTTCATGCCAGCTCCATGTTCTGTGTCTCTGCTCTCTGCATGCCTCATGGCTATGTGTATAGGGGGCCGGCGCCTGAACTCTCTGGTTCTTATAGGAATCAGGTGCATCTGTCTAATCAGTTACTGACCAATTACCAAGAGGCCTCCTGTATATAGTGCAGCTCCACCCTGTGGTCTGGGCCTGTGCAACTTACTCCCTCAGTCAGTTCTTAGCTGCTGAGGTGCCAGGTCCTGTCTCGGTTACTCTCTCTTGTCTGCCACCCAGGGGGGCGTTGTACCCTGGTCTGAGTCTTGTGTAGCCACCCAGTGGGGCTTCGTACCCTGGCCTATGTCTGCCTCCCAGAGGGGCATCGTACCCTGGCTTGTGTCTATGTCTCTGTGTCTTGTCTCGTTCCTGACTCTGTCTTAGTCTAGTCCTATTCCAGTGTCTGTTTATATTTGTGTCTTGGTTTGCTTTTCTGCTGTGCATTCTCTGTGTCTTTCTTTGCTCTGCACTCTGTGGCTTCGTTCTGCTCTTTGCGGTTCTACCTGGCTCCGCTCTTTGCGGTTCTACCTGGCTCTGCTCTTTGCGGTTCTACCTGGCTCCGCCTCCTGCATTTCTGCACTTGGCTCCGTCTCCGCTCTTGGCGTTACCTCCAGCGTCTCCGCTCTTGGCTCCGCCTCCAGCGTGTCCGCTCTTGGCTCCGCCTCCAGCGTGTCCGCTCTTGGCTCCGCCTCCAGCGTGTCTGCTCTTGGCTCCGCCTCCAGCGTGTCCGCTCTTGGCTCCGCCTCCAGCGTGTCCGCTCTTGGCTCCGCCTCCAGCGTGTCCGCTCTTGGCTCCGCCTCCAGCGTGTCCGCTCTTGGCTCCGCCTCCAGCGTGTCCGCTCTTGGCTCCGCCTCCAGCGTGTCCGCTCTTGGCTCCGCCTCCAGCGTGTCCGCTCTTGGCTCCGCCTCCAGCGTGTCCGCTCTTGGCTCCGCCTCCAGCGTGTCCGCTCTTGGCTCCGCCTCCAGCGTGTCCGCTCTTGGCTCTGCCTTCTCCTTCTCTTCTCTTAGTTCCACCTTCTACTCGTACTCAGCCTCCTGCGTTTCTGTTCTTGGTTCTAGCTCTTGTGCTTTCGCTCTGCATCCGCTCTTGCGGTCTTTCTCTACTTGTTACTTAGTCCTCCTGTCTGAATAGGTTCCTACCTGTTTCACATACCTGCCTGCAGACCGGTCCCTACCGGTTCTTCCTATGTTCCAGCCATACCCGCCTGCCTACCAGAGAGCCAGCCGTGTCCGCCTGCCCGCCAGTGTCTGTTGTACCCGTCTGCCTGCCTGTGTCCCAGCCGGGCCCGCCTGTCAGCCAGAGTGCCAGCCATGCCTGCTCCGTTCCTTAGTGGGATCAGCAGCCACAGCCAGACATCACCCAGGAGTGGCACCTGGTGGTTTCCTATTGCACAAATCTGACCTCACCATCAGAGGCTCCAGCGAACACCTAGGAAGCTACTTAGTTACGCCCCTTCCAGGGAAGTTTGGTCTGTGGTCCAGTGGGGCCACACCCCCGTTTGCCCGCGCCAACCAGTCTGAGCACGTGCGTGACAGTGGCCATTATACAGTATTGAGCATCATGTGGGGTCATTATACAGTATTGAGCATCATGTGTGGCCATTATACAGTATGCAGCATCATATGGGGTCATTATACAGTATGGAGCATCATGTGTGGCCATTATACAATATGGAGCATCATGTGTGGCCATTATACAGTATGGAGCATCATGTGGGGTCATTATACAGTATTGAGCATCATGTGTGGCCATTATACAGTGTTGAGCATCATGTGGGGTCATTATACAGTGTTGAGCATCATGTGGGGTCATTATACAGTATTGAGCATCATGTGTGGCGATTATACAGTATTGAGCATCATGTGGGGTCGTTATACAGTATGGAGCATTGTGGGGCTATTATACAGTATGGAGCACTGTGTGGCCATATTTTTTTGTTTATAATTATTCTTTCTGAACAGTGTGATCAGCAGTGCTAAATGAGTGTGGTTGAGACGTGGATATGGGTGGGACTAGTGAATGGGTGTGGTCAGAGGCGTGGCCTAAAATTTGCCGCGTCGCGCAACGCGCGGCGCAAACTTTGTCCCTCTTTCCCAGCTTCAAAAGTTGGGAGGTATGCAGACGTCTAGTATATGGCGGCATATGATTGTGCTATCGCCTCCACACCGGCAGCTAAAATGCCAAAATCTCGCTTATTTACCCCCTTCCAGTGTCCGGCTAAGGGTCATATACAGCCATGCTCCTCTCCAGTCGCTGTTGGAATTTGGTAATAGGATGGAGGGCGGCGTCCATGCTTGGACTTCAGAGAGAGTAATAAAATCACAGCTCACCTTCCCTGTCCTTTACCCCTTACACCTGACCTGTTTAGCCAATTACCTGGAGATAAATGGTGTTACAGACTTACCGTGAGAGGGGCATATAACCTCATACGTATCGCCATGGTGACGGATGGAAGACCGCACACAATACACCTGAGGGGCAGATTGAACATTTGATGCTGCCATTCGGGGTAACCAATGCTTCCAGTCTTTGAAAATGTCATTAATTATATTTTTTCTCCCTGATTGGTAGATTTGTGGTAATTTTCATGGATGATATATTGAGTTCCTCACGTACTCTGGAGGAGCATGCTGAGCATGTCAGACAGGTTCTCCAGGTTCTACGTGACAACTATTTATTTGATAACCTGGAGAAATGGCAATATGTGGTCCAGCAGGTCCAGTTCTCAGGACATTTGGCCAAAGACCAAGCAGAACAGCTGATCCGGGTATAATGTGTCTGTACCTGCACTGCTGATGAAGACTATCAGATATGGAGATTTCCTTAAAAACGTTTATTCAAATAGGTTTTCACAGTCACGCAGGAGCTCTTCCTCAGGAGAAACCTGATAGCGGATGAACATGTCAAGCTTGGAACGTTTTATATGGAGTCTTTATGAAAACAAAAAGCCAAACAAAGCACGATATGTCAGAGTTCATGAGAAAGTACGTCAAACAAAGATAAATTATGGTTCATGAGAAAAAACTAAAAACATTCACACACATTAATTATATTAAAAGGTACTTATGAATTAAGTGAGGTCACCTAAAATAATGAATAAACCTGTATGTGATGTGAATGAGAAAGCTCTTGCCAGTAAATAAATCATTTATAAATGGTGTTATTGAGTTGTGTCAGTAGTTTCCTATATGAGATGTGACCTGGTGTTCTGGAAGTTCTGAGGTCACAGGTATAGCGGTGTAAAGCTGCCACCATTAGCAAAGGCGTAGCTAGGGGTTTTGGTTCAGGGGGGGAAGCTTCTAAGTGGGCCCCTAACCAGGTAACCTTGATTACAACTCGGTGACGCGTCCTAATAGTGGAGGAGAACCTCAGCAGATGACCGCGCTATTACTGAAGATAATCTCTATAAAAAGACCAATATTGATATTACCGCCATATGGTCAGTGGTAGATACCAGTAGTGCAGAGCATATACTGTAAGTGATCACATTACAGTTACAGATAATGACTTACCATTGACGTTCTTTCTGATGGAATCGTTCACTTTTCCCATCTTTTCCATCTGGCCCAGACTGATATGACAACTTCTTCTAGCCAAGACTCGTCTGCAGAGAATACAACAAAGACATATTTCACTTCTCATATTCCAGCCCCATCACCATCTATTCCCAACCTGCACAAACTCCTCATCCTGCTGATACCCCAATACTGAGCCGCTGCTGCCGTATGTGTCCCTATTACTGCCCGTTACCCCGATACTGAGCCTCTGCTGCCGTATGTGTCCTTATTACTGCCCCTGATACCCCAATACTGAGCCGCAGCTGCTGTATGTGTCCCTATTACTGCCCCTGATACCCCAATACTGAGCCTCTGCCGTATGTGTCCCTATTACTGCACCTGATACCCCGATACTGAGCCACTGATGCCGTATGTGTCCCTATTGCTGCACCTGATACCCCGATACTGAGCCGCTGCTGCCGTATGTGTCCCTATTACTGCACCTGATACCCCAATACTGAGCCGCTGCTGCCGTATGTGTCCCTATTACTGCACCTGATACCCCAATACTGAGCCGCTGCTGCCATATGTGTCCCTATTACTGCACCTGATACCCCAATAGTGAGCCGCTGCTGCCGTATGTGTCCCTATTACTGCCCCTGATACCCCAATACTGAGCCGCTGCTGCCGTATGTGTCCCTATTACTGCCCCTGATACCCCAATACTGAGCCGCTGCTGCCGTATGTGTCCCTATTACTGCCCCTGATACCCCAATACTGAGCCGCTGCTGCCATATGTGTCCCTATTCACCTGATACCCCAATACTGAGCTGCTGATGCCGTATGTGTCGCTATTACTGCACCTGATACCCCAATACTGAGCTGCTGCTGCCATATGTGTCCCTATTACTGCACCTGCTGCACAGTTTTCCGAGGCTTCTAAATTCTAAAGCACCCCTCTATAATATAGTAATGCCGGGTGCAAGTGCCCTAGAAAACAGTGCCCACATTTTTCTCCCTAGAAAGTAATATTGCCATGTGTGCTCCTTTGATAGTCAAAGTAACCTGAGATCCCCTATAACAAGAAGTGTCCACTTTACATTTAATAATGTCCTGAGTCTGCCCCCCCGTACAGCTCCCCTATACAGAATAATGCCCCCTCACTGTATAGTACCATCCACACAGTATACTGACCCCTTAGTAGCCCCCAAACTGTTTGATGGCTCCAACACTGTATGATGGCCCCTTCACTGTAATCTCCACACTGCATGATGGCCTCCATATTGTTTAATGCACCAGATCATCCTAAATATAGTATCATACACTCCCCATAAGCCTCCATATAGTATAATACACTCCCCATAGGACGTTGACTCAACCTCTGTCCTGTGTCTTTGTGTGTACCACAATAAACATGGAGAAAAGAAAGAAGACCAAAGAACTGTCTGAGGACTTGAGAAACCAAATTGTGAGGAAGCATGAGCAATCTCAAGGCTACAAGTCCATCCCCAAAGACCTAAATGTTCCTGTGTCTACCGTGCGCAGTGTCATCAAGAAGTTTAAAGCCCATGGCACTGTGGCTAACCTCCCTAGATGTGGACGGAAAAGAAAAATTGACAAGAGATTTCAACGCAAGATTGTGCAGATGTTGGATAAAGAACCTCGACTAACATCCAAACAAGTTCAAGCTGCCCTGCAGTCCGAGGGTACAACAGTGTCAACCCGTACTATCCGTCAGAGTCTGAATGAAAAGGGACTGTATGGAAGGAGACCCAGGAAGACCCCACTTCTTACCCCGAGACATAAAAAAGCCAGGCTGGAGTTTGCCAAAACATACCTGAAAAAGCCTAAAACGTTTTGGAAGAATGTTCTCTGGTCAGATGAGACAAAAGTAGAGCTTTTTGGGCAAAGGCTGTTGTGAATTCTGTGGCAGAGCTCCCTCCTGTGGTCACAAGTGGTACTTCGGCTGGTTCTCTCTGTGAGCTTCCGTTGGTGGAGGAAAGTGGTACTGCGGCTTCTGAGTTTCCTTCCTCAGGTGATGTGGTGAGGTCGTTAGGTGTTTCCCTATTTTACTCCACCCAGTGCTTTGATCCTGGCCTCCAGTCAATGTTCTAGTGTTGGACCTGTTTCCTCCTGGATCGTTCCTGTGGCTTGCTGCTCTGCATAGCTAAGTTCCTCTTTGCTATTTGTTTGCTGTTTTTTTCTGTCCAGCTTGTCAATTTGTTTTTTTTCTGCTTGCTGGAAGCTCTGGGACGCAGAGGGTGTACCTCCGTGCCGTTAGTTCGGTACGGAGGGTCTTTTTGCCCCCTTTGCGTGGTTTTTGAAGGGTTTTGTGTTGACCGCAAAGTTACCTTTCCTATCCTCGCTCTGTTCAGAAAGTTGGGCCTCACTTTGCTAAATCTATTTCATCTCTACGTTTGTCTCTTCATCTTTACTCACAGTCATTATATGTGGGGGCTGCCTTTTCCTTTGGGGTATTTCTCTGAGGCAAGGTAGGCTTATTTTCTATCTTCAGGCTAGCTAGTTTCTCAGGCCGTGCCGAGTTGCATAGGCAGCGTTAGGCGCAATCCACGGCTGCCTCTAGTGTTGATTGTTAGGATCAGGGATTGCGGTCAACAGAGTTCCCACGTCTCAGACCTCGTTCTCGTTTTTTGGGTTATTGTCAGGTCACTGTATGTGCGCTGACCTCTATGTCCATTGTGGTTCTGAATTATCTTTCATAACAGTACTGGAGGCCAATGTACTAATGATTCTCAATAGAGGGAAAAAAGAAGTTCTGAGACCATTTTTTTTCCTTTGCACTGTGTTTTGCCTTTTTTTTCCCCTAGACATTTGGGTGGTTCAGGACACAGGTGTAGCAATGGACATTAAAGGTCTGTCTTCATGTGTGGATCAGCTCACGGCAAGAGTACAGGGTATTCAAGACTTTGTGGTTCAGAATTCTATGTTAGAACCGAGAATTCCTATTCCTGATTTGTTTCTTGGAGATAGAACTAAATTTCTGAGTTTCAAAAATAATTGTAAACTATTTCTGGCTTTGAAACCTCGCTCCTCTGGTGACCCAGTTCAACAAGTTAGGATCGTTATTTCTTTTTTGCGTGGCGATCCTCAGGACTGGGCATTTTCCCTTGCGCCAGGGGATCCTGCATTAAGTAATATCGATGCATTTTTCCTGGCGCTCGGATTGCTGTACGATGAGCCTAATTCTGTGGATCAGGCAGAGAAGAATTTGCTGGCTCTGTGTCAGGGTCAGGATGAAATAGAGGTATATTGTCAGAAATTTAGAAAGTGGTCCGTACTCACTCAGTGGAATGAAGGTGCGCTCGCAGCTATTTTCAGAAAAGGTCTCTTTGAAGCCCTTAAGGATGTTATGGTGGGATTTCCTATGCCTGCTGGTCTGAATGATTCTATGTCTTTGGCCATTCAGATCGGTCGACGCTTGCGCGAGCGTAAATCTGTCCACCATTTGGCGGTATTACCTGAGCTTAAACCTGAGCCTATGCAGTGCGATAGGACTTTGACCAGAGTTGAACGGCAAGAACACAGACGTCTGAATGGGCTGTGTTTCTACTGTGGTGATTCCACTCATGCTATCTCTGATTGTCCTAAGCGCACTAAGCGGTTCGCTAGGTCTGCCACTATTGGTATGGTACAGTCAAAATTTCTTCTGTCTGTTACCTTGATCTGCTCTTTGTCATCGTATTCTGTCATGGCATTTGTGGACTCAGGCGCTGCTCTGAATTTGATGGACTTGGAGTATGCTAGGCGTTGTGGGTTTTTCTTGGAGCCCTTGCAGTGTCCTATTCCATTGAGAGGAATTGAGGCTACGCCTTTGGCCAAGAATAAGCCTCAGTACTGGACCCAGCTGACCATGTGCATGGCTCCTGCACATCAGGAGGTTATTCGCTTTCTGGTGTTGCATAATCTGCATGATGTGGTCGTGTTGGGGTTGCCATGGCTACAAGTCCATAATCCAGTTTTATATTGGAAATCCATGTCTGTGTCCAGCTGGGGTTGTCAGGGGATACATGGTGATGTCCCATTTCTGACTATTTCTTCATCCACCCCTTCTGAGGTTCCTGAGTTCTTGTCCTATTTACCGGGATGTATTTGATGAGCCCAAGTCCGATGCCCTACCTCTGCATAGGGATTGTGATTGTGCTATCGATTTGATTCCTGGTAGTAAATTCCCTAAAGGTCGACTGTTTAATTTATCTGTGCCAGAGCACGCCGCTATGCGGAGTTATGTGAAGGAGTCTTTGGAGAAGGGGCATATTCGCCCGTCATCGTCGCCATTGGGAGCAGGGTTCTTTTTTGTAGCCAAGAAGGATGGTTCACTGAGACCTTGTATAGATTACCGCCTTCTAACCCCTTTCCGGCATCGGACGTACTATACCGTCCGATGCCGGCTCCCCTGCTTTGATGCAGGGCTCCGCGGTGAGCCCGCATCAAAGCCGGGACATGTCAGCTGTTTTGAACAGCTGACATGTGCCCGTAATAGGTGCGGGCAGAATCGCGATCTGCCCGCACCTATTAACTAGTTAAATGCCGCTGTCAAACGCAGACAGCGGCATTTAACTACCGCTTCCGGCCGGGCGGCCGGAAATGACGGCATCGCCGACCCCGTCACATGATCGGGGGTCGGCGATGCTTGTGAATGGTAACCATAGAGGTCCTAGAGACCTCTATGGTTACTGATTGCCCGTCGCTGTGAGCGCCACCCTGTGGTCGGCGCTCACAGCACACGTGCAATTCTGCTACATAGCAGCGATCAGCGATCCATCTGTTGATCCTCCTGCCCCGGTTTTGGTGGAGGGGGAGTTGGAGTATATTGTGGAGAAGATTTTGGATTCTCGTGTTTCAAGACGGAAACTCCAGTATCTGGTTAAGTGGAAGGGTTATGCTCAGGAAGATAATTCCTGGGTCTTTGCCTCTGATGTCCATGCTCCCGATCTTGTTTGTGCCTTTCATATGGCTCATCCTGGTCGTCCTGGGAGCTCTGGTGAGGGTTCAGTGACCCCTCCTCAAGGGGGGGGTACTGTTGTGAATTCTGTGGCAGAGCTCCCTCCTGTGGTCACAAGTGGTACTTCGGCTGGTTCTCTCTGTGAGCTTCCGTTGGTGGAGGAAAGTGGTACTGCGGCTTCTGAGTTTCCTTCCTCAGGTGATGTGGTGAGGTCGTTAGGTGTTTCCCTATTTTACTCCACCCAGTGCTTTGATCCTGGCCTCCAGTCAATGTTCTAGTGTTGGACCTGTTTCCTCCTGGATCGTTCCTGTGGCTTGCTGCTCTGCATAGCTAAGTTCCTCTTTGCTATTTGTTTGCTGTTTTTTTCTGTCCAGCTTGTCAATTTGTTTTTTTTCTGCTTGCTGGAAGCTCTGGGACGCAGAGGGTGTACCTCCGTGCCGTTAGTTCGGTACGGAGGGTCTTTTTGCCCCCTTTGCGTGGTTTTTGAAGGGTTTTGTGTTGACCGCAAAGTTACCTTTCCTATCATCGCTCTGTTCAGAAAGTTGGGCCTCACTTTGCTAAATCTATTTCATCTCTACGTTTGTCTCTTCATCTTTACTCACAGTCATTATATGTGGGGGCTGCCTTTTCCTTTGGGGTATTTCTCTGAGGCAAGGTAGGCTTATTTTCTATCTTCAGGCTAGCTAGTTTCTCAGGCCGTGCCGAGTTGCATAGGCAGCGTTAGGCACAATCCACGGCTGCCTCTAGTGTTGTTTGTTAGGATCAGGGATTGCGGTCAACAGAGTTCCCACGTCTCAGAGCTCGTTCTCGTTTTTTGGGTTATTGTCAGGTCACTGTATGTGCGCTGACCTCTATGTCCATTGTAGTTCTGAATTATCTTTCATAACAAAAGGCATCAACATAGAGTTTACAGGAGAAAAAAAGAGGCATTCAAAGAAAAGAACACGGTCCCTACAGTCAGAGGCGTAGCTAGGGTTTTAGCTTAGGGGGGGTGAAAAATCTGAGTGGGCCCCTAACCAGGTACCTCTGACTACAGCTACGTGGTGCACCCTAATTGTGAGCATAGGGGAAGTTTAAACTAGGAATTGGGGGGGAGGGTATTCATTTTATAGGAGGGGAAGATAGTGCAGACAGAGTCCTGGGCACAAATAAGGAAGTTGGGGGTGGCGGTGGCATGGGGGGTGGGGTCAGAACAGTTAATAATTTAAGAAATAGAAGTACAGAGAGGAACATAAAGTGCATGTATACTAATGCCAGAAGCCTCGCCAACAAAATGGACGAATTAGAACTAATGTTGTTGGAGCATAATTATGACATGGTGGGGATATCTGAAACGTGGCTGGATGAGAGCCATGACTGGGCTGTTAACTTGCAGGGCTATAGCCTGTTCAGAAATGACCGTACAGATAAGCGAGGGGGAGGGGTGTGTCTATATGTAAAATCATCCTTAAAACCCATCCTGCGCGATAATATAGGTGAATTTAATGAAAATGTAGAATCCCTGTGGGTGGAGATAAGGGGAGGGGGAAAAAATAATAAATTACTGATAGGGGTTTGTTATAAATCTCCAAAAATAATGGAAGCAATGGAGAATATCCTAGTAAAGCAAATAGATGAAGCTGCGACTCAAGGAGAAGTCATTATTATGGGGGACTTCAACTACCCTGAAATAGATTGGGGAATAGAAACCTGCAGTTCCAGCAAAGGTAATCGGTTTTTGACAATTATGAGAGACAATTACCTTTCACAACTGGTTCAGGACCCAACAAGAAGGGGGGCACTGCTAGACCTAATATTAACCAACAGGCCAGACCGCATATCAAATATAAGGGTTGGGGGTTACTTGGGAAATAGCGATCACAAAATAATAAGTTTTCATGTATCCTTTAAAAAGATGTGTAGTAGAGGGGTTACAAGGACACTAAACTTCAGGAGGGCAAATTTCAAACGGATGAGAGAGGATCTTGGTGCAATTAACTGGGACGATATCCTGAGACACAAAAATACACAGAGAAAATGGGAGACGTTTATTAGCATCCTGGATAGGACCTGTGCACAGTATATACCGTATGGGAATAAACATATTAGAAATAGGAGGAAACCAATATGGCTAAATAGAGCTGTAAGGGGCGCAATAAGGGACAAAAAGAAAGCATTTAGAGAATTAAAGGAAGTAGGTAGCGAGGAGGCATTAAATAAATACAGAAAATTAAATAAATTCTGTAAAAAGCAAATCAAGGCAGCAAAGATTGAGACAGAGAGACTCATTGCCAGAGAGAGTAAAAATAATCCTAAAATATTCTTTAACTACATAAATAGTAAGAAACTAAAAAATGATAGTGTTGGCCCCCTTAAAAATAGTCTGGGTGAGATGGTGGATGAGGATGAGGAAAAAGCCAATATGCTAAATGACTTTTTTTCATCAGTATTTACACAAGAAAATCCCATGGCAGACAAAATGTCTAGTGATAAAAATTCCCAATTAAATGTCACCTGCTTAACCCAGCAGGAAGTGCGGCGGCGTCTAAAAATCACTAAAATTGACAAATCTCCGGGCCCGGATGGGATACACCCTCGAGTACTGCAGGAATTAAGTACAGTCATTGATAGACCATTATTTTTAATCTTTAAAGACTCCATAATAACAGGGTTTGTGCCACAGGACTGGCGTATAGCAAATGTGGTGCCAATATTCAAAAAGGGAACAAAAACTGAACTCGGAAACTATAGGCCAGTAAGCTTAACCTCTACTGTGGGTAAAATCCTGGAGGGCATTCTAAGGGACGCTATACTGGAGTATCTGAAGAGGAATAACCTCATGACCCAGTATCAGCACGGGTTTACTAGGGACCGTTCATGTCAGACTAATTTGATCAGTTTCTATGAAGAGGTAAGTTCCGGATTGGACCAAGGGAACCCAGTGGATGTAGTGTATATGGACTTTTCAAAAGCTTTTGATACGGTGCCACACAAAAGGTTGATACATAAAATGAGAATAATGGGGATAGGGGAAAATATGTGCAAGTGGGTTGAGAGCTGGCTCAGGGATAGGAAACAAAGGGTGGTTATTAATGGAGCACACTCGGACTGGGTAGCGGTTAGCAGTGGGGTACCACAGGGGTCAGTATTGGGCCCTCTTCTTTTTAACATATTTATTAATGACCTTGTAGGGGGCATTCAGAGTAGAATTTCAATATTTGCAGATGACACTAAACTCTGCAGGGTAATCAATACAGAGGAGGACAATTTTATACTACAGGATGATTTATGTAAACTAGAAGCTTGGGCTGATAAATGGCAAATGAGCTTTAATGGGGATAAATGTAAGGTCATGCACTTGGGTAGAAGTAATAAGATGTATAATTATGTGCTTAATTCTAAAACTCTGGGCAAAACCGTCAATGAAAAAGACCTGGGTGTATGGGTGGATGACAAACTTAAATTCAGTGGCCAGTGTCAGGCAGCTGCTACAAAGGCAAATAAAATAATGGGATGCATTAAAAGAGGCATAGATGCTCATGAGGAGAATATAATTTTACCTCTATACAAGTCACTAGTTCGACCACACTTAGAATACTGTGCACAGTTCTGGTCTCCGGTGTATAAGAAAGACATAGCTGAACTGGAGCGGGTGCAGAGAAGAGCGACCAAGGTTATTAGAGGACTGGGGGGTCTGCAATACCAAGATAGGTTATTACACTTGGGGCTATTTAGTTTGGAAAAACGAAGACTAAGGGGTGATCTCATTTTAATGTATAAATATATGAGGGGACAGTACAAAGACCTTTCTGATGATCTTTTTAATCATAGACCTGAAACAGGGACAAGGGGGCATCCTCTGCGGTTGGAGGAAAAAAGGTTTAAGCATAATAACAGACATGGATTCTTTACTGTAAGAGCAGTGAGACTATGGAACTCTCTGCCATGTGATGTTGTAATGAGTGATTCGTTACTTAAATTTAAGAGGGGACTGGATACCTTTCTGGAAAAGTATAATGTTACAGGGTATATACACTAGATTCCTTGATAGGGCGTTGATCCAGGGAACTAGTCTGATTGCCGTATGTGGAGTCGGGAAGGAATTTTTTTCCCCAATGTGGAGCTTACTCTTTGCACATGGGGTTTTTTTGCCTTCCTCTGGATCAACATGTTAGGGCATGTTAGGTTAGGCTATGGGTTGAACTAGATGGACATATAGTCTTCCTTCAACCTTAATAACTATGTAACTATGTAACTATGTATGTAACATCAGCAGATTACCGCACTCTGACTGAAAATACATCTATAGACAAAAAGCACTGATATTCCTTTATGGAGACCATATATTGGTAGATACCAGTCCTGCAGACCATATAAGAGATCACAGTACAGTTATAGATGGTGACTTACAGCTGATGGTCTTTCTTATGGAGTTGTTCACTTTTCCCATCTTTTCCATCTGGCCCAGAGCAACGTAAGAACTTCTCCAGCAAGGACTTGTCTGCAGAGATTACAACACATTACACATACGTCTCACATTTCCAGCACCGTCCATATCTATTCCCAACTTGCACAAGCTAATCATTCTGCTGATACCACAATACGGAGCCGCTTCTGCCGTATGTGTCCCTATTACCACAATAATCACCACAATAGCTGCAGCTTTGGAATCTCTTGCCCCTCTCACACATACCAAAGCTCGCAAAATCAACAGACAGCCCTGGCACACCAGCCTGACCAAAGAACTGAGGCGAGCTTCCAGGGCTGCTGAGCGCAGATGGAAAAGAGCCCACTCCAACGAGCACTTCATTGCATTCAAACAGTCCCTCACTACTTTCAAAACCACACTCGCCACAGCAAAACAAACCTACTTCTCATCTCTCATATCCTCCCTGTCTCACAACCCCAAACAGTTATTCAACACCTTCAATTCTCTCCTCCGCCCCCCAGCACCTCCTCCCTCCCCACTCATCTCAGCTGAAGACTTTGCCTCATTTTTCAAGCAGAAGATTGAGAACATCAGAGACAGTTTTAGTAAACAACCCCCAGAACCCTTCCTCCCAACTACCCGGCCCTCCACCTCCAAAACCAACTTCTCCACCATTAGGCCGGCGTCACACACAGCATATGAAAATACGGTCCGTATATTACGGCCGTTATACACTGTAAAGTCCCGAAAATAGTGGTCCGTAGCTCCTCCATAGGCAGGGTGTGTCACCGTTTTTTGCGCATGGCATCCTCCGTATGTAATCCGTATGGCAGCCGTAATGCGTGTTTTTATCGCAGGCTTGCAAAACCAACATACGGCTATACAAGGGATCCATGTGTTAAAAAAAAAAAACATATATACTGTCTCTCTCTCTCTCTCTCTATATATATATATATGTCAGGGAGACACATATATGTATATATATTATTACTTAATACAGCGTGAGATAGCAGAAAGCCGGTAATTCAATTACCGGCTTTTGCTTTCTCCTTCCTAAACCCGAAATGATATGAGACATGATTACATACAGTAAACCATCTCATATCCCCTTTTTTTTCCATATTCCACACTACTAATGTCAGTAGTGTGTCTATGCAAAATTTGGCCGTTCTAGCTAGTAAAATAAGGGGTTAAATGGCAGAAAAAATTGGCGTGGGCTCCCGCACAATTTTCTCCGCCAGAGTAGTAAAGCCAGTGACTGAGGGCAGATATTAATAGCCTGGAGAGGGTCCATGGTTTTTGCCCCCCCCCTGGCTAAAAACATCTGCCCCCAGCCACCCCAGAAAAGGCACATCTGAAAGATGCGCCTATTCTGGCACTTGGCCACTCTCTTCCCATTCCCATAATGAAGGGTTAATGCCACCTTGCTATTGTAAGGTGACATTAAGCCTAATTAATAATGGAGAGGCGTCAATTATGACACCTATCCATTATTAATCCAATACTAGTAAAGGGTTAAAAAAAAGAACACGCACACTAGGGTTGAGCGACCTTGACCTTTTTAGAGTCGAGTCGTGTTTCGCGAAACCCGACTATCTTAGAAGTCGAGTCGAGTGGAATCGGCCGATTATGGCGAAAAGTCGGGTATCGCCCGAAACACGAAACCCAATGCAATTCAATGGGGGAGCATAGTCGGCAGTGAGTGGAGGCCAGGAAAACACCTACACTGCCCATTTTAATGGCAAAAACATTCATTCTTGTTACAGAAGTTTGTCAATCGTAATTTAGCTTATAATAATTGGAAGGCATTTGAAATTGGGGGTCATTTGGCTAAAGTTGTGGGGGGGTAGGGCTGGTTCAAGTAATTAGTGGGCCCAGTAAATCTGGACCACGTCACGGCAGTGGAGCAGGGAGAGGTAAGTATTTCAACTTTGCAAGTGCTGTGATCCTGAGCAAGCAGGGGGGGCCCACTTGTTGGCATTGGCACTGGCACAGGGCCCCTCAAAGTACAGCGGTGTGTTTGCACGGCGGGGGCGCCTCCCACCGGCAGCAACACTTTTGCGTACTATGAGAGGCCCTGTGCCAGTGACGTCGCCAACTAGTATTCCTCCCCCCACCTGATGAAAGAACCTGCACTTTCATCTGCACCTTCCTCTTTGTCCCCGTGTAAGGTGGTATGGTATGCGGGAAGAGGAACCTGACTTTCAGCAGGGTCACAATCTTGCTGTGTAGCGTGCACGGGGAATTTTGCGTTATGGGTCAATGTACCAGCAGACTCATCTATCACTGGCTGGGCAATGGGCAGGATGAGGAGGAAACACAGATATAGGCCCAAAGAATAAAGTTGGCTAAATGCAGTTCAAAATTGGTAACACAGGACTAACCAGGGGGCATTGCAGTGGAGGACAACTGGAATGAGAGGCTGACACAGAGAGTAGGCCCAAATCAGTAAGTATTCTAAATGCAGTTCAAAATTGGCAACCGTAGTAAACAGGCGGCACAGCTTTGTTCAGTGGAGGAGAACAGCAATGAGTGGCAGACACCGATAGTAGGCCCCAACCCAACTAGTAGGCCAAATGCAGTCTAACATTAACAACTACTTAACGAGAGCCTGAAAATGGAATTTCAGGACAGGAAACCAGGAGAACAGCAAGGAGTGGCAGACACCGATAGTAGGCCCCAAACCAACTAGTACGCCAAATGCAGTTGTTCCATTTAACCACAATTTAATGAGAGCCTGAAGATAGAAGCTCAGGAAAGGCAACCTGGAGAACACCTTGGAGTGTAACACACCATCTCTCTACACCCCATACCCAATTTGTAGGCCTAATGCAGCGTAGTTTCCAACAACTACTAAACGAGAGCCGGAAGATCGAAGCTCAGGAAAGGCAACCTGGAGAACACCTTGGAGTGGAACACACCATCTCTCTACACCCCATACCCAATTTGTAGGCCTAATGCAGCGTAGTTTCCAACAACTACTAAACGAGAGCCGGAAGATCGAAGCTCAGGAAAGGCAACCTGGAGAACACCTTGGAGTGGAACACACCATCTCTCTACACCCCATACCCAATTTGTAGGCCTAATGCAGTGTAGTTTCCAACAACTACTAAACGAGAGCCGGAAGATCGAAGCTCAGGAAAGGCAACCTGGAGAACACCTTGGAGCGGAACACACCATCTCTCTACACCCCATACCCAATTTGTAGGCCTAATGCAGTGTAGTTTTCTACAACTATTAAACGAGAGCCGGAAGATCGAAGCAATGGAGAGGAAACCTGGGGAACACCTTGGAGTGGAACACACCATCTCTCTACACCCCATACCCAATTTGTAGGCCTAATGCAGCGTAGTTTCCAACAACTACTAAACGAGAGCCGGAAGATCGAAGCTCAGGAAAGGCAACCTGGAGAACATCTTGGAGTGGAACACACCATCTCTCTACACCCCATACCCAATTTGTAGGCCTAATGCAGTGTAGTTTCCAAGAACTACTAAACGAGAGCCGGAAGATCGAAGCAATGGAGAGGAAACCTGGGGAACACCTTGGAGTGGAACACACCATCTCTCTACACCCCATACCCAATTTGTAGGCCTAATGCAGCGTAGTTTCCAACAACTACTAAACGAGAGCCGGAAGATCGAAGCTCAGGAAAGGCAACCTGGAGAACACCTTGGAGTGGAACACACCATCTCTCTACACCCCATACCCAATTTGTAGGCCTAATGCAGCGTAGTTTCCAACAACTAGTAAACGAGAGCCGGAAGATCGAAGCTCAGGAAAGGCAACCTGGAGAACACCTTGGAGTGGAACACACCATCTCTCTACACCCCATACCCAATTTGTAGGCCTAATGCAGTGTAGTTTCCAACAACTACTAAACGAGAGCCGGAAGATCGAAGCTCAGGAAAGGCAACCTGGAGAACACCTTGGAGTGGAACACACCATCTCTCTACACCCCATACCCAATTTGTAGGCCTAATGCAGTGTAGTTTCCAAGAACTACTAAACGAGAGCCGGAAGATCGAAGCAATGGAGAGGAAACCTGGGGAACACCTTGGAGTGGAACACACCATCTCTCTACACCCCATACCCAATTTGTAGGCCTAATGCAGCGTAGTTTCCAACAACTACTAAACGAGAGCCGGAAGATCGAAGCTCAGGAAAGGCAACCTGGAGAACACCTTGGAGTGGAACACACCATCTCTCTACACCCCATACCCAATTTGTAGGCCTAATGCAGCGTAGTTTCCAACAACTACTAAACGAGAGCCGGAAGATCGAAGCTCAGGAAAGGCAACCTGGAGAACACCTTGGAGTGGAACACACCATCTCTCTACACCCCATACCCAATTTGTAGGCCTAATGCAGTGTAGTTTCCAAGAACTACTAAACGAGAGCCGGAAGATCGAAGCAATGGCGAGGAAACCTGGGGCACACCTTGGGGAGGCAGACACCGTTAGTAGGCCCTACCAAAGTTGTACCCCCAATGCAGTTTTAAAATTCCTAGAGGCTGAAAACAAGACTATTGACACTCAGCTTTTTTCAAAGGAACACAGCTGAATTGAGTGGCGCAGACAGACACAGGTAGTAGGACTTAAACCAAAAATGTGGCTCACTGCAGCTTAAAAAAGTTACAGGGGTACACAAGCAGCAGTGGTCTGGGCAGTGGAGGACAATTTCAATAGTGGACCGCAGACAGACTTTGTACGCCTACTATTAAAAAAGGATGCTCTATGCAATTAAAAATAGGTTCCAGGGGTCCACGGGCAGCAGTGGTGTGGTCAGTGGACGAGTATTGGAAGGAGGGACCGCAGACAGGCGTAGTAGGCCTAACATAACAAAATTAGGCTGTAGACACTGTAAAATTGGTTCCAGGGGTACACGGGCAGCAGTGGTGTGGTCAGCGGAGGGAAATTGGAATTAGGGACTGCATACAGACTTTGTAGGCTGTCCCCTGTGGACCATGCATCCAACACATTAACCCAGTGCGCCGTAATGGACACGTAACTTTTTGTGGACATGCCTACTGGTCCATGCGTCTCTTGTCAGGTGCACCTTTCTACTGTTTTATTGCCTGAGTGCTATGACAATGCAGACTTTTTCATGCCGCTGGAGGGCTGGGATGGCTTTTCTCGCAAAAGAAATGTCGACTGGGTAGCTTGAACCGTTGCACAGCGTAGTTCATCTGGGCTTTCTAAATATAAAACAAAGAAAAAAAGGAGGCTACATGCCATTTCAGCTGGGTTCCAGGGGTACACGGCCAGCATTGGTCTGGTCAGTGGAGAACTATTGGAAGGAAGGACCGCAGACAGGCTTCGAAGGCCTAACATAATACCAGATGGCTGTAGGCAATTTTAAATTGGTTCTAGTGGTACAAGGGCAGCAGTACAATGGTCAGTGGAGGCCTAGTGGAAAGAGGGACCGCAGACAGGCTTCGAAGGCCTAACAAAACAAAATAGGGCTGTTGGCAATTTAAAATTGGTTCCAGTGGTACAAGGGCAGCAGTACAATGGTCAGTGGAGGCCTAGTGGAAGGAGGGACCGCAGACAGGCTTCGAAGGCCTAACAAAACAAAATAGGGCTGTTGGCAATTTAAAATTGGTTCCAGTGGTACAAGGGCAGCAGTACAATGGTCAGTGGAGGCCTAGTGGAAGGAGGGACCGCAGACAGGCTTCGAAGGCCTAACAAAACAAAATAGGGCTGTTGGCAATTTAAAATTGGTTCCAGTGGTATAAGGGCAGCAGTACAATGGTCAGTGGAGGCCTAGTGGAAGGAGGGACCGCAGACAGGCTTCGAAGGCCTAACATAAAAAAATAGGGCTGTTGGCAATTTAAAATTGGTTCCAGTGGTACAAGGGCAGCAGTACAATGGTCAGTGGAGGCCTAGTGGAAGGAGGGACCGCAGACAGGCTTCGAAGGCCTAACAAAACAAAATAGGGCTGTTGGCTATTTAAAATTGGTTCCAGTGGTACAAGGGCAGCAGTACAATGGTCAGTGGAGGCCTAGTGGAAGGAGTGACCGCAGACAGGCATCGAAGGCCTAACATAATAACAGATGGCTGTAGGCAATTTTAAATTGGTTCCAGTGGTACAAGGGCAGCAGTACAATGGTCAGTGGAGGCCTAGTGGAAAGAGGGACCGCAGACAGGCTTCGAAGGCCTAACAAAACAAAATAGGGCTGTTGGCAATTTAAAATTGGTTCCAGTGGTACAAGGGCAGCAGTACAATGGTCAGTGGAGGCGTAGTGGAAGGAGGGACCGCAGACAGGCTTCGAAGGCCTAACATAAAAAAATAGGGCTGTTGGCAATTTAAAATTGGTTCCAGTGGTACAAGGGCAGCAGTACAGTGGTCAGTGGAGGCCTAGTGGAAGGAGTGACCACAGACAGGCATCGAAGGCCTAACATAATAACAGATGGCTGTAGGCAATTTTAAATTGGTTCCAGTGGTACAAGGGCAGCAGTACAATGGTCAGTGGAGGCCTAGTGGAAAGAGGGACCACAGACAGGCTTCGAAGGCCTAACAAAACAAAATAGGGCTGTTGGCAATTTAAAATTGGTTCCAGTGGTACAAGGGCAGCAGTACAATGGTCAGTGGAGGCCTAGTGGAAGGAGGGACCGCAGACAGGCTTCGAAGGCCTAACATAAAAAAATAGTGCTGTTGGCAATTTAAAATTGGTTCCAGTGGTACAAGGGCAGCAGTACAATGGTCAGTGGAGGCCTAGTGGAAGGAGTGACCGCAGACAGGCATCGAAGGCCTAACATAATAACAGATGGCTGTAGGCAATTTTAAATTGGTTCCAGTGGTACAAGGGCAGCAGTACAATGGTCAGTGGAGGCCTAGTGGAAGGAGGGACCGCAGACAGGCTTCGAAGGCCTAACAAACAAAAATAGGGCTGTTGGCAATTTAAAATTGGTTCCAGTGGTACAAGGGCAGCAGTACAATGGTCAGTGGAGGCCTAGTGGAAGGAGGGACCGCAGACAGGCTTCGAAGGCCCAACATAACAAAAATGTCAATACAATGGTATTGTCAGTGCCAGGCATTGAAGGATGTCAGCGCATAGACTAAACATTGGTGGAGCTGTGAGAGATAATTTTGCAAGTGGTAGAGCACTGTTTGAGCTGGGGGGGGGACTGTCTTGTGGCCGGCGGTACAGGCCCAGGGCCCCTCATATTACAACGGTGTGTCTGACATTGGGTGCGCACCACCACCGCCAGAGACACTTTATTGTACTATGAGGGACCCAGTGGCAGTGCCGTCCACCAAAAGCGGGCACACCCACCTCTTCAGAAAAAAAACAGCACTCTCACGGGTGCTGGCGCCAAGTGGCGATACCACGGCCCCGTGTGGGGAGTTTGGCCATTTAGTGAGGTGTAAACATGTCGTATGCTGGACAATCAGGTGCAGAAAATTACGAGATTGGAAAAGTCATTCAGAATAGTCCACAGGCAAGACCTTTTCATAGGAAAGCTAGGTGTCAGCCGGGCAAGGTGGGGCAAAAGATTTCGAAATTCAGTTGTGGTTCATTTTAAGGAAGGTTAGATCATCTACATTTTGGGTAGCCAGGCGAGTCCTTTTTTCTGTTAGTATTGAACCTGCAGCACTGAATACTCTTTCTGATAGGACACTAGCTGCCGGGCAAGCAAGCTCCTGCAATGCATATTCTGCCAATTCTGGCCAGGTGTCTAATTTGGATGCCCAGTAATCAAATGGGAATGACGGTTGAGGGAGAACGTCGATAAGGGATGAAAAATAGTTTGTAACCATACTGGACAAATGTTGTCTCCTGTCACTTTGAATTGATGCTGCAGTACCTGTCCTGTCTGCGGTCATAGCAAAATCACTCCACAACCTGGTCAGAAAACCCCTCTGGCCAACGCCACTTCTGATTTCTGCCCCTCTAACACCTCTGGTCTGCTGGCCCCTGCAGCTCGTGTGAGAACGATCACGGGCGCTGTGTGCAGGGAATGCCAGAAGCAAACGGTCAACAAGAGTTGATTGTTTGGTTGCTAATATTATTTCCAAGTGGACATGTGGCATTATATTTTGCAATTTGCCTTTATAGCGAGGATCAAGGAGGCAGGCCAACCAGTAATCGTCATCGTTCATCATTTTAGTAATGCGTGTGTCCCTTTTGAGGATACGTAAGGCATAATCCGCCATGTGGGCCAAAGTTCCAGTTCTCAAATCTGCGGTTGTGCTTGGTTGAGGGGCAGTTTCAGGCAAATCCACGTCACTTGTGTCCCTCCAAAAACCAGAACCCGGCCTTGCCGCGCCAACAATTTCCAGTGGCCCCGGAAAAGCTTCCTCATTAAAAATATAATCATCCCCATCATCCTCCTCGTCCTCCTCTTCCTCTTCGCCCGCTACCTTGTCCTGTACACTGCCCTGGCCAGACAATGGCTGACTGTCATCAAGGCTTTCCTCTTCCTCAGCTGCAGACGCCTGATCCTTTATGTGCGTCAAACTTTGCATCAGCAGACGCATTAGGGGGATGCTCATGCTTATTATGGCGTTGTCTGCACTAACCAGCCGTGTGCATTCCTCAAAACACTGAAGGACTTGACACATGTCTTGAATCTTCGACCACTGCACACCTGACAACTCCATGTCTGCCATCCTACTGCCTGCCCGTGTATGTGTATCCTCCCACAAAAACATAACAGCCCGCCTCTGTTCGCACAGTCTCTGAAGCATGTGCAGTGTTGAGTTCCACCTTGTTGCAACGTCTATGATTAGGCGATGCTGGGGAAGGTTCAAAGAACGCTGATAGGTCTGCATACGGCTGGAGTGTACGGGCGAACGGCGGATATGCGAGCAAAGTCCGCGCACTTTGAGGAGCAGGTCGGATAACCCCGGATAACTTTTCAGGAAGCACTGCACCACCAGGTTTAAGGTGTGAGCCAGGCAAGGAATGTGTTTCAGTTGGGAAAGGGAGATGGCAGCCATGAAATTCCTTCCGTTATCACTCACTACCTTGCCTGCCTCAAGATCTACAGTGCCCAGCCACGACTGCGTTTCTTTCTGCAAGAACTCGGACAGAACTTCCGCGGTGTGTCTGTTGTCGCCCAAACACTTCATAGCCAATACAGCCTGCTGACGTTTGCCAGTAGCTGCCCCATAATGGGAGACCTGGTGTGCAACAGTGGCAGCTGCGGATGGAGTAGTTGTGCGACTGCGGTCTGTGGACGAGCTCTCGCTTCTGCAGGAAGACGAGGAGGAGGAGGAGGGGGTGCGAACGGCTACAGCCAACTGTTTCCTAGACCGTGGGCTAGGCAGAACTGTCCCAAAATTGCTGTCCCCTGTGGACCCTGCATCCACAACATTCACCCAGTGTGCCGCGATGGACACGTAACGTCCCTGGCCATGCCTACTGGTCCATGCATCTGTTGTCAGGTGCACCTTTGTGCTCACAGATTGCCTGAGTGCATGGACGATGCGCTCTTTAACATGCTGGTGGAGGGCTGGGATGGCTTTTCTGGAAAAAAAGTGTCGACTGGGTAGCTCGTAGCGTGGTACAGCGTAGTCCATCAGGGCTTTGAAAGCTTCGCTTTCAACTAACCGGTAGGGCATCATCTCTAACGAGATTAGTCTAGCTATGTGGGCGTTCAAACCCTGTGTACGCGGATGCGAGGCTAAGTACTTCCTTTTTCTAACCATAGTCTCATGTAGGGTGAGCTGGACTGGAGAGCTGGAGATCGTGGAACTAGCGGGGGTGCCGGTGGACATGGCAGACTGAGAGACGGTGGGAGATGGTATTGTTGCCGCCGGTGCCCTAGATGCAGTGTTTCCTACTATGAAACTGGAGATTCCCTGACCCTGACTGCTTTGGCCTGGCAAAGAAACCTGCACAGATACTGCAGGTGGTGCGCAAAATGGTGGCCCTACACTGCCGGAAGGGATGTTTGTTATGTATGCTAATGAAAGGTGTTATGAAGGCAATCCAGAGACACAGTGTGCCTAGCGATCAGAGCGCACACAGTGATCTGACAAATACCCAAAAACAAAAGAACGAGCTCTGAGACGTGGAAACTCTGTAGACTGCACACCTGATCCTATCCTAAACACAACTAAAAGCGGCTGTGGATTGCGCCTAACAACTACCTATGCAACTCGGCACAGCCTAAGAAACTAGCTAGCCTGAAGATAGAAAAATAGGCCTGACTTGCCCCAGAGAAATACCCCAAAGGAAAAGGCAGCCCCCCACATATAATGACTGTGAGTAAGATGAAAAGACAAAACGTAGGGATGGAATAGATTCAGCAAAGTGGGGCCCGATATTCTTAGACAGAGCGAGGACAGTAAAGCGAACTTTGCAGTCTACAAAAAACCCTAAAGCAAAAACCACGCAAAGGGGGCAAAAAAGACCCACCGTGCCGAACTAACGGCACGGCGGTACACCCTTTGCGTCTCAGAGCTTCCAGCAAAACAAAAGACAAGCTGGACAGAAAAAAAGCAACAAAATAGCAAAAAAGCACTTAGCTATACAGAGCAGCAGGTCACAGGAACAATCAGGAGAAGCTCAGATCCAACACTGGAACATTGACAAGGAGCAAGGATAGCAGCATCAGGTGGAGTTAAGTAACGAAGCAGCTAACGAGCTCGCCAGAACACCTGAGGGAGGAAGCTCAGAAGCTGCAGTACCACTTGTGACCACAGGAGTGAATTCAGCCACAGAATTCACAACAGATGTTGCGTTGATGACTAGCTTCATTGGCCGAGGGTGCTACAACCTTAAGGGACGTTTGGTAGTTAGTCCAAGCTTGCAAATGCATGGTGGTTAAATGTCTATGCATGCAACTTGTATTGAGACTTTTCAGATTCTGCCCTCTGCTTAAGGTAGTTGAACATTTTTGACAGATGACTTTGCGCTGATCAATTGGATGTTGTTTAAAAAAATGCCAGATTGCACTCTTTCTAGCATCGGATACCTTTTCAGGCATTGCAGACTGAGCTTTAACCGGATGGCCACGCTGTCCTCCAACAGGTTTTGGCTTTGCCACGCGTTTTGGGCAAGATACGGGCCCGGCAGATGGAACCTGTTGCGATGTTGATGCCTGCTGCGGCCCCTCCTCCTCCGCTTCAGAACTGCTGCCGCCTGCACCCTGTTCCCCCAATGGCTGCCAATCGGGGTCAAGAACTGGGTCATCTATTACCTCTTCTTGTAGCTCGTGTGCAACTTCGTCTGTGTCACCGTGTCGGTCGGTGGTATAGCGTTCGTGATGGGGCAACATAGTCTCATCAGGGTCTGATTCTTGATCATTACCCTGCGAGGGCAATGTTGTGGTCTGAGTCAAAGGACCAGCATAGTAGTCTGGCTGTGGCTGTGCATCAGTGCACTCCATGTCAGATTCAACTTGTAATGGGCATGGCCTGTTAACTGCTTCACTTTCTAAGTCAGGGACGGTATGTGTAAAGAGCTCCATGGAGTAACCCGTTGTGTCGCCTGCTGCATTCTTCTCTGTTGTTGTTTTTGCTGAAGAGGACAAGGAAGCGACTTGTCCCTGACCGTGAACATCCACTAACGACGCACTGCTTTTACATTTACCAGTTTCACGAGAGGAGGCAAAAGAGCTAGAGGCTGAGTCAGCAAGATAAGCCAAAACTTGCTCTTGCTGCTCCGGCTTTAAAAGCGGTTTTCCTACTCCCAGAAAAGGGAGCGTTCGAGGCCTTGTGTAGCCAGACGACGAACCTGGCTCCACAGCTCCAGACATAGGTGCAATATTTTTTTTCCCACGACCACCTGATGCTCCACCACTACCACTACCCTCATTACCAGCTGACAATGAACGCCCCCGGCCACGACCTCTTCCACCAGACTTCCTCATTGTTTTAAAAACGTAACCAAACTAACGGTATTTGTTGCTGTCACACAACTTACACGGTGAGCTATAACTTCAGTATGATTTAGCTACCCCTTTACAGGTGGGTGAGACCGCAAGGAAAAGCAGGCACAATGTTACACACTCTGTTTTTGGTGGCACCAAATGAGAGAGATGCCACACACGCAGGACTGTCACTGAAGCACAAATGTTAATATTAATCTCCCACTGTTTTGTTTTTTTTTTTTTTTCAGGGAGACTTTAGAAACAAAATGAAATAAAATGATTTTTTCAGGAAGAATTTAGAAACCAAATAAAATAAAATGATTTTTTCAGGGAGAATTTAGAAAACAAATAAAACAAAAAATAGGCTTTCTATGGCCCACTGAGTGAGAGATGACGCACACAGGAGTCAGGAGTGGCACACAAGCCCAGAGGCCAATATTGTTCTCCCAATGATTGATGTAGTGATTTTTTCAGGTAGATTTTGGAACCCAAATCAAGCAAAAAAAATAATAGGCTTTCTATGGCCCACAATTGGAGAGAGAGAGAGAGATGGCACACCCAGGAGTCAAGACTGGCACACAAGCAGAAAGGGCAATAGTAATCTCCCACTGTGTTTTTTTTTTTTTTTTTTCTTCAGGGAGACTTTAGAAAAAAAAAAAATAATAAAAAAAAATGATTTTTTCAGGAAGAATTTAGAAACCAAATAAAATAAAATGATTTTTTCAGGGAGAATTTAGAAAACAAATAAAACAAAAAATAGGCTTTCTATGGCCCACTGAGTGAGAGATGACGCACACAGGAGTCAGGAGTGGCACACAAGCCCAGAGGCCAATATTGTTCTCCCACTTTTTTTTTTTCAGGGAAAATTTATAAACCCAATAAAAAAAATAATAAATAGGCTTTCTATGGCCCACTATCTGAGAGAGAGAGATGGCACGCTTAGGACTGGCACACAAGCCCAAAGGCCAATATTAATCTCCCTTTTTTTTTTCAGGGAGAATTTATAAAACCAAAAAAAATAAATAAATAGGCTTTCTATGGCCCACTATTTGAGAGACAGATGGCACGCTTAGGACTGGCACACAAGCCCAAAGGCCAATATTAATCTCCCACTGATTGATTTATTGATTTTTTCAGGTAGAATTTAGAACCCAAATAAAGCACAAAAAAGGCTTTCTATGGCCCACTGAGTGAGTGATGATGCACACAGGAGTCAGGAGTGGCACACAAGCTCTGAGGCCAATATTTTTCTCCCACTGATTGATGTAGTGATTTTTTCAGGTAGATTTTGGAACCCAAATCAAGCAAAAAAAAAAAAAATAGGCTTTCTATGGGCCACTGAGTGAGTGATGATGCACACAGGAGTCAGGAGTGGCACACAAGCCCTGAGGCCAATATTTTTCTCCCACTGATTGATGTAGTGATTTTTTCAGGTAGATTTTGGAACCCAAATCAAGCAAAAAAAAAAAGGCTTCCTATGGCCCACTGAGTGAGTGATGATGCACACAGGAGTCAGGAGTGGCACACAAGCCCTGAGGCCAATATTTTTCTCCCACTGATTGATGTAGTGATTTTTTCAGGTAGATTTTAGAGCCCAAATCAAGCAAAAAAATAAATAGGCTTTCTATGGCCCACTGAGTGAGAGATGGCACAGACAGGGATGGCACTCTAGCAGAAATGCCAATTTTAGTCTCCCACAAAAAAAAAAAAAAGGAACTGTCCTTCAATTACTATCTCCCTGCAGTAATCTCAGCCAGGTATGGCAGGCAGCAATAAGGAGTGGACTGATGCACAAATTAAATAAAAAGTGTGGACAAACAAACAAGATAGCTGTGCAGAAAGGAAGGAACAACAGGATTTGTGCTTTGAAAAAAGCAGTTGGTTTGCACAGCGGCGTACACACAGCAATGCAGCTATCAGGGAGCCTTCTAGGGCAGCCCAATGAGCTACAGCGCTGAGAAAAAAAAAATGTAGCTTCCACTGTCCCTGCACACCGAAGGTGGTGTTGGACAGTGCAAATCGCTACAGCACAAGCGGTTTGGTGGTTAATGGACCCTGCCTAACGCTATCCCTGCTTCTGACGAAGCGGCAGCAACCTCTCCCTAAGCTCAGATCAGCAGCAGTAAGATGGCGGTCGGCGGGAACGCCCCTTTATAGCCCCTGTGACGCCGCAGACAGCAAGCCAATCACTGCAATGCCCTTCTCTAAGATGGTGGGGACCAGGACCTATGTCATCACGCTGCCCACACTCTGCGTTTACCTTCATTGGCTGAGAAATGGCGCTTTTCGCGTCATTGAAACGCAACTTTGGCGCGAAAGTCGCGTACCGCATGGCAGACCCCGCACAGGGGTCGGATCGGGTTTCATGAAACCCGACTTTGCCAAAAGTCGGCGACTTTTGAAAATGAACGACCCGTTTCGCTCAACCCTAACACACACATTATTAAAAAATAATTTATTGAAAAAATCACAAAGGCTGTTGTATTAATTTATTCTACTCTCAATCCACTCACTGAAGACCCTCGATCTGTAAATTAAAAAAAAAAATAAACCAACAATATACATACCTTCCGAGGATCTGTAAGGTCCAACGATGTAAATCCATCTGAAGGGGTTAAAATATTTTGCAGACACGAGCTCCGCTAATGCAGCTGCTCATGTCTGCAATACCCCGGCGAATGAAGCTAAATATAGGTCAATAACCTATATTTACCTGCATTTGCGGTGAGGTGCCCTCTGCTGGCTGTTCCTAGATCGTTGGAACTTTCCTAGAAAGCTCCCTTGCTCGAGATCATAAGAGGGCGCCCTCTGCTGGTTGTCTGGGGTGGCTGGGGGCAGATGTTTTTAGCCAGGGGGGGGGGGCCAATAACCATGGACCCTCTCCAGGCAATTAATATCTGCCCTCAGCCAATTTTTTCCGCCATTTAACCCCTTATTTTACTAGCTAGAAGGGCCAAATTTTGCATATACACACTACTAACATTAGCAGTGTGGAATATGCAAAAAAATGGTGATATGAGATGGTTTACTGTATGTAAACCATGTCTCATATCATGTCGGGTTTTAGGAAGGAGAAAGCAAAAGCCGGTAATTGAATTACCGGCTTTTCTCTCTAACAGCGCTGCGTATTCCTCGCAAGTCACACTGCTGGTCCATGTGTAATTCGTAATTTTGGGGCTTCCGTTGACTTTCATTGACGTTTTATTTGCGCAATACGGTGACAAACGCAGCATGCTGCGATTTTCTACGGCCATAGAAAGCCGTATAATACTGATCAGTTTAATACGGCAGATAGGAGCAGGGGCATAGAGAATAATTGTGCCGTATTTTTTGCGAGTTTTACGGACGTAGTTTCTGCGCTCTTACGTCCGTAAAACTCGCAAGTGTGAAGCCGGCCTTACAGAAGACGGACTCTCCACTCTACTCTCAAGATCGCATCTCACCACCTGTGCACTTGACCTACTCCCATCCCACTTCATCCCAAACCTCACCACAGTCTTCATCCCAACCCTAACCCATCTCTTCAACCTATCACTAACAACTGGTGTTTTCCCCTCAAGCTTTAAACATGCCTCCATCACATCTATCCTCAAAAAGCCCTCCCTTGACCCATCCTCTGTATCTAGCTATCGCCCTATATCATTTCTCCCCTTTGCCTCAAAACTACTGGAACAACATGTCCATCTTGAACTGTCCTCCTATCTATCTTCCTGCTCCTCCTTCGACCGTTTTCAATCAGGCTTCCGGTCACACCACTCCACTGAAACTGCCCTAACTAAGGTCACCAATGACCTATTATCTGCCAAGAGCAAGCGACACTACTCTATCCTCCTCCTCCTGGACCTGTCCTCTGCCTTTGACACAGTGGACCATTCCCTGCTGCTACAGACCCTCTCATCCCTTGGCATCACAGACTTGGCCCTATCCTGGATCTCGTCATACCTAACTGACCGGACATTCAGCGTCTCCCACTCACACACCACCTCCTCACCTCGCCCCCTATCTGTCGGAGTCCCTCAAGGTTCAGTTCTAGGACCCCTGCTCTTCTCCATTTACACCTTTGGCCTGGGACAGCTCATAGAATCTCACGGCTTTCAGTGTCATCTCTATGCTGACGACACACAGATCTACATCTCTGGACCAGATATCACCTCCCTACTAACCAGAATCCCTCAATGTCTGTCTGCTATTTCATCCTTCCTCTCCACTAGATTTCTAAAACTTAACATGGACAAAACAGAATTCATCATCTTTCCCCCATCTCACACGCCCTCCCCAACGAACCTATCCATTACAGTAAACGGCTGCCCACTCTCCCCAGTCCCACAAGCCCGCTGTCTTGGGGTAATCCTTGACACTGATCTCTCCTTCAAACCACATATCCAAACCCTTTCTACTTCCTGCCGCCTCCAACTCAAAAATATTTCACGGATCCGTACATTCCTAAACCAAGAATCTGCAAAAATCCTAGTCCATGCCCTCATCATCTCCCGCCTCGACTACTGTAACCTCCTGCTCTGTGGCCTCCCCTCTAACACTCTTGCACCCCTCCAATCTATTCTAAACTCTGCTGCCAGACTAATCCACCTGTCCCCCCGCTATTCCCCGGCCTCTCCCCTCTGTCAATCCTTGCACTGGCTCCCCATCACCCGGAGACTCCAGTACAAATGCCTAACCATGACATGCAAAGCCATCCACAACCTGTCTCCTCCATACATCTGTGACCTCGTCTCCGGGTATTTTCCTGCACGCAACCTCCGATCCTCACAAGATCTCCTTCTCTACTCCCCTCTTATCTCCTCTTCCCACAATCACATACAAGATTTCTCTCGTGCATCCCCCCTACTCTGGAACTCTCTACCACAAGATATCAGACGCTCACCTACCATCGAAACCTTCAAAAAAAACCTGAAGACGCACCTCTTCCGACAAGCCTACAACCTGCAGTAACCACCGATCGACCAAACCGCTGCATGACCAGCTCTACCCTCACCCACTCTATCCTCACCCATCGCTTGTAGATTGTGAGCCCTCGCGGGCAGGGTGCTCTCTCCTCCTGTACCAGTTGTGACTTGTATTGTTCAAGATTATTGTACTTGTTTTATTATGCATACCCCTCCTCACATGTAAAGCGCCATGGAATAAATGGTGCTATAATAATAAATAATAATAATAGTATTACTGCACCTGATACCCCAATACTGAGCCGCTGCTGCCGTATGTGTCCCTATTACTGCACCTGATACCCCAATACTGAGCCGCTGCTGCCGTATGTGTCCCTATTACTGCACCTGATACTCCAATACTGAGCCGCTGCTGCCGTATGTGTCCCTATTACTGCACCTGATACCTCAATACTGAGCCGCTGCTGCCGTATGTGTCCCTATTACTGCACCCGATACCCCAATACTGAGCCGCTGCTGCCGTATGTATCCCTAATACTGCACCCGATACCCCAATACTGAGCCTCTGCTGCCGTATGTGTCCCTATTACTGCATCTGATACCCCAATACTGAGCCGCTGCTGCCGTATGTGTCCCTATTACTGCACCTGATACCCCAATACTGAGCCACTGCTGCCTTATGTGTCCCTATTACTTCACCTGATACCCCAATACTGAGCCACTGCTGCCGTATGTGTCCCTATTACTGCCCCTGATACCACAATACTGAGCCTCTGCTGCCGTATGTGTCCCTATTACTGCACCTGATACCCCAATACTGAGCCGCTGCTGCCGTATGTGTCCCTATTACTGCACCTGATACCCCAATACTGAGCCGCTGCTGCCGTATGTCAATATTACTGCACCTGATACCCCAATACTGAGCCGCTGCTGCCTTATGTGTCCCTATTACTGCCTGATACCCCAATACTGAGCCGCTGCTGCCGTATGTGTCCCTATTACTGCCCCTGATACCCCAATACTGCGCCGCTGCTGCCGTATGTGTCCTTATTACTGCACCTGATACTCCAATACTGAGCCGCTGCTGCCGTATGTGTCCCTATTACTGCACCTGATACACCGATACTGAGCCGCTGCTGCCGTATGTGTCCCTATTACTGCACCTGATACCCCGATACTGAGCCGCTGCTGCCGTATGTGTCCCTATTACTGCCCCTGATACCCCGATACTGAGCCGTTGCTGCCGTATGTGTCCTTATTACTGCACCTGATACCCTAATACTGAGACTCTGCTGCCGTATGTGTCCCTATTACTGCACCTGATACCCCAATACTGAGCCGCTGCTGCCGTATGTGTCCCTATTACTGCCTCTGATACCCCAATACTGAACCGCTACTGCCGTATGTGTCCTTATTACTGCACCTGATACCCCAATACTGAGCCGCTGCTGCCGTATGTGTCCCTATTACTGCCTCTGATACCCCTATACTGAACCGCTACTGCCGTATGTGTCCTTATTACTGCACCTGATACCCCAATACTGAGCCGCTGCTGCCGTATGTGTCCATATTACTGCACCCGATACCCCAATACTGAGTCTCTGCTGCCGTATGTGTCCCTATTACTGAACCTGATACCCCGATACTGAGCCTCTGCTGCCGTGTGTGACCCTATTACTGCACCTGATACCCCAATACTGAGCCGCTGCTGCCGAATGTGTCCCTATTACTGCACCTGACACCTCAATACTGAGCCACTGCTGCCGTATGTGACCCTATTACTGACCCTGATACCCCGATACTGAGCCGTTGCTGCCGTATGTGTCCTTATTACTGCACCTGATACCCTAATACTGAGACTCTGCTGCCGTATGTGTCCCTATTACTGCACCTGATACCCCAATACTGAGCCGCTGCTGCCGTATGTGTCCCTATTACTGCCTCTGATACCCCAATACTGAACCGCTACTGCCGTATGTGTCCTTATTACTGCACCTGATACCCCAATACTGAGCCGCTGCTGCCGTATGTGTCCATATTACTGCACCGGATACCCCAATACTGAGCCGCTGCTGCCATATATGTCCCTATTGCTGCACCTGCTGTGTAGTACAATAATGGTGCCGCCCCACATAATAATGCCACCACTGAGCCCCTTACATAGTAATAATGACTCCTTTGTGCTCTCTAGATACTAAAATTCACCACTAGAAAACACTAATGCCCTGTGCTAGTGCCCTCTACATTTTTGTCCCTAAAAAAGTAATAATACCACATATGAAATGTTGATGGTCTCAGTGCTCTGACTGCCCATATAACAATAATGTTTAAGTGCCCACTTACCATTTAATAACTTCCCCTAAGTAGCCTCCATGTACACCTTTCCTATACACAGTATGATGGGCCCACAGCTCCCCTATACACAATATGATGATTCCACTGCTCCCCTATACACAGTATGATGTCACCACTGCTCCCATATACACAGTATGATGTCACCACTGCTCCCCTATACACAGTATAATGCCCCCACAGCTCCCCTATACACAATATGATGATTCCACTGCTCCCCTATACACAGTATGATGTCACCACTGCTCCCCTCTACACAGTATAATGCACCCACAGCTCTCCTATACACAGTATGGTGTGCCCACAGCTCCCCTATACATAGTATGCTGTCCCCACTGCTCCCCTATACACAATATGATGATTCCACTGCTCCCCTATACACAGTATGATGTCACCACTGCTCCCCTATACACAGTATGATGAGCCCACAGCTTCCCTATACACAGTATGATGTCACCACAGCTCCCCTCTACACAGTATAATGCACCCACAGCTTTCCTATACACAGTATGATGTGCCCACAGCTCCCCTATACACAATATGATGATTCCACTGCTCCCCTTGTTCTGTCTCCGCCATCTAATATTGTTACCCTAATTATCTGTTTGCATAATTGCAGGTTTCTCAGTATGGATATTCATACCTTTATTTGTTTGTGATGCTTTGGCTCCCTCTAGCTGTCAGAGCTATGTTGGCAGTTCAATCTTCTGTTTTTGTATTATCCATGTCTGATTCTCCTCCTCCTTTGCAATGCATTATGGTAGCTCAGCCTCCATTTCCCTCCATTTTTCCTTTCACTTTCTTCAGTTTGCCTTCTAGGAAAGACGCTTCACTTCATCCCCCTTGCGATTGCATTGCCGGTATGTCTTTATGCTTTCTCTAGATATTTCTGCTCCATATTAGCCTAGCCTAGCCAGTTGTACTCCTAGTTCAGTTACTAGCCTTCTAAATGTTATGCATATTGTATATCATGTGTATTATGTATCTGTTCTATGCCATGCACTGATTCTATGTATATCATTGTTCACAGTTTCACCGCATCAATATACCACTACGTTTAATAAAGCACAGACTCAACTACAGTCTCCTTATTGGACCCTGGTATAGCGGTTTAGCTGACTGGATAGCTACGTGAGCCTGCCTCATCTAGTGAGGACAGAACACCCCTATACACAGTATGATGTCACCACAGCTCCCCTATACACAGTATGACGGGCCCACAGCTCCCCTCTACACAGTATGATGTCACCACTGCTCCCCTATACACAGTATGATGTCCCCACAGCTTCCCTATACACAGTATAATGTCACCACAGCTCCCCTATACACAGTATGATGTGCACACGGCTCACCTATACACAGTATAATGCCCCCACAACTCCCCTATACAAAGCACAGTATAATAGTTAATAGTGTTCTGACACCGTGTGTCGCCTGCACGATGCCAGGAGGAAATTAACTTCATTACTCACTAGAGCCTAGGGGGTGGCGCCGGTACGGTTTCAATCACAGCAGCTGTAACTGCGCCTCTTAGGGTATGTGCACATGTGGCGGATAACATTGCAGACTTTTCCGTTCGGATTCTGCAAAATCCGCAGGTAAAAACACCCTGCGTTTTACCAGCGGATTTACTGCAGATTTTGAGCAGATTTCGCCTGCGTTTTTACACCTGCGGAATTGATATGCTGTGAAAAATACAACGCAGCGTTTCTGCGCGGTATTTTCCACAGCATGTGCACTGAGGATTTTGTTTTCCATAGGTTTACATGGTACTGTAAGCCTGATGGAAATCCGCTGCGGATCCGCAATGTGTGCACATAGGCCTTAAAGCGCCACTCCAGCGGTGATGCTTTAAAGGGAACCTGTCACCTGAATTTGGCGGGACTGGTTTTGGGTCATATGGGCGGAGTTTTCGGGTGTTTGATTCAACATTTCCTTACCCGCTGGCTGCATGATGGCTGCAATATTGGATTGAAGTTCATTCTATGTCCTCCGTAGTACACACCTGCACAAGGCAAGTTTTTTCCGCAGCATGTGCATAGCGTTTTTTTTTCCCCATACGTTTACATTGAACTGTAAACGCATGGGAAACTGCTGCGGATCTGCAGCTGCGGAAACACTGCGGATCCGCAGCAAAATCCGCATCGTGTGCACATACCCTTACATGTGATGGAGTGCATATAGTCTCTTAACAAAACCATATAATAATCAGCCCCCCAGTGTTGTTGCCCCTCACCCACCTCAGACCTCACAATACCCTTATCTTCTCACATTCACCCCCCAGTGCCCTGTCCCCCTCCCCCACCTAAGCCCCCACAACACCCCCATCCTCTCACATTTACCCCCCTGTAACTATGACATGCCTATCAATTTAATGCATTTTATCCCCACTTACCAATGATGTTTGCAGCAGGACCAGGAAGTATCTGAGGGAGTGAAATGCAGGTGGGCACTAGGACCCAGCGTGCTGCCCTGAGCCAGTCCCAGCATGCACATGGAGGGAAGAAACCTGCAGCCTGGGAGAAGCTCCTGAGGTCGGTCAGCACAATACAGTGTGCAGGAGGGAGATGTGCAACTGGCCACTGTGCTGCCAGCGTGCAGAATCTCCATCAGACAGGGAAGCTCTCCTCCTGTGCTGTATTGTTCCTCATCACGGAAGTGGCAGTGCCGGCTCCCAGTGGGCCCCTTCATGTGACAGGGCCCGGGGCAAAGGCCCCCCCAGTAGCTACGCTACTGCCTACAGTCAAACATGGTGGAGGTTCCCTGATGTTTTGGGGTTGCTTTACTGCCTCTGGCACTGGACTGCTTCACCGTGTGCATGGCATTATGAAGTCTGAAAACTACCAACAATTTTGCAGCATAATGTAGGGCCTCCCGCAGAGGTCATGGATCTTCCAGCAGGACAATGACCCAAAACACACTTCAAAAAGCACTAGAAAATGGTTTGAGAGAAAGCACTGGAGACTTCTAAGGTGGCCAGCAATGAGTCCAGACCTGAATCCCATAGAACACCTGTGGAGAGATCTAAAAATGGCAGTTTGGAGAAGGCACCCTTCAAATATCAGGGATCTGGAGCAGTTTGTTAAAGAAGAATGGTCTAAAACTCCAGCAGAGCATTGTAAGAAACTCATTGATGGTTACCAGAAGTGGTTGGTCACAGTTATTTTGGCTAAAGGTTGTGCAACCAAGTATTAGGCTGAGGGTGCCAATACTTTTGTCTGACCCATTTTTGGAGTTTTGTGTGAAATGATCAATGTTTTGCTTTTTGCATTATTCTCTTTTGTGTTTTTTCATTTTTCGCTTGTTTGTTCCTCAGTATCTCGACTACAAGAAACCTCTGTAACGCTCTCAGGTTACTTGGATAAAAGCAATCAAGGACTGCTTGGACCTTAACGGGGTCCATCTGAAACCCCAGTGCAGAAGCCAAATGTCGTGACAACTGGACCTGCTGTACCACAAATTGCTATTTCTCCAGATTATTATTATTATTTGTTATAGCGCCATTTATTCCATGGCGCTTTACATGTAAGGAGGGGTATACATAATAAAAACAAGTACAATAATCTTAAACAATACAAGTCATAACTGGTACAGGAGGAGAGAGGACCCTGCCCTCGAAAGCTCACAATCTACAAGGGATGGGTGAGAATACAGTAGGTGAGGATAAAGCTGGTCATGCAGCAGTTTGGTCAATCGGTGGTTACTGCAGGTTATAGGCTTGTCGGAAGAGGAGGGTCTTCAGGTTCTTTTTGAAGGTTTCGATGGTAGGCGAGAGTCTGATGTGTTGTGGTAGAGAGTTCCAGAGTGGGGGTGATACGCGAGAGAAATCTTGTATGTGATTGTGGGAAGAGGAGATAAGAGGGGAATAGAGAAGGAGATCTTGTGAGGATCGGAGGTTGCGTGCAGGAAAGTACCGGGAGATGAGGTCACAGATGTATGGAGGAGACAGGTTGTGGTTGGCTTTGAATGTCATGGTTAGGGTTTTGTACTGGAGTCTCTGGGCAATGGGGAGCCAGTGAAGGGATTGACAGAGGAGAAAAGCTGGGGAATAGCGGGGGGACAGGTGGATTAGTCGGGCAGCAGAGTTTAGAATAGATTGGAGGGGTGCTCGAGGGGAGGCCACAGAGCAGGAGGTTGCAGTAGTCAAGGCGAGAGATGATGAGGGCATGGACTGGGGTTTTTGCAGATTCTTGGTTGAGGAATGAACGGATTTGTGAAATATTTTTGAGTTGAAGTCGGCAGGAAGTGGAAAGGGCTTGGATATGTGGTTTGAAGGAGAGATCAGCATCAAGGATTACCCGAGGCAGCGAGCTTGTGGGACTGAGGAGAGTGGGCAGCCATTTACTGTAATGGATAGGTTCGTTGGGGGGATCACGTGAGATTGGGGAAAGATGAAGAATTCTGTTTTGTCCATGTTAAAGGGACACTGTCACCTGAATTTGGAGGGAACAATCTTCAGCCATGGAGGCGGGGTTTTGGGGTTTTTGATTCACCCTTTCCTTACCCGCTGGCTGCATGCTGGCTGCAATATTGGGTTGAAGTTCATGCTGTGTCCTCCATAGTACACGCCTGTGCAAGGCAAGATTGCCTTGTGCAGGCATGTACTACGGAGGACAGAGAATGAACTTCAATCCAATATTGCAGCCAGCATGCAGCCAGCGGGTAAGGAAAGGGTGAATCAAAAACCCGCCTCCATGGCTGAAGATTGTTCCCTCCAAATTCAGGTGACAGTGTCCCTTTAAGTTTCAGAAATCTGGTGGAGAAGAAGGATGAAATAGTGGACAGACATTGAGGGATTCTGGTTAGAAGGGAGGTGATATCTGGTCCAGAGATGTACAGGTCCTTCTCAAAAAATTAGCATATAGTGTTAAATTTCATTATTTACCATAATGTAATGATTACAATTAAACTTTCATATATTATAGATTCATTATCCACCAACTGAAATTTGTCAGGTCTTTTATTGTTTTAATACTGATGATTTTGGCATACAACTCCTGATAACCCAAAAAACCTGTCTCAATAAATTAGCATATCAAGAAAAGGTTCTCTAAACGACCTATTACCCTAATCTTCTGAATCAACTAATTAACTCTAAACACATGCAAAAGATACCTGAGGCTTATATAAACTCCCTGCCTGGTTCATTACTCAAAACCCCCATCATGGGTAAGACTAGCGACCTGACAGATGTCAAGAAGGCCATCATTGACACCCTCAAGCAAGAGGGTAAGACCCAGAAAGAAATTTCTCAACAAATAGGCTGTTCCCAGAGTGCTGTATCAAGGCACCTCAATGGTAAGTCTGTTGGAAGGAAACAATGTGGCAGAAAACGCTGTACAACGAGAAGAGGAGACCGGACCCTGAGGAAGATTGTGGAGAAGGACCGATTCCAGACCTTGGGGAACCTGAGGAAGCAGTGGACTGAGTCTGGTGTGGAAACATCCAGAGCCACCGTGCACAGGCGTGTGCAGGAAATGGGCTACAGGTGCCGCATTCCCCAGGTAAAGCCACTTTTGAACCATAAACAGCTGCAGAAGCGCCTGACCTGGGCTACAGAGAAGCAGCACTGGACTGTTGCTAAGTGGTCCCAAGTACTTTTTTCTGATGAAAGCAAATTTTGCATGCCATTCGGAAATCAAGGTGCCAGAGTCTGGAGGAAGACTGGGGAGAAGGAAATGCCAAAATGCCTGAAGTCCAGTGTCAAGTACCCACAGTCAGTGATGGTGTGGGGTGCCATGTCAGCTGCTGGTGTTGGTCCACTGTGTTTCATCAAGGGCAGGGTCAATGCAGCTAGCTATCAGGAGATTTTGGAGCACTTCATGCTTCCATCGGCTGAAATGCTTTATGGTGATGAAGATTTCATTTTTCAGCACGACCTGGCACCTGCTCACAGTGCCAAAACCACTGGTAAATGGTTTACTGACCATGGTATTACTGTGCTCAATTGGCCTGCCAACTCTCCTGACCTGAACCCCATAGAGAATCTGTGGGATGTTGTGAAGAGAAAGTTGAGAGACGCAAGACCCAACACTCTGGTTGAGCTTAAGGCCGCTATTGAAGCATCCTGGGCCTCCATAACATCTCAGCAGTGTCACAGGCTGATTGCCTCCATACCACGCCGCATTGAAGCAGTCATTTCTGCCCAAGGATTCCCGACCAAGTATTGAGTGCATAACTGAACATTATTATTTGATGGTTTTTTTGTTTGTTATTAAAAAACACTTTTATTTGATTGGATGGGTGAAATATGCTAATTTATTGAGACAGGTTTTTTGGGTTATCAGGAGTTGTATGCCAAAATCATCAGTATTAAAACAATAAAAGACCTGACAAATTTCAGTTGGTGGATAATGAATCTATAATATATGAAAGTTTAATTGTAATCATTACATTATGGTAAATAATGAAATTTAACACTATATGCTAATTTTTTGAGAAGGACCTGTAGATCTGTGTGTCATCAGCATAGAGATGATACTGAAAGCCATGAAATTCTATGAGCTGTCCCAGGTCAAAGGTGTAAATGGAGAAGAGCAGGGGCCCTAGGACTGAACCTTGTGGGACTCCGACAGATAGGGGGCGAGGTGAGGAGGTCGTGTGTGAGTGGGAGACGCTGAATGTCCGGTCCGGTGATGCCAAGGGATGAGAGGGTCTGTAATAATAGGGAATGGTCCACTGTGTCAAAGGCAGCCGACAGGTCCAGGAGGAGGAGGACAGAGTAGTGTTGCTTGCTCTTGGCGGTTAAGAGGTCATTGGTGACCTTAGTAAGGGCAGTTTCAGTGGAGTGGTGTGACCGGAAGCCAGATTGTAAGCGGTCAAAGAGGGAGCAAGAAGAGAGATGGGAGGACAGTTCAAGGTAAACGTGTTGTTCCAGTAGTTTGGAGGCATAGGGGAGAAGTGATATAGGGCGATAGCTAGATACAGAGGATGGGTCAAGAGTGGGCTTTTTGAGGATAGGTGTGATGGAGGCATGTTTAAAGCTTGAGGAGAAAACACCAGTTGTTAGTGATAGGTTGAAGAGATGGGTTAGAGTTGGGATGAAGACTGTGGTGAGTTTTGGGATGGGATTGGGTCAAATGCACAGGTGGTGAGATGTGATCTTGAGAGTAGAGTGGAGAGTCGATCTTCTGTAATGGTGGAGAACTTGGTTTTGAAGGTGGAGGGCTGGGAAGTCGGGAGGAAGAGCTCTGGGGGTTGTTGACCAAAACTGTCTCTGATGTAGCAAATACATAGTTGTCACATAGAACCTGGAGAACCTGTCTGACATGCTCACCATGCTCCTCCAGAGTACGTGAGTCACTCACATATCATCCAGGATAATTACCACAAATCTACCAATCAGTGAGAAAAATAAATGATTAATGACATTTTCAAAGTCTGCCGAAGCATTGGTATCCCGAATGGCAGCATCAAATTTTCAATCTGCCCCTTGTTGTGAATTCTGTGGCTGAATTCACTCCTGTGGTCACAAGTGGTACTGCAGCTTCTGAGCTTCTTCCCTCAGGTGTTCTGGTGAGCTCGTTAACTGCTTCGTTACTTAACTCCGCCTGATGCTGCTATTCCTGCTCCTTGTCAATGTTCCAGTGTTGGATCTGAGCTTCTACTGCTTGTTCCTGTGACCTGCTGCTCTGTATAGCTAAGTGCTTTTTTGCTATTTTGTTGCTTTTTTTCTGTCCAGCTTGTCTTTTGTTTTGCTGGTAGCTCTGAGAAGCAAAGGGTGTACCGCCGTGCCGTTAGTCCGGCACGGTGGGTCTTTTTTGCCCCCTTTGCGTGGTTTTTGCTTTAGGGTTTTTTGTAGACTGCAAAGTTCGCTTTACTATCCTCGCTCTGTCTAAGATTATCGGGCCCCACTTTGCTGAATCTATTTCATCCCTATGTTTTGTCTTTTCATCTTACTCACAGTCATTATATGTGGGGGGCTGCCTTTTCCTTTGGGGTATTTATCTGGGGGCAAGTCAGGCCTATTTTTCTATCTTCAGGCTAGCTAGTTTCTTAGGCTGTGCCGAGTTGCATAGGTAGTTGCTAGGCGCAATCCACAGCCGCTTTTAGTTGTGTTTAGGATAGGTAGGTGTGCAGTCTACAGAGTTTCCACGTCTCAGAGCTCGTTCTTTGTTTTTGGGTATTTGTCAGATCACTGTGTGCGCTCTGATTGCTAGGCACACTGTGTCTCTGGATTGCCTTCATTACACCTTTCATTAGCAGACATAACAGTACAAGGAGCCAACTAATGATTCTCAATAGAGGGAAAGAAAAAGTTCTGACATCATTTTTTTTTTTTTTTTTTCTCTGCTCTGTGTTCATTTTTTTTTTTCCCCTAGACATTTGGGTGATTCTGGACACAGGTGTGGACATGGATATTCAGGGTCTGTGCTCTTCAATGGATAATCTCGTTTTAAATGTACAGAAGATTCAAGATGCTATTGATCGGAAATCTATGTTAGAACCAACAATTCCTATTCCTGATTTGTTTTTTGGAGATAGAACAAAGTTTCTAAGTTTCAAAAATAATTGTAAGCTATTTCTGGCCTTGAAACCTCATTCTTCTGGTAATCCTATTCAACAGGTTTTGATTATTATTTCTTTTTTGCGCGGCGACCCTCAAGACTGGGCATTTTCTCTTGCGCCAGGAGACCCTGCATTGAGTAGTGTCGATGCGTTTTTCCTGGCGCTCGGATTGCTGTACGATGAGCCTAATTCAGTGGATCAGGCTGAGAGAAATTTGCTGGCTTTGTGCCAGGGTCAGGATGATATAGAAGTATATTGTCAGAAATTTAGGAAATGGTCAGTACTCACTCAGTGGAATGAATCTGCACTGGCAGCTTTGTTCAGAAAGGGTGTCTCTGAGGCTCTTAAGGATGTCATGGTGGGTTTTCCTATGCCTGCTGGTTTGAATGAGTCTTTGTCTTTGGCCATTCAAATCGGTCGACGCTTGCGCGAGCGTAAATCTGTGCACCATTTGGCGGTATTGCCTGAGGTTAAACCTGAGCCTATGCAGTGCGATAGGACTATGACCAGAGTTGAACGGCAGGAATACAGACGTCTGAATGGGCTGTGTTTCTACTGTGGTGATTCCACTCATGCTATTTCTGATTGTCCTAAGCGCACTAAGCGGTCCGCTAGGTCTGCCGTCATTGGTACTGTACAGTCCAAATTCCTTCTGTCCATTACCTTGATATGCTCTTTGTCGTCGTTTTCTGTCATGGCGTTTGTGGATTCAGGCGCTGCCCTGAATCTGATGGATTTGGATTATGCTAAACGTTGTGGGTTTTTCTTGGAGCCTTTGCGGTGTCCTATTCCATTGAGAGGAATTGATGCTACACCTTTGGCCAAGAATAAACCTCAGTACTGGGCCCAGCTGACCATGTGCATGGCTCCTGCACATCAGGAAGTTATTCACTTTCTGGTGCTACATAATCTGCATGATGTGGTCGTGTTGGGGTTGCCATGGCTACAAACCCATAATCCAGTATTGGATTGGAATTCCATGTCGGTATCCAGCTGGGGTTGTCAGGGGGTACATGGTGATGTTCCATTTTTGTCGATTTCGTCATCCACCCCTTCTGAGGTCCCAGAGTTCTTGTCTGATTATCAGGATGTATTTGAAGAGCCAAAGTCCGATGGCCTACCTCCGCATAGGGATTGTGATTGTGCTATCAATTTGATTCCTGGTAGTAAATTCCCTAAAGGTCGATTATTTAATTTATCCGTGCCCGAACACGCCGCTATGCGCAGTTATGTGAAGGAATCCCTGGAGAAGGGACATATTCGCCCATCATCATCACCACTGGGAGCAGGGTTCTTCTTTGTAGCCAAGAAGGATGGTTCGCTGAGACCGTGTATTGATTACCGCCTTCTTAATAAGATCACTGTTAAATTTCAGTATCCCTTGCCATTGTTATCTGACTTGTTTGCTCGGATTAAGGGGGCTAGTTGGTTCACTAAGATAGATCTTCGTGGTGCGTATAATCTGGTGAGAATCAGGCAAGGAGATGAATGGAAAACTGCATTCAATACGCCCGAGGGTCATTTTGAGTATCTAGTGATGCCGTTCGGACTTGCCAATGCTCCATCTGTGTTTCAGTCTTTTATGCATGACATCTTCCGTGAGTATCTGGATAAATTCCTGATTGTTTACTTGGATGACATTTTGATCTTCTCAGATGATTGGGACTCTCATGTGAAGCAGGTCAGAATGGTTTTTCAGGTCCTGCGTGCTAATTCTTTGTTTGTGAAGGGATCTAAGTGTCTCTTCGGTGTGCAGAAAGTTTCATTTTTGGGGTTCATCTTTACCCCTTCTACTATCGAGATGGATCCAGTTAAGGTCCAAGCCATCCAGGATTGGATTCAGCCGACATCTCTGAAAAGTCTGCAAAAATTCCTGGGCTTTGCTAATTTTTATCGTCGCTTCATCTGTAATTTTTCTAGCATTGCCAAACCATTGACCGATTTGACCAAGAAGGGTGCTGATTTGGTTAATTGGTCTTCTGCTGCTGTGGAAGCTTTTCAGGAATTGAAGCGTCGTTTTTGTTCTGCCCCTGTGTTGTGTCAGCCAGATGTTTCTCTTCCGTTCCAGGTCGAGGTTGATGCTTCTGAGATTGGAGCAGGGGCGGTTTTGTCACAGAGAGGTTCTGATTGCTCAGTGATGAAACCATGTGCTTTCTTTTCCAGGAAGTTTTCGCCCGCTGAGCGTAATTATGATGTGGGCAACCGAGAGTTGCTGGCCATGAAGTGGGCATTCGAGGAATGGCGCCATTGGCTTGAAGGAGCTAAGCATCGCGTGGTGGTATTGACTGATCATAAGAACTTGACTTATCTCGAGTCTGCCAAGCGCTTGAATCCTAGACAGGCCCGTTGGTCGTTATTTTTTGCCCGCTTCGACTTTGTGATTTCGTACCTTCCGGGCTCTAAAAATGTGAAGGCGGATGCTCTGTCTAGGAGTTTTGTGCCCGACTCTCCGGGTTTATCTGAGCCAGCGGGTATCCTCAAGGAAGGAGTCATTGTGTCTGCCATCTCCCCTGATTTGCGGCGGGTGCTGCAAAAATTTCAGGCGAATAAACCTGATCGTTGTCCAGCGGAGAAACTGTTCATCCCTGATAGGTGGACTAATAAACTTATCTCTGAACTTCATTGTTCGGTGTTGGCTGGTCATCCTGGAATCTTTGGTACCAGAGAGTTAGTGGCTAGATCCTTCTGGTGGCCATCTCTGTCACGGGATGTACGTACTTTTGTGCAGTCCTGTGGGATTTGTGCTAGGGCTAAGCCCTGCTGTTCTCGTGCCAGTGGGTTGCTTTTGCCCTTGCCGGTCCCAAGGAGGCCTTGGACACATATTTCGATGGATTTCATTTCTGACCTTCCCGTTTCTCAAAAGATGTCAGTCATTTGGGTGGTCTGTGATCGCTTTTCTAAAATGGTCCATCTGGTGCCCTTGGCTAAATTGCCTTCCTCCTCTGATTTGGTACCTTTGTTCTTTCAGCATGTGGTTCGGTTGCATGGCATTCCTGAGAATATTGTTTCTGACAGAGGTTCCCAGTTTGTTTCAAGGTTTTGGCGAGCCTTTTGTGGTAGGATGGGCATTGACCTATCCTTTTCCTCGGCTTTCCATCCTCAAACTAATGGCCAGACCGAACGAACCAATCAGACCTTGGAAACATATCTGAGATGTTTTGTTTCTGCTGACCAGGATGATTGGGTGTCCTTTTTGCCGTTGGCTGAGTTCGCCCTTAATAATCGGGCCAGCTCGGCTACCTTGGTTTCTCCATTTTTTTGCAATTCTGGGTTCCATCCTCGTTTCTCTTCAGGACAGGTTGAGTCTTCGGACTGTCCTGGTGTGGATTCTGTGGTGGACAGGTTGCAGCAGATCTGGACTCAGGTAGTGGACAATTTGACCTTGTCCCAGGAGAAGGCTCAACTTTTCGCTAATCGCAGACGCCGTGTGGGTCCCCGACTTCGTGTTGGGGATCTGGTTTGGTTATCTTCTCGTCATATTCCTATGAAGGTTTCCTCTCCTAAATTTAAACCTCGTTTTATTGGTCCGTATAGGATTTCTGAGGTTCTCAATCCTGTGTCTTTTCGTTTGACCCTCCCAGACTCCTTTTCCATACATAATGTATTCCATAGGTCGTTGTTGCGGAGATACGTGGCACCTATGGTTCCATCTGTTGAGCCTCCTGCCCCGGTTTTGGTGGAGGGGGAATTGGAGTATATTGTGGAGAAGATTTTGGATTCTCGTGTTTCTAGACGGAAACTCCAGTATCTGGTTAAATGGAAGGGTTATGCTCAGGATGATAATTCCTGGGTTTTTGCCTCTGATGTTCATGCTCCCGATCTTGTTCGTGCCTTTCATGCGGCTCATCCTGGTCGGCCTGGGGGCTCTGGTGAGGGTTCGGTGACCCCTCCTCAAGGGGGGGTACTGTTGTGAATTCTGTGGCTGAATTCACTCCTGTGGTCACAAGTGGTACTGCAGCTTCTGAGCTTCTTCCCTCAGGTGTTCTGGTGAGCTCGTTAACTGCTTCGTTACTTAACTCCGCCTGATGCTGCTATTCCTGCTCCTTGTCAATGTTCCAGTGTTGGATCTGAGCTTCTACTGCTTGTTCCTGTGACCTGCTGCTCTGTATAGCTAAGTGCTTTTTTGCTATTTTGTTGCTTTTTTTCTGTCCAGCTTGTCTTTTGTTTTGCTGGTAGCTCTGAGAAGCAAAGGGTGTACCGCCGTGCCGTTAGTCCGGCACGGTGGGTCTTTTTTGCCCCCTTTGCGTGGTTTTTGCTTTAGGGTTTTTTGTAGACTGCAAAGTTCGCTTTACTATCCTCGCTCTGTCTAAGATTATCGGGCCCCACTTTGCTGAATCTATTTCATCCCTACGTTTTGTCTTTTCATCTTACTCACAGTCATTATATGTGGGGGGCTGCCTTTTCCTTTGGGGTATTTCTCTGGGGGCAAGTCAGGCCTATTTTTCTATCTTCAGGCTAGCTAGTTTCTTAGGCTGTGCCGAGTTGCATAGGTAGTTGCTAGGCGCAATCCACAGCCGCTTTTAGTTGTGTTTAGGATAGGTAGGTGTGCAGTCTACAGAGTTTCCACGTCTCAGAGCTCGTTCTTTGTTTTTGGGTATTTGTCAGATCACTGTGTGCGCTCTGATTGCTAGGCACACTGTGTCTCTGGATTGCCTTCATTACACCTTTCATTAGCAGACATAACAGCCCCTCAGGTGTATTGAATGCGGTCTTCCATTCGTCATCATGGCGATACGTATAAGGTTACATGTCCTTCTCACGTTAAGTTTGTAAAACCATTTATCTCTAGGTAATTGGCTAAACAGGTCAGTTATAAGGGGTAAGGCTACGTGCACACGTTGCGGAATGTCCTGCGGATTTTTCCAGACTGATTCTGTTAAATCCGCAGGTAAACCGGACTGCGGATTACCTGCAAAATTACAGCGGATTTGGCGTGATTTTTTTTTTGCGGATTTTATGGAGATTTCACATGCAGTTTTACACCTGCGGATTCCTATTATGGAGCAGGTGTAAACTGCTGTGGAATCCGCACAAAGAATTGACATGCTGCGGAATAAACAGCGCAACGTTTCCGCGCGGTATTTTCCCCAGCGTGTGCACATGCGTATATGTTGCGCCCCAGGGTCCTGGTCATCACAGTAGCATTGCTTTCCTCCCGGGGAGAGTGATGTGACGCTTGAAGGCAAGAAAGGATAACTGCAACCAGGTACCACAAACATGCAACACATTCACACTCCAGGCCACCAGGGGGAGCTTTTTATCATACTTGCTAGGTGACTCCCCATATATATATACAACTGGTAGTCTGTAGGGAGAGACAGAACAGTACTTGCCATGGAACAGACTGGATCAGTCTGAGGCAAAGCAGAAGTTTTTACGGAGCTGCGTAGCCCCAGTGCAACAGTTCCTGGACAGAGACATTGAGAAAGCCGAATTGATTGCAGAGAGTGTGCAGGAGAGCAAAGCACAGGAGTGGATATCAGAGAGAGACCAGCCCCGAGCAGGCTGTCTCCTTCTGAGGCGTAGGAACCAGTAGCCGGAACACCGAGGATCGTAAGGCACTCTATGACTTACATCAGAGACCGGCAGGACAGCTGAACTTTACGTTACCTGTCCGTCATAACACCCAGGAGGCACGGTGGCATACCACACAGATGCCGGGGCATGCTAGAGTCCCTATAAACAGCCTCAAGCCACCAGTAATATGGGTTATGTCCTATCCTACCCGGGGGACAGAGAGAGAGACAACATCTGTGAGGACCTTATGTGAGCTTTTAGCAGTAAGGGACTACACTACTACAGCGCTGGAGGAAGGCTTTTGATTTTCACCTGGGTAAGGGGACTCCTAACTTGCCTTCAAGCCGGCCTGACCCTGCCTGCCCTGTGATGTGGTGCTCTGGACTGTGGATGCTGAAGCCTTCGGTAAACAAGGTAAAGAGACTGCAACCCTGTGTCCTCGTTCTTTACTGCACTCCTCACCATCTTCCATCTACACCATCGGGAGCCCTAGGGACATACTTCACCTGTGGGAAGTTATACCATCTAACTGCCATAACATCATCCCAGAGGACCCCCTAAAGCAGCGTCGGTCCCCACTGACCAAATACCACAGGCCGTGTCACGAACATAAACTTAAATATCCCTTTAAAAATCTTTCCTCTTTAACGTTGGTGCCCAGGGCTACGGACCGGGTTGCCACCGTAACATCCCCTTTAAATACAGGACCCGGTACCGAGTACCCAGCCGTGGTGCGCTCCATGTGCACATACTCTAAAGGATAGGGAAGGTGAGCTGTGATTTTATTAATCTCTCTGAAGTCCAAGCATGGACGCCGCCCTCCATCCTATTACCAAAACCCCCCAGCGACTGGAGAGGTGCATGGCCGTATATTACCCCTAGCCGGACACTGGAAGGGGGTAAATAAGCGAGATTTTGGCATTTTAGCTCCTGGTGTGGAGGCGATAGCACAATCATATGCCGCCATATTTTAGACGTCTGGTAACCGGTAATAATTCCCTCATGTGTGGGGTCTGTTTGTCTCCAGAGAAATCACACGTTACATTCCACACAGAACATTGTGTAGAAAAGGCGGCGCGAGGTAATTGTGCCAGTAGTGAGGGTGAATAATGGCGGAAATGTCACTGACTGAGGAGAAGTCTCCATGTAGCGTCTTCACTGCGGATCACGTGACCCCTGACTCCTCCCTCCTGTGACCTCATCACAGGTCCTGTGCGCACAGAGCAGCCATATATGTGGAGTGCGGCTCTGCAGGTGGAGGTATGTGGAGATTCCCCATTACTGAGCGCGGGGACATTAACCCCTTCTGCACGGAGACTCTTTTGGGGTTGTTGTTGCCACTTTATAAGAATCATAACGTTGTTCTGTTTCCTGTAATAGATACATACGAGCCAACTATGGAGGACAGGAAGTGAGGGAGCGGATTGTTCTCCTAGTACAGGGCCCCTTTCTTGGCCCCACACAGTGTAATGCCCCCATTATGCCCTGTAAGCAGGGTTCTGCCCCACACCCAGCTGCCTCGGGCACTTTACCATGAGCTGGTACCTCAGATTCTTCCCTGCACCCCTTTCCTTTGTTTGGTCCAAATCTGTTCTGCCTTTGGGGCTCCGGCCTTTATGATATCAGTAACTGCGTCATCAAGGTCTCCTGACCAGGTGCACCCTCTAGACTCTTCCCTCCGGAAACCCTCCCTCTTCCCATTGATGTCACATGGTCCCGTCTGGACGGCAGATAGCAGTCTTTTTGTACAAATGCAGCACAGGCCTGAGGAGTCTTTTTTATGACTCTCCTTTTTACACCCCTTATGTAATATATATGATGCCGCTCACACAGTTTAATGTTTCCACAGTACTGGCATCTCTCGTAAAAAAGTTATTTTCACACAACCACCATACCCTCACACAGTATAATGTTTCTACAGTACCGCCATACCCCCACACACAGTATAATGTTCCTACAGTACCGCCATACCCCCACACACAGTATAATGTTCTCATAGTACCGCCATACCCCCACACACAGTATAATGTTCTCATAGTACCGCCATGCCCCCACACAGTATAATCTTCTCATAGTACCGTCATACCACCACACACAGTATAATGTTCTCATAGTACCACCATACCCCCCCACACAGTATAATGTTCTCATAGTACCGCCATACCCCCACACAGTATAATCTCATAGTACCGCCATACCCCCCCACACAATATAATGTTCCTACAGTACCTTCATCCCACCACACAGTATTTTGTTCCCACAATAGTGGCTTCCCACAGACACAGGATAATGTTTCCACAGGACTGGTACCCCCTCACACAGGATAATGTCCCCACAGTACTGCCATCCCCCCATTTTCTAATGTTCCCACAGTACTGCCCCTTACATGCATAATATGGTACCATCCACCTCACTGACTTCTCCGACCACCGACAATTAATAAATACTCACTTATCCTCATTCTTGGTGCAAATACTAATGAACCCAGGATCTATGAGATATTTCCCATACAATAGTTGGATAGGCGGAGTGTATCATCCATAAAGGTAGCCCACTCGGTTGCTATGATGCCTATGAATTGACAGGGCTCGGTGGGGTGTGGTATTGGTCGCCCTCTCCTTCCCATCATCACAATTTCAGCGATATCCACATTCCCATGACGGTGATACCGCTGAATAGATTAGTGAATCAGGGAGTGGAAAGCTGATCCACCATTCAGCCTTCACTTCTGAATCTGAGACTCCATGCACTGCAGGCACAATGACGTCACTACATCACACCTTTAGTACGAGCCTCAGTACTCACACCGCACAGGCCAGAGCAGCACTCCTCAGGAACCGGGTTGGCTGAGCAGTGTGTGTGGTTTTTTTTTTTTTCAAATATCAGGAATTGTGGGGGCATCATATTAAGAGAAGAGCTGTTGGGACTCTGATACTGAATGTGTGGCTGGTAGGGGTCATTATACTGGGGTTGTGGTGGGCTGTAAATGCCTCCATACTGAGTGGGTTTTTTTATTTTGGGTAGCAGGTTGTGGTGGCCATAATTAGAGATGAGCGAATATGTCCAGAAAACGATCGCCAAACATAAATTCGGCAGGAATATGGTACATTTGTATTCATGATCGGTAACACGAGCATTTTTCTTAAGATCGTAAAAAGTCGGTAAAAGATATAATAGAACCCGGCAATACATATGCTGCATTTAGTAAAATCACAGCCACCAATGTGGGAGACTGGGGTTCTAATCCTGGCTCTGCCCTGTTGGACATAATATACCAGTAGTGCTCCATAACACTATGGTGCCTACCTCAATAAACATGAGTGTCATGAGCAAAGAGAGTCATGCCGGCTCAGACGTCGCCTGGATTAACAAGGTCTGCATCAGATGTCGAGGAACCAGGACAATCTGATGATAAATGGCCTACTGGACCAAACCAGACATGGACAAGGCAAGAGAACCTGGATCTGATGAAATGCTACTATAACAGCAGAATAAATGGGAGAGGATATATGAAGCTTATGAGGAAACTCTAGATGGTTACAATACCTGCACGTCCACTGAGAAACAACTAATCACCCAAGGTTTTAATTTCATAAAGAGAAAGCTATTATCACAACTTGAGATGGATCAACTGCACTGCAGATCCACCCCACATGAAGACCTGGAAGGACAACATATACACCGCCCTGAAGATTCTGATCCAACCCTGCAACTAAACAGAAACAGAAGATCTTAGATAAACTAAATACCATCAATACCAGAGATCGACTGCCAAGGCTCATTAAAGATACACCACCAGACAGTACGCTAGTGGATGCCAATAGAGTAGCTCTTGCATCAGTACCTACCACCACCATAACTGAAACTAATAACCTGATCCATGCTACTGCCTCAGCAATCATGGAAATGCTTGGCTATACAACCAGCAAGAACAACAGAAGTACGTGCCCCCCTTGGAAAAGAAGACTGTAGACAAAGATCAAGGTGCCACAAAGGGAAGTCAGCCAACTATCAGAAATACAGACGTGTGTAAAGATCAAGAATAAGACCAAGCTGGACAAGTACAAAGGCCTGACCCCAACTAAAGAGAATGCTAAACAAAGGCTGACAGGACTCACTGCAAGACTAGGGAGATACATTAGAGAAGCTGAGGCCAAGAAGATAAATGTCCTCGTCTCCAAAGAACCATCCAAAGTGTACTCCCAACTACAGAGGAACAGCACAAAGGCAGCAACTCCACCAATAGCAGAGACTGAACAATACTGGAGGAAGATCTGGGAGAAGGAAAAAACACAACACCAGTGCAATGTGGCTGCAATGTCTGAGAATGAAACACAGCAACCACCTAGAGCAAGAACCAGTCACCATTACAGAAGCAGACATCCAACAGTGGATAAAGGACATGAAGAGCTGGACAGCACCTGGCCTAGAAATGATCCTCACCTACTGGCTAAAGAAATTCACAGCGGTACATGAAAGCATGGCAAAGCAGATGAACCAACTGCTAGAAGCAGGCCACCACCCAGCTTGCCTAACACAAGGAAGAACAGTGCTGATCATGAAGGATCCTCACAAAGGAACAGTTCCATCCATCCAACTACCGCCCAATAACCTGCCTTACAACAACATGGAAACTTCTGTCAGGCATCATAGCCACCAAGCTACAGAACCATATGAACCAGTACATGAATCCAGCTCAGAAAGGCATTGGGACTGACACCAGAGGCTCTAAGCACCAGCTCCTAGTAGATAGAGCAGTCGCTCAAGATCCAGACAGACCAATCTTAGCACAGCCTGGATTGACTACAGGAAAGCCTATGACTCAATGCCACACACATGGATCTGTGAATGCTTGGCTCTGTACAATGTCAACAGGAAATTAATAACCTTCCTCAGAAACTCACTGGGGCTATGGAGAACAACATTGGAAGTCAACTCAAGATAACTAGATAAAGTGACCATCAAATGCAGCATATAGCAAGGTGGTGCACTGTCCCCATTGCTGTTCTGCATAGTCTTGAACCCCCTCAGTCAGATAATTACAGAGTCTGGCTATGGATACAAGTTCAAGAATGGAAGCACCATCAGCCACCTCCTCTGCATGGATGACATCAAGCTGTATGCAAAAAGCGAAAGAGACATCAATTACTGATCCACATGACAAGATCTACAGTGAAGACATCGGGATGTCCATCATACTGGAGAAGTCCGGCCAGTTTGTAATAAAGAGAGACAAGGTAGTCAAGACTGATGGAGTGGAATTACTAGCAGGGCATATAGCAGATGTACAGACATGATACAGGAACCTCGCCATCCCACAGGTATATGGTAACCATGATGAGGAAGCAAGGAAAGCAGCAACCACCAAATACCATCAAATGGTAGGACAGGTCCTGAATAACCAGCTCAATGGGAAGAATAAAATCTGCGCCATCAATATATATGCCCTGCCAGTTATCAGATACCCTGCTGGCATAGTGTGCTGGCCAAAAGAAGAGATGGAAGCTGCAGATGTGAAAACACGAAAGCTCCTCACAATGCATGGAGGTCTCCAACCTAAGTCTAACATCCAAAGATTGTATACCAATAGAAAGGAGGGTGGTCGAGGCTTGATAAGCATCCAATCCACCATCACGGATGAAACAAGGAGTATCCAGGAATACATTAGAAAGATGGCACCAAAAGATGAGATGCTGAGAGAAAGGCCGGGATCACACATGCGAGAAACACGTCCGTGTCTCGCATGTGAAATCCAAGCTGTGGCGGAGCGTGCGGCTTCATGTGTTGCTATGCGGCCGCATGCTTCTCTCTGGAGTGCCGGCGTCACAGCTTGGATTTCACATGCGAGACACGGACGTGTTTCTCACATGTGTGATCTCGGCCTAAGGCAGCAACAACAGATCTGGAAGGAAGAACCAGAACATGAAGCGCCATGGCAAGACAAGCCGCTGCATTGGATGTACCATCGACAGATAGTAGATGGAGGTGGCTGACATGGAGAAATCCTACCAATGGCTGGAGAAAGCTGGACTCCGAGACAGCACAGAGGCACTAATCATAGCGGCACAAGAGCAAGCACTAAGTACCAGATCCATAGAAGCAGGAATCTACCAGACAAGACAAGACACAAGGTGCAGACTATGCAAAGAAACCTCAGAAACCATCTAACGCATGGTGGCAGAATGCAAAATGCAAGCAGGAACAGTGTATACCAAACGCCATGACCAAGTAGGGGGAATTGTATACAGGAACATCTGAACAGCATATGGGCTAATTCCCCCTAAGTCCCCTAACTTTTGTGCAGTGCATGTTTGGATATATTTGGCAATTTAATCGGCGAATATTGCAAATTCGGCGATTGTGAGCTGAACAGAACATATAAATATTTGCTAATCTCTAGTCATAATACTGTGAGGTGCTGTGGGGCCGTCATACCGTGTGGGAGACCTCATACTGAGCTACATTGGCACACAGGAGAACAATTTCCTTGTGCTGCAGGAGATCATCACACATCCTCCATCCCATAGTCCAGTGCCCATATAACCATCATACACATCCTCCATCCCATAGTCCCGTGGCCATATACCCATCATACACATCCTCCATCCCATAGTCCAGTGCCCATATACCCATAATATATATCCTCCATCCCATATTCCTGTGCCTATTTACCCATCATACACATCCTCCATCCCATAGTCCAGTGCCCATATACCCATCACACATCCTCCATCCCATAGTCCAGTGCCCATATGCCCATCACACATCCTCCATCCCATAGTCCAGTACCCATATACCCATCATACACATCCTCCATCCCATAGTCCAGTGCCCATATACCCATCACACATCCTCCATCCCAGAGTCCAGTGCCCATATAGCCATCACACATCATCCATTCCATAGCCCAGTGCCCATATACCCATCACACATCCTCCATCCCATAGTCCCGTGCCCATATACGCATCATACACATCATACACATGCTCCATCCCATAGTCCAGTGCCCATATACCCATGATACATATTCTCCATCCCATAGTCCCGTGCCCATATACCCATCACACATCCTCCATCCCATAGTCCCGAGCTGGGTGGCGCTGAGCAGGGAGCTCCCGGAGATGTGCTGTTATGTAACCTGGCAGTGCGGCTCTGTGTGCGGCCGCTGATGATGCGATTTTCTACGCCGGTAACAATAGAGCGCGGCAGTAATAGAGGAGGGAGATTCATTTCTGTCATGTGCTCTCTGCTCCTTTCTGGGGGCAGACAATGGCTGGAGATTTCTCCCACCCGTTCAGTGTCTGCTGAGGTGTTGTGGAGTGGGAAAACTTACTCATAGCAACCAATCACAGCTCAGCTTCTTTTAAACAGCTCCGATGAAATGAAAGATGCTAAGTGATTGGTTGCTATGTGGAATGGGCGCGGCTTGACATACATACACACCTTCTCATTTAAAGATTTTTCTGCATCTTCATGACTATGAAAATTGTGCTAAACATCTCTGGGAACTCCTTCAAGATTGGTGGAAGACCATTCCCGGTGACTACCTCTTGAATCTCATCAAGAGAATGCCAAGAGTGTGCAAAGCAGTGATCAAAGCAAAAGGTGGCTACTTTGAAGAACCTAGAATATAAGACATAATTTCAGTTGTTTCACACTTAAGTTAAGTATATAATTCCACATGTGTTAATTCATAGTTTTGATGTCTTCAGTGTGAATGTACAATTTTTATAGTCATGAAAATACAGAAAAATATTTAAATGAGAAGGTGTGTCCAAACCTTTGGTCTGTACTGTACATGCATACACTCAGCTTCATATATATATAGATAGATTTTTTTTCTTTACGTTGGGGGGTGTCATACCGTTGCTGCCGCCTCCCCAGTCAGCGTCTCTTTCTCCGCGCCCGCTCCCGGCCTCTGCTTCTCGTGCACGCGCGCATACCAGGTTCAGTGCTGCGTGTGTGCACTTCTGGTCTTCTGTCTCCTCTATGGTCTTGGAGGACTAATACCCTGAGGTCGGTTCTCCTTATTGTCCTCTCTATGGTACTGGAGGTCTGTTACCTGGAAGTGCTACCCTGCCTATAGGTATTTAAACTGCTTCCTGCCGTCCCTCTGTGCCTGGTTATCATTTGTTCCTGCAGGTGTTCCTGGCCGCTCTTAGTCTCTGCGAAGTTCGCTTCCCCTCTGACTTTGGGTTTATCCTGTCTGTCCTTTGTTCCTGCCGTGTCCTGCCAGTCCTGTGTTATGATCCGGTGACCTTGGAGCAGCATGAAAACTTTCACTGGAGTAGGTGGTAACTATACTGACCGCAAATCCTGATCTTAACACCGCAACTACAAGTAGCCGTGGGGTGTACCTAACAAAGCCTAGACACCTCGTCACAGCCGGAGGACTAAATACCCCTATAGATGGAAATAGGAATTCTACCTTGCCTTAGAGCAGAACCCCAAAGGATAGGCAGCCCCCCACAAATATTGGCTGTGAGTAGGAGAGGAAAGATACACACAGGCAGAAAACAGGATTAAGCACAAGAGGCCACTCTAGCTAAAATAGGAAAGGATAGGACAGAATACTGTGCAGTCAGTATTAAAACCCTTCCAAAAATATCCACAGTAGATTATACAAAAAATTCCTCCATCTAACTAAAGACGTGGAACGTATATCTGCAACTCCAGAGACTCCTACACTCAGAGCAGGAATACAATAAAAAAAACAAGCACACAGCTTGTGTCCCAAAGAAAAAGAAACAGACACTTATCTTTGCTGAATCAGCAGCTAAGCAGGAGAAGCCAGACAGAGGTCCAACACTTCCCAAGAAATATTGACAACTGGCAAGGACTAATGAGTCCTGCAAACCTAAATTACCCCAGTCAGAATTGCAATCAGCAGATACACCTGTCCAGGACTGCAGCCCAGGGACAACTGCATTACCACCTACAACCACCGGAGGGAGCCCAAAAGCAGAATTCACAACAGTACCCCCCCTTAAGGAGGGGTCACCGAACCCTCACCAGAGCCCCCAGGCCGATCAGGATGAGCCAGATGAAAGGCACGAACCAAATCAGCGGCATGGACATCAGAGGCAAAAACCCAAGAATTATCCTCCTGACCATAACCCTTCCATTTGACAAGGTACTGAAGCTTCCGCCTCGAAAAAACGGGAATCCAAAATCTTCTCAACAACATATTCCAACTCCCCATCAACCAACACAGGGGCCGGAGGATCAACAGAGGGAACAACGGGCTCCACATATTTCCGCAATAAAGATCTATGGAAGACATTATGCAAAAGAGGCCGGAAGCGCCAGTCGAAAAGACACCGGATTAATAATCTCAGAAATCCTGTAAGGACCAATAAACCGAGGCTTAAGCTTAGGAGAAGAAACCTTCATAGGAACATGATGGGAAGACAACCAGACCAGATCCCCAACCCGAAGCCGGGAACCAACACACCGACGACGGTTAGCAAAACGTTGAGCCTCCTCCTGAGGCAACACCAAATTGTCCACCACATGAGCCCAAATCTGCTGCAACCTGTCAACCACAGAATCCACACCAGGACAGTCCGAAGGCTCAACCTGCCCAGAAGAAAAACGAGGATGAAAACCAAAATTACAAAAGAAAGGCGAAACCAAAGTAGCCGAACTAGCCCGATTATTAAGGGCAAACTCGGCCAATGGCAAGAAGGCCACCCAATCATCCTGATCAGCAGACACAAAGCATCTCAAATAAGTCTCCAAAGTCTGATTAGTTCACTCGGTCTGACCATTTGTCTGAGGATGAAACGCAGAAGAAAAAGACAAATCAATGCCCAGCCTAGCACAAAAGGCCCGCCAAAACCTAGAAACAAACTGGGAACCTCTGTCGGACACAATATTCTCAGGAATACCATGCAAACGGACCACATGGTGAAAAACCAATGGAACCAAATCCGAAGAGGAAGGCAATTTAGGCAAAGGCACCAAATGAACCATCTTAGAGAACCGGTCACAAACAACCCAGATAACCGACATCCTCTGGGAAACCGGAAGATCAGAAATAAAATCCATAGAAATATGCGTCCAGGGCCTCTCAGGGACCGGCAAAGGCAAAAGCAACCCACTAGCACGGGAACAACAAGGCTTGGCCCGCGCACAAGTCCCACAGGACTGCACAAAAGAACGCACATCACGCGACAAAGAAAGCCACCAAAAGGACCTAGAATCCAAGTCTCTGGTACCAAAAATGCCAGGATGACCAGCCAACACGGAACAGTGAACCTAAGAAATCACTCTACTAGTCCATCTGTCAGGAACAAACAGTTTCCCCACAGGACAGCGGTCAGGTTTGTCAGCCTGAAATTCCTGAAGAACCCGTCGTAAATCAGGGGAAATGGCAGAAAGGACCACCCCTTCTTTCAGAATACCGACTGGTTCTAAGACCTCAGGAGAATCAGTCAAAAAACTCCTAGAGAGGGCATCAGCCTTAATGTTCTTAGAACCCAGAAGGTACGAGACCACGAAATCGAAACGGGAAAAAAACAAGGACCATCGAGCCTGTCTAGGATTCAGCCGTTTGGCAGACTCGAGGTAAATCAAATTCTTATGATCGGTCAAGACCACAATACGGTGCTTAGCTCCCTCAAGCCAATGTCGCCACTACTCAAATGCCCACTTCATAGCCAACAACTCCCGATTGCTGACATCATAATTGCGTTCAGCAGGCGAAAACTTACGGGAAAAGAAGGCACACGGTTTCATTAAGGAACCAACAGGATCCCTCTGAGACAAAACGGCCCCTGCCCCAATCTCAGAAGCGTCAACCTCAACCTGAAAAGGAAGAGAAACATCCGGTTGGCGCAACATCGGAGCAGAAGTAAATCGACGTTTAAGCTCCTGAAAGGCAGAGACAGCCGCAGAGGACCAATTCGCCACATCAGCGCCTTTCTTCATCAAATCGGTCAAGGGTTTAACCACGCTGGAAAAATTAGCAATGAAACGGCGGTAAAAATTTGCAAAACCCAAAAATTTCTGAAGGCTCTAAACGGATGTGGGCTGAATCCAATCATGAATGGCCTGAACCTTAACCGGATCCATCTCTATAGACGAGGGAGAAAAAATAAAGCCCAAAAAAGAAACCTTCTGCACCCCAAAGAGACACTTAGGCCCTTTCACAAACAGGGCATTGTCACGAAGGATCTGAAATACCATCCTGACCTGTTCCACATGAGACTCCCAATCATCGGAAAAAATCAAAATATCGTCCAAATATACAATCAAGAACTTATCAATATAAGTCTGGAAAATATCATGAAGGACTGAAAAATAGATGGAGCATTAGTGAGCCCGAATGGCATCACAAGGTATTCAAAATGGCCTTCGGACGTGTTAAACGCAGTTTTCCATTCATCACTCTGCTTAATACGAACAAGATTATATGCCCCCCGAAGGTCAATCTTAGTAAACCAACTAGCTCCCTTAATCCTAGCAAACAAATCGGTAAGCAAAGGTAAAGGGTATTGAAACTTGACCGTGATTTTATTCAAGAGGCAATAATCAATACAGGGTCTCAAGGAACCATCTTTTTTAGCAACAAAAAAGAACCCCGCTCCCAACGGTGAGGAAGATGGCCGAATATGCCCTTTCTCCAAAGACTCCTTAATATAGCTCCGTATGGCGGTATGTTCAGGTACAGACAGGTTGAAAAGTCGACCCTTAGGAAACTTACAGCCTGGAATCAAGTCAATAGCACAATCGCAGTCCCTGTGCGGTGGAAGGAAACTGGACTTAGGCTCATCGAATACATCCTGAAAATCAGACAAAAACTCTGGAATTTCAGAAGAGGAAGAAGAGGAGATTGACATCAAAGGAACATCATTATGAACCCCCTGACAACCCCAACTAGTCACAGACATGGACTTCCAATCCAACACAGGATTATGTACCTGCAACCATGGAAAACCCAGCACGATAGCATCATGCAAATTATGCAACACCAGAAATCGACAATCTTCCTGATGGGCTGGCGCCATGCGCATGGTCACCTGTGTCCAAAACTGGGGTTTATTTTTGGCCAAGGGTGTAGCATCAATGCCCCTTAAAGGAATAGGGTTCTGCAAAGGCTGCAAGGGAAAACCACAACGCCTGGCAAACTCAAAGTCCATTAAGTTCAAGGCGGCGCCTGAATCCACAAACGCCATGACAGAAAATGATGACAATGAGCAGATCAAGGACACAGATAACAGAAATTTAGGTTGTACAGTGCTGATCCTCTTTGTCCGCTTAGGGCAGACTCAAATGACATGAGAAGCGTCGCCACAATAATAACACAACCTATTCTGACGTCTGAATCCTTGTCGTTCCGTTCTAGACAGAATCCTATCACACTGCATTGGCTCAGGAATCCGCTCTGAGGACAACGCCACAACGCGCACAGTTCTGCGCTCCCGCAAGCGCTGGTCAATCTGAATGGCCAGAGACATAGAATCACTCAGACCGGAAGGCGTGGGAAACCCCACCATAACATCTTTAACGGATTCAGAAAGACCCTTTCTGAAAATTGCCGCCAAAGCATCATTATTCCATTTAGTCAACACAGACCATTTTCTGAATTTCTGACAATACAATTCTGCCGCCTCTTGACCCTGAGACAAGGCCAACAAGGTCTTCTCAGCTTGATCCACAGAATTAGGTTCATCATATAATAATCCTAAAGCCTGAAAAAAGGAGTCTACATTAAGCAAAGCCGGATTCCCAGATTCCAGGGAAAACGCCCAATCCTGTGGGTCGCCACGCAGCAGGGAGATGACGATTTTAACCTGCTGAATGGAATCACCGGAGGATCGAGGTCTCAAAGCAAAAAACAGTTTACAGTTGTTTTTAAAACTCAAAAATTTGGACACCAAAAAACAAATCAGGAGTAGGAATCTTCGGTTCTAAAACAGGAGTCTAAACAATATAATCAGAAATACCCTGTACCCTAGCAGCAAGCTGGTCTACACGAGAAACTAATTCCTGAACATTCATGCTAGCACTAGGCTCCTCAGCCACCCAGAGATAAAGAGGGAAGAGAAGATAAAGCAGACTGAAGAAAAACAAAATGGCTCAACACCTTTCTTCACTTCTTCTGAGATGCATTTAACTCATTATGGGCCAGTTGTACTGTTATGATCCGGTGACCTTGGAGCAGCATGAAAACTTTCACTGGAGTAGGTGGTAACTATACTGACCGCAAATCCTGATCTTAACACCGCAACTAGAAGTAGCCGTGGGGTGTACCTAACAAACCCTAGACACCTCGACACAGCCGGAGGACTAAATACCCCTATTGATGGAAATAGGAATTCTACCTTGCCTTAGAGCAGAACCCCAAAGGATAGGCAGCCCCCCACAAATATTGGCTGTGAGTAGGAGAGGAAAGATACACACAGGCAGAAAACAGGATTAAGCCCAAAGGCCACTCTAGCTAAAATAGGAAAGGATAGGACAGAATACTGTGCAGTCAGTATTAAAACCCTTCCAAAAATATCCACAGCAGATTATACAAAAATTCCTCCATCTAACTAAAGACGTGGAACGTATATCTGCAACTCCAGAGAATATTAAACCCAGAGCAGGAATACAATAAAAAAAACAAGCACACAGCTTGTGTGCCATAGAAAAAGAAACAGACACTTATCTTTGCTGAATTGGCAGCTAAGTAGGAGAAGCCAGACAGAGGTCCAACACTTCCCAAGAAACATTGACAACTGGAAAGGACTAATGAGTCCTGCAAACCTAAATACCCCAGTCAGAATTGCAATCAGCAGATACACCTGTCCAGGACTGCAGCCCAGGGACAACTGCATTACCACCTACAACCACCGGAGGGAGCCCAAAAGCAGAATTCACAACAGTCCTGTGTTCCCGCCGTGTCCTGCCAGTCCTGTGTTCCTGCCGATTCCTGCCAATCCTGTGTTCCTCCTGTTTCCTGCTAGCCTCTGCGTTTTCCTCAGTTCCTCCACCAGTCCCTGTACTGCTGCAGTGTACCCATCAGTCCTGAGTCTCTGCAGTACTCTCTATAGGATTGCACTCGGGTGACATCTGAGTGCAGCCTGATTCTTATAGCATAACATTGTGGTCCTACTATCTCCGCCTCTTCTTGGTCTTCTCCCGTCCTGGTCCTCCAGCTTCCGTGGCAATAGTCCCTCACGAGCCTGCCCCTAACTCTCCCTGTTTAGGGGGCGGTCCATCTGGTCAGCTCGTCCGTGAGGGGTTCATCGTCGCGGTCAAGAGGGTCCACTTCTCGTTTTCTTCCTGTGAATCGTCACACTCACTATAGGATTGCACTCGGGTGACATCTGAGTGCAGCCTGATTCTTACAGCATAACAGGGGGCACAATTCCAGCTGTTGCTGTTGGACCTGTGATTTCTACCTCCTCCACTGTGTACAGGATAATAGAGTATAATAAAGTAGTTATGGACGAGACTTAACTAACATTGTGCAGTGACTCTGCTTTCCATATAGTGATGGATATTTCTTGTTGTTTAATACTATGATTGAGTATCGTAATAACTAGGCCGCCCAATATTATCGAGCACTTGGGGGCGGGGGGCATTCAGCCAAACTCTGTCACCTTCTTAGACGCCATGTTTGCTTTTCACAGCAGCAAGTGGTTAAACTGCCAGGGTTTTTGTGCAGCCGCTCCTGTGCCGTCTCAATTTAAAAAAACAAACCAAAAAAAAACCAATAGTTTGTGTGAAAAAATAAAAAATGTCTTCTCCGTTTTCCATGTTTTTTTTAAATTTTTACGAGGGTTGTTGGAGCCAATTTTCTTTTTTCTTTTAAACATTTTTTATATTGGGTTATATAACACAAATAAACGATAATGTAAAACTACATAACAGGGTGTGTGTGTTTTTTCAATAGAATGTTATCAAATGTTCTTTCATTAGGTCGTCACATGTTGCATGTTAAGGTTAATCATAGTAGAAGTTACAATCTTTCATTCCACAAGTTTGCTTTCATTTTCCCACTTTTTTTTTTTATAAGGAAGGAGTTTAACCCAATGTGTACACACCTATAGATCTTAAATTATAACATTGATGTAGAGCAGGGGTCCACCAACAGGTCATGTTTTCAGGATTTCCTTTGCATTGCACAGGTGATGCAATTATTACCAGGGCAAGACTAAGGAAATCCTGAAAACATGACCTGTTGGTGGGCATTGAGGACTGGAGTTGGGGACCCCTGATGTAGAGAGACAGATAGAAAAAGTAGGGTGGGGAAAATCAGATGAAGGAGGGGAGGTAGTGGAGAGGCAGGGGAGTCCTCCATGTTAGAATGGACAGTGGTATCGGCGGTTTGCGCCTTACAGCATCACGAGACCTATGTAACAAGCATTAATCTCTCATGAAAGCTTGTTTGTTTTTAGGGTGGATGCCAGATCTTCATTCAGTCGCTATGTGAGACTGCCGGCTCATCATCAAGTATTCATCTGATTCTCTTGACCTTGGTATAGTCGAATGCGCTCTCTGGGAATACTAATACCCCTTAATCCAACTAATTGTTGATACCCCAAGTTAACAAAAACCCACCGTTCACCCGTCCCCCATTACCAATTAATGACAGAGACATGATTTTGTTGGAATAATATAGGCCACAGCAGCCTCTTTTATTAAACATCAAACATTAACAATAAATGTAAAAAACATTAACACTTCAAAAACTAGGAGAAGTCCTTGGAGCCCCCAAGAATCTGGTGATTTAATAACCCATACCGTGAACAACAACTTAACCAATGTTTTACTCCCAGCCGTTGTAACCCTGGCTCGGGAGCACCAAAAACCCCCAAGAGGGTTCACTGTTCACGGTACTAATCTGGAGATCCGACCACCCCTGCCGGAACTCCCCACCACCATTCACCAGATCCGAAACCAATTAATTCCAAAGGGGGGACCCATATGCCAATGGACCCCCCAAACCAATTTTCACCAACTCCAAGGACTCCCCCCAGCCGCCAAGGCCACAATGACCCAAACTTAAAATAACATGAAATATTCCTATAACTACCCGCTCACCCAGCGATGTAACTCCCAGAGATACAGAAAATTAGGGCGGGAGGGAGGGATGCTTCAGCTAAGGTGAGCGGGAACTGATCAGCCCCCGCCCCCTACCCTCTACAATATCCCCTGCCACTAGCCCACCCTCCCCCTACTAATTAGCCTAAAGACGCCCACCCCCTCCTCTCCTAACCCCTGTCATGTAGGCCTTCACTCAGCCGCGGGGGGGAGGGGGCGGCCCGCTCCGGCCTGTCCTTGACCTTGGTATAGTCGAAGGCGCTCTCTGGGAATACTAATACCCCTTAATCCAACTAATTGTTGATACCCCAAGTTAACAAAAACCCACCGTTCACCCGTCCCCCATTACCAATTAATGACAGAGACATGATTTTGTTGGAATAATATAGGCCACAGCAGCCTCTTTTATTAAACATCAAACATTAACAATAAATGTAAAAAACATTAACACTTCAAAAACTAGGAGAAGTCCTTGGAGCCCCCAAGAATCTGGTGATTTAATAACCCATACCGTGAACAACAACTTAACCAATGTTTTACTCCCAGCCGTTGTAACCCTGGCTCGGGAGCACCAAAAACCCCCAAGAGGGTTCACTGTTCACGGTACTAATCTGGAGATCCGACCACCCCTGCCGGAACTCCCCACCACCATTCACCAGATCCGAAACCAATTAATTCCAAAGGGGGGACCCATATGCCAATGGACCCCCCAAACCAATTTTCACCAACTCCAAGGACTCCCCCCAGCCGCCACAACGAAAGGCCTTTGACCACCTTAAAGGCCCGAGACCCCACCACAACGAAAAGCTATGGCCCTTTCAATGCCTTCCTGAAGACCCAGAGTCCAAAAATCCATCCCCACAGCATTCAAATGGACGCCATCAGCCAACCAATATTCCCCTTCGCTTTTTTCCAATTCGAAGTGCCTCACCGCCACGCCCCCATTTCGAGCCATGAAGGCGGACACTGCCCTATTCACTTTAATCCTGGCCTTGTCGATTTTTTCCAGAGATCTCATATGCTTCCACCTTTTCCGTGGAACAATATCAGACCAGACAATGGTCAAACCAGGGTACAATACCCATAACCTCAAGCAATCCTGCTTTATGTCCTTTACCAACTCACGAAAAGGCCGGGACCCCAAATCGTTACCCCCAACATGTAAAACCAACACATCCGGGGCTCTGTCCAAACTCACGCCGTTGTGAATTTCGCGCAACACTCGATTCCATGTCATCCCCCGAAAACCGAGCCACCGGATCACTGCCACGCCTCGATCAAAACCGAGCTGTCTGCCCTCCGTCCGCACATCGGCCCGCAACGCTCCCCAATGGACGTAAGAGTGACCGAAAATCCACACCAGTAATGACTGGTGACCTGGAAAACAAAAAACACAAACTCAGAATAAAAACCCACACCACCGCAGAACCTTCAACGACACTCTTACATGTCCCCATCAACCATCCCCTGTGGACGCACATAACTACGAAACCTGCTTGATCGCCACCTGCCTATCCGCCGAATGGCGGGCGACCCGAGACCCCCAAGCGCAGCCTCGGTCGCGGCCCCTATCCGAAAGGAATGTGGGGCAAAACAGGCCCCATCTAGACCCAATAACGCAATTGCTCTTTTAAAAACCGCTGTGAATTGGTAGCGAGACAACCAAGACCCATCCTGATGGCACAATAATGATCGATCGCGCCTAGGCTGAAGGCCCCAGAAGCGGCGCATACAAGCAACAGGACACATAGCCGAACCATTGACTGAGCCCAACAAGATCCTGCTACCCCGACCCTCCTGATCCGATTTTGATCGCCGTAACCACAGTTCCACGTGACCATCAGACAACAACACATCCCTGGCTAAAATTCCCCCTGACACCTGTGTACTAGGCGACACTAACTCGCCCACTCGAAAAGCCCCGAAAAAGGCTAAGGAAAAAGCCAGCCGAAATAAACAAAGCTCAAAAACCGAAAAACATAAAGATGACAAAACCTCGCCCAACTTTTCTAATAATTTAAAGGAAACCGGCCGCCTAGAATCCTTCTTCTCCGGCCTCCGCCTGAAACCTTTCACTGCTCGCTGCACCAAAAAAGACTTGGTAATATCGTGCAGGCCCCGTAACTTAAAACCAAAGGCCAAAGCTGCCAAGACTCTTGACACTTTAGAAGATGACCATCCAACAGCTGCCCCACGACTCAACCATGACAGCAGGACCCCCACCTGATCTTCCTGACTCGACCCACAATGTGCGGCCAAAAACAAGTCCTCCCACTCCCTCCAAATCGCCTGATAAGCCTCCCAAGTTCTAGGAGCCAACGACGCCTTTATCAACGCCTCAGCGTCCCGGATACCACTAGCCAAAGTTCCGCAGGGCACTCCAACCCGACCTCTTGAGCCTCCGGAGCCAAAGACCGAAAACGATCGAACTGTAAACGAGAAAGAGAGTCAGCGATGGAATTACAAACTCCCGGCACATGCGACGCCGTTACGTGTGCATTCAGAGACAAACACAACAACACCAATTGCCTTAACACACGCACCACCGGGGGCGATGACGCGGACAAACTGTTAATCGCACAAACCACCCCCAAGTTATCACAGTGAAAACGAACTTGCCTATTTCGAAAATTCCCCTGCCACAAATGCACCGCTACCAAAATAGGAAAAATTTCCAACAACGCAATGTTACTAACCAGACCGGAGGAAATCCAACTTGCTGGCCATTTTGACGCACACCATTGACCTTGAAAGTAAGCTCCGAAACCAGACCCACCGGCTGCGTCCGTAAATAACTCCAACGACTCGTTGTCAATTATGCTCTCGATAAACAAGGACCTGCCATTATACGTCTCCAAAAACTCACTCCAAACCGCCAAATCCTCCTTGTGTTCAGCCGACAACCGTATGAAATGGTGAGGAGCCTTAACTCCCGCAGTAGCACTAGCCAATCTCCTGGAAAAAACTCTGCCCATCGGCATGACACGACAAGCGAAATTGAGTTTTCCTAGCAATGATTGCAACTCTCGCAAAGGCAGCTTGCGCAGGCGACCAACCCGCCTCACCTCATCACGAAGGCCTGTCACTTTGTCCTCTGGCAACCGAAACTCCCACTGAACTGTATCAATGACGATACCTAAAAAACACAAACACGTGCTCGGGCCCTCCGTCTTACCTGGGGCCAGCGGAACGCCAAAACGGAAAGCCACCCATTCTATTGCCCTCAAAATCCTAGCACAACAGTCAGACCCGGCCGGGCCAACACATAAAAAATCGTCTAAGTAGTGCAAAATCGAATCGCAACCAGAAACTTCTCGAACTACCCATTCCAAAAAGGAACTGAAAGCCTCAAACAGGGCACAAGATAACGAACAGCCCATAGGTAAACACCTATCTACAAAAAATTGATCCTCCCAAAAACAACCAAGAAGTCTAACGCTAGACGGATGAACCGGCAACAGGCGAAAAGCAGATTCTATGTCCGTCTTGGCTAGCAAAGCACCTTTTCCGCATTTTTGTACCCAAACAGCCGCCTCATCAAACGATGCATAAACCACCGAACACAGCTCTGGATCAATGCCGTCATTCACCGATCTCCCCTTCGGGTACGACAAATGCTGAATCAGGCGAAATTTTCCCTCCTCTTTTTTAGGGACTACACCCAAAGGGGAAACGACTAAATCTTCAAACGGAGCCTGAGCAAACGGGCCCGCCATGCGACCCAACGCCACCTCCTTCTGTAATTTTTCAGAAACCACATCAGCATGCAACAAGGCTGAACGCAAATTTTTCCTAACCAGGGGGACCGCAAAGGAAGGAGCCGGAATAACAAAACCTTCCGTAAAGCCTGACAACAATAAGGCCGCCTTTTCCCTATCCGGGTATCTATTTAGATAAGGGACCATCTTTTCCACCTTCACCGGTGTCTCCCCCATAAGAATTAACTGATCCTGACTTTGCCTTGCCTTTTTTAAAACATTTTGCGGCTCCGTGGGAGGTACCACTACAGTGGGAACACAAGTGCTTGAATTTACAATTGACTCCAAATTTGCACTGTCCCTCATTAAATTGCCAGCAGACGCCCAATTTCTGTCCGCCTGCCTGTCCCGCATTACCTGAGGTACTTGCAGCGCCTGGCTGTGAACCATGGCCGGAAGCACTGGCCCCCCCATGAAAGGGGGTACCGAACTTATACTGCGCCATTACGCGCAACCAAAGACCAATATCTTTTTGGTCCCATCTAATGGCCGGCCGAACAGCTTTCCTCTGCCTGAACTGCTCGTCATACCTAAGCCAAGCCTGACCGCCATACACCCTATGAGACTCACTAATGGAATCCATGTAACAAAATAAACCCGAGCAATTCTCGGGCGCCGTCTCGCCAATAACACTGGCCAGGATAGCGAACGCCTGAAGCCAATTGGCGAAGGTCTGAGGAATTAAACGCCACCGCCGTTTTTCCTCCTCCTCTTTTTTTGAATCATCCTTCTTCCCCTTATCAATGTTAAATTTTTCCAGCGGGAGCAGTGAAAAAATCTCCACATATTCATCTTTGCTTATCTTTTCTCTAACCTCTTTTTTCAGATGCGCCCCCAACGGGCCCTCAAAACACACATACACTTCTCCGTGGGCCCTATCATCCAAATGGATCCTACACTCCTTCTCTTTCTCCGTCTGCACCGAGACGGAAACCGGTTCCGAAACCTCAACCTGCACCGCCGCTGCATTAACCGGGACCGCCTGCAGGCCCGACCACGCTCCCAAAAAACCCTGCGGACCTCCGCCGCCATCCAATCTTGCCAACAATGTCTGCACGCCAGCTAAAAGCTCCCGGACCCCCGCCACTCCGCCGCCGCCTGCCAAACCCGCCGCAGCTAAACCGCTAATCGCTCCCTGACCACCACCAACTGCAGGCGAAATCACATCAGCATGACACAAACGAGACACAGACGCATACTCACCGGGCTGCAAGGGGGCTGTGGTCCCTCCAGCCGGAGTGCTGGTATCCTGACGTCCGCGAACCGCCCAGTCCGCCAACGAACCGTCCACCGATGAACCAAGATGCTGGCTATCCGAACCGCTGTTCTGGAAAGTCGCTGGTAACTGCGGCACCCGATCCGGGGCCCAGCTGGCAGAAGCCGTCCGCGCTGGTGAATAAGGGGCCCGCTGTCCGCTGCCCGCCACGCTCCTTGCTGCCACAGGAGACTGCCCAGGCCCCGGCCCTGGAGCAGGGAGACCCCCCGCCGCCGCTGCAGGGGCCGACCCGGCGCCGTCCAGCCTCAGGCCGCCCGATCCTCCGGCCACTACCGCTCCTCCAGACCCGGTCGCTGTTGCTGAGGCAGGCCGCGCGGCAGGAGCATCACCGCCGCGGCCTCCCGAAGCCCTAGGCCCCATGCGTTGTCCGGCGCGTCTAGGCCCCGCCCCCACCACGCCACGAGGTGAGGGCCCAGCCACCGCCGCTGTGCCCCGTCCGGCTGTCGGATTCCTCCCAGGCCGGGGCCGCCTCGCCGCTGCTCTTACCGGCGCCCGGCCTGGAGGGTCCCGGGAGGGGCTCCTGCGCCTGCGGGGGGCACGTGGTCCTGAATCCGGCGACAGCCGCTCGGGGGGCCGTGTCCGCCGAGCACGCCGATCCAAAGGGGGGACCGCAGCTGAGGATCCTCCACCGCCGCCATCCATCAGGTGAGCCACCTGCGCTTCCAGCCAACCCTGAGGGCGAGAAGCTGCAGCAGCCCTCAGGCTCTCCAGCACGGCGTCCACGCTGGCCATGCTTCAGCTAAGGTGAGCGGGAACTGATCAGCCCCCGCCCCCTACCCTCTACAATATCCCCTGCCACTAGCCCACCCTCCCCCTACTAATTAGCCTAAAGACGCCCACCCCCTCCTCTCCTAACCCCTGTCATGTAGGCCTTCACTCAGCCGCGGGGGGGAGGGGGCGGCCCGCTCCGGCCTGTCCTATACAGAACCCATGGCTGCCATGTTACCCCAAACCAGTCTCTTGATAAATTTGTGAAAGCTCAAATGTCCTCTACATAATAAAGCTGATCAACTTTTTGGAGCCAATCAACAACGCTCGGGCTACTCTGAGAGCGCCATTTTGTGGGAATAATTAGTCGTGATTTGTACTTGGTCTGTGAAATATCACTAGACCAGTTCAGAAAGATGAGGTTCGGCCGTGGGGGGTTTGAAAGTTTCCACAACTTGGTAATCGTTTTCAAAACACTATTCCAAAACGGTCTAATCTTATCACATGACCACCAAATGTGCAGGAACTCCCCTTTATCTTTATTACATCTTGTTGGAGCCAATTTTCTTTAGAAACATTTCAATATCTATTTTTTCTGGTGTTTTTCTTGTAATATAGGAAAGCCTGAGGCCAGAAATAAACCCCATAAATCACTGTACATTGTGACTTTAGGATCAAATATTTCCTGTCTAGATGTTCTTACAAACAAACTTTTCTAAAAACCTCAAACTTCTGTGTGTGAATCATAGCTGAGATCTAACGTGATAGAAGATTACCGTGCGGGGAAGACGGGAAACCTTCATATAGAGCATACCTCCCAACTTTTGAAGCTGGGAAAGAGGGGCAAATTTTAGGCCACGCCTCTGGCCACACCCATTCACTAGCCACACCCATATTCACATCCCAACCACACCCATTTAGCACTGCTGATCAGACTGTTCATAAAGAATAATTATAAACAAAAAAATATGGCCACACAGTGCTCCATACTGTATAATGGCCACACATGATGCTCCATATTGTATAATGACCGCACATGATGCTCCATATTGTATAATGGCCACACATGATGCTCCATACTGTATAATAGCCGCACATGATGCTCCATACTGTATAATGACCGCACATGATGCTCCATACTGTATAATGACCGCACATGATGTTCCATACTGTATAATGGCCACACATGATGCTCCATACTGTATAATGGCCCCACATGATGCTCCATACTGTATAATGACTGCACATGATGCTCCTTACTGTATAATGGCTGTCATGATCCCAATGGCAGGGAATCACAAAAGGACAAGCACAAACGAGCTCTAGGGTGATGGAACCTGAGCTGACCGCGACCCTAAACCTAAACACACAAATAATAATAGCCGGGGAACGTGCCTACGTTGATCCTAGACGTCTCGCACCAGCCGAAGATCTAACTTCCCCTATTAGAAGAAACACAGACCTCTCTTGCCTCCAGAGAAATACCCCACAGAAATAGCAGCCCCCCACATATAATGACGGTGAAATGAGAGGAAGGCACATACGCAGTATGAAAACAGATTCAGCAAAATGAGGCCCGCTAAAACTAGATAGCAGAGGATACAAAAGTAAACTGCGCGGTCAGCAAAAAACCCTTCAAAAAACCATCCTGAAATTACTTGAACTCATGTTCCAACTCATGGAACATGAGGAGCAATTACAGCCCACTAGAGCAACCAGCAGCAAAGAAACACGTATCTGCAAGCTGGACAAGACAAAAATAAAGCAAAGCGTGGAACAAGAAAATCAAAAACTTAGCTTGTCCTGAAGATTACTGAAGCCAGAAGCTGAGGTAACAAAACACTCTGATAACCTTGATAGCCGGCCAGGAAATGACAAGAAAGCCCGGTTAAATAGGAAACTCCCATATCCTGATAGAACAGGTGGACACCAGAGACAGCAGAACACAAATCACCCAGTACCATCAGTAACCACCAGAGGGAGCCCAAAAACAGAACTCACAACAGTACCCCCCCCCTTGAGGAGGGGTCACCGAACCCTCACGAGAACCACCAGGGCGACCAGGATGAGCCCTATGAAAAGCGCGGACCAAATCAGCATGAACATCAGAGGCAACCACCCAAGAATTATCCTCCTGACCAGGGCCGTATTTAGAGTTTCTGCTGCCCTAGGCACTTTTAGCGCTGCCTCCCCCTCTGGTGAGTATGACACTATCGGCAGTGACTTTGGGAAGAATCACTGATGTGAAAGTCGCTGTTTGCAGCAGATCCGGCAGTTTTTCTGCATCTGCCACGTAACGGATCACTTACGGCAACACTGCGTTTGGTTTCATTCATTCCCTATGGGATTTGCGGTACTTGATGTGATCTGGGAAGTGCGGTGCCATACCTCTCAACTTTTGAAGGGAAAAAGGTCTAAAGGTTGCGGCAAATTTTAGGCCACGCCTCTGACCACACCCATTTCACAACTAATCACACCCATATCCAAGTCCCAACCACACCCATTTAGCACTGCTGATCACACTGTTTCATATACATTAAAACAAAAAAAATATGGCCATGCAGTGCTTCAAACTGTACAATGGCTATGCAGTGCTCCACATACTGTATAATGGCCCTACATAATGTTCCATACTGTATAATGGCCACACAGTGCTCCATACTGTATAATGGCCACGTCTGTCCTGTGTCCTTGTGTGTACCACATTGAGAATGGAGAAAAGAAAGAAGACCAAAGAACTGTCTGAGGACTTGAGAAACCAAATTGTGAGGAAGCATGAGCAATCTCAAGGCTACAAGTCCATCTCCAGAGACCTGAATGTTCCTGTGTCTACCATGCACAGTGTCACCAAGAAGTGTAAAGCCCATGGCACTGTGGCTAACCTCCCTAGATGTGGATGGAAAAGAAAAATTGACAAGAGATTTCAACGCAAGATTGTGTGGATGTTGGATAAAGAACCTCAACTAACATCCAAACAAGTTCTAGCTGCCCTGCAGTCCGAGGGTACAACAGTGTCAACCCGTACTATCCGTCGGCGTCTGAATGAAAAGGGACTGTATGGTAGGAGACCCAGGAAGACCCCACTTCTTACCCCAAGACATAAAAAAGCCAGGCTGGAGTTTGCCAAAACTTACCTAAAAAAGCCTAAAACGTTTTGGAAGAATGTTCTCTGGTCAGATGAGACAAAAGTAGAGCTTTTTGGGCAAAGGCATCAACATAGAGTTTACAGGAGAAAAAAAAGAGGCATTCAAAGAGAACACGGTCCCTACAGTCAAACATGGCGGAAGTTCCCTGATGTTTTGGGGGTGCTTTGCTGCCTCTGGCACTGGACTGCTTGACCGTGTGCATGGCATTATGAAGTCTGAAGACTACCAACAAATTTTGCAGCAGAATGTAGGGCCCAGTGTGAGGAAGCTGGGTCTCCCTCAGAGGTCATGGGTCTTCCAGCAGGACAATGACCCAAAACACACTTCAAAAAGCACTAGAAAATGGTTTGAGAGGAAGCACTGGAGACTTCTAAGGTGGCCAGCAATGAGTCCAGACCTGAATTCCATAGAACACCTGCGGAGAGATCTAAAAATGGCAGTTTGGAGAAGGCACCCTTCAAATATCAGGGACCTGGAGCAGTTTGCCAAAGAAGAATGGTCTAAAATTCCAGCAGAGCATTGGAAGCAACTCATTGATGGTTACCGGAAGCAGTTGGTCGCAGTTATTTTGGCTAAAGGTTGTGCAACCAAATATTAGGCTGAGGGTGCCAATACTTTTGTCTGGCCCATTTTTGGAGTTTTGTGTGAAATGATCAATGTTTTGCTTTTTGCTTCATTCTCTTTTGTGTTTCTTCATTTAAGACAAATTAAATGAAGATAATAATACCAAAGAATTTGTGTTTGCAATCATTTTCAGGAAGAAACTGAGTATTATCTGACAGAATTGCAGGGGTGTCAATACTTTTGACCATTACTGTACTGAGCCCGAGTGACGGGCGAGACACCACATGTACTGAGCCCGAGTGACGGGCGAGACACCCCATGTACTGAGCCCGGGTGACACTGTAATATGTAAGTAACATCAGACTGTATTGTGGGGACCATTCACTTCTATGGGAGGGTGTTAAAGGGAACCTGTCACCCCCAAAATCGCGGGTGAGGTAAGCCCACCGGCATCAGGGGCTTATCTACAACATTCTGGAATGCTGTAGATAAGCCCCCGATGTAACCTAAAAGATGAGAAAAAGACGTTATATTATACTCACCCAGGGGCGTTCCCGCTGTTGGTCCGGGTCCGGCGCCTCCCATCTTCATCAGATGACGTCCTCTTCTGGTCTTCACACCGCAGCTCCGGCGCAGGTGTACTTTGCCTGCCCTGTTGAGGGCAGAGCAAAGTACAGCATTGTGCAGGCGCCGGGCCTCTCTGACCTTTCCCGGCACCTGCGCAATGCAGTACTTTACTCTGCCCTCAACAGGGCAGGCAAAGTACGCCTGCGCCGGAGCTGCGGCGTGAAGACCAGAAGAGGACATCATCTGATGAAGATGGGAGGCGCCAGACCCGGACCAACAGCGGGAACGCCCCTGGGTGAGTATAATATAACGTCTTTTTCTCATGTTTTAGGATACATCAGGGGCTTATCTACAGCATTCCAGAATGCTGTAGATAAGCCCCTGATGCCGATGTGCCTACCTCACCCGCGATTTTGGGGGTGACAGGTTCCCTTTAAGGAGGAGGAGGAGGTGAGCTGTGACATCTCCTATTGTGACTGTTGGATCTGGTTGCCGGGGTCTACCTTCCTGTGGTTGTTACAAGTATCCTCCGCTCACCTTTCGGGGTGTTGCGCTCCTCGTCCACTTGTCTCAGGAGATTCGGTTGAACGCTCGGTCCGGCGCTGACATCCTGCAATATAATGGAAATGGCGGCTGAAGCTGCAGCACCAGGAGACACCGGAGAACGGCGGGGACAGAGCGCTCTGTAGCCGTGGACACGTGCAGTATAGCACGCGGCTGCCGGTCATGTGACGCCTGCACTCACTTTCACCAGAGGAGCGGCGCTATAGGTCAGAATATCAGAGTAGAAGCCTCGCTGTCTGATCACCGGATATTTCCGCGGGAGGACGGCACTGATCCGCGCGGGTGACATCGGCACAAGCGACTGCGGACGCGGGATCTCCCAGTGTGGACGGGACTCCGCGGAGGATGGGGGTCGTCTGCCGTTATCTGCTCCATCTGCGCCCAACAGAGAAGACAAACATGTCCGATAACTCTACAGGACTGTGACAGCTGCAGAACATCGCCCCCCCCTCCCTCCCTGCAGAACATCATGCCCCCCCCTCCCTCCCTGCAGAACATCATCGCCCCCCCTCCCTCCCTGCAGAACATCATCGCCCCCCCTCCCTCCCTGCAGAACATCATCGCCCCCCCTCCCTCCCTGCAGAACATCATCGCCCCCCCTCCCTGCAGAACATCATCCTCCCTCCCTGCAGAACTTCATCGCCCCCCCCTCCCTCCCTGCAGAACTTCATCGCCCCCCCTCCCTCCCTGCAGAACTTCATCGCCCCCCCTCCCTCCCTGCAGAGCTTCATCGCCCCCCCTCCCTCCCTCCCTGCAGAGCTTCATCGCCCCCCCTCCCTCCCTGCAGAGCTTCATCGCCCCCCTCCCTCCCTGCAGAGCTTCATCGCCCCCCCTCCCTCCCTGCAGAGCTTCATCGCCCCCCCTCCCTCCCTGCAGAGCTTCATCGCCCCCCCTCCCTCCCTCCCTGCAGAGCTTCATCGCCCCCCCTCCCTCCCTCCCTGCAGAGCTTCATCGCCCCCCGCCTCCCTCCCTCCCTGCAGAGCTTCATCGCCCCCCCTCCCTCCCTGCAGAGCTTCATCGCCCCCCCTCCCTCCCTCCCTCCCGAGCTTCATCGCCCCCCCTCCCTACCTCCCTGCAGAGCTTCATCGCCCCCCCTCCCTCGCTCCCTCCCTGCAGAGCATCGCCCCCGTCCATCCTCATACTCACCTGTCACTCAGCTCAGCTGCCTGTCCCACACACTGCGCGCGCCGCAGCCGCCGACATCCCTCTGGCGCTCTGTCCCGCCGCAGCGCCTTCTTCCTGACTGAGTGAGCAGTCATGTGATACTGCTCAATAAGGTCATGAATATGCGCATATTCATGACCTTAATGACTGGTACCATGTGACCGCTCACTCAGGACGCGCTACAGACGGTGAGAACAGTCATCGCTGGAGGCTGGAGCAGGAGGTGAGTATCGTCTCTCTTCATGGAGGGTGGGTGGGATGCGGAGGCGGGGGGGCGTGGGGAGGCAGGCGGGGGGGCGGGGTTTTGCGTCGCTCGCGTTTGTGACTTAAAAAAAAAATCCTCTCCCAGGTGCCGCCCCCCCGCAATGTCGCCGCCCTAGGCACGTGCCCTCGAGTGCCTAGTGGCAAATACGGCCCTGCTCCTGACCATAACCCTTCCACTTGACCAAATATTGGAGTTTCCGTCTGGAAACACAAGAATCCAAGATCTTCTCCACAACATACTCCAATTCTCCCTCCACCAGCACCGGAGCAGGAGGCTCAAGCGAAGGAACAACAGGTACCTCATACCTCCGCAACAACGACCGATGGAACACATTATGAATAGCAAACGATCCAAACGAAACGACACAGGGTTAAGAATTTCCAAGATCCTATAAGGACCGATGAACCGAGGCTTGAACTTAGGAGAAGAGACCTTCATAGGAACAAAACAAGAAGACAACCACACCAAGTCCCCAACACGAAGTCGAGGACCCACGCGGCGACGGCGATTAGCAAACTGCTGAGCCTTCTCCTGGGACAACTTCAAATTGTCCACCACATGACTCCAAATCTGATGCAACCTATCCACCACCATGTCCACTCCAGGACAATCAGAAGGCTCCACCTGACCAGAGGAAAAACGAGGATGAAACCCCGAATTACAAAAGAAAGGAGAAACCAAGGTAGCAGAACTAGCCCGATTATTAAGGGCAAACTCGGCCAGCGGCAAAAAGGTAACCCAGTCATCCTGATCAGCAGAAACAAAACACCTCAAATAAGTTTCCAAGGTCTGATTAGTTCGCTCCGTCTGGCCATTCGTCTGAGGGTGGAATGCAGACGAAAAGGACAAATCAATGCCCATCTTAGCACAGAACGTCCGCCAAAATCTAGACACAAACTGGGATCCCCTGTCAGAAACGATGTTCTCTGGAATCCCATGCAAACGAACCACGTTCTGGAAAAACAGAGGGACCAACTCAGAGGAGGAAGGTAACTTAGGCAAGGGTACCAGATGAACCATTTTAGAAAAGCGGTCACACACAACCCAGATGACGGACATTTTTTGAGAGACAGGGAGATCCGAAATAAAGTCCATGGAAATGTGCGTCCAAGGCCTCTTCGGGATAGGCAAAGGTGACAACAATCCACTGGCCCGAGAACAGCAAGGCTTAGCCCGAGCACAAATCTCACAAGACTGCACAAAAGAACGCACATCCCTCGACAAGGAAGGCCACCAAAAAGACCTGGCCACCAAGTCTCTAGTACCAAATATTCCAGGATGACCTGCCAACGCAGAAGAATGGACCTCGGAGATGACTCTACTGGTCCAACTATCCGGAACAAACAGTCTCTCAGGCGGACAACAATCAGGTTTACCCGCCTGAAACTCCTGCAAAGCACGTCGCAAGTCTGGGAAGACAGCCGACAAAATCACCCCATCCCTAAGGATACCAGTGGGCTCAGAATTTCCAGGGGAGTCAGGCACAAAACTCCTAGAAAGAGCATCCTCCTTCACATTCTTTGAACCTGGCAGGTATGAAACCACAAAATTGAAACGAGAGAAAAACAGTGACCAATGAGCCTGTCTAGGATTCAGACGCCTGGCAGACTCAAGGTAAATCAGATTTTTGTGATCAGTCAGGACCACCACACGATGTCTAGCACCCTCCAGCCAATGACGCCACTCCTCAAATGCCCACTTCATGGCCAAAAGTTCCCGATTACCAACATCATAATTCCGCTCAGCGGGCGAAAATTTTCTAGAAAAGAACGCACATGGCTTCATCACCGAGCAATCGGAGCTTCTCTGTGACAAAACCGCCCCCGCTCCAATCTCGGAAGCATCAACCTCAACCTGGAAAGGAAGCGAAACATCTGGCTGACGCAACACAGGAGCAGAAGAAAACCGGCGTTTAAGTTCCTGAAAGGCCTCCACAGCCGCAGGAGACCAATCAGCAACATCAGCACCCTTCTTAGTCAAATCCGTCAAAGGCTTAACAACACTAGAAAAATTAGTTATGAAACGACGATAGAAATTAGCAAAGCCCAAGAACTTCTGTAGACTCTTAAGAGATGTAGGCTGCGTCCAGTCACAAATAGCCTGAACCTTGACGGGATCCATCTCAATAGTAGAAGGGGAAAAAATATACCCCAAGAAAGAAATCTTCTGGACTCCAAAGAGACACTTTGAGCCCTTTACAAACAAGGAATTGGCCCGCAGGACCTGAAACACCTTCCTGACCTGCTGAACATGAGACTCCCAGTCATCAGAAAAAACCAAAATATCATCCAAATACACAATCATAAATTTATCCAGATATTCACGGAAAATATCGTGCATAAAGGACTGGAAGACTGAAGGAGCATTAGAAAGTCCGAAAGGCATTACCAAATACTCAAAATGGCCCTCAGGCGTATTAAATGCAGTTTTCCACTCATCACCTTGCTTTATTCGTATAAGATTATACGCACCCCGAAGATCAATCTTAGTGAACCATTTAGCCCCCTTAATGCGAGCAAACAAATCAGTCAACAAAGGCAAAGGATACTGATATTTTACGGTAATCTTATTCAAAAGACGATAATCTATACAAGGCCTCAAGGAACCATCTTTTTTGGCCACGAAAAAAAAACCTGCTCCCAAAGGACTCCCTAACATAATCCCGCATAGCAGTATGCTCTGGCACTGACAGATTGAACAAACGACCTTTAGGAAATTTACTACCAGGAATTAAATCTATAGCACAATCGCAATCCCTGTGAGGAGGAAGTGAACTGAGCTTAGGCTCCTCAAAAACATCCCGATAATCAGACAAAAATACAGGAACCTCAGAAGGAGTAGATGAAGCGATAGAAATCGGAGGTGCATCATCATGAACCCCCTGACATCCCCAGCTTAACACAGACATTGTTTTCCAGTCAAGGACTGGATTATGAGTTTGTAACCATGGCAGACCAAGTACTAGGACATCATGTAAATAATACAATACCAGGAAGCGAATCACCTCCTGATGAACGGGAGTCATACGCATGGTCACTTGTGTCCAGTACTGAGGTTTATTCATAGCTAAAGGTGTAGAGTCAATTCCCTTCAAAGGAATAGGGACTTCCAGAGGCTCAAGACTAAACCCACAGCGCTTGGCAAATGACCAATCCATAAGACTCAGGGCAGCGCCTGAATCTACATAGGCATCGACGGAAATGGATGATAATGAACAAATCAGAGTCACAGACAGAATGAACTTAGACTGTAACGTACTAATGGCAACAGACTTATCAACCTTTTTTGTGCGTTTAGAGCATGCTGATATAACATGAGCTGAATCACCACAATAAAAGCACAACCCATTTTTCCGCCTATAGTTTTGCCGTTCACTTCTGGACTGAACTCTATCACATTGCATTGTCTCAAGTGCCTGTTCAGAAGATACCGCCAAATGGTGCACAGGTTTGCGCTCCCGTAAACGCCGATCAATCTGAATAACCATAGTCATAGACTCATTCAGACCTGTAGGCGCAGGGAACCCCACCATAACATCTTTAATGGCCTCAGAAAGGCCATCTCTGAACTTTGCAGCCAGGGCGCACTCATTCCACTGAGTAAGCACTGACCATTTCCGAAATTTCTGACACTATATTTCTGCTTCATCTTGCCCCTGAGAGAGAGCTAATAAAGCTTTTTCAGCCTGAATCTCTTGGTTAGGTTCCTCATAGAGCAAACCCAATGCCAGAAAAAACGCATCCACATTAAGCAACGCAGGATCCCCTGGTGCCAATGCAAATGCCCAATTTTGAGGGTCACCCGGCAGGAAAGATATAATAATCTTAACCTGCTGAGCAGGGTCTCCAGAAGAGCGAGATTTCAAAGAAAGGAACAACTTGCAATTGTTCCTAAAATTCAGAAAACTAGATCTATCTCCAGCAAAGAACTCTGGGATAGGAATTCTAGGTTCAGACATAGGAGCATGTACAACAAAATCTTGTATATTTTGAACCTTAGCAGCAAGATTATTCAGGCTGGAAGCTAAACTCTGGACGTCCATGATAAACAGCTGAGGTCAGAGCCATTCAAGGATTAAGAGGAAGAAAAAAAAAACAGCCAAGCTGCAATTAAGGCTAGGCAGCAAACTCTGAGGAGGGGAAAAAAAAAAAAAAACTTCCTCAGACTACTTTTCCTCCTACTTCAGCCAAAACTTTTTGGCCGGCTATACTGTCATGATCCCAATGGCAGGGAATCACAAAAGGACAAGCACAAACGAGCTCTAGGGTGATGGAACCCGAGCTGACCGCGACCCTAAACCTAAACACACAAATAATAATAGCCGGGGAACGTGCCTACGTTGATCCTAGACGTCTCGCACCAGCCGAAGATCTAACTTCCCCTATTAGAAGAAACACAGACCTCTCTTGCCTCCAGAGAAATACCCCACAGAAATAGCAGCCCCCCACATATAATGACGGTGAAATGAGAGGAAGGCACATACGCAGTATGAAAACAGATTCAGCAAAATGAGGCCCGCTAAAACTAGATAGCAGAGGATACAAAAGTAAACTGCGCGGTCAGCAAAAAACCCTTCAAAAAACCATCCTGAAATTACTTGAACTCATGTTCCAACTCATGGAACATGAGGAGCAATTACAGCCCACTAGAGCAACCAGCAGCAAAGAAACACGTATCTGCAAGCTGGACAAGACAAAAATAAAGCAAAGCGTGGAACAAGAAAATCAAAAACTTAGCTTGTCCTGAAGATTACTGAAGCCAGAAGCTGAGGTAACAAAACACTCTGATAACCTTGATAGCCGGCCAGGAAATGACAAGAAAGCCCGGTTAAATAGGAAACTCCCATATCCTGATAGAACAGGTGGACACCAGAGACAGCAGAACACAAATCACCCAGTACCATCAGTAACCACCAGAGGGAGCCCAAAAACAGAACTCACAACAAATGGCCACACATGATGCTCCATACTGTATAATGGCCACACATGATGCTCCATACTGTATAATGGCCACACATAATGCTCAATACTGTATAATGACCGCATATGATGCTCCATACTGTATAATGACTGCACATGATGCTCCATACTGTATAATGGCCACACATGATGCTCCATACTGTATAATGGCCCCACATGATGCTCCATACTGTATAATGGCCACACATGATGCTCAATACTGTATAATGACCGCATATGATGCTCAATACTGTATAATGACTGCACATGATGCTCAATACTGTATAATGGCCCCACATGATGCTCCATACTGTATAATAGCCGCACATGATGCTCCATACTGTTTAATGACTGCACATGATGCTCCATCATACTGTATAATGGCCGCACATGATGCTCCATACTGTATAATGACCGCACATGATGCTCCATACTGTATAATGACTGCACATGATGCTCCATACTGTATATTGGCAGCACATGATACTTCGTACTGTATAATGGCCACACATAGCTACTCCTACACACGCGGCTGCGCTCTGTAAACTTTGCACACACGGCTCCGCTCCGTACACACGGTTCCACTCCATACATCTCATACACACACGGCTCCGCTCCATACACCTCGTACACATTCAGCTCCGCTCCATACACCTCGTACACATTCAGCTCCGCGCCATACACCTCATACACACACGGCTCCTCTCCATACATCTCGTACACACACGGCACTACTCCATACACCTCGTACACACACCGCTCCGCTCCATACACATTGCACAAGCTGCTTCTCTCTGTATACCTTGCACACACACGGCTCCGCTGCGTACACCTCATACACATACGGCTCCTCTCCATACATCTCGTACACACACGGCACTACTCCGTACACCTCGTACACACACGGCTCCGCTCTATACACATTGCACACACTGCTCCGCTCCGTATACCTTGTACACGCATGGCTCTCCACACACGTGGCTCTGCTCTGTACACCTCGTACACACGTGGCTCTGCTCCGTACACCTCATACACACGTGGCTCTGCTCCATACACCTCGTACACATGTGGCTCCGTTCCATACACCTTTCACACTCTGCTCTGATCCGCACACCTCTTACACACACGACTCCGCTCCGAACTGCTGTCACATGCTGCTCCGCTCCATACACCTCGTACACACGAGGCTGTGCTCCGTAAACTTCGTACACACGGCTCCGTACACCTCTTACACACGACTCCGCTCCGTACACCTTTCACATGCTGCTCCGCTCCGTACACCTCGTACACACGCGGCTGTGCTCCGTACACCTCGTACACACGGCTCCGTACACCTTTCACATGCTGCTCCGCTCCGTACACCTCGTACACACGCGGCTGTGCTCCGTACACCTTGTACACATGGCTCCATACACCTCTTACACACGACTCCGCTCCGTACACCTTTCACATGCTGCTCCGCTCCGTATACCTCGTACACACGCGGCTGTGCTCCGTACACCTCGTACACACGGCTCCGTACACTTCTTACACACGACTCCGCTCCGTACACCTTTCACATGCTGCTCTGCTCCGTACACCTCGTACACACGTGGCTGTGCTCCGTACACCTCGTACACACGGCTCCTTACACCTCTTACACACGACTCCGCCCCGTACACCTTTCACATGCTGCTCCGCTCCATACACCTTGTACACACGCGGCTGTGCTCCGTACACCTAGTACATACGGCTCCATACACCTCTTACACACGACTCCGCTCCGTACACCTTTCACATGCTGCTCCGCTCCGTACTCCTCGTACACACGCGGCTGCGCTCCGTACACCTCGTACACACGCGGCTGCGCTCCGTACACCTCGTACACACGCGGCTGTGCTCCGTACACCTCGTACACACGGCTCCGTACACCTCTTACACACGATTTCGCTCTGTACACCTTTCACATGCTGCTCCGCTCCGTACACCTCGTACACATGCGGCTGCGCTCCGTACACCTCGTACACACGCGGCTGTGCTCCGTACACCTCGTACACATGCGGCTGTGCTCCGTACACCTCGTACACACGCGGCTGTGCTCCGTACACCTCGTACACACGCGGCTGTGCTCCTTACACCTCGTACACACGTGGCTGTGCTCCGTACACCTCGTACACACGTGGCTGTGCTCCGTACACCTCGTACACACGCGGCTGTGCTCCGTACACCTCGTACACATGGTTCCGTACACCTCGTACACACGACTCCGTTCCGTACACCTTTCACACGCTGCTCCGCTCCGTACACCTCGTACACACGCGGCTGTGCTCCGTACACCTCGTACACACGCGGCTGTGCTCCTTACACCTCGTACACACGTGGCTGTGCTCCGTACACCTCGTACACACGTGGCTGTGCTCCATACACCTCGTACACACGCGGCTGTGCTCCGTACACCTCGTACACATGGTTCCGTACACCTCGTACACACGACTCCGTTCCGTACACCTTTCACACGCTGCTCCGCTCCGTACACCTCGTACACACGTGGCTGTGCTCCGTACACCTCGTACACACGTGGCTGCGCTCCGTACACCTTGTACACATGCGGCTGTGCTCCGTACACCTCGCACACATGGCTCCGTACACCTCTTACACACGATTCCGCTCCGTACACCTTTCACATGCTGCTCCGCGCCGTACACCTCGTACACACGCGGCTGTGCTCCGTACACCTCGTACACATGGTTCCGTACACCTCTTACACACGACTCCGCTCCGTACACCTTTCACATGCTGCTCCGCTCCGTATACCTCGTACACACGCGGCTGTGCTCCGTACACCTCGTACACACGGCTCCGTACACTTCTTACACACGACTCCGCTCCGTACACCTTTCACATGCTGCTTCGCTCTATACACCTCGTATACACGCGGCTATGCTCCGTACACCTCGTACACACGACTCTGCTCCGCACACCTTTCACACGCTGCTCCGCTCCGTACACCTCGTACACACGTGGCTGTGCTCCGTACACCTCGTACACACGCGGCTGCGCTCCGTACACCTCGTACACACGCGGCTGTGCTCCGTACACCTCGTACACACGCGGCTGCGGTCCGTACACTTCGTACACACGACTCCGCTCCGTACACCTTTCACACGCTGCTCCGCTCCGTACACCTCGTGCACACGTGGCTGTGCTCCGTACACCTTTCACATGCTGCTTCGCTCCGTACACCTTGTACACACGCGGCTGCGGTCCGTACACTTCGTACACACGACTCCGCTCCGTACACCTTTCACACGCTGCTCCGCTCCGTACACCTCGTGCACACGTGGCTGTGCTCCGTACACCTTTCACACGCTGGTTTGCTCCGTACACCTTGTACACACGTGGCTGTGCTCGGTACACCTCGTACACATGACTCCGCTCCGTACACCTCGTACACACGCGGCTGCGCTCCGTACACCTTGTACACACGTGGCTGCGCTCCGTACACCTCGTACACACGCGGCTGCGCTCCGTACACCTCATGCACACGGCTCCGTACACATCATACACACACAACTCCGCTCCATACACTTTTCACACGCTGCTCTGATCCATACACCTCGTACACACACGGCTCTGCTACATCCACACTGTAAACACCTCCTGACCTCACACCACACACATACACGTACCCTCCTCCGGCGCCCATGGCAACCAGCAGAGTCCTGTACAAGGATGTCCTCCCGGTCATGTGACCGCTGACTCCTCCCATCCTGTGACCTCATCACAGGTCCTGTGCACAGAGCAGCCATCATGTGGTTTGCTGCTGTGTGGGCCAGGTGCAGGGACTCGGAGCTCTCAGCTGACCGAGTAATATCACACACCTCCCAACCAGTGCGGGACAATTAATGTCCCGCCCGGGATCGCGGGGCTGACTGTCAAAATCAGGACAGTCCCGCTGGATCTGGGACGGTTGGGAGGTAGGCCGGTGTTGATGGAGTCAGTGACCGACTTTGGCCATATATGTTTCTAGAGCCGTAGTAGAAGATGAAGATGTCGTCTTCACCATGAAGTAGTTATTTCTCATGTCGCGTGTAATGAATATCTCCTGCAGTATTGCTAATGCCGATCCCAGGGCCGGTAAATGAGACGAGAATTAGCGTTATGGAAGATGAGTCTATGAGAAACGTATTCAGCTGCCGACTCCGAGGAAGAAACTGCTTGTTGTCTGTGGCCTAAATATATAGGATTTATTAGTAGATGTAAAGAAGGAAACTAAATACTGTGAAATAATAAATCTCCTCATATGTTTCCCTTATTATCTCCAGTAATTGTATTATTACACAGGATTCTTATGATGTTACATCGGCTCATCTTCTCATTCAGGTCTCTACAATATCTGATCCTCTCAGTGAAGATCTTCTACAAAAAAGAATTTTCCTGATTTACCCATCAAAGATGGATATGGACAGAGACAAGATGACGGAGAGGATATTACACCTCACCCTAGAGATCCTCTTCCGGCTTACTGGAGAGGTGAGAGATTCTGATGACGTCACATTACATCATTCTTATCTATGGGAATAACAGATGGACAGAACTGGAGAGGTGAGGACTCTGGAAATGTCTGTAGTGAGATTTATTAATGTGTCTCTCCATTACCAGGATTACACAGTGGTGAAGAAGACCTCTAGTGATCGCTGTCAGGACCCTGTGTCTGAGGGATGGGTAAGACCCCTGAGCCCAATTACGGGGCCTCCACCTCACCCCCTGATCCATGAGGACATCAATGACCAGAAGATCCTAGAACTCATCTACGAGATGATTGAGCTGCTGACTGGAGAGGTGACACTGCTGGGAATGCTGGGACATTATACAGTAACACTATGAAGGGATTGGGGGGATGACGGTATCATTGTATGTGTCAGGTTCCTATAAGGTGTCAGGATGTCGCTGTCTATTTCTCCATGGAGGAGTGGGAGTACTGAGAAGGACACAGAGATCTGTACAAGAACGTCATAATGGAGGTTCCCCAGCCCCTCACATCTCAAGGTAATAGACAGGACTAAATACACACGGCCTATAATTATCTGTATGTAAAGAATTAATTCACTCCCTGTATGTGTTTCCTCCAGATCTATCCAGTAAGAGGACAAAACCAGAGAGATGTCCCCGTCCTCTTCTTCCACAGGACTGTAACCAAGAAGATCCCAGTGCTTCTCAGGACCATCAGGTAGATGGAGAGAAGGTGTCAGGAGATCTCCTCTATGATATGTAGACGCCGGTGAAGGTCTTGTGCTCAGTCTTGTTTTATCCACCAGTATTATATGTTTTATACTTGTGTAATGAGAACGGTGGAGATGGCAGGATTAGAGCTGATCATAGATGGGACTTCTCCGTCTGTCGGTGACTTTTACAATATTTGTTTCAGGGTGAAGATCTGACCCATATTAATACTACAGAGACATATGTGAGGGGTGATGAGCGGTGTAAAGAGGAGATTCCCACATATGGCTACCCAGGTGAGTAGTGACCACTAAATGCAGAGAAGTCACAGATTCTTCTCATCACCGGCTGTGGCTGCTTTATGGGTGGTGTAGTCCGGCCGTATTACCATGATCACCATTTTACCTCTAGACCACAACATTCTCCTCCACCCAAAACTGTTCAAATGACTTTGGTCAGTGAAAGTCCTTTTCTATAGAACTTACAACCTGGTAGACGCTGTTACCTGCCCAGATCTGTGAACTACAACCCCTTGCAAAAATTATTGAATCACCAGCCTTGGAGAATGTTCATTCAGTTGTTTAATCTTGTAGAATAAAAGCAGATCACAGACATGGCACAAAACTGAGGTCACTTCAAATGGCAACTTTCTGGCTTTACGAAACAGTAAAAGAAATCGAGAACAAAAAATGTGGTAGTCAGTAATGGTTACTTTGGTTACTTTTTTAACCAAGCATAGGGGAAAAATTATGGACTCACTCAATTCTGAAGAAAAAATTATGGAATCATGAAAAACAAACAAACAAGAAAACCCTCCAAAACATCACTAGTATTTTGTTGCACGACCTCTGGCTTTTCTAACAGCTTGCAGTCTCTGAGGCCTGGACTTAATGAGGGTCACACAGGACTCTTCACCAATCTGCCTCCAACTTTCCCTGATTACTGTTGCCAGATCCGCTTTGCAGGTTGGATTCTTGTCATCGACCATTTTCTTCAACTTCCAGATCCGGACTATTTGCAGGCCATGACATTGACCTTATGTGTCTATTTTCAAGGAATGTATGCACAGTTTTTGCTCTATGACAGGATGCATTATCATCTTGAAAAATGATTTCATCATCCCCAAACATCCTTTCAATTGATGGGATAAGAAAAGTGTCCAAAATATCAACATAAACTTGTGCATTTACTGAAGATGTAATGACAGCCATCTCCCCAGGGCCTTTACCTGACATGCAGCCCCATATCATCAATGACTGTGGAAATTTGCATGTTCTCTTCAGGCGGTCATCTTTATAAATCTCATTGGAACGGCACCAAACAAAAGTTCCAGCATCATCACCTTGCCCAATGCAGATTCGCGATTCATCACTGAATATGACTTTCATCCAGTCATCCACAGTCCGCGATTGCTTTTCCTTAGCCCATTGTAACCTTGTTTTTTTCTGGTTAGGTGTTAATGATGGCTTTCGTTTAGCTTTTCTGTATGTAAATCCCATTTCCTATAGGCGGTTTTTACAGTTCGGTCACAGACGTTGACTCCAGTTTCCACCCATTCGTTCCTCATTTGTTTTGTTGTGCATTTCCTGTTTTGGAGACATATTGCTTTAAGTTTCTGGTCTTGACCCTTTGATGTCTTCCTTGTTCTACCAGTATGTTTGCCTTTAACAACCTTCCCATGTTGTTTGTATTTGGTCCAGATTTTAGACACATCTGACTGTGAACAACCAACGTCTTTTGCAACATTGTGTGATGGTTTACCCTCTTTTAAGAGTTTAATAATCATCTCCTTTGTTTCAATTGACATCTCTCGTGTTGGAGCCATGATTCATGTCAGTCCACTTGGTGCACCAGCTCTCCAAGGTGCGATCACTCCTTTTTAGATGCAGACTCACAAGCAAATCTAATTTGATGCAGGTGTTAGTTTTGGGTATGAAAATTTACAGGGTGATTCCATAATTTTTCCTCAGAACTGAGTGATTTTTCCCGTCTAATTGTCCTAAAAAAGTAACAAAAAGTACCTTTTGTGCAGATATGTTCTTTTGATCGCCCGTTATTGCATTTTAATGCAATGTCAAGGCGACCAAAAAAACGTAATTCTGGCGTTTCTAATTTTTTTCTCGCTACGCCGTTTAGCGATCAGGTTAATGCTTTTTTTTATATATCGGGCGATTCTGAACGCAGTGATACCAAATATGTGTAGGTTTGATTTTTTCTATTGTTTTATTTTGGATGGGGTGAAAGGGGGGTGATTTAAACTTTTATATTTTTTTATTTTTTTCATATTTTTAAAAACATTTTGTTTTAACTTTTAACTTGGTTCAATAGCCTCCATGGGATTGCTGCTGTATAGTAGAAATGCAGGCTTGGTATGAGCGCTGACCACTGGGGGGCGCTCACACCAGGCCGGCATCATTAACCATAGTGGTCTCAAGAACCTCTATGGTTACCTTCCTGATGCATCGCCGACCCCCGATTGTGTGACGGGGTCGGCGATGCGCTCACTTCCGGCCGCGCGGCCGGAAGCGGTAGTTAAATGCCGCTGTCAGCTTTTGACAGCGGCATTTAACAGGTTAATAGTGGCGGGTGAATCACTATTTCACCTGCCACTATTGCGCGCACATGTCAGCTGTACAAAATAGCTGACATGTCGCGATTTTGATGCGGGCTCAGCGCCGGAGCCCACATCAAAGGGGGAGACACGACATGCGAAGTAATAGTACGGCACATGTCATGAAGGGGTTAAAACCGACTAATTTCCAGGAGGATTGTGATAATCTACATAAACCCATCACACCGGTGCCATGATATATCTCTGAGCTGTGCGTGGCTGATGGCTGGAATATACATTTATTCCCGCCTGCAGGAGATGTGTTGGCTCCAGCCCTGGTTTCATGGATTCACTCCACCTCATAAATTACGTTGTTTTTGATCCTAAGAAATTCAGATTATTGCACAATCTCTCCTGAAATGGGGAGCAATATTATTTCCTCTAATCTTCTGGTCAGGATTCATAGTAGGTCCAATGGTCCACCATAAATGAATGCAACTCTGGTTTACTGCTGTGTAATCTGTATTTGTAGTTTTCAGTTAATGAGATTCTCGTGCTTTGGGGCGGGGCTGTTGGTGGGGTTTTATGTGGTGCTCTGGGGTGGGGCTGTGGGCGGGGCTTTATGTGGTGCTCTGATTACATATTCATCTGTATTGGCCTATGACAGGTCGCTGATCTCTCACTGACCTGCCCTGTTGTGAATTCCGCTCTTGGGCTCCCTCCGGTGGTTGTAAGTAGCATTTTTGTGAGTTCTGCCCTTGGGCTCCCTCCTGTGGTTTTGAGTGGTATGGCTGCTTCTTGGATTTAGCTTCTGCAGCTGTTTTCACTGATCGTCTTCTTGGCTCGGCTATATTAGTCTGGCCTTATCTCTCATTCAATGCCAGTTGTCAATTGTTCCTGCCTGGAGTCATTGCTCTTAGGATTTCCTGACACTCTGACCAGCTCAGCAAAGCTAAGTCCTTGCTTGTCTTTTTGTAGTTCACTTGTTGTGGACTTTGTTGATCTGCATTTTGTTGTTTTTGCTCTTTTGTCCAGCTTATCAATATGGATCTATTCAGCTAAGCTGGAAGCTCTGGGCAGCAGAGTTTACCCTCCACACCTTTAGTCAGGTGTGGAGATTTTTGTATTTCTCTGCGATGGACTTTTTCTAGTTTTTTTTCTACTGACCGCACAGTGCTCTGTTCTGTACTTTTTCTATCTAGCTAGAAGTGGCCTCCTGTGCTAAATCTTGTTTCATACTACGTATGTCATTTCCTTCTCCTCTCACAGTCATTACATGTGGGGGGCTAATCTATCCTTTGGGGATTTTCTCTGAGGCAAGATAGTTTTCCTGCTTCTGTCTTTAGGGGTAGTTAGCTCTTAGGCTGTGTGACGAGATGCCTAGGCAGAGTTAGGAGCATTCCACGGCTATTTCTAGTGTTGTGTTGAGCTTAGGGACTGCGGTCAGTATAGCTACCACCTGCTCAGAGCTAGTCACATGTCGCTCCTTAATCACCAGATCATAACACTGCCCCCCATTTTTACATAATGCATATAATCGCATTGATATTAATGTTGATAATGCCTATAAAAAATTCACAGTAAAGGAATACTAATGGCACAAATTAGCATAGGTAGGGGGCCGGGGCACAAGGACTGCCCATGGCTGTGCCCCTGAGCTGGTGGTAGAATCTCCCGTCAAATAAAAAATAGTTGTGTGTCAATATGAAATGAATGAGTTGACTTAGGAACCGATTAGCATGGCAGAGTATTATAAAATACCACGATAGGGAAGAGCAATCAAAGGCAAAATCCTAACCTGCTGACACCAAATGCACGATTGTACACTACTCTCTGGGCACACGGCCGTGTTCAGAAGGGAAGGAGCCCCATTTCGCTGTTTGAATGCAGATCTAGCTGGAATAGTTTGCAGACACAATGTATTGGGAGCAATGTTCGTGGTCAACTGGCAGCTCAAAAGATCTCCACCATGAACATGCTTGGCACTATCTTCTCTGCTTTCTATATCCCAAGGATCGCCTTGCTCATCTCCCTTTATCACCATTACATGGATCTGGACTTACACTGGGACCCCTAGGCTTGGACCATGGTGTTACCTGCTATTCTGTGGTATTAGATGGCAAGAAGAATAGTCAGGTAGCTGGGTCAGTAAACGGGCCACGGTCACAACAAGAAACAAATACACAAGACACAAGCTGAGCACAGAGGACTGAACCAGAGGAGAACAACGCTGTTTCTGGCAGATTCCGGCCATGTGCTTTGAGCTTTAGTAGGGTGTGGTACTTTCCAATTGACTGAAGTAGGGAGCAGATTACTCCAGCTGGACAGCAGGAACAGATCCCAGATGAGATTGGACACAACATATTCAGAACTTCAGAAGCCATAATATGACTAAATGACAGAAAACCAGAATATTCAAAATCCTCATAAAGTGATTCCATTTTATAAATTAATTCACTGAGGGTTATAATCTATACATATGTGGTCAAAATTGTTGGTACCTCTAGATTAATGACAGAAAAAAACACAATGGTCACCAAAATAACGTGAATCTGACAAAAGTAATAAGAAATAAAAGATCTATGAAAATGAACAAATGAAAGTCAGACATTGCTTTTCTACCATGCTTCCACAGAATTTTTCAAAAAATAAAACTCATGAAATAGGCCTGGACAGAAATGATGGCACCCCTGAAAATAATGTAAGAACGGGACATGTTAAATCGCGGTGTGTCCACTAACTAGCATCACAGGTGTCTACAATCCTGGAATTAGTGAGTGGCCTGTATATAGGGCTACAGATCCTCACTGTGCTGTGTGGTGACATGGTGTGTATCACACTCAGCATGGACCAGAGGAAGCAAAGGAAAGAGTTGTCTCAGGAGATTAGAAAGAAAATTATAGAGAAACAGGTTAAAGGTAAAAGTTATAAGACCATCTCCAAGCAGCTCGATGTTCCTGTGACTACAGTTGCACATATTATTCAGAAATGTAAGATCCATGGGAATGTAGCCAATCGCCCTGGACTTGGCCGCAGGAGGAAAATTGATGACAAATCAAAGAGACGGATAATACAAATGGTAACAAAAGAGACCAGAAAAACTTCTAAACAGATTAAAGGTGAACTCAAGCTCAAGGAACCTCAGTGTCAGATCGCACCATCCTTCAATGTCTGAGCCAAAGTGGTCTTCGTGGGAATCGACCAAGGAGGACAACATTGTTAAAATAATCATAAAAAAGCCAAACTGGAATTTGCCAAACTACATGTTGACAAGCCACAAAACTTCTGGGAGAGTGTCCTATGGACAGATGAGACAAAAATGGATATTTTTGGCAAAGCACATCAGCTCTATGTTCACAGACGGAAAAATGAAGCATATCAAGAAAAGAACACTGTCCCTACTGTGAAACATGGAGGAGGCTCTGTTCTGGGGCTGCTTTGCTGCATTTGGCATGTGGTGTCTAGTATCTGTGCAGGGTACAATGAAATCTCAAGACTATCAAGGGATTCTAGAGAGAAATGTGCTGCCCAGTGTCAGAAAGCTTGGTCTCAGTCGCAGGTTATGGGTTTTGCAACAGGATAATGACCCAAAACACACAGCTAAAACACCCAAAAATGGCTAAGAGGAAAACATTGGACTATTCTGAAGTGGCCTTCTATGAGCCCTGACCTAGATCCTACCTATTGAGCATCTTTAGAAAGAACTGAAACATGCCGTCTGGAAAAGACAACCTTCAGACACGAGACAACTGGAGCAGTTTGCTCCTTAGGAGTGGGCCAAAATACCTATTGAGAGGTGCAGAAGTCTCATTGACAGTTACAGGAATCGTTTGATTGCAGTGATTGCCTCAAAAGGTTGTGCAGCAAAATATTAACCCTTTTGCGCCAGAGCCTGTTTTTGCCTTCATGACCAGGCCAATTTTTTCAATTGTGACCAGTGTCACTTTGAGGTCATAACTGACGCTTCAACGAATCCTGGTAATTCTGAGATTGTTTTCTTTTGACATATTGTAGTTTATGATAGTGGTAAAATTTCTCTGATAGAACTTCCATTTATTTGTTAAAAAAAATGGAAATTCGGCAAAAATTTTGAAAATTTAGCAATTTTCAAAATTTACATTTTTATGCTTTTAAATTAGAGAGTCATATAAAAAATAGTTAATAACATTTCCCACATGTCTACTTTACATCAGCACAATTTTGGAAACAAATTTTTTTCTTAGGAAGTTATAAGGGTTAAAAGTTGACCAGTGATTTCTCATTTTTAGAACAAAATTTACAAAACCATTTTTTTAAGGACCACATCACATTTGAAGTGAGTTTGGAGGGTCGATTTGACAGAAAATACCCAAAAGTGACACCATTCTAAAAACTGCACCCCTCAAGGTGCTCATAACCACATTTAAGAAGTTTATTAACCCTTCAGGTGCTTCACAGGAATGAATGGAATGTGGAAGGAAAAAATAAAAAATTACTTTTGTTCCACAAAAATTTTCATTTAGATCTATTTTTTTTTACTTTCTCAAGGGTAACAGAAGAAAATAGTCTATATATTTTGTTTTGTAATTTCTCCTGAGTATGCTAATACCCCGTATGTGGGGGAAATCTACTGTTTGGGTGCACAGCAGGGCTCGGAAAGGAAGGAGTGCCATATTGGAGAGCATATTTTGCTGGAATTGTTTGTGGGTGACATGTCACATTGTCAGAGCCCCTGACGTCTCTAAATATTGGAAACCCCCAACAAGTGACCCCATTTTGGAAACTAGACCCCCTACGGAACTTATCTAGATGTGTAGTGGGCACTTTGAATCCCAAAGTGCTAGACAGATGTTAATTACGTAGAGCTGTGAAAATAAAAAATCCTTTTTTCCACAAAAAATCTTTTCACCCTCATTTTTTTCCAAGGGGTAAAAGGTGAAATTGGACCCCAAACGTTGTTGTGCAATTTGTCCTGAATATCCTGACATCCCATATGTGGGGGTAAATCACTGTTTGGGCGCATGGCAGAGCTCGGAAGGGAAGGAACACCATATTGGAGAGCAGATTTTGCTGGAATTGTTTGTGGGTAACATGTCACATTGTCAGAGCCACTGAGGTGCCAGAACAGCATAAGCCCCCAAAAGTGACTGCATTTTACACAATACTTCCTTGAATGAATTCTTCTAATGGTGCAGTGAGCATACAGACACCACAGCTGTTCAATAGAAAATTAAACCATTGGGCAGTGAAGAAAAAATACTTACATTTTTACCACTAAAATGTAGTTTTAACCCCAGAATTTACATTGGAAAATAGGTAGATAGGTAAATGGTCACTACACCCATAGATGAATTTGCAGAGGGGTGTCCTTTCCAATTCCCAGAGGGGTGTCATTTCCAAAATGGGGTCACTTCAGGGGGGATTCTGCAAGATACCGACAAGCCTGGATGGGTTGATCAGGTCGGTCACAGTTTATTATTTGAAAAGTAGAGAAGGGCAATTACACTTCGCGACGGACTCATTGCTGAAGGCCCCGCCGACGACTGCTGGGCCAGCAAGCCGATGAGAGGTTACAAACCTTTGCCCCCCCTCTACCTACCGCTGTGACGTATATAAAAAAGAATGTCAATTTTTTTTTTTTTTTAATAATTTTAAACATTTTAACAATAATAGCACAGCATGTTCACAAGTTTATAAGGGAGGGAGGGTGGGACAACAGCTTCCAAGGGTCAAGGCACTAGAATTTAACCCCTGAGGGTGTGGCCAGACTCCCCTCTTCTCCTCGGTTGGTCCACTGGGCGTCCCAATTATGACATCACCTGGGGGAGTAGTGGGAGGGGGGAATCGGGCACGGCACAATTTTTCCCATCTAGCTATCCCTTAAGGGCTCTGCAGTTAAAGGCATGCACCTTATACGGTACCGTGCCTACCAGAACAACAGAATCCCCCCCCCCCTGAAGTGACCCCATTTTGGAAGTGACACCCCTCTGGGAATTCATCTATGGAAATAGTGACAATTTTCTCTACATGGATGATTTCCAGAAACACGTAGTGGAAGTTCTAGAGCAAAAATTGTAAAAATGTCATTGTAGTGCCCAATATATTGTGCTCAGCTTGTGTCTCTGGAGATCCCCCCCACCTACCCCCGGAAATTAAGTCAGCTCTACTCAGATGTGTCTGCCACTAAATAAACCAAATGCTTGAATGTCAAAACAGTTTAAAAACATGGTTCTCTGGAAGATTGTAAAGCATTGTGGGCAATAATAGCGGGTATCATGCCTCATTCCTCTCTTGGAACATACACGACATCTTCTCTGGGGGTTCTTTATTGTTTCAGTTGCTGGAATGAGTGCAATAAAATGTTGCTCAGTGAGTCTTCTGACATCTTCAGATTCTAAAGGATTGATGGGGACATTTTCAAAAACAAGATTTTCAATGAACTTTTCCTGATAATCAAGGAAAATATCTGCATTTCCGGCATTTTTGTATAACACAAAAGAATTATATGAGGTCACCTGAAACAAATAAATGACTAACTTTTTATACCAGATATATGATTTTTTTAAAACCTGGTATGGTTGTAGAACCTGATCTGCAAGGTCCACACCCCCCATATGTTTGTTGTAGTCAATGACAGACACAGGTTTTGGAGTAGTGGATCCCTGTTGGTCTGCAGTGGCCCTTGTGGAATCTGTGTGGATCGAGCTCAGGATAAAAACATCTTTTTAATCCTTATACTTAAGGGCAAGCAGCTCTCCATTGTGTAAAGCCCCTGACTGCCCCTTTCAGAACTTTTCGTTGACCAATAATTGTGGAAACCCCTGACAGTTTTTGCAAATGGTCCCACAATCCCCCATGTTATGTTCAACCAGACTTTTAAATGGGGGTATGCTGGTGTAGTAGTTGTCAACATACAGATTGTAGCCTTTTTGTAATAATGGAGTTATCAGTTCCCAAACGGATTTTCCAGATGTCCCCAGATAAGTAGGCCAACCTGGTGGGTTTAGTTAGCTATCTTTCCCCTCATAAATGCAAAAAGCTGATGTGTATCTGGTTGAACTCTCGCACATTTTATAGGGCTTTATTTCGAACCTTGCCCTTTTAGAAGGAATAAATTGCTTGAGGTGCAGTCTTCCTTTGAATTTTACAAGGGACTCATCAATGGAAATGTTTTCTGTTGGGGTGTAGAGCTTTAAGAACTTTTCTGTCAAGTCTTCGATGATGGGTCTGATTTTGAATAGTATGTCATGTCCTGGAGCATCTCTGGGCAGGCATTGACTATTGTCGTTAAAATGCCAAAATCACATGAGCATTTCATAATGGGTCCTAGGAAGAACGGCAGAAAACATTGGGGTGGCTTGAACAGGGCGGTTGGACCAATAGGACCGAATGCTTGTTTTTTTAAGTCCCATTGCGAATGTAAGTCCCAAAAAAATTTTCATTTCTAGGACATTAGTTGGTGCCCATAAATTTGACATAGCATAATAGGATCATGGATTCTGGCTGATGAATTGGGAAGCATATAAATTTGTTTGTAGGACAATATGCTCTAGCAAGGTAATAGAAAACTCTGGTTTGATCAAATTATTGGTGAGACAATTGAGAAAAGCCTAATTCTTTAGCCTAACCTTAACTTTAGAATAAACCTTAACCCTAACTTTAGCCTCAACACTAACCCTAACTATAGCACTAATCCTAACCCACCTTATCTGTTTTTTCTACTTTTTAACAAGATCGCTGACTGACACAGTTGTTGCCAGCAGCACTTTTAACACTGTTTCTCCTCTAATCTCTCACTGACAGGAGATCTGAGGACAAACAGCGTTTTTATGAGGCAGATCGCCCAAAATAGTTCGTTGCTACAACAAACTTTCCTAGTGATTTGTCTCATTGGCTGGGGTGATGCTGACATCATCAGGACCTGAACCAATCAGGTCTCGATGAGGTTGGGGGTCACAGTAAGCGTTGTGCTCCGGAATCCCCTTGTTACAAGGTATGTGGGGTCCTGATGAGCACAAAACCACCGACCGTAGACAAACGTCGGCGCTGCACAAAGCCCTGCCCTGCTAGCCCTGCTTCAAGTTATTTCTGTCACCATTGTGGGTTTTTCTGTCATTAAATGAGGGGTAACAACAATTTTGACCACATGTGTAGGAGGCGTGAATATTTTGACTCCACAGCCAACTTCCGGAAATTACCGTACCCATCGCTTTTTTAGTGCTTTTTTAGTGCTCGGAGATTTAGCTTTTATCGCTGCAGCTCAATGATTTACATCTGTTAGCCAGCATAAGTACATGTGGGGCTTGCCTGGTTGCTAGTAAATCCCCACATGTACTTATGCTGGCTAGTAGATGTAAATCATTCAGCTGCGGCAATAAAAACTAAATCTCTGAGCACTAAAAAATACTCAGAGGAAACTCTAGCATGTTCGAGAAATCTCGAGTAACGGGTATATTCGCTCATCACTATTTATAGAAACTCTGTTGCTTTTTATCAGCCTTTGAGCCACTAATAGTGTGGGAACCTCTGTTTTTCCGTTGACAGATGATGGACCTGAGTGGGGACTTGTTTTTGAGAGATGAGAATTGGTACTATTTTTGTCTACATAACATTGATTGGTTTCTTTTTTTTGATACTTGGAAGGCAGAATGAACAAACAGTTGAACACCACACACTACTGGTTCACCCAACAAGGTTTTCTATTAGACTGTGAACTGTCATAGTCTTGGTAAATAATTAAAGTTTTTTAGATAGCTTGCCATTTTTATGGACAGCTTAAGTAGAAATATTCAAAAATATAATAGTCAAGGATATTTTATTAAAAAAAATGTGTTTTATCTTAGCAGATGACTGTAACAGGAGATCAGAGGGACAGCTGACATCTTCAATTTTTAAATCTGTTGATCTTGAGATCCTACAAGATACAACTGAAGTGAATGCCATTACTCCAGATATATCATCATCCATTCACAGCAAAGATCTATCATCTGATCCTGTGAAACAGGTCCCATCTTCTGATTCATTACTGACTACTAAAGAAAATCAAAGTCACAAAAGAGGCATTAAAAAAAAAACTGCTCCTAAAGCAAAGAAGTCATTTTCATGTTCAGAATGTGGGAAATATTTTAACCAGAAATCAGATTTGGTTACTCACCATAGAACTCACACGGGGGAGAAACCTTTTTCATGTTCAGAATGTGAGAAATGTTTTGCTCACAATTCACATCTTATTAAACATGAGAAAACTCACACAGCAGAGAAACCATATTCATGTTCAGAATGTGGGAAATGTTTTAAAAGGAAATCGCATCTTGTTAGTCACCAGAGAACTCACACAGGGGAGAAGCCGTTTTCCTGTTCAGAATGTGGGAAATGTTTTAACCGGAAAGGGAATCTTGTTACTCACCAGAGAACTCACACAGGGGAGAAACCTTTTTCATGTTCAGAATGTGGGAAATGTTTTAGCCATAAATCAGATTTGGTTAATCATCATAGAACTCACACAGGCAAGAAGCCTTTTTCCTGTACAGAATGTGGAAAATGTTTTAACCATAAAGGGAATCTTGTTACACACCAAATAACTCACATAGGAGAGAAGCCTTTTTCATGTTCGCAATGTGGGAAATATTTTACCTATAAAGAGCATCTTGTTAGACACCAGAGAACTCACACAAGGGAGAAGCCTTTTTCCTGTTCAGAATGTGGGAAATGTTTTAACTGGAAATCAGATTTGGTTAAACACCATAGAACTCACACGGGGGAGAAGCCTTTTTCCTGTTCAGAATGTGGGAAATGTTTTAACCATAAAGGGAATCTTATTGCACACCAAATAACTCACATAGGAGAGAAGCCTTTTTCATGTTCACAATGTGGGAAATGTTTTACCTATAAAGAGCATCTTGTTAGACACCAGAGAACTCACACAGGGGAGAAGCCGTTTTCCTGTTCAGAATGTGGGAAATGTTTTAGCCATAAATGGTATTTTGTTAGTCACCAGAGAACTCACACAGGGGAGAAGCCTTTTTCCTGTTCAGAATGTGGGAAATGTTTTAACCAGAAAGCGCTTCTTGTTAGACATCAGAGCAGTCACAAAGGGGAGAAGCCTTTTTTATTTTCTTAATGTAGGAAATATTTTACTTGGAAATCAACTGTTAATAAACATCAGAAACGTCACATAGGGGAGAAGCCTTTTCTATGTTCATAATCTTGGAATAGTTTTAACCAAAATTAAATCTTCTTAAATGGGTTGTCTCTTATCTTTTCTCATGTTTGGTGTCAAACTTTATTGATTCCTATTAGGTATATACTCACCCTCGGACGCGCCCTGCTTCTTTCCGGCAGCCTTCCTTCCTAAGAATCAGCGCTTGAAGGAACTTCGGTGACGTCGCGGCTTGTGATTGGTCGCGCGAGCGGTCACATGGGAGGTTGCGCAACCAATCACAAGCCGCGACGTCATCTAAGGCCCTTCACGCGCTGATTCGAAGGAAGGAAGGCTGCCGGTTAGTACCAGGGCGCGTCAGAGGGTGATTTTAGCAATATTTTTTATTTTAATTCTTTATTTTACACTTAAATATGGATTCCGATACCGATTTCCGATATTGCAAACATATCGGAACTCGGGATCGGAATTCCGATACCAGATTCAGAAGATCGCCGACCTCATGGCCGACCCCACACAGGGGTCGGGTTTCATGAAACCCGACTTTGCCAAAAGTCGACGACTTCTGAAAATGGCCGACCCGTTTCGCTCAACCCCTACTAGCCACATATTGGCAGATCCCAGGCCTCAAACTGCCGTATATACTCGAGTATAAGCTGAGACCCCTAATTTTACCACAAAAAACTGGGAAATGGGTCGGAAATGCAGCAGCTACTGGTAAATTTCAAAAAATCAAAATAGATACGAACAAAAGTAAAATTAATTGAGACATCAGTAGGTTAAGTGTTTTTAAATATCCATATTGAGTCAGAAGCTCCATATAATGCTCCATACAGATTGATGGGCCCCATAAGATGCCTCATATTAAAATATGCCCCATATAATGCTGCACAAAGGTTAATAATGGCCCCATAAAATGCTCCATAGAAACATTTGCCCCATACAATGCTGCATTAAAGTTCATTATGGCCCCATAAGATGCTGCATATAAAAATGTGCCACATATAATGCTGCTGCAATAAAATAAATGACATACTCACCTCTCGTCGCTGCCCGCTGCTCCTCAGTGTCCTGTCTCTCCACAGTGACTGTTCAGGCAGAACACGTTGCACACAGTAACACGTCATCATGCCCTCTGACCTGAACAGTCATAGCCAGAAGACGCTGAAGACGGATTGGCGCCCGGCGGTGGAAAGGTGAATATGAAATGCTCCCCCTCCCCCTGTTATACTCACCTGCTCCCGGTGCGGTCAATGCACATCCCTTGTTCTCCGGGCGCTGACAGCTTCTTCCAGCATTGAGTGGTCAGTGACCTGTGCCGCTCATTACAGTAATGAATATGCGGCTACACCCCTATGGAAGTGGAGTCCATATTCATTACTTCAATGAGCGGTACCAGTGACCGCTGAACAGGGGAAGAGCTGCGGACGCCCAGAGACTATTGGACATCCAGGGACCGTGCCGGGAGCAGGTGAGTATGTGACAGCTGCTGATTTAGTTGGCCCGTGTGAAATTTTCGCACATTGGTTGTCGGTGGTGCAGGCAATTTCAGGAAAATTAAGCTGGTCAAATGTAAATGTATTTAATGAGATGATGAACACGAAGAGGTATGTTTCTCACTGATATATATATATGTTTTCACGAATATTTGATGCCAAGGAATCACCAGAAGAGTGTTTTGAATTAATAAAGAAGGACGTGTGATGCTAATGGGGACTTGTTGTGAATTCTGTGGCTGAGTTCACTTCTGTGGTCACAAGTGGTATTGCAGTCTCTGGGCTTCCTCCCTCAGGTGTTTTGGTGAGCTCGTTGGCTGCCTTGCTATTTAGCTCCACCTGAGTCTGTCTTCCTTGCTCCTTGTCAATGTTCCAGTGTTGGATCTGAGCTACTGCATCTTTCCTTGGGCCTGCTGCTCTGCTAGATAAGTGCTTCTAGTTTGTTTTCTGTTTTTTCTGTCCAGCTTGTTATTATCTTTTGCTGGAAGCTCTGAGAAGCAAAGGGGTGCACCGCCGTGCTGTTAGTTCGGCACGGTGGGTCTTTTTGCCCCTTTGCGTGGTTTTCGTTTTAGGGTTTTTTGTAGACTGCATAGTTCTCTTTGCTATCCTCGCTCTGTCTAGAATATCGGGCCTCACTTTGCTGAATCTATTTCATTCCTACGTTTGTCTTTTCATCTTGCTAACAGTCATTATATGTGGGGGCTGCCTATTCCTTTGGGGTATTTCTCTGAGGTAAGTCAGGCTTGTATTTCTATCTTCAGGCTAGTCAGCTCCTCAGGCAGTGCCGAGTTGCATAGGTAGTTGATAGGCGCAATCCACTGCTGCTTCCAGTTGTGTGAGGATAGATCAGGTACTGCAGTCTACAGAGATTCCACGTCTCAGAGCTCGTCCTATTGTTTTGGGTTATTGCCAGATCTCTGTATGTGCGCTGATTACTGCACGCTGTGTTGCCTGATTGCCAGCCATAACAGTACAAGGAGCCATTCAATGATTTCCAATAGAGGGAAAAAAGAAATCCTGACATCATTTTTTTTTCTTAGCTCTGTCTTCAGTCTTTTTTTTCCCCTAGACATTAGAGTGCTTCAGGACACAGCTGTGGACATGGATATTCAGGCTCTGTGCTCCTCAATGGATAATCTCGTTGTAAATGTACAAAAGATTCAAGATACTATTGATCAGAAATCGATGCTAGAACCAAGAATTCCGATTCCTGATTTGTTTTTTGGTGACAGAACTAAGTTCCTGAGCTTCAGAAATAATTGTAAGCTATTTTTGGCCTTGAAACCTCATTCTTCTGGTAATCCTATTCAACAGGTTTTGATTATTATTTCTTTTTTGCGCGGCGACCCACAGGACTGGGCGTTTTCTCTTGCACCAGGAGATTCTGCATTGAGTAATGTTGATGCATTTTTCCAGGCGCTGGGATTGCTTTACGATGAGCCTAATTCAGTGGATCAAGCTGAGAAAAATCTGCTGGCTTTATGCCAGGGTCAGGATGATGTAGAAGTATATTGTCAGAAATTTAGAAAATGGTCAGTACTCACTCTGTGGAATGAATCTGCACTAGCGGCTTTGTTCAGAAAGGGTCTCTCTGAAGCTCTTAAGGATGTAATGGTGGGATTTCCTATGCCTGCTGGTTTGAATGAGTCTATGTCCTTGGCCATTCAGATCGGTCGTCGCTTGCGCGAGCGTAAATCTGTGCACCATCTGGCGGTACTGCCTGAGAGTAAACCTGAGCCTATGCAGTGCGACAGGACTATGACTAAAGTAGAACGGCACGAACACAGACGTCTGAACAGACTGTGTTTCTATTGTGGTGATTCTACTCATGCTATTTCTAATTGTCCTAAACGCACTAGGCGGTTCGATAGCTCTGCCGTTATTGGTACTGTACAGTCCAAATTCCTTTTGTCCATTACCTTAATGTGCTCTTTGTCATCATATTCTGTCATGGCGTTTGTGGATTCAGGCGCTGCCCTGAATCTGATGGATTTGGATTATGCTAAACGTTGTGGATTTTTCTTGGAGCCTTTGCGGTGTCCTATTCCGTTGAGAGGAATTGATGCTACACCTCTGGCCAAGAATAAGCCTCAGTACTGGGCCCAGCTGACCATGTGCATGGCTCCTGCACATCAGGAAGTTATTCGCTTTTTGGTACTGCATAATTTGCATGATGTGGTCGTGTTGGGGTTGCCATGGCTACAAACCCATAATCCAGTATTGGATTGGAACTCTATGTCGGTAACCAGCTGGGGTTGTCAGGGAGTACATGGTGATGTTCCATTTTTGTCTATTTCGTCATCCATTCCTTCTGACATCCCAGAGTTCTTGTCGGACTTTCAGGATGTATTTGAAGAGTCCAAGTCTGATGCCCTTCCTCCGCATAGGAATTGTGATTGTGCTATCGATTTGATTCCTGGTAGTAAATTCCCTAAGGGTCGTTTATTTAATTTGTCCGTACCTGAACACACCGCTATGCGCAGTTATGTGAAGGAGTCCCTGGAGAAGGGACATATTCGCCCATCGTCGTCACCATTGGGAGCAGGGTTCTTTTTTGTAGCCAAGAAGGATGGTTCGCTAAGACCGTGTATTGATTACCGCCTTCTTAATAAGATCACTGTTAAGTTTCAGTATCCCTTGCCATTGATTTCTGACTTGTTTGCTCGGATTAAGGGGGCTAGTTGGTTTACTAAGATTGATCTTCGTGGTGCGTATAATCTGGTGAGAATCAGGCAGGGAGATGAATGGAAAACGGCATTTAATACGCCCGAGGGTCATTTTGAGTATCTGGTGATGCCGTTCGGACTTGCCAATGCTCCATCTGTTTTTCAGTCTTTTATGCATGACATTTTCCGTGAGTATCTGGATAAATTCTTGATTGTTTACTTGGATGACATTTTGATCTTCTCAGATGATTGGGAGTCTCATGTGAAGCAAGTCAGAATGGTTTTCCAGGTACTGCGTGCTAATTCCTTGTTCGTGAAGGGATCAAAGTGTCTCTTCGGTGTGCAGAAAGTTTCATTTTTGGGGTTCATCTTTTCCCCTTCTACTATCGAGATGGATCCGGTTAAGGTTCAGGCCATCCAGGATTGGACTCAGCCGACATCTCTAAAAAGTTTGCAGAAATTCCTGGGCTTTGCTAATTTTTATCGTCGCTTCATCTGTAATTTTTCTAGCATTGCCAGACCATTGACCGATTTGACCAAGAAGGGTGCTGATTTGGTTAATTGGTCTTCTGCTGCCGTGGAAGCTTTTCAGGAGTTGAAGCGTCGTTTTTGCTGTGCCCCTGTGTTGTGTCAACCTGATGTTTCTCTTCCGTTCCAGGTCGAGGTTGATGCTTCTGAGATTGGTGCAGGGGCGGTTTTGTCACAGAGAGGTTCTGGTTGCTCAGTGTTCAAACCATGTGCTTTCTTTTCCAGGAAATTTTCTGCTGCTGAGCGTAATTATGATGTGGGCAACCGAGAGTTGCTGGCCATGAAGTGGGCATTCGAGGAGTGGCGTCATTGGCTTGAGGGTGCTAAGCATCGCGTGGTGGTTTTGACTGATCATAAGAACCTTACTTATCTTGAGTCTGCCAAGCGCTTGAATCCTAGACAGGCCCGTTGGTCGTTATTTTTTGCTCGTTTTGATTTTGTGATTTCATACCTTCCGGGCTCTAAAAATGTGAAGGCGGATGCTCTGTCTAGGAGTTTTGTGCCCGACTCTCCGGGGTTATCTGAGCCGGCGAGTATCCTCAAGGAAGGAGTCATTGTGTCTGCCATCTCCCCTGATTTGCGGAGAGTGTTGCAGAAATTTCAGGCTAATAAACCTGATCGTTGTCCGGCCGAGAAACTGTTCGTCCCTGATAGGTGGACTAGTAAAGTTATCTCTGAACTTCATTGTTCGGTGCTGGCCGGTCATCCAGGAATCTTTGGTACCAGGGAGTTGGTTGCTAGATCCTTCTGGTGGCCATCTCTGTCACGGGATGTGCGTGCTTTTGTGCAGTCCTGTGGAATTTGTGCTAGGGCTAAGCCCTGCTGTTCACGTGCCAGTGGGTTGCTTTTGCCCTTGCCGGTCCCGAAGAGGCCTTGGACACATATTTCGATGGATTTCATTTCTGACCTTCCCGTTTCTCAAAAGATGTCTGTCATTTGGGTGGTCTGTGATCGCTTTTCTAAAATGGTCCATCTGGTGCCCTTGGTTAAATTGCCTTCCTCCTCTGATTTGGTGCCTTTGTTCTTCCAGCATGTGGTTCGTTTACATGGCATTCCTGAGAATATTGTTTCTGACAGAGGTTCCCAGTTTGTCTCGAGGTTCTGGCGAGCCTTTTGTGGTAGGATGGGCATTGACCTATCTTTTTCCTCGGCCTTCCATCCTCAGACTAATGGCCAGACCGAACGAACCAATCAGACCTTGGAAACATATCTGAGATGTTTTGTTTCCGCTGACCAGGATGATTGGGTGTCATTTTTGCCGTTGGCTGAGTTCGCCCTTAATAATCGGGCCAGCTCGGCTACCTTGGTCTCTCCATTTTTCTGCAATTCTGGGTTCCATCCTCGTTTCTCTTCAGGACAGGTTGAGTCTTCGGACTGTCCTGGTGTGGATTATGTGGTGGACAGGTTGCAGCAGATCTGGACTCAGGTAGTGGACAATTTGACCTTGTCCCAGGAGAAGGCTCAGCTTTTCGCTAATCGCAGACGCCGTGTGGGACCCCGACTTCGTGTTGGGGATCTGGTTTGGTTATCTTCTCGTCATATACCTATGAAGGTTTCCTCTCCTAAATTTAAACCTCGTTTTATTGGTCCGTATAGGATTTCTGAGATTCTCAATCCGGTGTCTTTTCGTCTGACCCTCCCAGACTCCTTTTCCATACATAATGTATTCCATAGGTCGTTGTTGAGGAGATACGTGGCACCTATGGTTCCATCTGTGGAGCCTCCTGCCCCTGTTTTGGTGGAGGGGGAATTGGAGTATATTGTGGAGAAGATTTTGGATTCTCGTGTCTCTAGACGGAAACTCCAGTATCTGGTCAAATGGAAGGGTTATGCTCAGGAAGATAATTCCTGGGTTTTTGCCTCTGATGTCCATGCCCCAGATCTTGTTCGTGCCTTTCATGTGGCTCATCCTGGTCGGCCTGGGGGTTCTGGTGAGGGTTCGGTGACCCCTCCTCAAGGGGGGGGTACTGTTGTGAATTCTGTGGCTGAGTTCACTTCTGTGGTCACAAGTGGTATTGCAGTCTCTGGGCTTCCTCCCTCAGGTGTTTTGGTGAGCTCGTTGGCTGCCTTGCTATTTAGCTCCACCTGAGTCTGTCTTCCTTGCTCCTTGTCAATGTTCCAGTGTTGGATCTGAGCTACTGCATCTTTCCTTGGGCCTGCTGCTCTGCTAGATAAGTGCTTCTAGTTTGTTTTCTGTTTTTTCTGTCCAGCTTGTTATTATCTTTTGCTGGAAGCTCTGAGAAGCAAAGGGGTGCACCGCCGTGCTGTTAGTTCGGCACGGTGGGTCTTTTTGCCCCTTTGCGTGGTTTTCGTTTTAGGGTTTTTTGTAGACTGCATAGTTCTCTTTGCTATCCTCGCTCTGTCTAGAATATCGGGCCTCACTTTGCTGAATCTATTTCATTCCTACGTTTGTCTTTTCATCTTGCTAACAGTCATTATATGTGGGGGCTGCCTATTCCTTTGGGGTATTTCTCTGAGGTAAGTCAGGCTTGTATTTCTATCTTCAGGCTAGTCAGCTCCTCAGGCAGTGCCGAGTTGCATAGGTAGTTGATAGGCGCAATCCACTGCTGCTTCCAGTTGTGTGAGGATAGATCAGGTACTGCAGTCTACAGAGATTCCACGTCTCAGAGCTCGTCCTATTGTTTTGGGTTATTGCCAGATCTCTGTATGTGCGCTGATTACTGCACGCTGTGTTGCCTGATTGCCAGCCATAACAGGGACTTAAAATTTATTGGTGAGTGGAAGAGAAGGTGGTAAGGGGCATAGGACCCCTTATAATGAACTGAAAGGTGGGAGAAGATGCTGTCAGGAACTTGTCATGAACTGGGAGGTGGCGGAGGATGCTCAGTACCTGATAGCGTATTCTACCCCCTAATTCATTATGATGCTATCAAGGACTTGTAATGAATGGGAGGGCGCACGTTCAGGACTTATGAGTGGGGGACACACAGGACAGGACTAAGGCAGTGTGCACACGTTCAGGATTTATAATGAGTGGGGGGGACAGGACTAAGGCTGTGTGCACACGTTCAGGAATTATAATGAGTGGGGGCACAGGACAGGACTAAGGCTGTGTGCACACGGTCAGGATTTATGAGTGGGGGGCACAGGACAGGACTAAGGCTGTGTGCACACGTTCAGGACTTATAATGAGTGGGGGGCACAGGACAGGACTAAGGCTGTGTGCACACGTTCAGGATTTATAATGAGTGGGGGCACAGGACAGGACTAAGGCTGTGTGCACACGTTCAGGATTTATAATGAGCGGGGGGCACAGGACAGGACAAAGTCTGTGTGCACACACTCAGGACTTATGATTGGGGGGGACACAGGACAGGACTAAGGCTGTGTGCACACGTTCAGGATTTATAATGAGTGGGGGGCACAGGACAGGACTAAGGCTGTGTGCACATGGATCGCTCCATCAAGGCTGTGGGGTACTCGGTACCGGGTCCTGCGGTTCACAGGGGGATGTCACTGTGGCTGACCCGGTCTGTGGCCATGGGACATCCGTATAAAAGGGAAAGGTCTTTAAAGGGATAGAGTTTATGTTCATGACACCACCTGTGGTATTCGGTCAGGGTGACCAACGCTGTTTTAAGGAGTCCGCTGAGGTGATGTTATGGCAGCTAGATGGTATCCCCAGGGCTTCCCAGTTTGTAGATGGTGAATGGAGAGTGGCGTAGAGAACGAGGACACAGGTTTGCAGTCTCTTTACCTTTTCTGAAGACTTCAGCATCCACAGTCCAGAGCACCAGACCACAGGGCAGCCAGAGTCCGGCCGGTTTAGAGGCAAGTCTAGAGTCCCCTTGTCCAGGTGGAGAATAAAAGCCTTTCCTCTAGTGCCGTAATAGTGTAGTCCCTTACTGCTAAGCTTCTCATAAGGTACTCACAGATGTTATCTTTCTCTGTCCCCCGGATTGGCTAGGACATACCCGTATGACTGGTGACTTGAGGCGGTTTATAGGGACTCTAGCACGCCCCAGCCTCTAAGGTTGTCACCGTGCCTCCTGGGTGTTAGGTCGGATAGGGAACGTAGAGTTCAGCTGTCCTGTCGGTCTCTGATGTAAGCCAAAGAGGTCCTTACAACCTCGGTGTTACGGCTACTGGTCTCTGCTCCTCAGAAGGAGGCAGCCTGCTCGGTGCTGGTCCCCTTCTGATATCCTCTTCTGCACTTCCTCTCTTGCATGCTCGCTGCAAACAATTCAGTCTTCAAATGTCTCTTTCTGGGAGCTGCAGCTCTGTGGGCATGCACAGCTCTGTGGACCCTCTGTCCTCCTGAGACTACTGTCTGGAACTAACTAACTTTCCCTACAGACTACCAGTTACATATATATGGGGAGTCACCTAGTAAATAGGATCAAAAGCTCCCCTTGGTGGCCTGGAGTATGAACGTGTTGCATATTTGTGATACCTGGATGCAGTTATCCTTCCTTGCCTCTAAACGTAGCATCACTCTCCCAGGGAGGAAAGCAATACCACTGTGATGACCAGGACCCTGGAGCGCCGCACTGCCTAACCCCCCCCCCCTGTTAAATCCAGTACTCCTGGACTGGGGCCTCAGGTTAGCATCCTCAATAATCAGAACCTCCCACTCCCGTCTCCAAGACTTTACACGTGCTGCGCCGATTCTTTGGAATGCACTACCTAGGTTAATACGATTGATCCCCAATCCCCTAAAAGCGTGCCCTAAAAACTCATTTGTTCAGACTGGCCTACCGCCTCAATGCATTAACCTAACGATCCCTGTGTGGCCTATTTAAAAAAAAAAATCAGGTTCCTCGCATTATGTTCTCATTCACTTTATGCAGTTAATAGCCCTCTGTGTCTGTACTGCTACATACTTAGACAGTTAACTGGTACATGCAGCTTTACATGAACACCTGAGCCTTATACTATGGCTGGTCCGAATAACTATAGCAATTGTTACCATCCACCTCTCGTGTCTCCCCTTTTCCTCATAGTTTGTAAGCTTGCGAGCAGGGCCCTCATTCCTCCTGGTATCTGTTTTGAACTGTATTTCTGTTATGCTGTAATGTCTATTGTCTGTACAAGTCCCCTCTATAATTTGTAAAGCGCTGCGGAATATGTTGGCGCTATATAAATAAAAATTATTATTATTATTATAACAATACATGTTAGCAAAAAGACATACAATTTTTAACATGCTATAAAACAAGTTAATATGAACTGGTGCTTCCCTTTATGGGCGGTGAGGACACTTGAATGTTGCTAAACATATTTACATTGTAGGCCTACTTTTAAGAACAATTTAATAAAACAGTGCAACAACTAACTAGCTATGAAGTGCTATGACTCTCACGGGTATACTGTCTCTTAAGTGCAAAGTCTTCGTCCAACCCCCGCAGGTTACTTTATTTTCTCCATTTTATCAAATGTGCATCATCTATTTCTTTCATATAATACTATTTAACTTCAACTCTCAATTTTATTATTTACCATATTAACTCTAATATATTAACCGTCTATCTTGTATCATATAATTCTAACTGGCAAGGTGCAACAAGTAAATATTCCCTTTAAGGGTTCAAACAGTATTCAAGTCTTTCAATGAGGTAGTACAATAATGCTCAAGTCAATCATTAACTCTAAAACAGCAGCAGCGAAGCGATGGACCTGTCATTAACCCTCAACGTTGTCTTGGGCGGGCTACAAGGCGTGTATCCAGACCTGGAATCCTGCCGCGCCAGAAGGGTTTTTCTTCAGGTTTCTGGAAAACAATGCAGTTCTCACAATGTTAGAAGCAGTCTCTTGTCTTTAAAAGCTTCTTTTGTAAAACCAGTAGGAAGCACCTTTATGAAGGTGCAAACTATTTACAAGCAAAGTCTTGATCATGCACAGTTCATGATTCACAGTTCTTTAAGGAAACTTGTGCAACTTGTGCAAAACATTGGATCCCTGGTAGGGTTTGTGAACTTTTAGACAGTAACAGTCATTTTAAACTTACGATACGATACGATACGATACGATACACTTTATTGATCCCGTGGGAAATTATGGTATCACAGCAGCACGACTTAAATCATAAAAATCATAAAGGAATTACATAGTTGACATGACAGTGGAGTTGACAGAAGAACATTATACATTATACATTAGAATAGGACATACACAACGAGTGAACTGAAATGTAGAGAAATAAGTAGACATTCACCTTGGTGGTTTAACCCTAATGTTATTGTTGTACATTCCCATGGCAGTTGGCACAAACGATTTCCTATATTTTTCCTTCTTACACCCCAGAAGTATAAGCCGGTTACTGAAGGTGCTCTTCTGTCTCATGAGTAGCTCATATAGTGGATGTGCATTATTGTTCATAATTTCCACACACTTTTTCAGAGTTCTTTTCTCCACTACCTCCCCAAAAGAGTCCAGATTACAGCCGACAGCAGAACTTGCCTTCTTAATAATCTTATTCAGCTTATTAGCATCAGAGGCCCGCACACTACTACCCCAGCACGTGATTGCAAAAAAGATGGCACTTGCCACCACAGATTGGTAGAACATTTCTAACATTTTGCTACACACATTAAAAGACCTCAGTTTCCTTAGGAAATACAGTCTGCTCATCCCCTTCTTGTAGACAAACTCTGAGTGGCATCTCCAGTCCAGTTTGCTGTCCAAATGGACCCCCAAATATTTGTAACTCTCCACCTGCTCTACCTCCTGACCAGCAATAGTGATCGGTAAGCATTCCAACTTTATCCTGCTATAGTTGGCCACCAACTCCTTAGTTTTCTTAACATTTAGTTGTAGATAGTTACCATTGCACCAATCCACGAAATTCGACACCACCCTTCTATATTCCTCATCCCCCTGATCTCCCCTAATGCATCCCACAACCACAGAGTCATCCGAAAATTTTTGAAGGTGGCAAAGTTCAGATTTATACTGAAAGTCTGAAGTATACAGTGTGAATAGAAAGGGCGCAAGCACCGTTCCCTGGGGGGCACCTACACTGCTCAATAATCTGCTTGACACCACTGCTCCCATCTGTACAAACTGTGGCCGATCTGATAGGTAGTCAGTTATCCAATTTCTCATTTTCTCCTCAACCTCCATATCAGTCATCTTTTTGTGTAGTAAAGGTGGCTGCAGGGAATTAAATGCACTCGAGAAATCGAAGAACATCGCTCGCACCGTGGTTCCGTCAATCTCCAGAAATGAATGTACCCTATGTAACAGAGAAAGGATAGCATCATCCACCCCCAATCTATGTCGGTAGGCAAACTGAAGGGGATCGATAAAAGCGTTAACCCTCGGTCTTAAGTGAGCAAGCACTAATCTTTCCAAGGCCTTCATAGCATGAGATGTTAAGGCTACAGGACGATAGTCATTTAGGGTTGCAGGAGAAGAAGTCTTGGGTACCGGCACCAGACAGGAAGTTTTCCATAACATTGGTACCCTCTGTGTTTGTAGACTTCCATTAAATAGGCGCGTAAAGACAGTACACAGCTGGTCTGCACAAACTTTAAGGACACGTGAGCTGAGTCCATCAGGTCCTGCAGCTTTACCAATGTTAAGTGATTTAAACTGCCTCCTCACATCATTTTCGGATACTCTAAAATTAGTCTGCTCATCCTTCAATATCGATGTTGCAGAATTTGCACCCAGTTCCCATCCACTATCAGTTGGTATTACACATGTACTGCTAAATCTGTTGAAATACTGATTCATCTCATTAGCCTTGTCCATTGTTCCTCGATCATTTTCAGGCCTCAGCTTAAGCCCAGTCAGTAATTTCATTCCTGACCAAACTTCTCTGGTATTATTGTGGGACAGTTTCTTTTCAAGTTTAATTCTGAAGGCTTCCTGGGCCTCCTTTATTTTATGCTTCAATTCATGCTGTATCATTTTAATTTCCTCTTTGTCACCCAGTTTAAAGGGAACCTGTCACCCCGTTTTTTGAGATTGAGATATAAATACTGTTAAATAGGGCCTGCGCTGTGCGTTACTATAGTGTATGTAGTGTACCCTGATTCCCCATGTATGCCGAGAAATACATTACCAAAGTCGGCGTTTTCGCCTGTCAATCAGGCTGGTCTGGTCAGGTGGGCATGTTCACAGCGTTCTTTTCTTCCCCAGGTTTCCGTTGGTGGCGTAGTGGTGTGCGCATGTCCAAGGTCCGGATTCCCTGTGCCCACGTGAAGACACAGCGCGCGATCTGCGCTGTCATTCCTTTCATCGGTGCGGGCGGCCATCTTCCTGGGGCCGCGCGTGCGCAGATGTAGTGCTCTGCTGCACGGGGCTTCAGGAAAATGGCCGCGGGATGCCGCGCGTGCGCAGAAGAGATCGCGGCGGCCATTTTCCCAAAGCCGAGTTTGCATCTCGGCTTTGGGAAAATGGCCGCCGCGATCTCTTCTGCGCACGCGCGGCATCCCGCGGCCATTTTCCTGAAGCCCCGTGCAGCAGAGCACTACATCTGCGCACGCGCGGCCCCAGGAAGATGGCCGCCCGCACCGATGAAAGGAATGACAGCGCAGATCGCGCGCTGTGTCTTCACGTGGGCACAGGGAATCCGGACCTTGGACATGCGCACACCACTACGCCACCAACGGAAACCTGGGGAAGAAAAGAACGCTGTGAACACGCCCACCTGACCAGACCAGCCTGATTGACAGGCGAAAACGCCGACTTTGGTAATGTATTTCTCGGCATACATGGGGAATCAGGGTACACTACATACACTATAGTAACGCACAGCGCAGGCCCTATTTAACAGTATTTATATCTCAATCTCAAAAAACGGGGTGACAGGTTCCCTTTAAATGCCTTTTTTTTCCTGTTGAGCAAATGCTTCAGTTCCTTTGTTATCCATGGCTTGTTGTTTGCAAAACACCTAATCTTTTTAGTTGGCACCAACATATCAGTGCAGAAGTTAATGTAGTCAGTCACTCTACCAACCACTTCATTAACTTGCAGCAGAAGATGAACATGTAACTATTTACAGTCATTTTCAGATTTGTTTTGTTCTATTATATCAGTAGCCAAGGTACCAGTCGGTATCGAACACGTCCTGGCCAGGAAAGATTTGTATCCAGATCGTCATCTGATGCTATATCAGTGTTATGGGTTTGCCTCATGTATGGTCAAGTCATTATGGCGTCATTAATAGGCTTTGAGCCATATGCTCTGCGTTTTTTGTGTAAACATGCCAAATACAGATTATTTGTTTGCACGGGTGTACGAAGCGGCCAATTCCTGATTGTAGGGTGGCTGCCTTATCGGTATTATTGCAACTGTGCATTTGCCATCTTTATTTGGTTCCGCTGCATTTTGGTTAGTGCAATTGTTTGGAGGCCCTGGACAGGTAAGCAACTCTGCCTGTGTACTGGTGTTTTTTTGTCTAGAATTGTGGAGGTTTTTCCTCTTATGGTGTTTTTTTTTCAAGTCATTAGCTGCTATTAGAGTTTGCGTGGCCTGGGTACGTACGTCAGCTATTGCATTTGCCACAGCAGCTGTCTCAGTGGTGGTAATTATGCACACAGTTGTACACATAGTTATTAAGGTTGAAGGAAGACTAAGTCCATCTAGTCCAACCCATAGCCTAACCTAACATGCCCTAACATGTTGATCCAGAGGAAGGCAAAAAAAAAACCATGTGGCAAAGAGTAAGCTCCACATTGGGGAAAAAAATTCCTTCCCGACTCCACATACGGCAATCAGATTAGTTCCCTGGATCAACACCCTATCAAGGAATCTAGTATTTATACCCTGCAACATTATACTTTTCCAGAAAGGTATCCAATCCCCTCTTAAATTTTAGTAGTGAATCACTCATTACAACATCATATGGCAGAGAGTTCCATAGTCTCACTGCTCTTACAGTAAAGAACCCGCGTCTGTTATTATGCCTAAACCTTCTTTCCTCCAGACGTAGAGGATGTCCCCTTGTCAAGAAAAGAAAAAATCGTTCCAGCTCCAAATAGTAAAATCCAAATTCCAACTTTATTAAGCCAATATAAAAACAACGGTGGACATATGCTCTACATGTGCATATCAGGACACGAGCGACGCGTTTCGATCCTACACGGATCTTTATCAAAGCTGCCCCCTTGTCCCTGTCTTAGGTCTGATTAAAAAGATCATCAGAAAGGTCTTTGTACTGTCCCCTCATATATTTATACATTAAAATAAGATCACCCCTTAGTCTTCGTTTTTCCAAACGAAATAGCCCCAAGTGTTATAACCTATCTTGGTATTGCAGACCCCCCAGTCCTCTAATAACCTTGGTCGCTCTTCTCTGCACCTGCTCTAGTTCACCTATGTCTTTCTTATACACCGGAGACCAGAACTGTGAACAGTATTCTGTGTGGTCGAACTAGTGACTTGTATAGAGGTAAAATTATATTCTCCTCATGTGCATCTATGCCTCTTTTAATGCATCCCATTATTTTATTCACTTTGTTTTAATCCGTTTTTTTTATAATTGCTATACATACTTTAAATTTCCACATATTGAAAAATCTTGATATACCTTTTATAAACACTTCATAATACTAAATATCCATTAACCCCTTAGCGACCGCCGATACGCCTTTTAACGGCGGCCGCTAAGGGTACTTAAACCACAGCGCCGTTAATTAACGGCGCTGTGGAAAAAGTAAATAGCTCCCCCCAGAGTCCGATTTTCTCCAGGGTCTCGGCTGCCGGGGGTAGCCGAGACCCCAGAGAACATGATTTGGGGGGTTTTTAACCCACCCCGCATTTGCGATCGCCGGTAATTAACCGTTTACCGGCGATCGCAAAAAAAAAAACCGCGATCTCTTTTTCATTTCTCTGTCCTCCGATGTGATCGCACATCGGAGGACAGAGAAAAGGGGTCCCAGGTAGCCCCCCAATACTCACCTATCTCCCCCGATGCTCCTCGTGTCTCCTGGTGGGCGCCGCCATCTTCAAAATGGCGGGCGCATGCGCAGTGCGCCCACCGGCCGGCCCCGCGAGAATCTTTGGGGTCTCGGCTGCCGGGGGTAGCCGAGACCCCAAAGAGCATGATCGGGGTCGGTTTTACCGACCCCCTGTTTTGCGATCGCCGGTAATTAACTGTTTACCGGCGACCGCAAAAAAAAAAAAAGTTAAGTGTAATTCTCTGTCCTCTGATGTGATCGCACATCACAGGACAGAGAAATGGGATTCGGGGACCCTACAATACTCACCTGTGTCCCTGGATCCTCTTGCTGCTCCTCCTGGCCGCCGGCAGAAGAAAACGGCGGGCGCATGCGCAGTGCGCCTGCCATCTGTCTCCATCTGCCGGCCGGCAGGAGAACAGCAGTTGGGGCTAAAATTAGGGTTAGGGGTAGGGTTATGGCTAGGGTTAGGGCTAGGGTTAGGGCTAGGGTTGGGGCTAAATTTAGGGTTAGGTTTGGGGCTAAATTTAGGGTTAGGGTTGGGGCTAAATTTAGGGTTAGGCTTCTTTCACACTTACGTCGGTACGGGGCCGTCGCAATGTGTCGGCCCGACATACCGACGCACGTGAAAATTGTGCACAACGTGGGCAGCAGCTGTAGTTTTTCAACGCATCCGCTGCCCAATCTATGTCCTGGGGAGGAGGGGGCGGAGTTACGGCCACGCATGCGCAGTCAGAAATGGCGGATGCGACGTCCAAAAAAACGTTTCATTGAACGTTTTTTTGTGCCGACGGTCCGCCAAAACACAACTGATCCAGTGCACGACGGACGCGACGTGTGGCCATCCGTCACGATCCGTCGGCAATACAAGTCTATGGGCAAAAAACGCATCCTGCGGGCACATTTGCAGGATCCGTTTCTTGTCCAAAATGACGGATTGCGACGGATGCCAAACGACGCAAGTGTGAAAGTAGCCTTAGGGTTAGGGTTGGGGCTAAAGTTAGGGTTAGAGTTGGGATTAGGGTTAGGGTTTGGATTAGGGTTGGTATTAGGGTTAGGGTTGGCATTAGGGTTACGCTTGGGATTAGGGTTAGGTTTGGGATTAGGGTTAAGGTTAGGGTTGTGATTAGGGGTGTGTTGGGATTAGGGTTAGGTTTGAGGTTAGGGTTGAGATTAGGATTAGGGGTGTGTTGGATTTAGGGTTTTGATTAGGGTTATGGTTAGGGTTGACATTAGGGTTGTTTTGGGGTAAGGGTTGTGATTATGGTTAGGGTTAGTGATTAGGATTATGGATCAGGTTGGGATTAGGGTTAGGGGTGTGTTGCGGTTAGGGTTGGAGCTAGAATTGGGGGGTTTCCACTGTTTAGGTACATCAGGGGGTCTCCAAACACGACAGCCAATTTTGCGCTCAAAAAGTCAAATGGTGCTCCCTCCCTTCTGAGCTCTGCCGTGCGCCCAAACAGTGGGTTACCCCCACATATGGGGCATCAGCGTACTCGGGATAAATTGGACAACAACTATTGCAGTCCAATTTCTCCTGTTACCCTTGTGAAAATAAAAACTTGGGGGCTACAATATCTTTTTTGTGGAAAAAAAATATTTTTTATTTTCACGACTCTGCATTCTAAACTTCTGTGAAGCACTTGGGCATTCAAAGTTCTCACCACACATCTAGATAAGTTCCTTGGGGGGTCTAGTTTCCAAAATGGGGTCACTTGTGGGGGGTTACTACAGTTTAGGTACATCAGGGGCTCTGCAATCGCAACATAATGCCCACAGACCATTCTCTCAAAGTCTGCATTCCAAAAAGGCGCTCCTTCCCTTCCGAGCTCTGCCGTGTGCCCAGTGGTTTACCCCCACATATGGCGCATCAGCGTACTCGGGATAAATTGGACAACAACTATTGCAGTCCAATTTCTCCTGTTACCCTTGTGACAATAAAAACTTGGGGGCTACAATATCTTTTTTGTGGAAGAAAAAATATTTTTTATTTTCACGACTCTGCATTCTAAATTTCTGTGAAGCACTTGGGCATTCAAGGTTCTCACCACACATCTAGATAAGTTCCATGGGGGGTCTAGTTTCCAAAATGGGGTCACTTGTGGGGGATTTCTACTGTTTAGGCACATCAGGGGCTCTCCAAACGCGACATGGCGTCCGATCTCAATTCCAGCCAATTCTACATCCTTCACTTCCAAGCTCTGCGGTGCGCCCAAACAGTGGTTTACCCTCACATATGGGGTATCGACGTATTCAGGAAAAATCGCACAACAACTTTTGTGGTCTAATTTCTCCTGTTACCCTTGTGAAAATAAGAATTTGTGGGCGAAAAGATCATTTTTGTGTAAACAAAAGCGATTTTTTATTTTCACGGCTCTACATTATAAACTTCTGTGAAGCACTTGGGGGTTCAAAGTGCTCACCACACATCTAGATAAGTTCCTTAAGGGGTCTAGTTTCCAAAATGGTGTCACTTGTGGGGAGTTTCCACTGTTTAGGCACATCAGGGGCTCTCTAAACGTGACATGGCGTCCGATCTCAATTCCAGCCAATTCTGCATTGAAAAAGTCAAACGGCGCTCCTTCACTTCTAAGTTCTGCGGTGCGCCCAAAAAGTGGTTTACCCCCACATATGGGGTATTGGCGTATTCTGGAGAAATTGTATAACAAAATTTATGGTTACATTTCTGTTTTTACACTTGTGAAAATAAAAAAAATGGTTCTGAATTAAGATGTTTGCAAAAAAAAGTTAAATGTTCATTTTTTCCTTCCACATTGTTTCAGTTACTGTGAAGCACGTAAAGGGTTAAACAACTTCTTGAATGTGGTTTTGAGAACCTTGAGGGGTGTAGTTTTTAGAATGGTGTCACACTTCATTATTTTCTATCATATAGACCCCTCAAAATGACTTCAAATGTGATGTGGTCCCTAAAAAAAAATGGTCTTGTAAAAATGAGAAATTGCTGGTCAACTTTTAACCCTTATAACTCCCTAACAAAAAAAAATTTTGTTTCCAAAATTGTGCTGATGTAAAGTAGACATGTGGGAAATGTTATTTATTAACTATTTTTCGTGACCTATCTCTCTGATTTAAGCGCATAAAAATACAAAGTTTGAAAATTGCAAAATTTAAAAAATTTTCGCCATATTTCCGTTTTTTTCATAAATAATCGCAAGTAATATCGAAGAAATGTTACCACTAACATGAAGTACAATATGTCACGAAAAAACAATCTCAGAATCAGCGGGATCCGTTGAAGCGTTCCAGAGTTATAACCTCATAAAGTGACAGTGGTCAGAATTGCAAAAATTGGCCTGGTCGTTAAGTACCAAATTGGCTCCGTCACTAAGGGGTTAAAGATTAGTTTGCCATATAAACACTCAACAAGTTCAACAAAAATGTCCGTTGGGGTGCAATTGCCCACAGACAATAAGTGGTTCAGTCATGAAAGTTAAAAATACATTTTTATTTGGATAAAATTAAAAACCTTTGGATAATTAACAGGGCTAAAAAACCTCCAAAAGGAGGGACAAGTTAGGCTAGGTTCACATTGCGTTAAGTACATACCGTTAAACTGATCCGTTAAACGCATGTACATAAAAGAGCCAAATTTTTTTTAAATTTGGCTTCCCGTTAACGCTTGCGTTAACGCACGTGACTGCGTTTGTCATTCTGATGCCAATTCGTGAAGCATCCGTTTGTCTGCGTTAGGCACTGTCAGTAAAGTTGTCCTCTTTTTTTTCTCCTTTTGTCAGCGTCGGGTGTGGGTGCATACACATTCTCCATTTTGAAAGCACCGAGTGAACTTCTGCTAGCAAGATGTTTGTGTCTGAGCTCGTTGGATTTCGCTTGATGCAGTTGTGACTTCGGCAGAGAAAGCGTATTTCTCAAAGGAGATATTGGATCCATGAAGTGAATTTATTACGGAATACATATGGTGCCTTTCACACCCTATATGTTCAGCTTCGGGATCATCCATTTAAATTTCAACGTTATCTACGGATGTCCATTGAGACCTTTGATGTTCTGCTCTCGCATGTGAAGGATGAGATACATCATCATCGCAGCACTTTCCGTGAAAGCATTTGTGCGGAGCAACGTTTAGTGGTGACTCTGAGGTAATTATCCTTTTTTTGAACATTCTTCTATTGACAAAGACAAGATGTAATTTATCGAGGGGCATAATTATGTACAGGCAATTGTAGCATTCCATTTTAACTTGCCTTTTTGTTAGTTGTCCTTTAAAATCCTAAAAATAATTTTTGGTTTGTTTTTTTCTTTGTGATTGCCGACAGATATCTGGCTACTGGAGAATCATTTGCATCACTGCATTTTCAATTTAGATTTGGGAAATCAACCATTTGCCAACTGGTTCGTGAAACTTGTGATGCCATTTGGAACAACTTGCAACCACTTGTGCTAACAATCCCGACAACAGAAATGTGGCTATCGATTTCTAAACATTTCGAGGATGTGGCTAATTTCCCCAATTGCATTGGTGCCGTGGACGGCAAGCACATTCGGATTCAGAAACCAGCGCATAGTGGATCCCTATACTATAACTACAAAAAATACTTTTCTATTGTATTGATGACTATTGCGGATGCTAGATATCATTTTGTTGCTGTGGATATTGGTGCATTTGGACGGACGAACGATTCCAGAGTCTTCAGAGACTCCAACATGGGGAAATGTTTGTAAAGCAACAACTTCAACATACCCTCAGCACGACCTCTTCCGGGGACCGAAGGCCCAAGTTTGCCCTATGTTTAGTTGGGGATGAGGCGTTCCAACTCGGATGCAATCTCCTAAAGCCATACTCAAGCCGTAGTCTAAAATCCACAAGACGCATTTTTAATTATCACTTGAGCCAGGCAAGACGTTATGTGGAGTGTAACTTTGGTATTTTGACCTTGAAATGACGTATATTACTAACTTGCATGCAACTGCAACCTAAAAATGTGGATCGTGTAGTGAAGGCATGCATCTGTCTGCACAATTTTGTTTCAAGGCATGAACCCCAGGTGGTTGACCCCGATGACTGTGATTCGAACCTCATCAGCATAGATTCGACTGCTGTTCGGTCTACAGTTAAAATTATGAGGATTCGTGATCAATTTGCAAATTACTTCACACATGAAGGCCTTGTTCCATGGCAAGACATACACATGTGAAAATGTTGAAGCCTGTTGATATTGGTGAAATGTGTGGGGAAATTTTTATTTGTTTGAGCTTATATAACCTTACCTAGTATAGAAAGTTCAAGTCATACAAGAATATGAAATTTTATAGTAACAGTTTACTAAAAATCATAGAAAATATTCAAACCTCAGTGTTGGTAGACATTTTAACATATGCTATCCAATAGGGAGGAACAAAAACACACAAAAAACTTTGGTGAACTAAAATTTAACCCAAAAAATGTAAACGTAATTGCAACAGGTTGGTGAAAGTAAACAGTAATTATAGACTGTGATATTGCGCGGGCGTATTGTCTGCCCAAATGTACGATAGACTGCTACATTGCCTCTGCTGTTCCATGCTCGGTTCACCCCGGCCTCTGTATTGTGGGTTGTAGGCCGGCATGTCCATGTTTCTTGATCTCAAGGAAGTGGGTTCCTGGGAGCCCAAAAATTCCTCAACTAGGTCATTAAGTCTTTGTCTAAACATTATATTTCTGTGCGCCGGGATATTTTGAACTACAGGCACATATGACAAAAGCAGGAGCTTCCACTCATTGGCTGCATATACAGAATCACGGGATTGCAAGTCCGTAATTTCCTGCCTCAGATCTCTGTGTTCACTGTGACACAGATCCTCTACCCGTTGGAGCCATCTATAATTATGGCATAAGCTTCATCTTTTTTGGATGCTCGATTGCGTCCGCACTGTGCTTGCAAACAGGCACTGACAACAGAAGCCACAGTACTTCTCTCCACAGATCGTGGCTCGCTCATGCCAGACACATCTTCACCGCCCGTCTGCTGGCTTGGTTCCAGTTGAGATGGCTCCGGTTCCTCTGCCTCTCTAGGCGCAGCGTTACTGCATATCGTTCTATAAGGAAAAAAAAAGAAAAAATTAATTATTTAAATTTATACTAGTTTGTCTCTCACACCTAAAGCTTTTTACTTACGAGCGCTGTGACAAAGTTTTTTTGTAGAAACAGCAATTGCTCATAATGCACATAAGGGGTGACCCATTTGCCACCAGATCCACTGGGGGTGTTTTGGCTGTGGCGGAAGTCCCGTACAAACCAATCTCTAATAGATCTCCAACGGGTATGGACAGCATCGGCTTTAAAGTAAAAAAAAAAAAAACAAAAAACATTTTTTTGACAGCTTGCAATCTTTACATTTCGCAAGTTAACTTCATCAATATTTACCAATATTTTTCTTAGAGGATGCCGACTTCTCCATATATTGTGGGTCAAAATGGCACATGATTTTATCCCACAACTTCCTGTTTTTAATTATATCGTGGTGGGAGCTATCACTTTGGTCCCATATGGACGGATTGGCTTCCACTAGAGTGATCAGCGTCTCGTTCTGTATGTCCAAGGGCTCTTCGTCAACCACAATGTTCCTTTTTTTTTTTGGCGGGCTGCTTGGACTATGTAAATAAGCACAAAACGTAATATTACAATGTATACGTTCATTTTGGGTTGTATAGAAATAGTATCTCATCGGAAAATATATTTTATTATTCATTTTATCCAACATTTTTCCCTTTTTTAAAACACTTAACTTTTTATAAATGATTTTGCAATGTTTTATTTGGTTGCTTGTCCTTGTAGGGTTTTGTTTATGTTGTGATATGTAAGTAGTTTTTTAACCAGGGTTTTACACGTTGTTTAGATATGTTTCTTGTATTATGTTTGATTAGTAGGTTAGATTTTTTTATACAAAAAAAAAGGGAAACTTTTTTATTGATTTTTTTGGCTCAAAAAGGAACATTAATAGCGTGATATTTACTGCTGGTAGGTGTGGCGACGACAGGCGGCGAGGCTGTTTATTTTTCTTGTGTCCTTGTTCAACAACCTATGGTGTAATTAAAAAAACAAAAAAATTACAATTCTTGTATCAATAAATTTATGGGTGAAATACACAAAATGTGTGGCATGTACCTTCGTAACTTTTGCTTGTTTCTTGGGGGGTGGCCTAGCTGGTTCGGGCTCAGAAGACTCCTATTTGCAATAAAAACATGATTACATGTGATTACCTCAATACACTGGAGTGACACACAACATTATTGTGGCTTTTTAAAGTGAAAGCCTACCGATTGGGAGAATACCGCAGACACACTGCTGCTGCTTCCCTCACTATCCGACATCTGTGTGCAAACAAAACAATACATTTTTAGTACACACACATCCGACGTGCACTACACACTCACATGATGTATACAGAGATATATAATATAATAATACATAGAATTGTACTTACTTGCCCCTGATCGCTTGCAAGACACTCACACCGTGCTGCAGGCGTGTTGACAATGTGTTGCAGAGTCTCTCCTCCTAAAAATGGCTGAAATCATATTTCCTGTCACATGACCACATGGACCACCCTCATTTACGCAATTCAAACGTATGGTTTTATTTGGAAATTTTGCATGATTTGCATCTGGCTGCGTTTGCAATAGCCTTCAATGGCAGAATTGACGCTTCCGTTAGTCTTGCGTTAGCTTGACCGGACCCAAAAACGTAGCAAGCCGCATTCGAAGGTCCGTCATAAAAAAAACGTAATATGGCAAACGCATGCCAATTTAGGCATGCGTCACGATGCGTCAGATAATGCAAGTCTATGGGTGCGTTACAATGTCCGTTACATTGCGTTTTCACTACTTAAAAACGTGTCCGTTAGACGGACTCCCCTAGCGCAATGTGAACCTAGCCTCACACAGGTACCAGGTTTTGACAAGTCTCGGGTATCTCTGACCAACAATTTAAAGCGCTAAATTATCTATGCAAAAAGTTAGGATGACATATAATAAACATCTATTTGTATAATTGGATCCTTCAGCCTTTTTATATGTGTTAGTAATTATTGATATGTCATCCTAACTTTTTGCATAGATAATTTAGCGCTATAAATTGTTGGTCAGAGATACCCGACACTTGTCAAAACCTGGTACCTGTGTAACTTGTCCCTCCTTTTGGAGGTTTATTAGCCCTGTTAATTTTCCAAAGGTTTTTAATTTTATCTAAAAAATATATATTTTTAATTTTCATGCCTGAACCACTTATTGTCCATGGGCAATTGCACCCCAATGGACATTTTTGTTTAACTTTTATAAACACTGCCTAATCTTTTTGTGGAGTAAAAGTTATAATATTTACTAGTGTCGTTTACTTGCTCTAAAACGTACCCTAAGTCTTCTGAAGTGAATTACGCTACTAATTTGGGTTGGCTCTGAACCCCTCTGTGGAGAAATCTGAGCTGGTGGCAGCAAAGTGTGTTCTGGGCTAGGGTGGTATAGCTGGCAACAATGGAAAAGGGTTTTATAAGCTATTGTCTGGCTGCGGCCTGAGCATGTATAATTCCCTCGCTGCAGCGTGCCTGCTGGCCAGTCCACAGTGAAGCGGCCCATCCGGTGACCAATTATCCTAGGTGTAGCTCCCTGACTGACCTGAAGGTAAGGGGGGCACCGGAGAGCTTCAAGTTCCGAAGCGGAATTGGAAAGTGGGATATACATAAATCCCTGCAGTTTGTGATATATTGTAGCAGCAGTGGGATAACTAAAATAAGCCCTTGTGGTAAATTGATAGGTCAATAGCCTTGTTTGTGTTTTCATCACATGTTCGCAGTGGCAGGATAACTAAGATAAGCCCCCTTGGCCATGTGACAGCCGTGTGCTGGCCAAAGGTCACCCCCGATCCATCACCAATTGGTGGCAGCTCGGTGGGATTAGTGACAATGGGCAAAACGCTACTCAGGCAACAGGGTGAGGTTAAACGGTGTGGCAATGCTTTATTGAACCAGAAAACCAGGCAGATAACACATAGAACAGTCCAAAAACAGTACCCAAGATGGTGCATATTAGACTTTCACCCTTCCGCTGACTCACCAGGATAATAGCATCTGTGACTACAGATCTTCCAGGGTCGCTACCTCACCTGTGGCACGCACACAGAGAGGAGGTAGTGACAAGCATAGGGAGATGACAGTCTATACAAGGGCCAGTTGATTCGAGGATCACATCCTGGCTTCATATTCCAGGGTCGGTTACTCCACCTGTGGCACGCACGCAGAGAGGAGGTAACGATAAGTGTAGGAAGATGACAGTCTATTGACTCCACACAAGGTCAGTTGATCTAAAGTTCACAACCTATCTTCTCCAAACATATCCATGGTTCAGCGATGGTCAATGGAGCAGATCGGTATTCTTCCAACCGAGGCTGAAAACCCCTAGGTTGTTTTCTATAGAATGATAGATCAGTGTCCCTCGTAATGGAGCAATGATGTAAAATTGCTGCTGTCCAGTCTCTGGTCCTTTTGAGATGTATGGATGTCTTGGCAGGATCTCTCTGGCTGTTTCTCTCTACGAGTCTCTTTATACAGAGGCATGCAAACTATTTTTAGACTTAACAAGTGCCTGTCATTCAGTATTTACAAAAAGAGTAAGAATGGAGACAAGATCAAGTAGCATTACTTCTCATTCCTCATGTTTGGTCCTCAACAGGAAGCCAGGGCCGTGGCTGCTCTCTGACTGCCTCATGATGGTTGCTTTGTCCGAAGGTGGGGACAGTGACGTCAGCGCTGATTGAGCACAGGGCTCACATGATGTAAAAACCTCAAAAGAGCCGCAAGAACACAAGCGCCAACACCACTGAAACTGTGCCAGCAAATAAGAGGACCAAACATGAGGAATGAGAAGGGCTTGTCTAACTAATTGCCAACCTTTATAAACATCAAAAATCCCACACAGGGAAAAGTCATTATTATACCTAGAGTGTAAGAAATGAATTACAGGAAAATCGTATTGGTATAGTTTTACATTTGGAATTAATAGAGTTCAGTTTTATCCTTTTTTTCAGTAAACATGAGGAATGACAATAGACAACCCATTTAAGAAGATCCAATTTTGGTTATAACTATTCCAACATTATGAACATAAAAAGGCTTCTCCCCTATGTGATGTCTCTGATGTTTATTAACAGTTGATTTCCAAGCAAAATATTTCCCACTTTAAGAAAATGTGAAAGGTTTCTCCTCTGTGTGACTACTCTGATGTCTAACAAGATTATATTTCTGGTTAAAACATTTTCCACATTCTGAACAGGAAAAAGGCTTCTACCCTGTGTGAATTCTCTGGTGAGTAACAAGCAGTGATTTATGTCCAAAACATTTTCCACATTCTGAACAGGAAAAAGGTTTCTCCCCTGTGTGAGTTCTATGGTGAGTAACAAGCAGTGATTTATGTCCAAAACATTTCCCACATTCTGAACAGGAAAAAGGCTTCTCCCCTGTGTGAGTTCTATGGTGAGTAACAAGCAGTGATTTATGTCCAAAACATTTCCCACATTCTGAACAGAAAAAAGGCTTTTCCCCTGTGTGAGTTCTATGGTGAGTAACAAGCTGTGATTTATGTCCAAAACATTTCCCACATTCTGAACAGGAAAAAGGCTTCTCCCCTGTGTGAGTTCTATGATGAGTAACAAGCAGTGATTTATGTACAAAACATTTTCCACATTCTGAACAAGAAAAAAGCTTCTCTCCAGTGTGAGTTCTATGGTGAGTAACCAACTCTGATTTCTTGTTAAAACATTTCCCACATTCTGAACAGGAAAAAGGCTTCTCCCCCATGTGAGTTCTATGGTGAATAACCAATTCTGATTTCTTGTTAAAACATTTTCCACATTCTGAACAGGAAAAAGCGTTCTCCCCTGTGTGAGTTCTATGGTGAATAACCAATTCTGATTTCTGGTTAAAACATTTTCCACATTCTGAACATGAAAAAGGCTTCTCCCCGGTGTGAGTTCTTTGATGTCTAACAAAATGTGATTTACGTGCAAAACATTTTGCACATTCTGAACAGGAAAAAGGCATCTTCCCTGTGTGAGTTACTTGGTGTAAAACAAGATTCCCTTTGTGTCTAAAACATTTCCCACATTCTGAACATGAAAAAGGCTTCTCCCCTGTGTGAGTTATTTGGTGTGCAACAAGATTCCCTTTGTGGGTAAAACATTTCCCACATTCTGAACAGGAAAAAGGCTTTTCTCCTGTGTGAATTCTCTGGTGAGTAACAAAATGTGATTTCTTGATAAAACATTTCCCACATTCTGAACATGAAAATGACTTCTTTTCTTTAGGAGCAGTTTGTTTTTTAATGCCTCTTTTGTGACTTTGATTTTCTTTCGTAGTCAGTAATGAATCAGAAGATGGGACCTGTTTCATAGGATCAGATGACAGATCTTTGCTGTGAATGGATGATGATATATCTGGAGTAACAGCAATCACTTCAGTTGTATCTTGTAGGATCTTAAGATCATCAGATTTAAAAATTGAAGATGTCAACTGTCCCTCTGATCTCTTGGTATAATCATCTGCTAAGATAAAAAACAATTACTTTTTTTAATAAAATATCCTTGAGTTTTATATTTTTGAACATTTCTACTTAACCTGTCTATAAAAATGGCAATCTATGTAAAAAACTTTAATTACACTATGTAACAATTTTTTTTCCTGGGTAGAAAGTGTGTTTTCCTAACTTATTATGCCTAAAACAAATAGAAAATAGTTGTTGTTCTACCAAAACTTTGCTTCTGTGATCTGGACAATGAAATTTTGAAATTTGTCTGTTTTCAGTAAAAATCTCGATTCATGTTCAATACTGAGTAGTCTTCTAGAATATTCTTGAAGTGCTAGAATTGTGCAGAAATTTCTATCATTTTCCAGAACTATATGGAAACTTTTAGAACATTCTCTGACTGTTCAGTAGTAGTCACACAAGTATAAAAGCACAGGTGACTCGAACCAACATTTCAGTTTATGTTATTTCTGAGTAAGAGAATAACGGATCGTAGTTAAAGAGCAATTATTGTTTTTGAGGACATCAAGAGGTTGTTTTCACCCAGCAGATGCATTTTGCTATGTGTGTGAACAATTTATAAAGACAAGAGTGAGAAAGTATTCCATGAAGGCAGTTGTAAGATGTGCGAGATCTACAAGGCATATTTCAGCATGCCTGTCGGGGATCAAGACAAGTCCTGGCCACCTCATTTCACATGCGAATATTGGAAGAAAACTCTTGAAGGGAAGGTGAACAATTGCTGCTCATTTAAGGTACCGTCACATTTAGCGACGCTGCAGCGATACCGACAACGATGCCGATCGCTGCAGCGTCGCTGTTTGGTCGCTGGAGAGCTGTCACACAGACAGCTCTCCAGCGACCAACGATCCCGAAGTCCCCGGGTAACCAGGGTAAACATCGGGTTACTAAGTGCAGGGCCGCGCTTAGTAACCCGATGTTTACCCTGGTTACCAGTGCTAATGTAAAAAAAAAAAAACACTACATGCTTACATTCCGGTGTCTGTCCCCCGGCGCTGTGCTTTCCTGCACTGACTGTGAGCGCCAGCCAGCCGTAAAGCACAGCGGTGACGTCACCGCTGTAATCTGCTTTACGGCTGGCTGGCGCTGACAGTCAGTGCAGGAAAGCACAGCGCCGGGGGACAGACACCGGAATGTAAGTATGTAGTGTTTGTTTTTTTTTACATTTACACTGGTAACCAGGGTAAACATCGGGTTACTAAGCGCGGCCCTGCGCTTAGTAACCCCCGATGTTTACCCTGGTTACCAGTGAAGACATCGCTGAATCGGCGTCACACACGCCGATTCAGCGATGTCTGCAGGAGTCCAGCGACTAAATAAAGTTCTGGACTTTCTGCTCCGACCAACAATGGCACAGCAGGATCCTGATCGCTGCTGCGTGTCAAACTCAACTATATCGCTAGCCAGGACGCTGCAACGTCACGGATCGCTAGTGATATCGTTCAGTGTGAAGGTACATTTAGGTGGCTGTGCTTTATTTTATAGAATTTCAATGATTTAATTCTAGTACAGTTTAAGGAGTTGCAAGTGACAACATTTTCACATATGTCAATGCACTATAGTAAAATATGTATTAAGTAATGTGTTCAATTTCATGCTTTTAAATTTCTATAATCTACTATATAATTGTCTAATGGTCACTTCCTTCTTTCTGTCTGTCTGTCCTTTGTGTCACGGATATTCAATGGTCGCGGCGTCTGTCAAGGAAATCCAAGTCGCTGATTGGTCGCGTCAAAACAGCCACGACCAATTAGCGACGGGCACAGTCCGGAAAAAAATGGCCGCTCTTTACTCCCGCAGTCACTGCCTCGTCGCCAGCATGCTCACGTCCAGCCACCGCTAATACAGGGTTAATGCCGGCGTTAACGGACCGCGTTATGCCGCGGGTAACGCACTCCATTACCGCCGCTATTAACCCTGTGTGTCCCCAACTTTTTTACTATTGATGCTGACTGTCACGATTCGCACCGTGACCGTCACCCCCACGTCACAGATCGGGGTGACTTTAGGCCAACAGACGGCTATCACATGCGCAGGGGGGCTTATCTTAGTTATCCCTCCACTCCACAATGTGATGAAAAAACACACACAAGGCTATTGACCTCTTAGTTTACAGCAGGGGCTTATTTTAGGTATCCCACTGCTCTGCAATATACCACGAACTGCAGTGATTTATGTATATCCCGCTTACAGTTCCACTTGAAATTTGCAGCTCTCTGGCACCCCCTTACTCTCAGGTCAGATTAGGTACTGCACCTAGGGTAATTAGTTGCCAGAAAGGCTGCCTGCTATGTACTGGCTATTGGGCACGCTGCAGCGAGGCGATATAACTACTCCAACTCAGGCAGGAACAATAATTATCAACACCGCAGTCGCTACAACGACTCTCAACTACCCAGTACAAACGTATGCTGCCACCAGCTTCGATTAAACGGGTCCGAAGCTAACCCAAATCAGTAGCGTAATTCCCTTCAGAATACTTAGGGTACGTTTTAGAACAGGAAGAACAAATCTAGTATTAAATATTATACTCCGTCAAAGGTTTCAGGCAGTGTTTATAAACAGTTATATAAAGATGTTACAATATGAGACAATTGAAAATATGTACAAGGTAATTATAAAAAAAAAACAGGGATTACATGAGAAATCAACACTTACATGTGTTCAGAGCATTGCAGGCAACCAGTCTACTTCCATATGTCCTAATGCATTAGGACTGGCAGTCAGGGCTTCCCAGGTAAAACTAAAACTGCTGGGGTCTGGCAAAACTTATAAACCGCAGCCTGTGACATCACCAACAGGGCTGGCTTACCCAGACCCTCCTATCTCTTCAGTTTAACTAAATTTAACCTAAATTTGTCTAATTCCTGTAACTCCGCTACAGAACATGTCATAGTCATAACAAACCCAGCATTCATCTCGTATTAACATTGGCATTCTAATGAGATCAAATATGTCCTATTTGTGATACATAATTACAGAGAAATCCCTACTTTTTACCTGATGGAGTTGGAAGCTCATGTTTAGAGTGGCTGACAGAACAGCCGATGAATGTTAGCAATAGGTATTTATTATTCTCTTAGCCCAAGTCGTTGGCCCAGAATCTTATAATATTAGAACAAAGACTCTTGCATTTACAGAAGGGAATCAGACCGGTTTTAGCTAGCACAACTTTCCACTGCAGATATGCCAGTCGTAAATACCTTTCTTCAATAAAACTCCCCCACATGCATTGACAAGAATAAGCTCTTGCCTGAGTGAAAGGGAAGGGGGAATTGGCCCACAGCCTGGGCTAACAAAAGAAACTAAACTTATATATTTCATACAATATCGTGACACCTCCCCCTTTTGGTGTGCGCTACGGAGGCAGGACCTCATGGTGCTCCTCCATGCGCACCTCAGTAGGTTCACTCTGGTGGGCCAACCCGTCAACATTGCCATGCTCTGGCTTCATGGTGCCCCCGCCTATCCGGTGTCCCAGGTAGTGGACCTCCCTCATGCCCATCTGGCACTTTCCCGGCTTGATAGTCAGTCCTGCACGGTAAATTTGCCTGAGCACCTCCTCGAAATGCTGCAGGTGTTCCTTCCAGGAGGGACTAAAGATGGCAATATCATCCAAGTACGCCACTGCATACTCCTCCAGTCCCTGAAGCAGGAGGCTGACCATCCGCTGTAAAGTGGCAGGGGCATTCTTCATGCCAAAGGGCATGACCGTGGACTAGTACAGTCCAAAGGGTTTGATAAAGGCGGACTTCTCCTGCGCCTCGAAGCTCAGAGGAATCTGCCAGTATCCTCGACTCAGATCCATTATTGTCAGGTACTTTGCGCCAGCTAACCTCTCAAGCAGCTCCTTGATGCGCGGCATTGGGTGCGCTTCAGAAGTTGTGATGGTGTTGAGCTCCCTGTAGCCCACGCAGAACCGGTTGGTCCGGTCTTTCTTTGGCACGAGAACTACAGGTGAGGCCCACGCGCTCTTTGACCGTCGAATCACCCCCAGCTGTAACATCTCATCGATCTCCTGGTGCATAACCTGCTGCACCTGGTCAGAGATTCGATAGGGTGTTCGCCGTAGTGGGGTGTGATTCCCGGTGTCCACCTCATGGACTGCTAACTCAGTCCTTCCAGGCCGGTTGGAGAAAACGGCCTGGAAGGGTTCCAGTGTGGTTTGCAACTGCAACCGCTGGGGTTCGATTAGTGAGGCGCTTACCTCCACATCCTCGATGGACCCACTGGCCTTGGCTTGGGCCAGCATGTCCAGGAGGGTGTCTTCCTCCCCATCTTCGGGTAAGCTGCAGACCGGTAGGATGAAAGGTTCACGTTCGTGATGAGCCTTCATCATGTTGACGTGAAAGGCCTTTCGCCTACCCCGAGCGTGGTCAAGCGTGACCACGTAGGTGACCGGGTTGAGCTGTTGGTGGACGACGTACGGGCCCTTCCAGGCTGCCTGAAGCTTATCCTTTGGTACAGGGACAAGCACCCCCACCTTTTGACCCATGTGGTAGGTCTGCTCCCGGGCGTTCTGGTCATACCAGTGCTTCTGGTCAACCAGAGCCTGCGTCATGTTGTCATGCACCAACTGCGTCAAGGTCTGCATCTTGTCACGGAAGCGCATGACATACTCCACTATAGACACTTCAGAAGGGTTCGGCTCCTCTTCCCAGGATTCTCTTACCAACCCAAGGGGTCCCCGGACTCGCCTGCCGTACAGGAGCTTGAAGGGGGAGAATCTCGTCGAGGCCTGCGGAACCTCTTGGTAAGCGAATAGCAGGTGTGGGAGATACCGCTCCCAGTCGTGCCCTTGGGTCTCAACCAGCATGCGTAGCATCTGTTTGAGGGTACCATTGAAGCGTTCACACAAGCCATTGGTCTGTGGGTGATACGCACTCGATACCAGGTGCTTCACCTGCATTCTCTTACAGAGAGCCTCCATTACGCGAGACATAAATTGGGTCCCTTGATCAGTAAGCATCTCGCTGGGAAATTCTACACGTGAAAAGATGGCCAACAGGGCATCCGCCACCTTATCTGCCCTAGTTAACGACAGAGCTACTGCCTCTGGGTACCGGGTAGCGTAGTCGACCACAGTAAGGATGTATTGCTTTCCAGAGCTGCTGGGGACGGCCAGCGGGCCCACAATGTCCACCGCAATTCTCTGGAAAGGCTCCTCTATCACTGGCAAAGTGATCAGGGGAGCCTTAAGAGCAGGCCTTGCTTTCCCCACTCGTTGACAGGTGATACAGGAGCGGCAGTAGTTTGACACATCTGTCCCCATCTTAGGCCAATAGAAGTGTTGAGACAGCCGGGCCTTAGTTTTGCTGATCCCCAAGTGTCCAGCTAGCGGGATCTCATGGGCAATCCGTAACAACTCACCCCAGAATTGCTGCGGGACGACCAGCTGTCTTTCACTCAACCACTTCTTTTGCGAGTTTCTGGGTACTGTCTCCCGGTACCACCTTCCTCGTTCCCAGAACACCCTCTCCTTCTCAGTCACGGAGGTGGGCATCTCAGCGAGTTGTCTCAAACTCTCTAGGCTCGCATCTGTGCGCAGAGCAGCCTGAAACTCCTGGCTAGGGGAAGCCAGAAGCGATGTCAGGGTCCCTTCCCCACGGGAACCCTCTTGGACCTGCTCTGGGTCCACCTCTGGTTCAGTCACAATGATGACTGAGGAGGGTCCGGAAGGCAGTTATCTGCGTTCCGGGCCCTCTGACTGCGGGTGACAGCAGCTACATAGGCTGTCTCCCCGGGGATTTCTACAGACCCATCAGCCGGCGCTGCTATGGGCTCTACCTCCCCATCCACCCCCATTACCTCAGGAGCATTGCTACTTACGGGCCAGTTACCTTCCTCGGTGGCACTGGTCAATTGCATGGCATCACCTTCCCCACGGTTCCCATGCATCTCCCCATTTCCTGTAGCACCGACACTTGCCCCTGCTAGGGGTTCTGTTATGACCTGGTGGTGAGGACAATACTAGACCTGGTGGTTAAGAGCACACGGAATGACTTGATAGTTACTAATAATACAGAACAAGCTCTGAGACGTGGGAACTCTGCTGACCGCAATCCCTAATCCTATCACACACACTAGAAATAGCCGTGGATTGCTCCTAACGCTCCCTATGCAACTCGACACAGCCTAAGGAACTAGCTAGCCCTAAAGATAGAAAAATAAAGCATACCTTGCCTCAGAGAAATTCCCCAAAGGAACAGGCAGCCCCCCACATATAATGACTGTGAGTTAAGATGAAAATTACAAACACAGAGATGAAATAGATTTAGCAAAGTGAGGCCCGACTTACTGAACAGACAGAGGATAGGAAAGGTAACTTTGCGGTCAGCACAAAAAACTACAAAAAGACCACGCAGAGGGCGCAAAAAGACCTTCCGCACCGACTCACGGTGCGGAGGTGCTCCCTCTGCGTCCCAGAGCTTCCAGCAAGCAAGACAAAAATCAAAATAGCAAGCTAGACAGAAAAAAATAGCAAACAGAGAAAAACAAGCAGGAACTTAGCTTCTGCTGGGAAGACAGGTCACAAGAACGATCCAGGAGCGAACTAGACCAATACTGGAACATTGACAGGTGGCATGGAGCAAAGATCTAGGTGGAGTTAAATAGAGCAGCCAGCTAACGAATTAACCTCGTCACCTGTGGAAGAAAACTCAGAAGCAGCAGCTCCACTCACAGCCACCAGAGGAAGCCCATGGACAGAACCAGCCGAAGTACCATTCATGACCACAGGAGGGAGCTTAACAACAGAATTCACAACAGGGTTCCTCAGCCGCCTCACTCAGCAGAGCAACATGGCTGAGCACTCCTGTACCTATGGACACATCAACTTTCACAGAAAAATCATTATCAGGCTCCGATGGCACAGGTACAACATTTCCACCATCAATCTTAGGGAAAAAATGGTTATCAGATGCATCATTACAAGATAAAGCATGGTCAGGTAACACATGCGATTTCCCATCATCATCATCGTCAGGGTTAATGTTACCCTTATTAGCAGATTGGGGAGGGGTGTCAGGGACGTAGTATGCAACCATCCTCCCCAAACCAGTCCCCACCAAAACATCAGTGGGCAAATTATCAGACAGCCCCACTTCCTTCACCCCGCTCCCGGCACCCCAATCAATATAAACCCGGACCATTGGTAAGGGACAGCTGATGCCCCCAATCCCAGTGACAGTTAGGGTTTTCCCCGGAATGATTTCTTCAGGGGCCGCCAGTTCGGGTCAGATGAGAGTTCGTTCAGCCCCGGTGTCCTTGAGGCCTGTAGCAACATGGCCTCCAACAGTGACGTGCTGTACGTTGTCACACACCCTCCCAACCACACCACCCACCAAAAGAACTGCTGTGTTAGGCCCTGGGGCCTTGGTTGGGGGGTTCTTCTGCTTGTCTGGACATTGAGGACTGATATGACCAGTCCGCTTGCAGTAGAAACACTGGCGAGGTTCGGTGGTAGGTCTGGTGCTGTTGGCCATGGGGACAGGACCTCTGTTGTGTTGGCTGGCAGGGGTACTGGCGTTGGTTGCAGGCTTACCCCCTCTCCAGCTGGTGGTGACTGGCTTCCGCACTTCCGATGTACGGTTGGCCTCATAGGCATCGGCAATCTGCGCTGCTTTCGTCACGTCTTTGGGTTCTCTGTCCATCACGAACTGTCGCACCTCAGCTGGGCAAAGATGTAAGAACTGGTCTTTGATCATCAGGTCTCCCAGCTGCTCAAAGGTGGTCACTGACAGTCCTTGGATCCACTGGTTAAAGTGGGTCCTGAGTCCATGCACCACATCGCCGTAGCTGTCGTGTGGGCCACGTTGGAGGTTCCGGAACTTTCTACGGTACACCTCAGGTGTAAGCTGGTACTTTGCTACCAGGGCCTGCTTGATGGCCTCATAGTCACCATCTTGTTCTTGAGGGAGGGCAGCAAACGCCTCCAGAGTTTTGCCTCTCAGCCCTGGTGTCAGGTATCGTGCCCATTCTTCTGTAGGCAGCTGGTACTGCCTGCAGGTTTTCTCAAAGGCCCGCAGAAAAGTGTCCAAGTCCCCGTCCTTTTCCATAGCAGGAAAGTGATCGGGCCGGGGCTTTGGTATCTGAGCACTGCTGGGCTCACGCCTGGACTGGGACGACCCCGGCATTGGCAGTCGGGCTATCTGAAGCTGGTACTCCCGCTCCGCTTGCCGCTCGGCTCTCTCAGCCTCCCGCTCGGCTCTCTCAGCCTCTCGCTGGGCCTCTCGCTCGGCTCGGGCCTCGGCCTCCTGCCGGTATTGCTGAATCAGCTTCCGATGTCCCTCATGGTCGTCAGTGGGGAATTCTTTCAAGGCTGCCAGCAGGTGGGGGTCCAATTCGCCCTGGTTGCTAGTCGGGCCCGTATTCAGTGGTTGGACATCTGCTGCAGCACCATGTTCGCTTGTGCTGGCTTCTGCGGCCACTGGGCTCTGAGAGTGGTCTAGAGCGGCTTCCCATTGCACCAGATCTGTGACCAGTTGGGCTTTATTTTTGCCTGCAAAGTCAATGTGCTGTGACTTGCATAAGGCAGTAAGGGTGTCTCTGGTCTGCTGCTCATAAAAGGTTTCTCCCAGCACAACCATAGTTGCCAAATAAAATATAGGACAGAAAAACAAAGAGAAAGGGAAGGGATAATTACCAGTACACACAATTGTCTCAGGACTAATAAACTGTTAAATATTAATTATAAATTGAATTATTCTTATTCTGTACTGAGCACATTGCTTCTTGCTGACATTACCAAAAGCTATTTCTGTGTATGTAGCTCAGAGTATAAGTCAATACCATATAAAGGGGAACACGTGGTCTGTGGGACATATAAATAACGTCTCTTAGGAGGGCGGGGGGCCTTTTGTCACGTGGGAGCTGCCACCTCCTGCCTTCACCATCATTCTCTATGGACGTCAGACAAGTCACACAAGGAAGCAACAGCTGGTGGCCATGATGATTTCAGAGTTCACACAGACAGACGGGTTTTGCCATTCAGAACTTTGGGAAAGATGAGTAACAAGTGCTGATATATACAAATAAACAATCTGTTCGTAACTATTTCATCTACTTTTATGTTTTGCTGCAATGTGGTTTTTCTGTGGACAATTCAAGAAACCACTACTTTTTTTATGAGAATATCATGACGTTTTTTTCTTTAAGCGTAAGCACCAGGTGAATAGTCCTGATTAAATAAATGTGCAATATAAGCATATTTAACATAAACAAATGTATTTACGCAGAGTTCTCGCAAGAACTTTGCAAGTTTTTAGTGAGAGGAATGATCACTCAAACCACATCACTAATGCTCTAAGATCCCACCGCCTTGCCACCAATTTGTCACGATTCACACTGTGACCGTCACCCCCACGTCACAGATCGGGGTGACTTTAGGCCAACAGACGGCTATCACATGTGCAGGGGAGCTTATCTTAGTTATCCCTCCACTCCACAATGTGATGAAAAAACACACAAGGCTATTGACCTCTTAGTTTACAGCAGGGGCTTATTTTAGGTATCCCACTGCTCTGCAATATACCACGAACTGCAGGGATTTATGTATATCCCGCTTACAGTTCCACTTGAAACTTGCAGCTCTCTGGTGCCCCCCTTACTCTCAGGTCAGATTAGGTACCTCACCTAGGGTAATTAGTTGCCAGAAAGGCTGCCTGCTATGTACTGGCTATTGGGCACGCTGCAGCGAGGCGATATAACTACTCCAACTCAGGCAGGAACAATAATTATCAACGCCGCAGTCGCTACAACGACTCTCAACTACCCAGTACAAACGTATGCTGCCACCAGCTTCGATTAAACGTGTCCGAAGCTAACCCAAATCAGTAGCGTAATTCCCTTCAGAAGACTTAGGGTACGTTTTAGAACAGGAAGAACGAATCTAGTATTAAATATTATACTCCGTCAAAGGTTTCAGGCAGTGTTTATAAACAGTTATATAAAGATATTACAATACGAGACAATTGAAAATATGTACAAGGTAATTATAAAAAAAAACAGTGATTACATGAGAAATCAACACTTACGTGTGTGTTCAGAGCATTGCAGGCAACCAGGCTAGTTCCATATGTCTCAATGCATTAGGACTGGCAGTCAGGGCTTCCCAGGTAAAACTAAAACTGCTGGGGTCTGGCATAACTTATAAACCGCAGCCTGTGACATCACCAACAGGGCTGGCTTACCCAGACCCTCCTATCTCTTCAGTTTAACTAAATTTAACCTAAATTTGTCTAATGCCTGTAACTCCGCTACAGAACATGTCATAGTCATAACAAACCCATAATTCATCTCGTATTAACATTGGCATTCTAATGAGATCAAATATGTCCTATTTGTGATGCATAATTACAGAGAAATCCCTACTTTTTACCTGATGGAGTTAGAAGCTCATGTTTAGAGTGGCTGACAGAACAGCCGATGAATGTTAGCAATAGGTATTTATTATTCTCTTAGCCCAATTCGTTGGCCCAGAATCTTATAATATTAGAACAAAAATTCTTGCATTTACAGAAGGGAATCAGACCGGTTTTAGCTAGCACAACTTTTCACTGCAGCTATGCCAGTTGTAAATACCTTTCTTCAATAAAACTCCCCCACATGCATTGACAAGACAAGCTCTTGCCTGAGTGAAAGGGAAGGGGGGGTGGGGGGGGAGTTTAGCCCACAGCCTGAGCTAACAAAAGAAACTAAACTTATATGATATTTCATACAATATCGTGACACTGCCTATGCGGCATCAATAGTAAAAAAATGTAATGTTAACAATAATAAAAAAAACAAAAAACCTGATATATGCATTGTGCATTGTGAAATTACCCAGAAGACTCAGCGGTCTCACGAGACAGCTAAGTCTTCTGGGTAATTTCGCAATGCATCCTGGGAACGGAAGATGGCGGCAGCGCCCATCGCCACAGCGCCGTTGGATCCCAGGGGTGAGTATGTAACTATTTTTTATTTTAATTCTTTTTTTTTTTAACAGGGATATATACCCGCAATGCTAAATAATGCGTGGGCTACATGGCTGCTATATACTACGTGGGCACTACTATATACTACATGGCTGCTATATACCACGTGGGCAGTACTATATACTACATGGCTGCTATATACTACGTGGGCAGTACAATATACTACATGGCTGCTATATACTACGTGGGACTTGCCAATATACTACCTGTCTGTACTGTATACAACATGGCTCTGTGCTGTATGCTATGTCGCTGTGCAATATACTATGTGGCTGGGCAATATACTACGTGGCTGGGCAATATACTATGTGGCTGGGCAATATAGTACGTGACTGGGCAATATACTACGTGACTGGGCAATATACTACGTGGCTCTGTGCTGTATACTACGTGGCTGGGCAATATACTACGTGGCTGGGCAATATACAACGTAACTGGGCAATATACTACGTGGCTGGGCAATATACTACGTGGCTGGGCAACATAGTATTATAGTGACTATTAATCATAGTAATAGGAGCTGGTGGCAGCGGAGCATACTGAGCTTGTTGGATAAAGCTGGAAGTGTAGGAAAGGGGTTTATAAGTGTATTGCCTAGCTGCAGCTGGGAATAATTATATCACCCTCACTGCAGCGTGGCCAATAGCCGGTACATGTCCGGGCAGCCTTTCTGGTAACTACTTATCCTAGGTGTATTTCCCTGACTAACCTGAGGGTAAGGGGGCGCCAGAGAGCTGCAAGTTCCAAACCGGAAATGGGAAGTGGGATATAAACAAAGCTCAGGAAGAAAGAACTGGGGCAACCAAGCACCGGTTCGTGACAGCATCCAATTTACCACTCAAGCAACTGCTACTTCTGCATGGTGGATCCTGCCAAACATTGCACAGGCAAGAACGTGCCTCAAATTGTTTATCCAGACATTCGTTCTTGTATTACCCCAATACCACACTGCCCTGAGATGCCTGTTCCAACTCCCCCGAAGAGGAATCAGCCATCTTCAGGAAAAAGCAGCAAGTCGAACAGCGAGGAAGATATTGGAGATCAATATTATGTTATCACAGATGCGTTTGAGGAGAGAAGGCCATACTTTCCTAACCAGAAAGTCATCTTACCAAGTCCAATGCTGAGCTTCTGACATCCAGGCTCAAGCAGTGGAACTTGTTGGATGAAACCGTGCAAGCCACAGATCAAAGAAAGCATCACCAAACATTTTACAACTCCTGTTGAGAAGATGGGTTGTGCTTCTGCAACAATGTGGTCGGGCTTTTTGAGGCTATAGATATCACCTGTAACCTGAAGGAATGGTGCCTATTCATAGACAGTTCATCCCGGAGCCTCAAAGCCGTGCTGCTTCACAACGGAAAAAACTACCCGTCTCTCCCTATGGCTCACTCTGTGTATCTCAAAGAGGACTAGACCAGTGTCAAGATGTTGCTGAGTGCCTTGAAGTATGATGACTATGAATATTGAAGGTCATCGGAGACTTCAAAATGGTGTCTTTCCTGATGGCCTTCAAGGCGGTTTCACAAAATTTCCTTTGCCTCTGGGACAGCCGTGACACTAAGGCGCACTATGACAGAAAGGACTTGTGGAGAAACTGATTCCTCCCACGTCACCAATCTGTGACGTAATTACACTCGGCCACTTCCCTCGGCAGGAGCTTCCGGCTCAGGTACAAAACGGGGTGTTCATGTCCAGTAGTGTCGACCGGGCTGAGCACAGCACCGAGGCCAAAGTCGCTGGCGTCGGTCTGTAGTACAAACGGCCACATGAAGTCGGCTGCCTGTAGTAAGGGAGAGCTAGAAAGGGCGGTTTTGAGTAAGCTGTCTCGCAGGCGACTGTCCAGTCGACTGCGACAGGCAGCTTCTTCTTCTTTGTGAGGTCCGTCAGGGGCTTGGTGTCACGATATGGTATGAAATATCATAAGTAGGTCTCTTGCTAGCCTGAGTGGGCTAAGCCCCCTTCTTGGAGAACAGTTTGTAGCTGCAAATTCCTGGCTTTCCTTCTCTGAGAGTATGGGGGAAGAGAGGTTTTATTGCCGAATGGAATTTACGACTAGCATTTCCTGTGTAAGCTCTTGTCCAGCTAGAACAGGAAAAATGGCTCCAAAAATTCATGAAAGATTCTTTGTTTAGTTTTTGTTAGATATTAGGCAAACGATTTAAGCTAGAAATACGAAAATATATATTCGTAGTCCCACTCGGTGTAGCTACACATCTCATGACACTCGGGTTTCTAACTCCATCTGGTAAAGAAGTAGGGTTTTCTCTGTAAATATGTATCCCAGATAGGACATATTTGATCTCATTAGAATGCTCACGTTAATCTGAGATGAATGATGAGCTTTTTAGGACGCTGACATGTTTTGTAGTGAAGTTATAGAAATCAGAGAGAATAGTTTAAAGTTTAGGCAGAATGTAGAGAGAGGAGGGTCTGGATAAGCCAGCCTTTCTGTGATGTCACAGCCTTAATGTTTTAAGTGTCTGGCAGGCTCTGAGGAGTCGCTTGCTGCTGGATTTCTTGTCCTGTCCTGGAAGAGCCCTGCTCACGTCCCAATGAGCTGGGACGTATGGAAAAACTCCACTAGCCTGGTTGCTTGTCATGCTTTAAACATGTAAGTGTTGCTTTTCTCATTTATTCCTTTTATGTTATAATTACCCATGTACATATTTGCAATTGTCTCATTTATAACCTCTTTATAAACTATTTTTTGATAAAGCATTGCCTAATTATTTTTAATGGGATATACTATTATATATTAGTTCGTTCTCCTGTTCTAAACCGTACCCTAAGTCTCTGAAGGGAAATACGCTACTGTTACGGTTGTGTTGGGTTAGCTTCGGACCCGTTTAATCGAAGCTGGTGGCAGCGAGAAGTGTGCAGACTTTTGGGTTATGTGGTAGCGGCTGCGGCTTTAATAATTATTGTTCCTGCCTGAGTGGGAGTAGTTATCGCGTCGCTGCAGCGTGCCCAATAGCCAGTACATAGCAGGCAGCCTTTCTGGCGACTAATTACCCAGGGTGCAGTACCTAATCTGACCTGAGAGTAAGGGGGGCGCCAGAGAGCTGCAAGTGTTAAGTGGAACTGTAAGCGGGATATACATAAATCCCTGCAGTTTGTGGTATATTGAAAGCAGTGGGATACCTAGAATAAGCCCCTGCTGTAAACTAAGAGGTCAATAGCCTTGTGTGTGGTTTTACATCACGTCGTGGAGTGGAGGGATAACTAAGATAAGCCCCCCTGCACATGTGATAGCCGTCTGTTGGCCTAAAGTCACCTCAATCAGTGACGTAGGGGTGACGGTCACGGTGTGACTCCTGACCCATTGGTGACAGCGGTCAGGGGAATCGTGACAATTGGTGGCAACAGTGGGATATCTTAGAGCATTAGTGATTTGGTTTGAGTAATCATTCCTCTCACTAAAAACTTGCAGAAAGTTCTTGCGAGGACTCTGCGCAAATAAGTTTGGAGAACGAACTCAGTGCTTTTTAGTTGTGAGACAATTGCGTACTGGTAATTATCCCCTCCCTTTCTCTTCGTTTTTCTATCCTATCTTTTATTTGGCAACCATGGTTGGGCTGGGAGAAACCTTTTATGAGCAGCAGACCAGAGACACCCTTGTTGCCTTATGCAAGACACAGCACATTGACTTTGCAAGCAAAAACAAAGCCCAACTGGTCGCAGATCTGGTGCAATGGGAAGCCGCTCGAGACCAATCTCAGAGCTCAGAGGCCGCAGAAGCCAGCACCAGCGAACATGGTGCTGCAGCAGAGGTCCAACCACTGAATGCTGGCCCTGTTAGCGATCCGGGCGAATTGGACCCCCACCTGCAGGCGGCCTTGAAAGAATTCCCCACTGACGACCATGAGGGACGTCGGCAGCTGATTCAGCAATACCGGCAAGAGGCCCGAGCCGAGCGGCAAGCTGAGCGGGAGTACCAGCTGCAGATGGCCCGGCTGCAAATGCAGGGGTCGTCCCAGTCCAGCCGTGAGCACAGCAGCGCTCAGATACCTAAGCCCCGACCCGATCACTTTCCTGTTATGGAGAAGGACGGGGACTTGGACACTTTTCTGCGGGCCTTTGAGAAAGCCTGCAGACAGTACCGGCTGCCTACAGATGAATGGGCCCGATACCTGACACCAGGGCTGAAAGGTAAAGCTCTGGAGGCGTTTGCTGCCCTCCCTCAAGAACAAGATGGAGACTATGAGGCCATCAAGCAGGCTCTGATAGCCAAGTACCAGCTTACACCCGAGGTGTACCGTAGAAAGTTCCGGACCCTCCAACGTGGCCCACACGACAGTTACAGTGATGTGGTGCATGGACTGGGGACCCACTTTGACCAGTGGACCCAAGGACTGTCAGTGACCACCTTTGCACAGCTGCGAGACCTGATGATCAAAGACCAGTTCTTTCATATTTGCCCAGCTGAGGTGCGACAGTTCGTGATGGACAGAGAACCAAAAGACGTGACGAAAGCAGCACAGATTGCCGATGCCTATGAGGCCAACCGTAGATCGGAAGTGCGGAAGCCAGTCACCACCAGCTGGAGAGGGGGTAAGCCTGCATCCAACGCCAGTACCCCTGCCAACCAGCACCCCAGAGGGCCCGGCCCTGTGGCCAACAACACCAGACCTACCACCGAACCTCGCACGTGTTACCACTGCAATCAGACTGGTCACATCAGTACCTACTGCCCAGCCAAGCAGAAGAACACCCCAGCCAAGGCCCCAGGGCCTAATGCAGCAGTTCTTTTGGTGGGTGGTGTGGTTGGGAGGGTGTGTGACAACGTACAGCCCGTCACTGTGGGAGGCCATGTTGCTACAGGCCTCAAGGACACCGGGGCTGAACGAACCCTCATCCGACCCGAACTGGCGGCCCCTGAAGAAATCATTCCGGGGAAAACCCTAACTGTCACTGGGATTGGGGGCATCAGCTGTCCCTTACCAATGGCCCGGGTTTTTATTGATTGGGGTGCTGGGGGCGGGGTGAAGGAAGTGGGGCTGTCTGATAATTTGCCCACTGATGTTTTGTTGGGGACTGATTTGGGGAGGATGTTTGCATACTACGTCCCTGATACCCCTCCCCAATCTACTAATGAGGGTAAAGTTAACCCTGATGATGATGATGATGGGAAATCGCATGTGTTACCTGACCATGCTTTGTCTTGTAATGATGCATCTATTAACCAATTTTTTCCTAGGATTGATGGGGAAAATGTTGTACCTGTGCCAGCTGAACCTGATAATGATTTTTCTGGGAAGGTTAATGTGTCCATAGGTACAGGTGTGCCCAGCCACGTCGCTCTGCGGAGTGAGACGGCTGAGGAACCCCTAACAGGGGCAAGTGTCGGTGCTACAGGAAATGGGGAGATGCATGGGAACCGTGAGGAAGGTGACGCCATGAAAGTGACCAGTGCCACCGAGGAAGGTAACTGGCCCATAAGTAGCACAGCCCCTGGAGTGTTGGGGGTGGATGGGGAGGTAGAGCCCATAGCAGCGCCGGCTGATGGGCCTGTAGAAATCCCCGGGGAGACAGCCTACGTAGCTGCTGTCACCCGCAGTCAGAGTGCCCGGAACGCAGATAACTGTCTGCCTTCCGGACCCTCCTCAGTCCCCACTGTGACTGAACCAGAGGTGGACCCAGAGCAGGTCCAAGAGGGTTCCCGTGGGGAAGGGACCCTGACGTCGCTTTTGGCTTCCCCTAGCCAGGAGTTTCAGGCCGCTCTGCACACAGATGCGAGCCTAGAGAGTTTGAGACAACTCGCCGAGACGCCCACCTCCGTGACTGATAAGGAGAGGGTGTTCTGGGAACAAGGAAGGTTATACCGGGAGACAGTACCCGGAGAATCACAAAAGGAGTGGTTGAGGGAAAGACAGCTGGTCGTCCCACAGCAATTCCGGGGTGAGTTGTTGCGGATTGCCCATGAGATCCCGCTAGCTGGACACTTGGGGATCAGCAAAACTAAGGCCCGGCTGTCTCAACACTTCTATTGGCCTAAGATGGGGACAGATGTGTCAAACTACTGCCGCTCCTGTGTCACCTGTCAAAGAGTGGGGAAGGCAGGGCCTGCTCTTAAGGCTCCCCTGATCCCTTTGCCAGTGATAGAAGAGCCTTTCCAGAGGATCGCGGTGGACATTGTGGGCCCGCTGGCCGTCCCCAGCAACTCTGGAAAGCAATACATCCTTACTGTGGTAGACTATGCTACCCGGTACCCAGAGGCAGTAGCTCTGTCGTCAACTAGGGCAGATAAGGTGGCGGATGCCCTGTTGGCCATCTTTTCACGTGTAGGATTTCCCAGGGAAATGCTTACTGATCAAGGGACCCAATTTATGTCTCGCCTAATGGAGACTCTCTGTAAGAAAATGCAGGTGAAGCACCTGGTATCGAGTGCGTACCACCCACAGACCAATGGCTTGTGTGAACGCTTCAATGGTACCCTCAAACAGATGCTACGCATGCTGGTTGAGACTCAAGGGCGCGACTGGGAGCGGTACCTCCCACACCTGCTGTTCGCTTACCGAGAGGTTCCGCAGGCCTCGACGGGGTTCTCCCCCTTCGAGCTCCTGTACGGTAGGCGAGTTCGGGGACCCCTTGGGTTGGTAAGAGAATCCTGGGAAGAGGAGCCGAACCCTTCTGAAGTGTCCATAGTGGAGTATGTCATGCGCTTCCGTGACAAGATGCAGACCTTGACGCAGTTGGTGCATGACAACATGACGCAGGCTCAGGCTGATCAGAAGCACTGGTACGACCAGAACGCCCGGGAGCGGACCTACCACGTGGGTCAAAAGGTGTGGGTGCTGGTCCCCGTACCAACGGATAAGCTTCAGGCAGCCTGGGAGGGCCCGTACGTCGTCCACCAACAGCTCAACCCGGTCACTTACGTGGTCACGCTTGACCACGCTCGGGGTAGGCGAAAGGCCTTTCACGTCAACATGATGAAGGCTCATCACGAACGTGAACCTTTCGTCCTACCGGTCTGCAGCTTGCCCGAAGACGGTGAGGAAGACACCCTCCTGGACTTGCTGGCCCAAGCCAAGGCCAATGGGTCCATCGAGGATGTGGAGGTAAGCGCCTCGTTAACTGAACCCCAGCGGGTGCAGTTGCAAACCACACTGGAACCCTTCCGGGTCGTATTCTCCAACCGACCTGGGAGGACTGAGTTAGCCGTCCACGAGGTGGACACCGGGAATCACGCCCCACTACGGCGAACACCCTATCGAATCTCTGACCAGGTGCAGCAGACTATGCGCCAAGAGATCGATGAGATGTTACAGCTGGGGGTGATTCGACGGTCAAAGAGCGCGTGGGCATCGCCTGTAGTTCTCGTGCCCAAGAAGGACCGGACCACACGGTTCTGCGTGGACTACAGGGGGCTCAACGCCATCACAGCCTCGGATGCGCACCCAATGCCGCGCATCGAGGAGCTGCTTGAGAAGTTAGCTGGCGCAAAATACCTGACAATAATGGATTTGAGTAGAGGATACTGGCAGATTCCCCTGAGCCCCGAGGCGCAGGAGAAGTCCGCCTTTATCACACCCTTTGGACTGTACGAGTCCACGGTCATGCCCTTCGGCATGAAGAATGCCCCTGCCACTTTCCAGCGGATGGTCAACCGCCTGCTTCAGGGACTGGAGACGTACGCCGTGGCGTACTTGGATGACATTGCCATCTTCAGTCCCTCCTGGAAGGAACACCTGCAGCATCTCGAGGAGGTGCTCAGGCGGATTCACCAAGCAGGACTGACTATCAAGCCGGGAAAGTGTCAGATGGGCATGAGGGAGGTTCACTACCTGGGAAACCGGGTAGGCGAAGGCACCATGGAACCAGATCATGGCAATGGTGATGGGTTGGCCCACCAGGGTGAACCTGCTGAGGTGCGCATGGAGGAGAACCATCAGGTCCTGCCTCCCTAGCGCACACCAAAAGGGGGAGGTGTCACGATATGGTATGAAATATCATAAGTAGGTCTCTTGCTAGCCTGAGTGGGCTAAGCCCCCTTCTTGGAGAACAGTTTGTAGCTGCAAATTCCTGGCTTTCCTTCTCTGAGAGTATGGGGGAAGAGAGGTTTTATTGCCGAATGGAATTTACGACTAGCATTTCCTGTGTAAGCTCTTGTCCAGCTAGAACAGGAAAAATGGCTCCAAAAATTCATGAAAGATTCTTTGTTTAGTTTTTGTTAGATATTAGGCAAACGATTTAAGCTAGAAATACGAAAATATATATTCGTAGTCCCACTCGGTGTAGCTACACATCTCATGACACTCGGGTTTCTAACTCCATCTGGTAAAGAAGTAGGGTTTTCTCTGTAAATATGTATCCCAGATAGGACATATTTGATCTCATTAGAATGCTCACGTTAATCTGAGATGAATGATGAGCTTTTTAGGACGCTGACATGTTTTGTAGTGAAGTTATAGAAATCAGAGAGAATAGTTTAAAGTTTAGGCAGAATGTAGAGAGAGGAGGGTCTGGATAAGCCAGCCTTTCTGTGATGTCACAGCCTTAATGTTTTAAGTGTCTGGCAGGCTCTGAGGAGTCGCTTGCTGCTGGATTTCTTGTCCTGTCCTGGAAGAGCCCTGCTCACGTCCCAATGAGCTGGGACGTATGGAAAAACTCCACTAGCCTGGTTGCTTGTCATGCTTTAAACATGTAAGTGTTGCTTTTCTCATTTATTCCCTTTATGTTATAATTACCCATGTACATATTTGCAATTGTCTCATTTATAACCTCTTTATAAACTATTTTTTGATAAAGCATTGCCTAATTATTTTTAATGGGATATACTATTATATATTAGTTCGTTCTCCTGTTCTAAACCGTACCCTAAGTCTCTGAAGGGAAATACGCTACTGTTACGGTTGTGTTGGGTTAGCTTCGGACCCGTTTAATCGAAGCTGGTGGCAGCGAGAAGTGTGCAGACTTTTGGGTTATGTGGTAGCGGCTGCGGCTTTAATAATTATTGTTCCTGCCTGAGTGGGAGTAGTTATCGCGTCGCTGCAGCGTGCCCAATAGCCAGTACATAGCAGGCAGCCTTTCTGGCGACTAATTACCCAGGGTGCAGTACCTAATCTGACCTGAGAGTAAGGGGGGCGCCAGAGAGCTGCAAGTGTTAAGTGGAACTGTAAGCGGGATATACATAAATCCCTGCAGTTTGTGGTATATTGAAAGCAGTGGGATACCTAGAATAAGCCCCTGCTGTAAACTAAGAGGTCAATAGCCTTGTGTGTGGTTTTACATCACGTCGTGGAGTGGAGGGATAACTAAGATAAGCCCCCCTGCACATGTGATAGCCGTCTGTTGGCCTAAAGTCACCTCAATCAGTGACGTAGGGGTGACGGTCACGGTGTGACTCCTGACCCATTGGTGACAGCGGTCAGGGGAATCGTGACACTTGGCAAGGGTACTATAGTGTGGAACAAACTTATAGTACACGGCGGTCCCCAAGAAGGACATCACCTGCTTCTTGGTCCTGGGGGAGGGCCAGGAGGTGATGGCATCCACCTTCCCGGGCTCTGGCTTCAGAGCTCCCCCACCTACACGGTGTCCCAGGTACTGGACCTCACTCATACCCAGCTGGCATTTCTCCGGCTTAATGGTCAAGCCTGCTCGCTGGATCCGCCCGAGCACCTGCGCCAGGTTCTCTAGGTGATCCTCCCAGGCGCGACTGAAGATGGCAATGTCATCCAGGTATGCGGTCGCATACCCTTGCAGTCCCTCGAGCAGCGTGTTGACCATACGCTGAAAATTGGCAGGGGCATTCTTCATGCCGAAAGGATCACCGTGGACTTGTACAGTCCAAATGGGGTGATAAAGGCATCGCGTTCCCGTGCCTTAGAGGTCAGGGGAATCTGCCGATATCCCCTGCTCAAATCCATGATGGTCAGTTACTTCGCCCCGGCCAGCTGATTGAGCAGGTCATCTATGCGCAGCATTGGGTACGCATCGGTGACCGTCACAGCATTGAGCCCCCGGTAGTCCACGCAGAACCGCGTAGTTCGGTTCTTTTTAGGGACGAAGACTACACGCAAAGCCCACGCACTGTTGGACGCTTGGATCATCCCCAGTTTCAGCATCTCGTCTATCTCGTGGCGCATGTGCTGTTTCACCTTGAGAGAGACCCGATGTGCTGAACGCCGGACCGAGTAGTAACTGCCGGTGTCCACCTCATGGACGCTGCCTCCGTCCTTCCAGGCAGACTGCTGAACAGCCCCGAAAGGGGTGTAGGGTGACCCCCAGCTGGGAACGTTGGTCCTCCGAGAGCTGGTGGCCAACTCCCTCATCCTCGATGGATCCACCCGCCTTGGCTTGGGTGAGCAGATCCAGGAGGGTTTCTACCTCAGCTTCATCAGGGAGGTTGCATATTGGGTGGATGTGCCTTTATCATGTTCTTGTGGAAGGTCTTCCTCCTTCCACGGGCGTGGTCCAGGGTGACCAGATAGGTGACGGCGTTGAGCTGCTGGTGCACGAGGTATGGGCTCTCCCAGGCCGCCTGAAGCTTGCTTTGTGGGACGGGGGCCAGTACCCACACCTTTTGACCCACCTGGTAGGTCCTCTCACAAGCATTCTGGTCAGCTTGGGCCTGGGCCACATTGTCATGCACCAGCTGTGTCAAGGCCGTCATTCTGTCTCGGAAGCGCGCAACATACTCAATGACCAACACTCCAGGGGTGGCCAAATCTCCTTCCCATGCTTCCTTCACCAGGGCAAGGGTCCCCCGCACACATCGCCCATACAGGAGCTCAAAGGGGGAGAACCCCATTGACGCCTGTGGAACCTCCCGGTACGCAAATAGAAGGTGTAGGAGATACCTCTTCCAGTCTCTCCCATGGGAGTCGACCAACATCTTAAGCATCTGTTTTAAGGTGCCATTGAACTGCTTACAGGCCATTGATCTGTGGGCGATACGGGCTGGCTACCAGATGTTGCACCTGTATCTGCTTACAGAGAGACTCCATCAGCTGTGACATGAACTGGGTCCCTCGGTCGGTGAGCATATCCTGGGGAAACCCCACTCTTGAGAAGATCTCCAGTAAGGCAGTGGCCACTTTGTCAGCCCGAATGGACGACAAAGCTACCGCCTCCGGGTACCAGGTGGCATAGTCCACTACCGTTAATATGAAGCATTTTCTGGAGCGGTTGGGAGTGGACAGAGGTCCAATTAGATCCACAGCCACCCTCGAGAAAGGCTCTTCAATGATGGGCAGAGCTACCAGTGGGGCTTTGGGGAGCCACCCCGCCTTCCCCACCCTCTGACAGGTGTCACATGAACGGCAGTAGGCAATTGCCTCGGTCCTCATTCCAGGCCAGTAAAATGCTGCGCTAGCCTGGCCCTGGTTCTAGCGATCCCTAGGTGTCTGGCCATGGGAATCTCGTGTGCTATCTGCAACAATTCCACCCTGAACGGATAGGGTACCACTAACTGTCGGTTCCTGGGTCACGCCTCCGGTGAAGCCTGCTGGACCGTTACCCGTACCGCCGTCCTTGGCCCCAGACCACTCGCGGTCTGACTCCCCGGGAGGCTCTGCCGCCTTCTCCTTGAGAGCTTTCAGGCGAGCGTCAGCTTCCAACACTGCCTGAAATCCCTGACTCGATGTGGCGAGAATGGACAACACTGGCACATCCACTGTCAGCTCCCCGGGACCTGTCTCCTGGCCGCTGTCTGACTCGGCAGCCACTTGTATATTTGTATTTATATTTCGATTGTCGGCAGCCCCTTGGTCGGAGAGGGGTAAGCCGTCGGACCTCTGCGAGGCTCCTTGGGCTCCGGCGCTCCCACTCCTGGTGACAGCGGCCACGACCAGCGCCTGCTTCCCCTCGGCTCCTGACAAAGTTGCCAGGTCAGGCAGACTTCCCTGGCCTCCTGACATCCCGGGTGTGGGGAACTCCTGTCCTGGGGTCTTACCTGGTGGCTCCTCTCCCAAGACGCCCCCTCCCCACATGGCCTGTTCCTCTTCCTGCAGAGGCCCTAGACTCAGCAGGCTGGATTCACTTAGGAGCCCTACACTGCCCATAGCAGCCCTTCCCTCCGCCTCTGAGCTCTCCCCTACAGCTATGATGTCCTCAGTCCACGCTATGGTGCAATAAAGGACTTTTTCATCGCAGCACAAGCTGGTGAGTGCCACATTTTCTTCTTTCTTTGTATATGTTTGTATATCATTATGTTATTGAGTACATATAACAATATTATTATTATATTATTATGGACATTAAATTATTTTACCAAGAAAAGAAAGAAGATCTTATTATCTACTATATAATTGTCTAAGGGTCACTTCCGTCTGTCCTTTTGTCACGGTTATTCATTCGCTGATTGGTCTCGCCAGCTACCTGTCATGGCTGCCGCGACCAATCAGCGACGGGCACAGTCCGGAAGAAAATGGCAGCTAGTGCCTGTCGCCCGCATACTCTCCTCCGGTCACCGCTAACACAGGGTTAATGTTGGCTGTAATGGACCGCGTCATGCCGCGGGTAACACACTCCGTTACCGCCGCTATTGACCCTGTGTGTCTCCAACTTCTATTGACGCTGCCAATGCGGCATCAATAGTAAAAAATGTAATGTTAAAAATAATAATAAAAAAAAAACTGCAATACTCACCCTCCGTAGTCGCTCGCGCCGGCCGCCATCTTCCGTTGCAGGTTCCGGTGGCAAAGATGGAATGGGAGAAGGACCTGCCATGACGTCACGGTCATGTGACTGTGACGTCATCACAGGCCCTGAGCGCCTGTGCTAGAAAGACCTGCCATGACGTCACGGTCATGTGACCGCGACGTCATCACAGGTCCTGCACTCATACCAACCCTGGGACCGGAAGCTGCCGTGGACTACAAGGGGCCCTCGGAAAGGTGAGTATATGTTTATTTTTTAAACTGTGACAAACCTGTCTGGGCAATATACTACGTGACTGGCCAATATACTACGTGGCTCTATGCTATATACTACTTCGCTGTGCAATATACTACGTGGCTCTGTGCTGTATATTACGTCACTGGGCAATATACTACGTGACTGGCCAATATACTACATGGCTCTGTGCAGTATACTACGTCGCTGTGCAATATACTACGTGGCTCTGTGCTGTATACTACGTCACTGGGCAATATACTACGTAGCTGGGCAATATACTACGTCGCTGTGCAATATACTACGTAACTGGGCAATATACTACGTGGCTCTGTGCTGTATACTACGTGGCTGCGCAATATATTACGTCACTAGGCAATATACTACGTGACTGGACAATATAATACGTGGCTGGGCAATATACTACGTGGTTGGGCAATATACTACGTGGCTGGGCAATATACTACGTGACTGGGCAATATACTACGTGACTGGGCAATATACTACGTGGCTGGGCAATATACTACGTGGCTGGGCAATATACTACGTGGTTGGGCAATATACTACGTGGCTGTGCAATATACTACGTCGACATGCATATTCTAGAATACCCGATGCGTTAGAATCGGGCCACCATCTAGTATATATATATATATATATATATATATAATCATGGCTTAGGAGGGGGGAAGCGGTCACTTTGGGCCTCCTCCAGCTGTCACCTTCACTCTCTACAGACTCCTGACAGATGGAATGAACAGCTGGTAGCTGTGCTTATGAAGACTTCTACCATACTCCATGACAGGGACAGACTCCATTTACCATTCAGAATTTCAGGAAAGATGAAGAACAAATGTTGATATGGACAAATGGACAATCTATTCGTAACTACTTTACCTATTTTAGGTTTTGCTGCAACGCGTTGGTTTTTTTTTACAAACAGCGTCTCCTAAACCCAGGGGGTAGGTGGATCCTCCAGTTTGTAAAATCTATAGAAAAGGGCTTTCAATGACCAAAGTTATTTGAACAATTTTGGGTGGAGGAGAATGTTGTGTTTTAGAGGCAAAATGGTGATCATGGTAATATGGCCGGACTACACCACCGATAAAAGCAGCCACAGCCGGTGATGAGAAGAATCTGTGACTTCTCTGCATTTAGTGGTTACTACTCACCTGGGTAGTCATATGTAGGAATCTCCTCTTTACACCGCTCATCCCCCCTCACATATGTCTCTGTAGTTTTAATATTGGACAGATCTTCACTCTGAAACAAATATTATTAAAGTCACCGACAGATGGAGAAGTCACATCTATGATCAGCTCTAATCCTGCCATCTCCCCCGCTCTCATTACACAAGTATAAAACATATAATACTGGTGGATAAAACAAGACTGAGCACAAGACCTTCACCGGCGTCTACACATCATAGGGGAGATCTCCTGACACCTTCTCTCCATCTACCTGATGATCCTGAGGAGCATTGGGGTCTTCTTGCTTGCAGTCCTTTGGAAGAAGAGGACGGGGACATCTCTCTGGTGTTGTCCTCTTACTGGATAGATCTGGAGGAAACACATACAGGGAGTGAATTCATTGTTTACATACAGATAATTATAGGCCGTGTGTATTTAGTCCTGTCTATTACCTGGGGATGTGAGGGGCTGGGGAACCTCCATTATGACGTTCTTGTACAGATCTCTGTGTCCTTCTAAATACTCCCACTCCTCCATGGAGAAATAGACAGCGACATCCTGACACCTTATAGGAACCTGACACATACAATGATACCATCATCCCCCGATCACTTCATAGTGTTACTGTATAATGTCCCAGCATTCCCAGCAGTGTCACCTCTCCAGTCAGCAGCTCAGTTATCTTGTAGGTGAGTTCTAGGATCTTCTGGTCATTGATGTCTTCATGGATCAGGGGGTGAGGTGGAGGCCCCGTGATTGGGCTCAGGGGTCTTCCCCATCCCTCAGACACAGGGTCCTGACAGCGCTCACTAGAGGTCTTCTTCACCACTGTGTAATCCTGGTAATGGAGAGACACATTAATAAATCTCACTACAGACATTTCCAGAGTCCTCACCTCTCCAGTTCTGTCCATCTGTTATTCCCATAGATAAGAATGATGTAATGTGACGTTATCAGAATCTCTCACCTCTCCAGTAAGCCGGAAGAGAATCTCTAGGGTGAGGTGTAATATCCTCTCCGCCATCTTGTCTCTGTCCATATCCATCTTTGATGGGTAAATCAGGAAAATGTTCTTTTGTAGAAGATCTTCACTGAGAGGATCCGATATTGTAGAGACCTGAATGAGAAGATGAGCCGATGTAACATCATAAGAATCCTGTAATAATACAATTACTGGAGATAATAAGGGAAACATATGAGGAGATTTATTATTTTACAATATTTAGTTTCCTTCTTTACATCTACTAATAAATCCTATATATTTAGGCCACAGACAACAAGCAGTTTCTTCCTCGGAGTCGGCAGCTGAATACGTTTCTCATAGACTCATCTTCCATAACGCTAATTCTCGTCTCATTTACCGACCCTGGAATCGGCATTAGCAATACTGCAGGAGATAGTCATTACACGCGACATGAGAAATAACTACTTCATGATGAGGACGACATCTTCATCTTCTACTACGGCTCTAGAAACAGATTTGTCCAGAGTCGGTCACTGACTCCATCACCACCAGCCTCTATATGAAGGTTTCCCGTCTTCCCCGCACTGTAATCTTCTATCACATTAGATCTCAGGTCTGACAAAGTTTGGATGAATTCCCCCCGCCCCCAAGTACTCGATAGTATGGGGCGGCCTAGTTATTACAGTACTTACATGCCTAATAATGGGGTCTGGGCTGCAATGTATGAAGGTCTATTAGGCCGGGCCAGAGGCAGCGTCCAATAAGTTACCTTTTACCGCCCCCATACACATTAGACTAAAGTTCCATGAAATCACTGATTTCGGGGGTTTGGGCGACTATATAATGTATTTGGGGGCCTCCCGACAGATGTCAGGGCAGAGAAGGATCTGACATCCTGAATTTCAGAGGATAATCCGTTTGTTCTTCCTATACATAATCCTCCACTAGAGGAGTCTGGAGGCGAATACAGACCCCAGGAAAGCTGGAATATTTGTGTGTATGGGGGAGTTGGAAGAGATGACCGTCTGCCAAATGACCGTTCAGCCAACTCTTATCTCATGTGTATGGGGCCGTTAGTATTACACTGACAGCAGTGATGGTACACGGCACTACAGTAGTACAGGGCATCACCGGAGCAATCAGAGGCTTGTATGTTGTATGATCGCACTGATCAGAGGGGTTAACAAAGGGTTAAAGTGAAAAACATCATAGTTTCATCAACAAGAAATATCCATCACTTTATGGAAAGCAGAGTCACTGCACAATGTTAGTTAAGTCTCGTCAATAACTACTTTATTATACTCTATTATCCTGTACACAGTGGAGAAGATAGAAATCACAGGTCCGACAGCAACAGCTGGAATTGGGCCCTCCAACGTAAAGAAAAAAAAACTATCTATCCATATATATAAAGCTGAGTGTGTGTGTGTCAAGCCACGCCCATTCTACATAGCAACTAATCACTAACCATCTTTCATTTCACCAGAGCTGTTTAGAAGACGCAGGGCTGTGATTGGTTGCTATGAGCAGCTGTTTTCCCGCTCCACAACACCTCAGCCGACACTGACCGGGTGGGAGAAATCTAGCATCCCTGGGAACATAAGCTCCAGCCATTGTCTGCCCCCCAGAAAGGAGCAGAGAGCACATGACAGAAATGAATCCCCCTCCTCTATTACTGCCGCGCTCTATTGTTACGGGCGTAGTGTGGTGGAAATATAAACATTTCATATAGATCTCACGTGCATATACACTCAAATATAATCACAGCTAATAAATACACTATAATCAATTGCTTAAAATGGCTGACATAAACTGATATAAGCCAGGCAGACTGTTTGGGGTTTTCCAGGCAAAAGCAGAACAGCACCAGATGTACTAAGTGATGATCAGATGTCTCAACTTTGTCTTAGATGCAGAAAAAGGAGACAGTTACACTTTAGTTGCTTAATCAGCATTCATATGGGCATTATTCACAATATTCCATATATATTTAGATAACTAATAACAGAAGAGCTTGACAATATAGTAATTAACTAACCACCCCCTTTCTATATGCAATTATAAAACCATCTACAGTGGGGCAAAAAAGTATTTAGTCAGTTAGCAATAGTGCAAGTTCCACCACTTAAAAAGATGAGAGGCGTCTGTAATTTACATCATAGGTAGACCTCAACTATGGGAGACAAACTGAGAAAAAAAAATCCAGAAAATCACATTGTCTGTTTTTTTAACATTTTATTTGCATATTATGGTGGAAAATAAGTATTTGGTCAGAAACAAAATTTCATCTCAATACTTTGTAATATATCCTTTGTTGGCAATGACAGAGGTCAAACGTTTTCTGTAAGTCTTCACAAGGTTGCCACACACTGTTGTTGGTATGTTGGCCCATTCCTCCATGCAGATCTCCTCTAGAGCAGTGATGTTTTTGGCTTTTCGCTTGGCAACACGGACTTTCAACTCCCTCCAAAGGTTTTCTATAGGGTTGAGATCTGGAGACTGGCTAGGCCACTCCAGGACCTTGAAATGCTTCTTACGAAGCCACTCCTTCGTTGCCCTGGTGGTGTGCTTTGGATCATTGTCATATTGAAAGACCCAGCCACGTTTCATCTTCAATGCCCTTGCTGATGGAAGGAAGTTTGCACTCAAAATCTCACGATACATGGCCCCATTCATTCTTTCATGTACCCGGATCAGTCGTCCTGGCCCCTTTGCAGAGAAACAGCCCCAAAACATGATGTTTCCACCACCATGCTTTACAGTAGGTATGGTGTTTGATTGATGCAACTCAGTATTCTTTTTCCTCCAAACACGACAAGTTGTGTTTCTACCAAACAGTTCCAGTTTGGTTTCATCAGACCATAGGACATTCTCTCAAAACTCCTCTGGATCATCCAAATGCTCTCTAGCAAACTTCAGATGGGCCCGGACATGTACTGGCTTAAGCAGTGGGACACGTCTGGCACTGCAGGATCTGAGTCCATGGTGGCGTAGTGTGTTACTTATGGTAGGCCTTGTTACATTGGTCCCAGCTCTCTGCAGTTCATTCACTACGTCCCCCCGTGTGGTTCTGGGATTTTTGCTCACCGTTCTTGTGATCATTCTGACCCCACGGGGTGGGATTTTGCGTGGAGCCCCAGATCGAGGGAGATTATCAGTGGTCTTGTATGTCTTCCATTTTCTAATTATTGCTCCCACTGTTGATTTCTTCACTCCAAGCTGGTTGGCTATTGCAGATTCAGTCTTCCCAGCCTGGTGCAGGGCTACAATTTTGTTTCTGGTGTCCTTTGACAGCTCTTTGGTCTTCACCATAGTGGAGTTTGGAGTCAGACTGTTTGAGGGTGTGCACAGGTGTCTTTTTATACTGATAACAAGTTTAAACAGGTGCCAATACTACAGGTAATGAGTAGGGGAAAGAGGAGACTCTTAAAGAAGAAGTTACAGGTCTGTGAGAGCCAGAAATCTTGATTGTTTGTTTCTGACCAAATACTTATTTTCCACCGTAATATGCAAATAAAATGTTAAAAAAAAACAGACAATGTGATTTTCTGGATTTTTTTTTCTCAGTTTGTCTCCCATAGTTGAGGTCTACCTATGATGTAAATTACAGACGCCTCTCATCTTTTTAAGTGGTGGAACTTGCACTATTGCTGACTGACTAAATACTTTTTTGCCCCACTGTATGTACAATAAACCATCAGTACTGGTGGAATGTTATTCTGTCACCATGGTGTACAGTCTCATTCTGTTATGTCTGCTAATGAAAGGTGTTATGAAGGTAATCCAGAGACACAGTGTGCCTAGCGATCAGAGCGCACACAGTGATCTGACAAATACCCAAAAACAAAGAAACGAGCTCTGAGACGTGGAAACTCTGTAGACCACACACCTGATCCTATCCTAAACACAACTAAAAGTGGCTGTGGATTGCGCCTAACAACTACCTAGGCAACTCGGCACAACCTAAGAAACTAGCTAGCCTGAAGACAGAAAAATAGGCCTGACTTGCCCCCAGAGAAATACCCCAAAGGAAAAGGCAGCCCCCCACATATAATGACTGTGAGTAAGATGAAAAGACAAAACGTAGGGATGAAATAGATTCAGCAAAGTGGGGCCCGATAATCTTAGACAGAGCGAGGACAGTAAAGCGAACTTTGCAGTCTACAAAAAACCCTAAAGCAAAAACCACGCAAAGGGGGCAAAAAGACCCACCGTGCCGGACTAACGGCACGACGGTACACCCTTTGCGTCTCAGAGCTTCCAGCAAAACAAAAGACAAGCTGGACAGAAAAAAAACAACAAAATAGCAAAAAAGCACTTAGCTATACAGAGCAGCAGGACACAGAAACAATCAGGAGAAGCTCAGATCCAACACTGGAACATTGACTAGGAGCAAGGATAGCAGCATCAGGTGGAGTTAAGTAACGAAGCAGCTAATGAGCTCACCAGAACACCTGAGGAAGGAAGCCCAGAAGCTGCAGTAACACTTGTGACCACAGGAGTGAATTCAGCCACAGAATTCACAACACATTCTTGATGAGCGCTCAAAATACTCAGTCTTATTGGGAACGTCCGCAGCACACAATGGGATAGATTTATCCAAACCAAATTTCCATAACATTTGGTGCCTGCATGCGGGGCAAGGGACGAAACGCATGGGGACCCTGCTAACCGGAGAGACGGAGGTGTTGGCCACAGTCTCGGCTCACAGGACGGAGACTGCACAGCTCCATAGGTAAGGTAAGAAAATCTTGTCATCTTAGCGGAATGTCCCCTGTGCCCAGTCCGGGTCTATACCTCATGCCGGTCAGGTGTGGTCACCACCGCATTCCCAGGTAGCGTAAAAAGTCCAAGCCCGTATCCAAACCCTGGGATATAGGCCAAGGATGCTGCTGTGTGCCGTGTATGTGTTTTATGTCGGTGTAGATCCGGGAGATAGTTGGAACGGTGACTGATTTGCTTGTGGTTGCTGGGAAACAGATAACAGGAAGTCACATCACTCGATAAGTTATCAAAGATTTCCGTGCATAGGAGGGACAGGAGGTCCCAGAAGTCCAGGCTTGGATGATGATAACTTAGAGGGTTATCACAGATTCCCATAACAGGCGAGCCAAGCAGGACGACAGGAGCGGAGGGTGGTGGAATTCCCGCCTGCCACGCAGGCAGCCCGAGCATTTGAGTGCTCTGTGTGATTGGCAGTTGTCTGTTACCAGTATGGCTCGTACGTGTAACAGAATAATAAAGAGGGCATCGATGTCTCCCGGACGTCTATTGATGTTTGTAATGTAATGTGCTGTGGCTTTGATTACAAAGTTGCAATAGAAAGTTTTTTTTCCTCTTTTTCACACTTTTCCTTGGGAAAAGGTGTTAAGCCATCAGCACCTCCCCCATATAGGGACAGAAGATATTGGACATGTGCAGTTTGCTCTCAGAAGAATCCATTGTATAGGGAGACTTGCGCAGTATGTGGTGTGCCCCGCCCATCCCTACAGGGAGAAGGCACCATTGTTCCAACCATGCCTCTCAGGCTGCACAAAAGGGGGAGGAACTCTCTACTCTTTCCCCTCCTCTGTCACTTCCCTCTCCTCCTTCATTTCTATCTCCTCCTTCTCTCTCTCCTCCACTCCTCCTCCTCCTTTGCCACACCTCTTATCTCCTCCTTCTCTCTCTCATCTACACCTCTCTTCTCCTCCTTCTCTGCCACACCTATCTCCTCCTGCTCCTCCTTCTCCACACCCCTTTCCTCCTTCTCTTTCTTCACCACACCTCACTCCTTCTCCTCCTCTTTCTTCACCACAACCCTATCTTCCTCTTTCTTCTGTGCTACAACTATCTCCTCCTTTTACATACTTTTCTTCTTCTTTGTTGCCAGCTGGGCCAACGCCCAATTCAAACAATGTGGTATCTCTGTATCCAGTGCTTACAGCACAAGGCACCTTCTATGTTCCAGGCACAGTCCAGCCATTGCCAGTTATGATATCGGTGGAAGAAGGTGAAAATTTCCCTACTACCAAAACCACAGCAGGTAGCCCCCAGACACATCAAGCAGCAGAAAGCACAGCCTCGGGTGCAGAGGGGGGAGGGCAGACATCACCATCTGCTGATAATGTACAACTTCAGCATCGGTCAGAGCTGCCAACAGCAATAATCCACCACAGCTTCAGCAAGTGGGGAGACATACTTACACAAAAAGGCAACTTCTAAGTCGAAATATCAGCCAGTGCATGACCCCAGTATACACCATCACAACTATTCCTCTGATGAAGAGGGAACATCATACATGCTACCTAGTACTAGGAAAAGAAACCCACAGGCACCAAGAAAGCAGGGGCAGATAGAGACACCACCCTTACACTATAAGCACTTCAACCCAAGTCAAATGACCAACATTCTGAATAATCTTCCAGACCCAAAGATGCACGCCATGCCATTTTACAGAAAAATGCAGCAGAACCAGCAGACACATGCAGCCACCTGTGTTGTGAATTCTGTGGCAGAGCTCCCTCCTGTGGTCACAAGTGGTACTTCGGCTGGTTCTCTCTGTGAGCTTCCGTTGGTGGAGGAAAGTGGTACTGCGGCTTCTGAGTTTCCTTCCTCAGGTGATGTGGTGAGGTCGTTAGGTGCTTCTCTATTTAACTCCACCCAGTGCTTTGATCCTGGCCTCCAGTCAATGTTCTGGTATTGGACCTGTTTCCTCCTGGATCGTTCCTGTGGCTTGCTGCTTTGCATAGCTAAGTTCCTCTTTGCTATTTGTTTGCTGTTTTTTTCTGTCCAGCTTGTCAATTTGTTTTTTCTTGCTTGCTGGAAGCTCTGGGACGCAGAGGGTGTACCTCCGTGCCGTTAGTTCGGTACGGAGGGTCTTTTTGCCCCCTTTGCATGGTTTTTGTAGGGTTTTGTGTTCACCGCAAAGTTACCTTTCCTATCCTCGCTCTGTTCAGAAAGTTGGGCCTCACTTTGCTAAATCTATTTCATCTCTACGTTTGTCTTTTCATCTTTACTCACAGTCATTATATGTGGGGGCTGCCTTTTCCTTTGGGGTATTTCTCTGAGGCAAGGTAGGCTTATTTTCTATCTTCAGGCTAGCTAGTTTCTCAGGCCGTGCCGAGTTGCATAGGCAGCGTTAGGCGCAATCCACGGCTGCCTCTAGTGTGGTTGGTGAGGATCAGGGATTACGGTCAACAGAGTTCCCACGTCTCAGAGCTCGTTCTTGTTTTTTGGGTTATTGTCAGGTCACTGTATGTGCGCTGACCTCTATATCCATTGTGGTTCTGAATTACCTTTCATAACAGTACTGGAGGCCAATGTACTAATGATTCTCAATAGAGGGAAAAAAGAAGTTCTGATACCATTTTTTTTTTCTTTGCACTGTGTTTTGCCATTTTTTTCCCCTAGACATTTGGGTGGTACAGGACACAGGTGTAGCAATGGACATTAAAGGTCTGTCTTCATGTGTGGATCAGCTCACGGCAAGAGTACAAAGTATTCAAGACTTTGTGGTTCAGAATTCTATGTTAGAACCGAGAATCCCTATTCCTGATTTGTTTTTTGGAGATAGAACTAAATTTCTGAGTTTCAAAAATAATTGTAAACTATTTCTGGCTTTGAAACCTCGCTCCTCTGGTGACCCAGTTCAACAAGTTAGGATTGTTATTTCTTTTTTGCGTGGCGATCCTCAGGACTGGGCATTTTCCCTTGCGCCAGGGGATCCTGCATTAAGTAATATCGATGCATTTTTCCTGGCGCTCGGATTGCTGTACGATGAGCCTAATTCTGTGGATCAGGCAGAGAAGAATTTGCTGGCTCTGTGTCAGGGTCAGGATGAAATAGAGGTATATTGCCAGAAATTTAGAAAGTGGTCCGTACTCACTCAGTGGAATGAAGGTGCGCTCGCAGCTATTTTCAGAAAAGGTCTCTCTGAAGCCCTTAAGGATGTTATGGTGGGATTTCCTATGCCTGCTGGTCTGAATGAGTCTATGTCTTTGGCCATTCAGATCGGTCGACGCTTGTGCGAGCGTAAATCTGTGCACCATTTGGCGGTATTACCTGAGCTTAAACCTGAGCCTATGCAGTGCGATAGGACTTTGACCAGAGTTGAACGGCAAGAACACAGACGTCTGAATGGGCTGTGTTTCTACTGTGGTGATTCCACTCATGCTATCTCTGATTGTCCTAAGCGCACTAAGCGGTTCGCTAGGTTTGACACCATTGGTACGGTACAGTCAAAATTTCTTCTGTCTGTTACCTTGATCTGCTCTTTGTCATCGTATTCTGTCATGGTATTTGTGGATTCAGGCGCTGCCCTGAATTTGATGGACTTGGAGTATGCTAGGCGATGTGGGTTTTTCTTGGAGCCCTTGCAGTGTCCTATTCCATTGAGAGGAATTGATGCTACGCCTTTGGCCAAGAATAAGCCTCAGTACTGGACCCAGCTGACCATGTGCATGGCTCCTGCACATCAGGAGGTTATTCGCTTTCTGGTGTTGCATAATCTGCATGATGTGGTCGTGTTGGGGTTGCCATGGCTACAAGTCCATAATCCAGTTTTAGATTGGAAATCCATGTCTGTGTCCAGCTGGGGTTGTCAGGGGGTACATGGTGATGTCCCATTTCTGACTATTTCGTCATCCACCCCTTCTGAGGTTCCTGAGTTCTTGTCTGATTACCGGGATTTATTTGATGAGCCCAAGTCCGATACCCTACCTCCGCATAGGGATTGTGATTGTGCTATCGATTTGATTCCTGGTAGTAAATTCCCTAAAGGTCGACTGTTTAATTTATCTGTGCCTGAGCACGCCGCTATGCGGAGTTATGTGAAGGAGTCTTTGGAGAAGGGGCATATTCGCCCGTCATCGTCGCCATTGGGAGCAGGGTTCTTTTTTGTAGCCAAGAAGGATGGTTCACTGAGACCTTGTATAGATTACCGCCTTTTAAATAAGATCACGGTTAAATTTCAGTACCCCTTGCCATTGTTTTCTGATTTGTTTGCTCGGATTAAGGGGGCTAGTTGGTTCACGAAGATAGATGTTCGTGGTGCGTATAATCTTGTGCGTATTAAGCGAGGCGATGAGTGGAAAACTGCATTTAATACGCCCAAGGGCCATTTTGAGTATCTAGTAATGCCAATCGGACTTGCCAATGCTCCATCAGTGTTTCAGTCCTTTATGCATGACATCTTCCGAGAGTACCTGGATAAATTCCTGATTGTGTACTTAGATGACATTTTGATCTTCTCGGATGATTGGGAGTCTCATGTGAAGCAGGTCAGAACGGTGTTTCAGGTCCTGCGTGCTAATTCTTTGTTTGTGAAGGGATCAAAGTGTCTCTTTGGTGTTCAGAAGGTTTCATTTTTGGGGTTCATCTTTTCCCTTTCTACTATCGAGATGGATCCTGTTAAGGTCCAAGCCATCCATAATTGGACTCAGCCGACATCTCTGAAAAGTCTGCAAAAGTTCCTGGGCTTTGCTAATTTTTATCGTCGCTTCATCTGCAATTTTTCTAGTATTGCTAAACCATTGACCGATTTGACCAAGAAGGGTGCTGATGTGGTCAATTGGTCTTCTGCTGCGGTGGAAGCTTTTCAAGAGTTGAAGCGTCGTTTTTCTTCTGCCCCTGTGTTGTGTCAACCAGATGTTTCGCTTCCGTTCCAGGTCGAGGTTGATGCTTCTGAGATTGGAGCAGGGGCTGATTTGTCGCAGAGAAGTTCTGATTGCTCGGTGATGAAACCATGCGCCTTCTTTTCCAGGTAGTTTTCGCCTGCTGAGCGTAATTATGATGTGGGCAATCGAGAGTTGCTGGCCATGAAGTGGGCATTCGAGGAATGGCATCATTGGCTTGAAGGAGCTAAGCATCGCGTGGTGGTCTTGACTGATCATAAGAACTTGACTTATCTCGAGTCCGCCAAGCGGTTGAACCCTAGACAAGCTCGTTGGTCGTTGTTTTTTGCCCGTTTTGACTTTGTGATTTCATACCTTCCGGGCTCTAAAAATGTGAAGGCGGATGCTCTGTCTAGGAGTTTGGTGCCCGACTCTCCGGGTGCATCTGAGCCGGCGGGTATCCTCAAAGAGGGAGTAATTGTGTCTGCCATCTCCCCTGATTTGCGGCGGGTGCTGCAAAAATTTCAGGCTAATAAACCTGATCGTTGCCCAGCGGAGAAACTGTTTGACCCTGATAGGTGGACGAATAAAGTTATCTCCGAGGTTCGTTGTTCGGTGTTGGCTGGTCATCCTGGAATCTTTGGTACCAGAGAGTTAGTGGCTAGATCCTTCTGGTGGCCATCTCTGTCGCGGGATGTGCGTACTTTTGTGCAGTCCTGTGGGATTTGTGCTCGGGCTAAGCCCTGCTGTTCTTGTGCCAGTGGGTTGCTTTTGCCCTTGCCGGTCCCGAAGAGGCCTTGGACACATATCTCTATGGATTTTATTTCAGATCTTCCCGTCTCTCAAAAGATGTCAGTCATTTGGGTGGTCTGTGATCGCTTCTCTAAGATGGTCCATTTGGTACCCTTGTCTAAATTGCCTTCCTCCTCTGATTTGGTGCCATTGTTTTTCCAGCATGTGGTTCGTTTACATGGCATTCCAGAGAATATCGTTTCTGACAGAGGTTCCCAATTTGTTTCGAGGTTTTGGCGAGCCTTTTGTGGTAGGATGGGCATTGACTTGTCTTTTTCCTCGGCTTTCCATCCTCACACTAATGGCCAGACCGAACGAACCAATCAGACCTTCGAAACATATCTGAGATGCTTTGTTTCTGCTGATCAGGATGACTGGGTGTCCTTTTTGCCTTTGGCTGAGTTCGCCCTTAATAATCGGGCCAGCTCGGCTACCTTAGTTTCACCGTTTTTCTGCAACTCTGGGTTCCATCCTCGTTTCTCTTCAGGGCAGGTTGAGTCTTCGGACTGTCCTGGTGTGGATACTGTGGTGGACAGGTTGCAGCAGATTTGGACTCATGTAGTGGACAATTTGACTTTGTCCCAGGAGAAGGCTCAACGTTTCGCTAATCGCAGACGCTGAGTGGGTCCCCGACTTCGGGTTGGGGACTTGGTTTGGTTATCTTCTCGTCATATTCCTATGAAGGTTTCCTCTACTAAGTTTAAACCTCGTTTTATTGGTCCGTATAGGATTTCTGAGGTTCTTAATCCTGTGTCTTTTCGTCTGACCCTTCCAGATTCATTTTCCATACATAACGTATTCCATAGGTCATTGTTGCGGAGATACGTGGCACCTATGGTTCCATCTGTTGATCCTCCTGCCCCGGTTTTGGTGGAGGGGGAGTTGGAGTATATTGTGGAGAAGATTTTGGATTCTCGTGTTTCAAGGCGGAAACTCCAGTATCTGGTTAAGTGGAAGGGTTATGCTCAGGAAGATAATTCCTGGGTCTTTGCCTCTGATGTCCATGCTCCCGATCTTGTTCGTGCCTTTCATATGGCTCATCCTGGTCATCCTGGGAGCTCTGGTGAGGGTTCGGTGACCCCTCCTCAAGGGGGGGTACTGTTGTGAATTCTGTGGCAGAGCTCCCTCCTGTGGTCACAAGTGGTACTTCGACTGGTTCTCTCTGTGAGCTTCCGTTGGTGGAGGAAAGTGGTACTGCGGCTTCTGAGTTTCCTTCCTCAGGTGATGTGGTGAGGTCGTTAGGTGCTTCTCTATTTAACTCCACCCAGTGCTTTGATCCTGGCCTCCAGTCAATGTTCTAGTATTGGACCTGTTTCCTCCTGGATCGTTCCTGTGGCTTGCTGCTTTGCATAGCTAAGTTCCTCTTTGCTATTTGTTAGCTGTTTTTTTCTGTCCAGCTTGTCAATTTCTTTTTTCTTGCTTGCTGGAAGCTCTGGGACGCAGAGGGTGTACCTCCGTGCCGTTAGTTCGGTACGGAGGGTCTTTTTGCCCCCTTTGCGTGGTTTTTGTCGGGTTTTTGTGTTGACCGCAAAGTTACCTTTCCTATCCTCGCTCTGTTCAGAAAGTTGGGCCTCACTTTGCTAAATCTATTTCATCTCTACGTTTGTCTTTTCATCTTTACTCACAGTCATTATATGTGGGGGCTGCCTTTTCCTTTGGGGTATTTCTCTGAGGCAAGGTAGGCTTATTTTCTATCTTCAGGCTAGCTAGTTTCTCAAGCCGTGCCGAGTTGCATAGGCAGCGTTAGGCGCAATCCACGGCTGCCTCTAGTGTGGTTGGTGAGGATCAGTGATTGCGGTCAACAGAGTTCCCACGTCTCAGAGCTCGTTCTTGTTTTTTGGGTTATTGTCAGGTCACTGTATGTGCGCTGACCTCTATGTCCATTGTGGTTCTGAATTACTTTTCATAACACACCTGGAATGATCTCTGGGCCGTAATGGAAATAAAAGCAGGTGATGCATTCTGGCCAATCATGAAGGAACACTTCAAGCTTTCAGCAGACTTAAGGTACCTTCACACTAAACAACTTCACAACGATATCGCTAGCGATCTGTGACGTTGCAGCGTCCTGGATAGCGATATTGTTGTGTTTGACACTCAGCAGCGATCAGGATCCTGCTGTGATGTCGTTGGTCGCTGCAGAAAGTCCAGAACTTTATTTCGTCACTGGACTCCCTGCAGACATCGCTGAATCGGCGTGTGTGACGCCGATTCAGCGATGTCTTCACTGGTAACCAGGGTAAACATCGGGTTACTAAGCGCAGGGCCGCGCTTAGTAATCCGATGTTTACCCTGGTTACCATCGTAAAAGTAAAAAAAAAAAACACTACATACTTACCTTCTGCTGTCTGTCCCCGGCGCTCTGCTTCTCTGCACTCCTCCTGCATCCTGTGTCAGCGTCGGCCAGCCGGAAAGCAGAGCGGTGACGTCACCGCTCTGCTTTCCGGACGCTGTGCTCACAGTCAGTGCAGGAAAGCAGAGCGCCGGGGACAGACAGCTGAAGGTAAGTATGTAGTGTTTGTTTTTTTTACTTTTACGATGGTAACCAGGGTAAACATCGGGTTACTAAGCGTGGCCCTGCGCTTAGTAACCCGATGTTTACCCTGGTTACCGGCATCGTTGGTCGCTGGAGAGCTGTCTGTGTGACAGCTCTCCAGCGACCAAACAGCGACACTGTAGCGATCGACATCGTTGTCGGTATCCCTGCAGCGTCGCTTAGTGTGAAGGTACCTTTAGATGTACACACCTGGGAGTCAGGACCGAAGCTGATTGAACAACTCAGAGAGTGGGAAAAAGGCAGGTTGGCCGGCCCTCAGCTTACATGACATGAGCCAGGACAAGACAGAGTCTTTAGAGAAGTTTCATGGCAGAGTAATGCAAGTTTTCCAAGACTTGGGTTTCACCATTCATGACCAGATACACAGGCAAATGTTGGCACAGGCCTTTGTGCATGGACTAAGGAAGCCAATCAGGAAACCATTGATAGTGGCCAGACTCGAGTACAGGTCAATACCAATGTACACCATGCTCACAGTAGCCAAAGGGATTGAGTCTCAACCAGGAGTGCGGAAGACAGCCCCCTCTTATGGTGATCATTGACCTGGAAGAGCAACCACCCTACAAAGACAGAAGTGTCAAGTGTTACAACTGTGGCAAGTTTGGCCATTTCCAGTGCAGAGCATCCACACAACCCAAAAGTTGGCCCAGAGAAACAAGTTAAGGAAGAAGTACAGAAATCGGTGAAGAGCTCCGCCCATAGGACAGGGGCAAGCCAGATCCACAAGACACCACACTCCTGACATGCAAAACGCCAGTGGTGGGACAAATACCTCAAATTACACTAAAAGTGGATGGGGTTGTAAGATCTTTTCTTGTGGACACAAGTGCAGCAAGAAGTGTGATGAGACATGTGGAACTCCCCGACTCCACCTGCCTATCAGAATCCTCTGTGTTTTGCATGGGGATTGATGGTGAAATCAGACATTCCCAGCTTACAAAGCCCTTGAGCATGTGGACTCAGCCAGGACATTCTATTATGTCCCAATTCGTGGGATCAAGGACCTGTCCATTCAACCTGCTGCGAGCGGACCTATTGCAGAAGCTGAAGGCGACCATAGTGTTCCAGGAAGATGGGACCATGATACTTTCTTCACCCCTGACCCAAGAAGAATCAATCATGCTGACGGCCCTACAACAACCTTAAACAACCGATGTGGGTCTACCCAAGAAGGTATTGGACATAGTACCAGAAAGTCTATGGTCAAAGGGACCTCAGGACGTGGGAAAACTTCAAGTTGCCCCAGTACGGGTGTCGCTCAAGCCAGGTACCCCGTACCCTCGTAAGGCCCAGTATCCCCTGTCCATCGCCCAGAGTCAAGCTGTCGCTGACCAACTGAAGGTCTACCTGTAAATAGGAATCATTATCCCTTGCACATCGCCTTGCAATACCCCGCTTTTCCCGTTCAAGAAAAAGAAATGTAAAAGGAGAGCCAGCCAAGTTCAGAATGGTGCATGACCTGAGGGTTGTGAACGAGGCTACGGTATTTAAAACCCCAATTGTGCCAAATCCGCACATTCTGCTCTCAAATGTGCCGGCTTCAACAAAAGTGTTCACAGTGATCGACCTGGCCAATGCTTTCTTCAGTGTTCCCCTTCACCCAGACAATCAGTACCTGTTCAACTTCACGCACTAGGGGGCACAATACACATGGACAGTGATGCCTCAGGGGGCCCAGAGCAGCCCTTCACAGTTCACCAAAGCAATGTCCTCCATCTTTGCCAACTGGATTACAGAACATGCGGAGGTCACTCTACTACAATACGTGGATGATCTTCTCCTTTGTGCAGCTGATATCGATACCTGCACAGCCCATTGCTTGTCTCTTCTACTCTACCTGGCAGAGCAGAAATGCAAGGTCTCGAAAAACAAAGCCCAGTGGAGTCAGAAGCTTGTTACGTTCCTGCGACACTGTATTGCTCACCAGACGAAACACCTGACAGATGACCGGAAGACCACAGTGGAGAAGATGGCTCCCCCAACAACTCCAAAGATGCTACAGGCCTTCCTTGGTCTAGTTTCGTATTGCAGAACGAACTTGGATCCTTGATGCCTTAGTCTTAATGCAGCCTCCATACGATTGCATCAATGCAACCCTGTTCCTTCTCTTGGATGTGGCCTTCAACTTGTTCAGGAAACTGAAAGATTCCATAGTCTCATTGCCAGCACTAGGTCTACCTGACTACGAGAAGCCATCTCTTCTATACCTGATGAAAAAAGAAGGCCATGCCACCAGAGTCCTGACGCAGTTTCATGGGAGAAAGCAGAGACCTCTAGGCTACTTTTCAGCTCACCTGGATCCAGTTGCAATGGGAGCCCCCGCCTGCATGAGGGCAGTACTTCCAGCACATGCCCTCCTGGACAACACTGCTGACATCATTCTTGGACATCCACTGGAGATCCTGGCTCGGCACGACATCTCAGCAATCCTCAACCAAACCCAGCCAAAACATCTCTCCACGTCCAGGCATCTTCGCCTCTAGTGCTCTCTGCTCTTGTTTGTCTGACAATGTCACCATCTCCAGATGCACAGTCTTCAACCCAGCCACTCTACTCCCACTCCCAAGGAGGGATGCGGATAAGGACTCTTCAGATCAAAATCTGCATGATACCTTTCACAAGGATCTGGATTTGCTCCAGACCGATGACCATGATTGCTTCAGAATCATGCAACAGAAACAGGATTACCCAGTGTGGCGGATGAGCCACTGACCAACCCAGAGTTGATCCTCTATGTAGATGGCTCCAGATTTGCAGATGATGAAGGAAGATGTCACACGGGATGTACAGTTACTGGCAATCAAGAAATCCTATGGTCCAGAAGTCTGCCGCTTAGCCTGTCAGCCAAGGAAGCAGATCTGATAGCGCTGACGAAGACCTGTCAGATTGCGAATGGCAAAACTGTGAGCATATATACCAATTCAAGGTACTTACATGACATAGCACACAACTATGGACCTATCTGGGCTGCGAGGGACTTCATTACAGCACGCGGAACAACCGTGAAGCATCATGGAGCCATCAGAGACCTGCTGGATGCACTCCAACTTCCAAAAATGGTGGCAATATTAAAAGTCAAAGCACATGGAAAACTGAACACAAAAGAGGCAAAGGGCAATAACATGGCTGATATGGCAACCAAAGAAGCAGCCAAAGGAAGACAATATGGAGAAGTGGGAGAGGTCGTACAGTCGGACGGCTACTACATGACGACTGAAAACAAGAAACCTGACAAAATGACATCCTGGGATCTGTTCAAGAAGTTGCAGGACCAGGCTCCGAAGGAGGAGAAGGAAAGCTGGATGGGGAAGGGAGCAAGACACGAAGAAGGAAGGGTATACGCAATGGACTACAAACCCTGTTTGCCCTGATGCATGTACCCTATGGTGGTTCAATGGGCACATGGGCCCACACACAGATCAAAGACATAGATGAATGACCTAATCGGAGCTTACTGGTTCGCTCCAGGGATCTCCACCCTAACAGCTAAATTCAGTAGCAGCTGTTTGACCTGCGGCAAATGAACCCTGGAAGAATGGAGAAAGTTCCCACACATCATCTTGCCAGACCACTGTACCCCTTCCAAAGGATCCAGATCAACCACATCTAGTTGCCGCCAAGTGGAGGTTTTGAATACGCCCTTGTGGTTGTGGATGTGTTCTCAGGATGGCCAGAAGCTTTCCCAGCAAGAAACCAGTCGGCAAAGACTACTGCAAAGAAGCAACTCTCAGAAATATTGTGCAGATATGGGGTTCCAGAAGTGATAGAGAGAGGTCAGGGACCCACTTTCACAGCAAACCTAACACAAGAGGTCTGGTCAGCAGTAGGGTCAGATTTAGGCCCACACACTCCCTATCTTCCCCAAAGTAGTGGGAAATTGGAAAGACTAAATGGGACACTCAAGAACAGGATGTTGAAAGTTGCCAAAGAGACAAACCCTCTACCCCAACACATGTTTCGTGTATTCTACTTCAGGGGTTGTGTGTGGGTCAGGAGACTGGGTATAGGTGAAAAAGTTTGTAAGGAGAACACCACTCGATCCCAGATTTGATGGTCCTTTCCAAGTGCCGCTGATGACACCAACCTCTGTGAAACTGGAGGGAAGACCCACTTGGATCCACACATCGCACTGCAAGAAAGCTCCCATACCAGAAGATACACCAAAGCCAGAATGATGTTGTGGATGCCCTGCCTGACAGGATAGATGACCTACCTGATAAAGAATACACACCGCTCACTACACATGCTGTTGACTAAGAGACTATAATTACAATGCCATGAACCCCCGTTAGGCTGACATAAACTGATATAAACCAGGCAGACTGGGGCATTCCAGGCAAAAGCGGAACAACACCAGACCACCAGATATACTAAGTAATGATCAGATGTCTCAACTTTGCCCTAGATGCAGAAAAAGGAGACAGTTACACTTTAGTTGCTTAATCAGCATTCATATGTGCATTAATCACAATATTCCATATATATTTAGATAACCAATAACAGAGGAGCTTGACAATATGGTAATTAACTAACCACCCCCTTTCTATATGCAATTATAAAGCCATATAGAATCCAATAGTATGCCCCTAAACTAACACATAGTAAGGGACATAAAGCAATAACCACTGTTATCAATGTGTTTGTTTAAAAATAACAATTTATTGAAAAATATTAAAAAACATAAATATAGTCCACAAAATTCAAACAGGTGCCTTTTCGTGTGAGGGAAGCAGTATTAGTCACCGCAGATATAATGTCAACAACAATTGTCCAAATAGCTTTAGCTGGATAGTGTTCAATCATATACAGCAGGTTTATCCACCTTTTAAATGTATGGGTTAAATTACCGCACTACCTAATCTAAATTGAGGCAAACTGACAAAAACAGAGGTACAAGTGCCTATGTTAAATACACAGTATAAGCCATAGCATAACATAGTGCAGATAAAAGTTTGTAAAAGAGGCAGATTTACCTATAGCAATGCGTATTCAAGCATGGAGTCCAGCCAGTTATTGCGGACCTGATAGTGTTTCCCTCCACCCCAACGCACGTTTCATGTATTCTTCCTCAGACCCACACACACACCCTAAAGAAGAATATACGAAACAACCCTTCTCAGTCACAGGTGTGACTGAACCAGAGATGGACCCAGAGCAGGTCCCAGAGGGTTCCCGTAGGGAAGGGACCCTGACGTCGCTTCTGGCTGCCCCTAGCCAGGAGTTACAGGACGCTTGCACTCAGATGCGAGACTGGAGAATTTGAGACACCTGGCCAAGACACCCACCTCTGTGACTGATAAGGAGCGGGTGTTCTGGAAACGAGGGAGGTTGTACCGGGAGACAGTACCTAGAAAATCGCAAAAGGTGTGGTTGAGGGAAAGACAGCTGGTCGTCCCACAGCAATTCCGGAGTGAGTTGCGGATTGCCCATGAGATCCCGCTCGCTGGACACTTGGGGATCAGCAAAGCTAAGGCACAGCTGTCGCAACACTTCTATTGGCCCAAGATGGGTACAGAGGTGTCAAACTACTGCAGCTCCTGTATCACCTGCCAAAGAGTGGGAAAGGCGGGGCCTGCTCTTAAGGCTCCCCTGATCCCTTTGGCAATGATAGAGGAGCCTTTCCGGAGGATCGCGGTGGACATTGTGTGCCCGCTGGCCGTCCCCAGCAGCTTTGGAAAGCAATACATCCTTACTGTGGTGGACTACGCTACCCGGTACTCAGAGGCAGTGGCTCAGTCCTCAACTAGGGCAGATAAGGTGGAAGATGCACTGTTAGCTTTCTTTTCATGGGTAAGATTTCCCAGGGAGATGCGTACCGATCAAGGGACCCAATTCATGTCTCGCCTAATGGAGGCTCTCTGTAAAGAGAATGCAGGTGAGGCGTCTGGTATCGAGTGTGTATCACCCACAAACCAATGGCTTCTGTGAGCGCTTCAATGGTACCCTCATACAGATGCTACACATGCTGGTTGAGACCCAAGGATGCGACTGGGAGCGGTACCTCACACACCTGTCATTCGCTTACCGAGAGGTTCCGCAGGCCTCGACGGGGTTCTCCCCCTTCGCACTCCTGTATGGCAGGCGAGTCCGGGGACCCCTTGGGTTGGTAAGGGAATCCTGAGATGAGGAGCAGAACCCTTCTGAAGTGTCTATAGTGGAGTATGTCATGTGCTTCCATGACAAAATGCAGACCTTGAAGCAGTTGGTGCATGACAACATGACTCACTGGTACGACCAGAACGCCCGGAAGCAAACCTACTACGTGGGTCAAAAGGTGTGGGTGCTGGTCCCTGTACCAAAGAATAAGCTTCAGGCCGCCTGGGAAGGCCCATACGTTGTCCACCAACAGCTCAACCCAGTCACCTATGGGGGTCACGCTTGACCACACTCGGGGTAGGCAAAAGGCCTTTCACGTCAACATGATGAAGGCTCATCACGAATGTGAACCTTACGTCCTACCGGTCTGAAGCCTGCCGGAAGACAGGGAGGAAGACCCCCTCCTGGACATGCTGGCTCAATCCAATGCCGGTGGGTCCATCGAAGACGTGGAGGTAAGCGCCTCACTAACCGAACCCCAGCGGTCGCAGTTGCGGACCAAGCTGGAACCCTTCCGAGCAATTCCAACCGACCTGGAAGGACTGAGTTAGCGGTCCACGAGGTGGACACCGGGAATAATGCCCCACTATGGCGAACACCCTATCGGATCTAAAACGAGGAGTGTTGTGAATTCTGTGGCTGAATTCACTCCTGTGGTCACAAGTGGTACTGCAGCTTCTGAGCTTCTTCCCTCAGGTGTTCTGGTGAGCTCGTTAACTGCTTCGTTACTTAACTCCGCCTGATGCTGCTATCCCTGCTCCTTGTCAATGTTCCAGTGTTGGATCTGAGCTTCTACTGCTTGCTCCTGCGACCTGCTGCTCTGTATAGCTAAGTGCTTTTTTGCTATTTTGTTGCTTTTTTTCTGTCCAGCTTGTCTTTTGTTTTGCTGGTAGCTCTGAGAAGCAAAGGGTGTACCGCCGTGCCGTTAGTTCGGCACGGTGGGTCTTTTTTGCCCCCTTTGCGTGGTTTTTGCTTTAGGGTTTTTTGTAGACTGCAAAGTTCGCTTTACTATCCTCGCTCTGTCTAAGATTATCGGGCCCCACTTTGCTGAATCTATTTCATCCCTACGTTTTGTCTTTTCATCTTACTCACAGTCATTATATGTGGGGGGTTGCCTTTTCCTTTGGGGTATTTCTCTGGGGGCAAGTCAGGCCTATTTTTCTATCTTCAGGCTAGCTAGTTTCTTAGGCTGTGCCGAGTTGCATAGGTAGTTGCTAGGCGCAATCCACAGCCGCTTTTAGTTGTGTTTAGGATAGGTAGGTGTGCAGTCTACAGAGTTTCCACGTCTCAGAGCTCGTTCTTTGTTTTTGGGTATTTGTCAGATCACTGTGTGCGCTCTGATTGCTTGGCACACTGTGTCTCTGGATTGCCTTCATTACACCTTTCATTAGCAGACATAACAGAGGAGCAGCAGGTTATGCGCCAGGAGATCGATGAGATGATACAGCTGGGGGTGATTCAAACGTCAAAGAGCTAATGGGCCTCACCTGTAGTTCTCGTGCCAAAGAAGGATCGGACCATCCGGTTCTGCGCGGACCACAGGGGGCTCAATGCCATCACAGCCTCTGACGCGCACCCAATACCGTGCATCAAGAAGCTGCTTGAGAGGTTAGCTGGTGCAAAATATCTCACCATAATGGATCTGAGTCGAGGATACTGGCATATACCCTTCAGACTGTATGAGTCCACGGTCATGCCCTTCGGCATGAAGAATGCCTCTGCCACTTTCCAGCGGATGGTCAACCACCTGCTTCAGGGACTGGAGAAGTACGCGGTGGCATACCTGGATGACATTGCCAGCTTCAGTTCCTCCTGGGGTAAACACCTGAGGCCTTGAGGATGTGCTCAGGCGAAGTCACCAAGCCGGTCTGACCATCAAGCTGGGAAAGTGCTAGATGGGCATGAGGGAGGTACACTACCTGGGGCAGCGGGTAGGTGGGGGCTACATCAAGCCAGAGCCTGGGAAAGTGGACGCGATCGTGTACTGGCCCACACTCAGGACCAAGAAACAGGTGATGTCCTTCTTGGGCACTGCAGAATACTATAGGCACTTTGTACAGCACTATAGTAGCCTGGCAAAACCCTTGACGGACCTCACCGGGAAGAAGCTACCCCACATAGACAACTGGACAACGGCTGTGAGGGGGCCTTCCAGGCGTTGAAAACAGCACTGTGCAATGCTCCTGTGTTTGAAGCAGTCAACAGCAGTCGACCGTTCTTGGTGCAGACCAACGTCAGTGAGTTTGGCCTCGGTGCTGTGCTCAGCCAGGTCAACTCGGGGAACCGTGTTGTACCTGAGCCGGAAACTTCTGCCGATGGAAGTGGCTTATTCCACCATCGAGAGGGACTGCCTGGCCATAGTCTGGGCCCTGCAACGGTTGCAGCTCTACTTGTACGATCGCACCTTCACTGTTGTGACCGACCACAACCTTCTGTGCTGGCTACAAGCCAGGTGTGGAATCAATGGAAGGTTGCTACGCTGGAGCCTTGCCCCCCAGCAGTATAACTTTACAATCAAACACAAAATGGGCAGGGAGCATGGCAATGCAGAGGGGTTGTCCAGCCAGGGTGAACCTGTTGAGGTGTGCATGGAGGAGTACGGAGAGGTTCTGCCTCCGTAGCGCAGTCCAAAAGAGGAAGGTGTCACGATACTGCCAAAAATGTCATATTGTGAGTTTAGTTTCAGAAGGTTACATGGCTTTCTACACACACACTGCAGCTTTGTTCCCCCTTTCTCCCCTCTGCATTAGTTCATACCACAAACAAAGCCCTATGGCAGAGACACTGTGCAACATGATACTAATGTATGAGCAGGGTGTGGCTTTTAAACTGCAGGTGACCAATCCCGTAAAGCCACTCGTTTTCCCCTCCCCTTGCCCAGGAATGCCTTTGTCTAGGGGCTTGCAAAAACGTAAATAACTGGGAAAAGAGTGCATATCATTACTCAGCCAACTTAGTGATGTCAAGACAGAGGGCATATCTTCACCCCTGCTGAGATGGGAGTTAGTTTTTCAGAGTTGGTCCAGGAAGCGAGCTAACTCTGCTATCTTCTGAGCACATGGCCGCCATGCTGATATGAAATGATCTGAATGACCTGTAAGTGTTCTCTATTCCATTTTAATCTTATTTTTTTTGTAATCTGCAATGTACACTTGATTTTGTCTTCTTTGTAATATATTTTCTACTTTGTAAACACTGCCTAACTTTTTATGGAGTAAAATATATAATTTACTAGCTGTCCATTCCTGCTCTATGAATGAACGCTACCTCTGAAGTGAATCTCGCTACTGATTTGGGTTGGCTCCAGACCCGTTAACCTTTGGTGGAATCGTAGCTGGTGGCAGCATACTTTGTTCTGTGCGAGTAGGAATCTTTGTAGCGATGGTGGCATTGATAATTATTGTTCCCGAATGCATGGGAGTATTTGTATTGCTCTCACTGCAGTGTGGATGGCGACTAATTACGCTAAGTGTAGTACATAATCTGACCTAAGGGTAAAGGGGGTGCCAGAGAGCTGCAAGTTCCAAAACGGAACTGGGATATATGTTGTGAATTCTGCTCTTGGGCTCCCTCCGGTGGTTGTTGATGGTAATGCAGTTATTCCTGAGCAGCAGTCTTGGACAGGTGTTTCTGCTAATTGCCCCCTGACGAAGAAATAATCGAAACGCGCGTCGGGGTGCTCTGTGCTTGGGCCCGCAGGACCAGCAGGTATATATACGCCGAGCATTTGGTATATTCCCACATATCTTACAGCGGATATTGGTGCGCGTGTTTTTGATATTATTGTGCAGTGGAGGACACTCGGCACATAGTAGACTTTGTCTCTTTTCATACGCAATTTTGCACGTAAAACTTATGGTTACACCTATTTGCACACTGTTCTATTGAGGACACGTTTGTACACAATTATTTATTATATTAGTTCCAGCACTTTTTTTACTTGCACCACTACCTCCCTTGTATGCACACAATAACCTTTTTTATACATGCGCTTATAATCAGATTGTGGGACTGCTTTTAGATATATATTTTCATCGTATATTTTTACCTGTATACCTGTGTGTATTTATTCCCCAAGCTTATGCACTTTTGTGTTAATGTTGCCATACTATTATAAATAAAGGCTTTTTATCTGATTTACCCTCTTGTGGCCTTTTATATATATATAAGTATATTTCTTTGTTTTATGTATATACATATATTTGTTTACTAGTATTGGGAATCCTTTTGTTAGTTTTTTGATATTTTTAATTGCAATTCGGACTGGGGTGTTTAGCTGTGCAGGACTCATTAGTTCTTGCCAGTAGTCAATGTTCCTTTGGAGGTGTTGGTCCTCTGCCTGGCCTCTCCTGCTTGCTGCCAATTCAGCTAAGGTAAGTGTTTGCTTCATTTTTTAGACACACTGCTGTGTGTTTATTTTCTGTGCTTATCTTGTTTCTATTTATGTTCCTGCTAGACTGTGCCTGATGTTTTTCTCAGTCTAGTTGGACTCGCTGGAGTCGCAGATATACTCTCCACATCTTTAGTTAGGTGGTGGAGTTTTTGTATTTTTCTGCTGTGGATATTTTGTAGTGTTTTATGCTGACCGCATAGTATCCTGTACTTTCCTTTCCTATCTAGGTAGAAGTGGCCTCTTTTGCTTATCCCTGTTTTCTGTCTGCGTGTGTCTTTTCCTCTCCTACTCACAGTCATTATTTGTGGGGGGTTACCTATCCTTTGGGGAACTACTCTGAGGCAAAAGAGTTTTCCTATTTCCATCTTTAGGATTATTTAGTCCTTAGGCTGTCTCCAGGTGTCTAGGTCTGGTTAGGCACACCCCACGGCTACTTCTAGTTGCTGTGATAGGATCAGGGTTTGCGGTCAGTAAAGTTACCACTGCTCCACCGAAGGTCATTTCATGCTGCTCCAAGGCCACCTGATCATAACAGATATAGATAAATCCCCTTCAGAAGGAGCCAGGGGCAATCAAACAACCCAGGTTCGTGACAAATTGGTGTGAATAGTGGGGACGATAAAGATATCCTCCCCGGGATCCCTGACAAATTATTGGCAGCACGGTGTGAAGCGTGAAAACCCACTGTTGGATGTCTGTTTCTGTAATGGTGACTGGTTCTTGCTCTAGGTGGTTGCTGTGTTTCATTCTCAGATATTGCAGCTACACTGCAGTGGTGTTATGTTTTTTACACTTTGGATGGCTCTTTGGATAACAGGGCATTTACCTTCTTGGCCTCCGCTTCCCTAATGTATCTCCTTAGTCTTGTAGTGAGTCCTGTGAGCCTTTGTTTAGCAGTCTCTTCAGTTGGGGTTAGGCCTTTGTACTTGACCAGCTTGGTCTTATTCAGGATCTTTACACAATTCTGTATTTCTGATAGTTGGCTGATTTCCCTTCATGGCACCTTGATCTTTGTCTACAGTCTTCTTTTCCAAGGGGAGCACAAACTTCTTTTGTTCTTGCTGTTTGTATGGCGAAAGATTTCCATGAATGCTGAGGCAGTAACATAGATCAGGTTCTTAGTTTGAGTTACTAAACGCGGCACAAGTATTGCCGGCTTCTATCATATCTTTTACCGAATGTTACTGACTTTATCCGATCTTAAGAAAAAGGCTGGTGTTACCGATCATGAAACAGAATGTACCATAATTGTGATCATCTCTAATTATGGCCATCACAACCTGCTACACAAAATAACCCCCCCCCCCCCACTCAGTATGGAGGCATTTACAGTCCACCACAACCCCAGTATAATGGCCCCCACCAGCCACACATTCAGTATGAGAGTCCGAACAGCTCTTCTCTTAATATGATGCCCCCACAATTCCTGATATTTGATAAAAACCTCACACACTACTCAGCCAACCCGGTTCCTGAGGAGCGCTGCTCTGGTCTGTGTGGTGTGAGTACTGAGGCTCCGCACTACAGGTGTGATGTAGTGACGTCATTGTGCCTGCAGTGCACGGAGTCTCAGATTCAGAAGTGAAGGCTGAATGGTGGATCAGGAGCTTTCCACTCCCTGATTCACTAATCTATTCAGTGGTATCACCATCATGGGAATGTGGATATCGCTGACATTGTGATGATGGGAAGGAGAGGGTGACCAATACCGCACCCCACCGAGCCCTGTCAATTCATAGGCATCATAGCAACCGAGTGGTCTACCTTTATGGATGATACACTCCTGCCTATCCAACTATCGTATGGTAAATATCTCATAGATCCTGGGTTCATTAGTATCTGCACCAAGAATGAGGCTAAGCGAGTATTTATTAACTGTCGGTGGTCAGAGGTAGTCAGTGAGGTGGATGGTACCATATTGTGCATGTAGGGGGCAGTACTGTGGGAACATTAGAAAGTGGGGGGATGGCAGTACTGTGGGGATATTATACTGTGTGTGAGGGGGATGCCAGTCCGGTGGAAACATTATACTGTGTGTGGGGGATATGGCAGTATTATGAGAACATTATACTGTGTGTGGGGATATGGCGGTACTATGAGAACATTATACTGTGTGTGGGGGTATGGCGGTACTGTAGGAACATTATACTGTGTGGGGGTACGGAGATACTATGAGAACATTATACTGTGTGTGGGGATATGGCGGTACTATGAGAACATTATACTGTGTGTGGGGGTATGGCGGAACTATGAGTACATTATACTGTGTGTGGGGGTATGGCGGTACTGTAGGAACATTATACTGTGTGGGGGTACGGCGATACTATGAGAACATTATACTGTGTGTGGGGATATGGCGGTACTATGAGAACATTATACTGTGTGTGGGGGTATGGCGGTACTGTAGGAACATTATACTGTGTGGGGGTATGGCGGTACTATGAGAACATTATACTGTGTGTGGGGGTATGGCGGTACTATGAGAACATTATACTGTGTGTGGGGGTATGGCGGTACTGTAGGAACATTATACTGTGTGGGGGGGTATGGCGGTACTGTGAGAACATTATACTGTGTGTGGGGGTATGGCGGTACTATGAGAACATTATACTGTGTGTGTGGGTATGGCGGTACTATGAGAACATTATACTGTGTGGGGGGGTATGGCGGTACTGTAGGAACATTATACTGTGTGGGGGTATGGCGGTACTATGAGAACATTATACTGTGTGTGGGGGTATGGCGGTACTATGAGAACATTATACTGTGTGTGGGGGTATGGCGGTACTATGAGAACATTATACTGTGTGTGGGGGTATGGCGGTACTATGAGAACATTATACTGTGTGTGGGGGTATGGCGGTACTGTAGGAACATTATACTGTGTGGGGGTATGGCGGTACTATGAGAACATTATACTGTGTGTGGGGGTATGGCGGTACTATGAGAACATTATACTGTGTGTGGGGGTATGGCGGTACTGTAGGAACATTATACTGTGTGGGGGGATGGCGGTACTATGAGAACATTATACTGTGTGTGGGGGTATGGCGGTACTGTAGGAACATTATACTGTGTGGGGGGGTATGGCGGTACTGTGAGAACATTATACTGTGTGTGGGGGTATGGCGGTACTATGAGAACATTATACTGTGTGTGTGGGTATGGCGGTACTATGAGAACATTATACTGTGTGTGGGGGTATGGCGGTACTGTAGGAACATTATACTGTGTGGGGGTATGGCGGTACTATGAGAACATTATACTGGGTGTGGGGGTATGGCGGTACTATGAGAACATTATACTGTGTGTGGGGTTATAGCGGTACTATGAGAACATTATACTGTGTGTGGGGGTATGGCGGTACTATGACCACATTATACTGTGTGTGGGGGTATGGCGGTACTATGAGAACATTATACTGTGTGTGGAGGTATGGCGATACTATGAGCACTTTATACTGTGTGTGGTGGGATGGAGGTACTGTAGGAACATTATACTGTGTGTGGGATGGTGGTACTATGAGAACATTATACTGTGGGGGGATATGGCGGTACTATGAGAATATTATACTGTGTGGAGGTATGGCGGTACTATGAGAACATTATACTGTGTGGGGGGTATGGCGGTACTATGAGAACATTATACTGTGTGGGGGTATGGCGGTACTATGAGAACATTATACTGTGTGTGGAGGTATGGTGGTACTATGAGAACAATATACTGTGTGTGGGGGTATGGTGGTACTGTAGAAACATTATACTGTGTGTGGGGGTATGGTGGTACTGTAGGAACATTATACTGTGTGTGGGGGTATGGCAGTACTATGAGAACATTATACTGTGTGGGGGGGTATGGTGGTACTATGAGAACATTATACTGTGTGTGGGGGTATGGCAGTACTATGAGAACATTATACTGTGTGTGGGGGTATGGTGGTACTATGAGAACATTATACTGTGAGTGGCGGTATGGAGGTACTATGAGAACATTATACTGTGTGGGGGTATGGCGGTACTCTGAGAACATTATACTGTGTGTGGGTATGGCGGTACTATGAGAACATTATACTGTGTGTGGGGGTATGGCGGTACTATGAGAACATTATACTGTGTGGGGGTATGGCGGCACTATGAGAACATTATACTGTGTGTGGGGGTATGGCGGTACTATGAGAACATTATACTGTGTGTGGGGGTATGGAGGTACTGTAGGAACATTATACTGTGTGGGGGGTATGGCGGTACTGTGAGAACATTATACTGTGTGTGTGGGTATGGGGGTACTGTAGGAACATTATACTGTGTGGGGGTATGGCGGTACTATGAGATCATTATACTGTGTGTGGGGGTATGGCGGTACTATGAGAACATTATACTGTGTGTGGGGTTATGGCGGTAATATGAGAACATTATACTGTGTGTGGGGGTATGGCGGTACTATGAGCACATTATACTGTGTGTGGGGGTATGGCGGTACTATGAGAACATCATACTGTGTGTGGAGGTATGGCGGTACTATGAGCACTTTATACTGCGTGTGGTGGGATGGAGGTACTGTAGGAACATTATACTGTGTGTGGGATGGTGGTACTATGAGAACATTATACTGTGGGGGGGTATGGCGGTACTATGAGAATATTATACTGTGTGTGGGGGTATGGCGGTACTGTAGGAACATTATACTGTGTGTGGGGGTATGGCGGTACTGTAGGAACATTATACTGTGTGTGGGGGTATGGCGGTACTATGAGAACATTATACTGTGTGTGGGGGTATGGCAGTACTATGGGAACATTATACTGTGTGTGGGGGTATGGTGGTACTATGAGAACATTATACTGTGTGTGGGGGTATGGCGGTACTATGAGAATATTATACTGTGTGGGGGTATGGCGGTACTATGAGAACATTATACTGTGTGTGGGGGTATGGCGGTACTATGAGAACATTATACTGGGTGTGGGGGTATGGCGGTACTTTGAGAACATTATACTGGTTGTAGGGGTATGGCGGTACTATGAGAACATTATACTGTGTGTGGGGGTATGGCGGTACTATGAGAACATTATACTGTGTGTGGGGTTATGGCGGTAATATGAGAACATTATACTGTGTGTGGGGGTATGGCGGTACTATGAGCACATTATACTGTGTGTGGGGGTATGGCGGTACTATGAGAACATCATACTGTGTGTGGAGGTATGGCGGTACTATGAGCACTTTATACTGCGTGTGGTGGGATGGAGGTACTGTAGGAACATTATACTGTGTGTGGGATGGTGGTACTATGAGAACATTATACTGTGGGGGGGTATGGCGGTACTATGAGAATATTATACTGTGTGTGGGGGTATGGCGGTACTGTAGGAACATTATACTGTGTGTGGGGGTATGGCGGTACTGTAGGAACATTATACTGTGTGTGGGGGTATGGCGGTACTATGAGAACATTATACTGTGTGTGGGGGTATGGCAGTACTATGGGAACATTATACTGTGTGTGGGGGTATGGTGGTACTATGAGAACATTATACTGTGTGTGGCGGTATGGCGGTACTATGAGAACATTATACTGTGTGTGGGGGTATGGCGGTACTATGAGAACATTATACTGGGTGTGGGGGTATGGCGGTACTATGAGAACATTATACTGTGTGGGGGTATGGCGGTACTATGAGAACATTATACTGGGTGTGGGGGGTATGGCGGTACTATGAGAACATTATACTGTGTGTGGGGGTATGGCGGTACTATGAGAACATTATACTGTGTGTGGGGGTATGGTGGTACTATGAGAACATTATACTGTGTGTGGGGGTATGGCGGTACTATGAGAATATTATACTGTGTGGGGGTATGGCGGTACTATGAGAACATTATACTGTGTGTGGGGGTATGGCGGTACTATGAGAACATTATACTGGGTGTGGGGGTATGGCGGTACTTTGAGAACATTATACTGGTTGTAGGGGTATGGCGGTACTATGAGAACATTATACTGTGTGTGGGGGTATGGCGGTACTATGAGAACATTATACTGTGTGTGGGGTTATGGCGGTAATATGAGAACATTATACTGTGTGTGGGGGTATGGCGGTACTATGAGCACATTATACTGTGTGTGGGGGTATGGCGGTACTATGAGAACATCATACTGTGTGTGGAGGTATGGCGGTACTATGAGCACTTTATACTGCGTGTGGTGGGATGGAGGTACTGTAGGAACATTATACTGTGTGTGGGATGGTGGTACTATGAGAACATTATACTGTGGGGGGGTATGGCGGTACTATGAGAATATTATACTGTGTGTGGGGGTATGGCGGTACTGTAGGAACATTATACTGTGTGTGGGGGTATGGCGGTACTGTAGGAACATTATACTGTGTGTGGGGGTATGGCGGTACTATGAGAACATTATACTGTGTGTGGGGGTATGGCAGTACTATGGGAACATTATACTGTGTGTGGGGGTATGGTGGTACTATGAGAACATTATACTGTGTGTGGCGGTATGGCGGTACTATGAGAACATTATACTGTGTGTGGGGGTATGGCGGTACTATGAGAACATTATACTGGGTGTGGGGGTATGGCGGTACTATGAGAACATTATACTGTGTGGGGGTATGGCGGTACTATGAGAACATTATACTGGGTGTGGGGGGTATGGCGGTACTATGAGAACATTATACTGTGTGTGGGGGTATGGCGGTACTATGAGAACATTATACTGTGTGTGGGGGTATGGTGGTACTATGAGAACATTATACTGTGTGTGGGGGTATGGCGGTACTATGAGAATATTATACTGTGTGGGGGTATGGCGGTACTATGAGAACATTATACTGTGTGTGGGGGTATGGCGGTACTATGAGAACATTATACTGGGTGTGGGGGTATGGCGGTACTTTGAGAACATTATACTGGTTGTAGGGGTATGGCGGTACTATGAGAACATTATACTGTGTGTGGGGGTATGGCGGTACTATGAGAACATTATACTGGTTGTAGGGGTATGGCGGTACTATGAGAACATTATACTGTGTGTGGGGGTATGGCGGTACTATGAGAACATTATACTGTGTGTGGAGATATGGCGGTACTAGGAGCACTTTATACTGTGTGTGGTGGGATGGAGGTACTGTAGGAACATTATACTGTGTGGGGGGTATGGCGATACTATGAGAACATTATACTGTGTGGGGGTATGGCGGTACTATGAGAACATTATACTGTGTGGGGGTATGGCGGTACTATGAGAACATAGTACGGTGGTGGGCAGCACGGTGGCGCAGTGGTTATCACTGCAGCCTTGCAGTGCTGGGGTCCTGGGTTCTAATCCCACCGAGGACAACATCTGCAAAGAGTTTGTATGTTCTCTCTGTGTTTGCGTGGGTTTTCTCCAGGCACTCCAGTTTCCTCCCACAATCCAAAGACATACTGATAGGGATTCTAGATTGTGAGCCCCATCGGGGACAGTGATGACAATGTGTGCAAAACTGTAAAGCGCTGCGGAATATGTTAGCGCTATATTAAAATAAAGATTATTATTACACTGTGTGGGGGGGTATGGCGGTACTATGTGAACATTATACTGTGTGTGGGGGTATGGCGGTACTATGAGAACATTATACTGTGTGTGGAGGTATGGCGGTACTATGAGAACATTATGCTGTGTGTGGGGGTATGGTGGTACTGTAGGAACATTTTACTGTGTGTGGGGTATGGCGGTACTGTAGGAACATTATACTGTGTGTGGGGGTATGGCGGTACTATGAGAACATTATACTGTGTGTGGGGGTATGGTGGTACTATGAGAACATTATACTGTGTGTGGGGGTATAGCGGTACTATGAGAACATTGTACTGTGTGGGGGTATGGCGGTACTATGAGAATATTATACTTTGTGTGGGGGTATGGCGGTACTATGAGAACATTATACTGGGTGTGGGGGTATGGCGGTACTATGAGAACATTATACTGTGTGGGGGTATGGCGGTACTATGAGAACATTATACTGGGTGTGGGGGTATGGCGGTACTATGAGAACATTATACTGTGTGGGGGTATGGCGGTACTATGAGAACATTATACTGGGTGTGGGGGTATGGCTGTACTATGAGAACATTATACTGTGTGGGGGGTATGGCGGTACTATGAGAACATTATACTGTGTGTGGGGGTATGGCGGTACTATGAGAACATTATACTGTGTGTGGGGGTATGGCGGTACTGTGGGAACATTATACTGTGTGGGGGTATGGCGGTACTATGAGAACATTATACTGTGTGTGGGGGTATGGCGGTACTGTAGGAACATTATACTGTGTGGGGGGGTATGGGTACTGTGAGAACATTATACTGTGTGTGGGGGAATGGCGGTACTATGAGAACATTATACTGTGTGTGTGGGTATGGCGGTACTAAGAGAACATTATACTGTGTGTGGGGGTATGGCGGTACTGTAGGAACATTATACTGTGTGGGGGTATGGCGGTACTATGAGAACATTATACTGGGTGTGGGGGTATGGCGGTACTATGAGAACATTATACTGTGTGTGGGGTTATGGCGGTACTATGAGAACATTATACTGTGTGTGGGGGTATGGCGGTACTATGAGCACATTATACTGTGTGTGGGGGTATGGCGGTACTATGAGAACATTATACTGTGTGTGGAGGTATGGCGGTACTATGAGCACTTTATACTGTGTGTGGTGGGATGGAGGTACTGTAGGAACATTATACTGTGTGTGGGATGGTGGTACTATGAGAACATTATACTGTGGGGGGATATGGCGGTACTATGAGAATATTATACTGTGTGGAGGTATGGTGGTACTATGAGAATATTATACTGTGTGGGGGGTATGGCGGTACTATGAGAACATTATACTGTGTGGGGGTATGGCGGTACTTTGAGAACATTATACTGTGTGGGGGTATGGCGGTACTATGAGAACATTATACTGTGTGGGGGGAATGGTGGTACTATGTGAACATTATACTGTGTGTGGGAGTATGGCGGTACTATGAGAACATTATACTGTGTGTGGAGGTATGGCGGTACTATGAGAACAATATACTGTGTGTGGGGGTATGGTGGTACTGTAGGAACATTATACTGTGTGTGGGGGTATGGCGGTACTGTAGGAACATTATACTGTGTGTGGGGGTATGGCTGTACTATGAGAACATTATACTGTGTGTGGGGGTATGGTGGTACTATGAGAACATTATACTGTGTGTGGCGGTATGGAGGTACTATGAGAACATTATACTGTGTGGGGGTATGGCGGTACTCTGAGAACATTATACTGTGTGTGGGTATGGCGGTACTATGAGAACATTATACTGGGTGTGGGGGTATGGCGGTACTATAAGAACATTATACTGTGTGGGGGTATGGCGGCACTATGAGAACATTATACTGTGTGTGGGGGTATGGCGGTACTATGAGAACATTATACTGTGTGTGGGGGTATGGCGGTACTGTAGGAACATTATACTGTGTGGGGGGTATGGCGGTACTGTGAGAACATTATACTGTGTGTGGGGGTATGGCAGTACTAAGAGAACATTATACTGTGTGTGTGGGTATGGCGGTACTATGAGAACATTATACTGTGTGTGGGGGTATGGCGGTACTATGAGCACATTATACTGTGTGTGGGGGTATGGCGGTACTATGAGAACATCATACTGTGTGTGGAGGTATGGCGGTACTATGAGCACTTTATACTGTGTGTGGTGGGATGGAGGTACTGTAGGAACATTATATTGTGTGTGGGATGGTGGTACTATGAGAACATTATACTGTGGGGGGGTATGGCGGTACTATGAGAATATTATACTGTGTGGGGGTATGGCGGTACTATGAGAACATTATACTGTGTGGGGGGTATGGCGGTACTATGAGAACATTAAACTGTGTGTGGAGGTATGGCGGTACTATGAGAACATTATAATGTGTGTGGGGGTATGGCGGTACTGTAGGAACATTATACTGTGTGTGGGGGTATGGCGGTACTGTAGGAACATTATACTGTGTGTGGGGGTATGGCGGTACTGTTGGAACATTATACTGTGTGTGGGGGTATGGCAGTACTATGAGAACATTATACTGTGTGTGGTGGTATGGTGGTACTATGAGAACATTATACTGTGTGTGGGGGTATGGCGGTACTATGAGAATATTATACTGTGTATGGGGGTATGGTGGTACTATGAGAACATTATACTGTGTGTGGGGGTATGGCGGTACTATGAGAATATTATACTGTGTGGGGGTATGGCGGTACTATGAGAACATTATACTGTGTGTGGGGGTATGGCGGTACTATGAGAACATTATACTGGGTGTGGGGGTATGGCGGTTCTATGAGAACATTATACTGTGTGGGGGTATGGCGGTACTATGAGAACATTATACTGGTTGTAGGGGTATGGCGGTACTATGAGAACATTATACTGTGTGTGGGGGTATGGCGGTACTATGAGAACATTATACTGTGTGTGGAGATATGGCGGTACTAGGAGCACTTTATACTGTGTGTGGTGGGATGGAGGTACTGTAGGAACATTATACTGTGTGGGGGGTATGGCGGTACTATGAGAACATTATACTGTGTGGGGGTATGGCGGTACTATGAGAACATTATACTGTGTGGGGGTATGGCGGTACTATGAGAACATAGTACGGTGGTAGGCAGCACGGTGGCGCAGTGGTTATCACTGCAGCCTTGCAGTGCTGGGGTCCTGGGTTCTAATCCCACCGAGGACAACATCTGCAAAGAGTTTGTATGTTCTCTCTGTGTTTGCGTGGGTTTTCTCCGGGCACTCCAGTTTCCTCCCACATTCCAAAGACATACTGATAGGGATTCTAGATTGTGAGCCCCATCGGGGACAGTGATGACAATGTGTGCAAAACTGTAAAGCGCTGCGGAATATGTTAGCGCTATATAAAAATAAAGATTATTATTATACTGTGTGGGGGGGTATGGCGGTACTATGTAAACATTATACTGTGTGTGGGGGTATGGCGGTACTATGAGAACATTATACTGTGTGTGGAGGTATGGCGGTACTATGAGAACATTATACTGGGTGTGGGGGTATGGTGGTACTGTAGGAACATTATACTGTGTGGGGGGGTATGGCGGTACTGTAGGAACATTATGCTGTGTGTGGGGGTATGGCGGTACTATGAGAACATTATACTGTGTGTGGGGGTATGGTGGTACTATGAGAACATTATACTGTGTGTGGGGGTATAGCGGTACTATGAGAACATTGTACTGTGTGGGGGTATGGCGGTACTATGAGAACATTATACTGTGTGTGGGGGTATAGCGGTACTATGAGAACATTGTACTGTGTGGGGGTATGGCGGTACTATGAGAATATTATACTTTGTGTGGGGGTATGGCGGTACTATGAGAACATTATACTGGGTGTGGGGGTATGGCGGTACTATGAGAACATTATACTGTGTGGGGGTATGGCGGTACTATGAGAACATTATACTGGGTGTGGGGGTATGGCGGTACTATGAGAACATTATACTGTGTGGGGGTATGGCGGTACTATGAGAATATTATACTGTGTGTGGGGATATGGCGGTACTATGAGAACATTATACTGTGTGTGGGGGTATAGCGGTAGTGTGAAAATACCTTTTTTACGAGAGATGCCAGTACTGTGGAAACATTATACTGTGTGAGCGCCATCATATATATTACATAAGGGGTGTAAAAAGGAGAGTCATAAAAAAGACTCCTCAGGGCTGTGCTGCATTTGTAGAAAAAGACTGCTATCTGCCGTCCAGACGGGACCATGTGACATCAATGGGAAGAGGGAGAGTTTCCGGAGGGAAGAGTCTAGAGGGTGCACCTGGTCAGGAGACCTTGATGACGCAGTTACTGATATTATAAAGGCCGGAGCCCCAAAGGCAGAACAGATTTGGACCAAACAAAGGAAAGGGGTGCAGGGAAGAATCTGAGGTACCAGCTCATGGTAAAGTGCCCGAGGCAGCTGGGTGTGGGGCAGAACCCTGCTTACAGGGCATAATGGGAGCATTACACTGTGTGGGGCCAAGAAAGGGGCCCTGTACTAGGAGAACAATCCGCTCCCTCACTTCCTGTCCTCCATAGTTGGCTCGTATGTATCTATTACAGGAAACAGAACAACAACGTTATGATTCTTATAAAGTGCCAACAACAACCCCAAAAGAGTCTTAGTGCAGAAGGGGTTAATGTCCCCGCGCTCAGTAATGGGGAATCTCCACATATCTCCACCTGCAGAGCCGCACTCCACATATATGGCTGCTCTGTGCGCACAGGACCTGTGATGAGGTCACAGGAGGGAGGAGTCAGGGGTCACGTGATCCGCAGTGAAGACGCTACATGGAAACTTCTCCTCAGTCAGTGACATTTCCGCCATTATTCGCCCTCACTACTGGCACAATTACCTCGCGCCGCCTTTTCTACACAATTTTCTGTGTGGAATGTAACGTGTGATTTCTCTGGAGACAAATAGACCCCACTAGGGTTGAGCGACCTTGACTTTTTTAGAGTCGAGTCGGGTTTCGCAAAACGCGACTATCTCAAAAGTCAGGTCGAGTGAAATCGGCCGATAATGTCGTAAAGTCGGGATCGACCGAAACACGAAACCCAATGCAAGTCAATGGGGGAGCATAGTCGGCAGTGAGTGGAGGCCAGGAAAACATGTACAGTGCCTATTTTAATGGCAAAACATCCATTCTTCTTAATGAAGCTTGTCAATCTTAATTTCCCTTACAATAATAGTTAGGCATTGGAAATTGGGGGTCATTTGGCTAAAATTGTTGGGGGTAGGGCTGGTTCAAGTATTTTGTGGGCCCAGGAAATCTAGACTACGTCACGGCAGTGGAGCAGGGCGAGGTAAGTATTTAAACTTTGCAAGTTCTGTGATCCTGAGCAAGCAGGGGGGGCCCACTCGTTGGCATTGGCACAGGGCCCCTCAAAGTACGGCGGTGTGTTTGCATGGTGGGCGCGCCTCCCACCGGCAGCCACACTTTTGCGTACTATGATGGGCCCTGTGCCAGTGACATCGCCAACGAGTATGCCCCCCCCCCACCTGTTTGAAGGAACCTGCACTTTCATCTGCACCTTCCTCTTTGTCCCCGTGTAAGGTGGTATGGTATGTGGGAAGGGGAACCTGAATTTCAGCAGGGTCAGATTCTGGCTGTGTAGCGTGCAAGGGGAATGTAGTGGTCTGGGGCAATGTACCAGCAGACTCATCTATCACTGGCTGGGCAATGGGTAGGATGAGGAGGAAACACAGATATAGACCCAAAGAATAAAGTGGGCTAAATGCAGTTCAAAATTGGTAACAGGACTAACCAGGGGGCATTGCTTTGTTCAGTGGAGGACAACTGTAATGAGAGGCTGACACAGTGAGTAGGCCCAAATCAGTAAGTAGGCTAAATGCAGTTCAAAACTGGAAACAGAAGTAAACAGGCGGCACTGGTTTGTTCAGTGGAGAACAGCAAGGAGCGGCAGACACCGTTAGTAGGGCCAACAAAACAAGTAGGCCAAATGCATTGTTATATTACAAAATTTAACGAGAGCCTCAAAATTGAAGCTAAGGAAAGGCAACCTGGAGAACACCTTGGAGCGGCAGACACCGTTTCTAGAACCCAACCAAACAAGTAGGCCCACTAAAGTTTTTAAATTAAAAAACTCTTCAACGAGAGCCTGAAAATTGAAGCTCAGGAAATGCTACCAGGAGAACACCTTGGAGCGGCAGACACCGTTCGTAGGCCCTACCGAAGTAGTAGCCCCAATGCAGTTTTCAAATTCCTATAGGCTGAAAACCAGACAATTGACGCTCCGCTTTCTTCAGAGGAGGACAGCTGTATTGAGTGGCGCAGACAGACACAGTTAGTAGGCCTTAAACAAAAAATTTGGCTCAATGCAGTTTAAAAAAGGTTACAGGGGTACACAGGCAGCATTGGTGTGGTCAGCAGAGGACAATTTGAATTAGGGACTGCAGACAGACTTAGTAGGCTGTCCCCTGTGGACCATGCATTCACCACATTAACCCAGTGCGCCGTAATGGACACGTAACCTTCCGTGGACATGCCTACTGGTCCATGCGTCTGTTGTCAGGTGCACCTTTCTACTCTTAGATTGCCTGAGTGCATGGACAATGCAGACTTTTTCATGCTGGTGGAGGGCTGGGATGGCTTTTCTCGCAAAAGAAGTGTCGACTGGGTAGCTCAAACCGTGGTACAGCGTAGTTCATCTGGGCTTTATAAATATAAAATAAAGAAAAAAAGTAGGCTCTATGCACTTTCAACTAGGTTCCAGGGGTACACGGCCAGCATTGGTCTGGTCAGTGGAGGACTATTGGAAGGAGGGACCGCAGACAGGCTTAGTAGGCCTAACATAAGAAAAGTAGGCTGTAGGCACTTTAAAATAGGTTCCAGGGGTACACGGGCAGCAGTGGTGTGGTCAGTGAAGGACAATTTCTATTATGGACCGCAGAGAGACTTAGTACGCCTACAATTAAAAAAAGATGCTCTATGCAATTTAAAATATGTTCCGGGGGGGGGGCGTGGCTTGCTGGGGATCAGGAGTAGACCTGTGTTACAGGAGCTCCTGAAAAAATCCCTTATTTTGAGCGGCTGTATGCATACATTTTGGGAAGAAATCTCTTGAAACTTTATTTAAAAGACAACTTTTAAGAAGCCACAAGCAATTTCGGGACATACCGACCCCAGCAGAGGCCTTGCTGCAGGCATGTGCTCATATGACAAGAGGCTGCACTCATCGGTGCTACCAAGCCCCAGTCTTATGCCACCTAAAGGAGGATCTCTGGTCAGGCTCCCCTCCACAGCGACTCCCGTGCTGAAGCCCACAGACCTATACAGAGGAGGATCGAGGACTGCTGCTACCCTCGAAGGTAGGCCTAAAGCCGCGGTCTCGCCTGAACAAGCGAGACCGGGTGCAGGGAGAGACGCCGAAACCCCGCCCAAAACCACGCCCACGTTGTGTGGCAGGCCCACTCTCGGAGGAGGCAGCCCGGTCCCATCTGCGGGAAAGTCTCCAGGAGACCCTCTGCTACAAGCGCCCCCCGTCCACGAGTCCCCGGGGCTCTCTGCAGCGGCCGCGCATGTCGGGGCTGCCACCGGGCGCAGATCCAAAGCGGCGGCATCGCCCGGACGAGCGAGGCCAGAAGGTAGAAGAAGCGCCGAAGCTCCGCCAACTGTTCCGCCCATGGAGCACGGCGGCGCCGCCCCCAGAGGACGGAGCCGCAACCAAGCGTCGGAGATCACGGCGGGTAAGCCGGCGCTGTGTGCGGCTCACGCCGTGAAGCCCCCGACACCCACCGGGAGCAGTGGCAAGGCAGCGGCATCGCCGGGACAGAAATGACGGGGAAGCAGAAGGAGCGTCGGAGCTCCACCCAACTGCTCTGCCCATCGCTCGCGCCGACACCGCTGTGAGCAGCGGAGAATACACTGGCCCCGCTGCAGAGGAATCTCCAGGTGAGATTCAACCACGGGCGGCTCACGCTCTGCTATATAAAGGCACACTCGCTCCTGCCCCCCAGACCAACAGGTCGTCTGAAAATAGAGTGGTGCCTTTGCTTTCAACGGCGGGGAAAGGGAGCGGGAGGAGGGATGAAACCCCGCCCTCGACTCCACCCACATCTAGCAGCGGCACTATAACAATGGAAAAAATAAGACAGGCTGCTAGCCGCACTCTAAATTATGATGCCCCCGCATTTGTGCCCCAGCCCAAACGCCAGATGACAGGGAGGCACGGGGCTGAAGGGGACAAATTAACTCCTGATGACATCTCACAAATAAATCACCATCCACAAGGGGCACCTTTACAGATAACAAGCCACTGTTCTATCCAAGGGGGGGAGAAACACACCATAGAAGCTACATATTCTTTCCCCAGTGCAGAAGAAGTGAGAGACACAGAAAGACCCCCAACCGAATTATTTATTGATGATTTGATGAGTCTTCTGCAACCGTTTTAACAAAAAAAATGGAGGAACATTCACTAATGATGGACAAAATCTTGCTTTCTTTTAATCCTCCAAGCACTCGCCCACCTAGTACGGATACAGCTACCGAATCATACATAAAAGACGGATTGACATCCATTACGGATAACCTAGACTTCTCCTCGTCCTTATCTTCCTCAAGGTCTTCTCTCTATGATTCTTCTTCATCAGCACATGATACGCAACCTCTGCATACTCTTCTGATAATAATATGGAGGATTTTTCCTCCGGGAGCTATGACCTTCCCTGCACGGATCCTCCGCCGACTCCTCCTGTGTCCTCTGCCTTGTTAAAAAGTCTACAAAGAGACATAGATTCACTCAAATGTAACTTGGCATCTCTGGAAGATCATAGACGCAGAAACAACGTGAAAATCAGAGGAGTCCCGGAGTCTGTTAAACCCCCCCACCTGAAAAGCTACATCCACCAAATGATCTCTAATTTCTTTCCTGACGTCAACAAACCCAATATTATTGAAAGAATCTACCGAATTAAAAGACCTATGTCCCTTCCATCAGATGTGCCAAGAGACATTATTGTCTCCTTTTTTCCAGCCTGGGTTAGGGGCAAACTGTTTGACCTCTCCTCTGAAAAAAGCTTCTTGACTTCCCCATATGGCCACCTAACATTCTTCAGAGACTTGTCTAAAGACACTTTGAAAAAACGACGAGATTTTTCACCCGTTACACGGGAGCTCCAGAGGTCCCATTTTGCCTATTCTTGGTCGCCTTCCTCCACTCTTTTGGTGAAACTCCTGTCCGGAGTGGTACATGTCGCAACACCGGAGGAGGGTATGACCTTTCTGCAGCGACATGGTCTGATTCCTTCTAGAGCCTCCAATGGTCCTACTTGACTTTTAGTCCCGTCCTATACGTAGATTATACATCCTATTATGCTTATAAGTTCCAGTTATATCTCTTCCCAATGATTAGCCTTGATTTTAGGCCAAACTTTTCTGTTGTCCACACAAGTTACAGGAAAACGAACTTCCCCCCATTTAGTTTAGGATCGCCTTAAGGTGCTTCCAGACATGACGGGCCTATATGTACAGAAGAATTTAATGCACCTTCATTTTAACTTGTTTTTCTTACAGGTTCCTAGGCGTACATCGAAGTATTGTTTAGCTACAAATTGCTGCGTTATTCTACTTTTAATTTGAAGTCTTGATTAGCTACATAAGGCAACGTTGAACCCTGTTTACATTTCATACTGATGTATTACTTTGAAAGTTTGCTTTATTGTTAGATGCTATTATGAAGCGACGGTTATTTCGTGTATATTTATGCTACTGTATGCTAGTTGGTACATGTGCCTGTCTTGCTTCTTCCCTCAATCCCCTTAATTTTGGGGATATCTTTCCCTTCCCTTTCCCTATCTTTCCTTCACCCCTTTATCCATATTCCCATATAAAGAAAATTTCAATAAAAATTATTTGATAAAAAAAAAAAATAGGTTCCAGGGGTACACGGCCAGCATTGGTCTGGTCAGTGGAGGACTATTGGAAGGAGGGACCGCAGACAGGCTTAGTAGGCCTAACATAAGAAAAGTAGGCTGTAGGCACTTTAAAATAGGTTCCAGGGGTACACGGGCAGCAGTGGTGTGGTCAGTGAAGGACAATTTCTATTATGGACCGCAGACAGACTTAGTAGGCCTAACATAACAAAAGTAGGCTCTATGCACTTGGAATTATCTTGCAGGGGTACACAGGCAGCATTGGTGTTGTCAGCGGAGGCCGATTGTAAGGAGTGTCTGGCAGTTAGTACTCCCAAAAAATAAATAGATGTTAATGTCTCGCAATACAACAAAAACAAAAAACAAAAGGGTGGCATACTTAGGTACAGGGGTGGGCTCCTCTGCTGAGTTTCAGACCTAGTACCGTATATACTCGAGTATAAGCCGACCCGAGTATAAGCCGACCCCCCTAATTTTGCCACAAAAAACTGGGAAAACTTATTGACTCGAGTATAAGCCTAGGGTGGAAATACAGCAACTACCGGTGAATTTCAAAAATAAAAATAGATACCAATAAAAGTAAAATTAATTGAGACATCAGTAGGTTAAGTGTTTTTTTGAATATTTATTGCCCCATACAGTGCTCTGCACTGTTCATATTGCCTTCTTGCTGTGCCCCATACAGTGCTCTGCACTGTTCATATTGCCTTCTTGCTGTGACCCACAGTGCTCTGCACTGTTCATATTGCCTTCTTGCTGTGCCCCATATAGTGCTCTGCACTGTTCATATTGCCTTCTTGCTGTGTCCCACAGTGCTCTGCACTGTTCATATTGCCTTCTTGCTGTGTCCCACAGTGCTCTGCACTGTTCATATTGCCTTCTTGCTGTGCCCCACAGTGCTCTGCACTGTTCATATTGCCTTCTTGCTGTGCCCCACAGTGCTCTGCACTGTTCATATTGCCTTCTTGCTGTGTCCCACAGTGCTCTGCACTGTTCATATTGCCTTCTTGCTGTGTCCCACAGTGCTCTGCACTGTTCATATTGCCTTCTTGCTGTGCCCCACAGTGCTCTGCACTGTTCATATTGCCTTCTTGCTGTGCCCCACAGTGCTCTGCACTGTTCATATTGCCTTCTTGCTGTGCCCCATACAGTGCTCTGCACTGTTCATATTGCCTTCTTGCTGTGCCCCACAGTGCTCTGCACTGTTCATATTGCCTTCTTGCTGTGTCCCACAGTGCTCTGCACTGTTCATATTGCCTTCTTGCTGTGTCCCACAGTGCTCTGCACTGTTCATATTGCCTTCTTGCTGTGTCCCACAGTGCTCTGCACTGTTCATATTGCCTTCTTGCTGTGCCCCACAGTGCTCTGCACTGTTCATATTGCCTTCTTGCTGTGTCCCACACAGTGCTCTGCACTGTTCATATTGGCCCATAGCTGTGCCCATAGATGCTCCACATACGTAAATTATGTGCGATGGCCGCTGCTGCAATAAAAAAAAAAAAAAAAAAGCCATACTCACCTCTCTACTTGCAGCTCCCAGCGTCCGGTCCCGGCGTCTCTCTGCACTGACTAATCAGGCAGAGGGCGCCGCGCACACCATATGCGTCATCGCGCCCTCTGACCTGAACAGTCAGAGCGCAGATAGACGCCGGGAAGATGGAGCGGCGCCCGGCGGCTGGAACGAGGACAGGTGAATATGCTATACTCACCTAGTCCTGGCGATCCTCGCGCTGTCCCTCTGCCTGGTCTTCGGTGCCGCAGATTCTTTCTCTATCAGCGGTCACCGGCACCGCTGATTAGAGGAATGAATAGGCGGCTCCACCCCTATGGGAGGTGGAGCCGCTTATTCATTTCTGTAATGAGCGGTCCCACGTGACCGCTGAAGAGGGGAAGAAGCTGCAGCACAGAAGACCGTGGGACGGCAGGGACAGCGCGAGGATCGCTGGGACTAGGTAAGTATACCTCAGCGCCCTCACTGTTATGCAGGCAATCCAGTGACACAGTGTGCCAGCAATCAGAGCACATACAGTGATCTGACAATAACCCAAAAACAATAGAACGAGCTCTGAGACGTGGAATCTCTGTAGACTGCAAACCTGAACCTATCCTAAACACAACTAAAGGTGGCTGTGGATTGCGCCTGACACTACCTAGGCAACTTGGCACAACCTGAGAAACTGACTAGCCTGAAGATAGAAAATAAAGCCTGGCTGGCCTCAGAGAAATACCCCAAAGGAAAAGGCAGCCCCCCACATATAATGACTGTTAGCAAGATGAAAAGACAAACGTAGGGATTCATTCCACAGAGTGAGTACTGACCACTTCCTAAATTTCTGACAATATACTTCTATATCATCCTGACCCTGCCAGCAAATTTTTCTCAGCCTGATCCACTGAATTAGGCTCATCGTAAAGTAATCCAAGCGCCAGGAAAAACGCATTGACATTACTCAATGCAGGGTCTCCTGGCGCAAGAGAAAATGCCCAGTCCTGAGGGTCGCCGCGCAAAAAAGAAATAATAATCAAAACCTGTTGAATAGGATTACCAGAAGAATGAGGTTTCAAGGCCAGAAATAGCTTACAATTATTTTTGAAATTAAGAAACTTAGTTCTATCACCAAAAAACAAATCAGGAATAGGAATTCTTGGTTCTAACATAGATTTCTGATCAATAGTATCTTGAATCCTTTGTACATTTATAACGAGATTATCCATTGAAGAGCACAGACCCTGAATATCCATGTCCACACCTGTGTCCTGAAACACCCAAATGTCTAGGGGAAAAAAAAAAAAACTGAACAAAGAGCTGAGAGAGAAAAAAAAAAAAAATGATGTCAGAACTTCTTTTTTCCCTCTATTGAGAATCATTAGTAAGGCTCCTTGTACTGTTATGCAGGCAATCCAGTGACACAGTGTGCCAGCAATCAGAGCACATACAGTGATCTGACAATAACCCAAAAACAATAGAACGAGCTCTGAGACGTGGAATCTCTGTAAACTGCAAACCTGAACCTATCCTAAACACAACTAAAGGTGGCTGTGGATTGCGCCTGACACTACCTAGGCAACTCGGCACAACCTGAGAAACTGACTAGCCTGAAGATAGAAAATAAAGCCTGGCTGGCCTCAGAGAAATACCCCAAAGGAAAAGGCAGCCCCCCACATATAATGACTGTTAGCAAGATGAAAAGACAAACGTAGGGATGAAATAGATTCAGCAAAGTGAGGCCCGATATTCTAGATAGAGCGAGGATAGCAAAGAGAACTTTGCAGTCTACAAAAAACCCTAAAGCAAAAAACCACGCAAAGGGGGCAGAAAGACCCACCGTGCCGAACTAACGGCACGGCGGTACACCCTTTGCGTCTCAGAGCTACCAGCAAAATGAATGGACAAGCTGGACAGAAAAAGTAGCAACAAAAACAAAGCAGCACTTATCTAAGCAGAGCAGCAGGCCACAGGAAAGATCCAGAAGCTCAGATCCAACACTGGAACATTGACAAGGAGCCAGGAAGACAGAATCAGGCGGAGTTAAATAACAAAGAAGCCAACGAGCTCACCAGAACACCTGAGGGAGGAAGCTCAGAAGCTGCAGTACCACTTGTGACCACAGGAGTGAATTCAGCCACAGAATTCACAACAGTACCCCCCCCTTGAGGAGGGGTCACCGAACCCTCACCAGAGCCCCCAGGCCGACCAGGATGAGCCACATGAAAGGCACGAACAAGATCTGGAGCATGGACATCAGAGGCAAAAACCCAGGAATTATCTTCCTGAGCATAACCCTTCCATTTAACCAGATACTGGAGTTTCCGTCTAAAAACACGAGAATCCAAAATTTTCTCCACAATATACTCCAATTCCCCCTCCACCAAAACCGGGGCAGGAGGCTCAACAGAAGGAACCATAGGTGCCACGTATCTCCGCAACAACGACCTATGGAATACATTATGTATGGAAAAGGAGTCTGGGAGGGTCAGACGAAAAGACACAGGATTGAGAATCTCAGAAATCCTATACGGACCAATAAAACGAGGTTTAAATTTAGGAGAGGAAACCTTCATAGGAATATGACGAGAAGATAACCAAACCAGATCCCCAACACGAAGTCGGGGACCCACACGGCGTCTGCGATTAGCAAAAAGTTGAGCCTTCTCCTGGGACAAGGTCAAATTGTCCACTACCTGAGTCCAGATCTGCTGCAACCTGTCCACCACAGAATCCACACCAGGACAGTCCGAAGACTCAACCTGTCCTGAAGAGAAACGAGGATGGAACCCAGAATTGCAGAAAAATGGAGAGACCAAGGTAGCCGAGCTGGCCCGATTATTAAGGGCGAACTCAGCCAACGGCAAAAAGGACACCCAATCATCCTGGTCTGCAGAAACAAAACATCTCAGATATGTTTCCAAGGTCTGATTGGTTCGTTCGGTCTGGCCATTAGTCTGAGGATGGAAAGCTGAGGAAAAAGATAGGTCAATGCCCATCCTACCACAAAAGGCTCGCCAAAACCTTGAAACAAACTGGGAACCTCTGTCAGAAACAATATTCTCAGGAATGCCATGCAAACGAACCACATGCTGGAAGAACAAAGGCACCAAATCAGAGGAGGAAGGCAATTTAACCAAGGGCACCAGATGGACCATTTTAGAAAAGCGATCACAGACCACCCAAATGACTGACATCTTTTGAGAAACGGGAAGGTCAGAAATGAAATCCATCGAAATATGTGTCCAAGGCCTCTTTGGGACCGGCAAGGGCAAAAGCAACCCACTGGCACGTGAACAGCAGGGCTTAGCCCTAGCACAAATCCCACAGGACTGCACAAACATACGTACATCCCGTGACAGAGATGGCCACCAGAAGGATCTAGCCACTAACTCTCTGGTACCAAAGATTCCAGGATGACCAGCCAACACCGAACAATGAAGTTCAGAGATAAGTTTATTAGTCCACCTATCAGGGACGAACAGTTTCTCCGCCGGACAACGATCAGGTTTATTCGCCTGAAATTTTTGCAACACTCGTCGCAAATCAGGGGAGATGGCAGACACAATGACTCCTTCCTTGAGGATACTCGCCGGCTCAGATGAACCCGGAGAGTCGGGCACAAAACTCCTAGACAGAGCATCCGCCTTCACATTTTTAGAGCCCGGAAGGTACGAAATCACAAAATCGAAGCGGGCAAAAAATAACGACCAACGGGCCAGTCTAGGATTCAAGCGCTTGGCAGACTCGAGATAAGTAAGGTTCTTATGATCAGTCAATACCACCACACGATGCTTAGCTCCTTCAAGCCAATGACGCCACTCCTCGAATGCCCACTTCATGGCCAGCAACTCTCGGTTGCCCACATCATAATTACGCTCAGCAGCCGAAAACTTCCTGGAAAAGAAAGCACATGGTTTCAACACTGAGCAACCAGAACCTCTCTGTGACAAAACCGCCCCTGCTCCAATCTCAGAAGCATCAACCTCGACCTGGAACGGAAGAGAAACATCAGGTTGACACAACACAGGGGCAGAACAAAAACGACGCTTCAACTCCTGAAAAGCTTCCACAGCAGCAGAAGACCAATTAACCAAATCAGCACCCTTCTTGGTCAAATCGGTCAATGGTTTGGCAATGCTAGAAAAATTACAGATGAAGCGACGATAAAAATTAGCAAAGCCCAGGAATTTTTGCAGACTTTTCAGAGATGTCGGCTGAGTCCAATCCTGGATGGCTTGGACCTTAACCGGATCCATCTCGATAGTAGAAGGGGAAAAGATGAACCCCAAAAATGAAACTTTCTGCACACCGAAGAGACACTTTGATCCCTTCACAAACAAAGAATTAGCACGCAGGACCTGGAAAACCATTCTGACCTGCTTCACATGAGAGTCCCAATCATCTGAGAAGATCAAAATGTCATCCAAGTAAACAATCAGGAATTGATCCAGATACTCACGGAAGATGTCATGCATAAAAGACTGAAACACAAATGGAGCATTGGCAAGTCCGAACGGCATCACTAGATACTCAAAATGACCCTCGGGCGTATTAAATGCAGTTTTCCATTCATCTCCTTGCCTGATTCTCACCAGATTATACGCACCACGAAGATCTATCTTAGTGAACCAACTAGCCCCCTTAATCCGAGCAAACAAGTCAGATAACAATGGCAAGGGATACTGAAATTTTACAGTGATCTTATTAAGAAGGCGGTAATCAATACACGGTCTCAGCGAACCATCCTTCTTGGCTACAAAAAAGAACCCTGCTCCCAGTGGTGATGACGATGGGCAAATATGTCCCTTCTCCAGGGATTCCTTCACATAACTGCGCATAGCGGCGTGTTCAGGCACGGATAAATTAAATAATCGACCTTTAGGGAATTTACTACCAGGAATCAAATTGATAGCACAATCACAATCCCTATGCGGAGGTAGGGCATCGGACTTGGGCTCTTCAAATACATCCTGATAATCAGACAAGAACTCTGGGACCTCAGAAGGAGTGGATGACGAAATAGACAAAAATGGAACATCACCATGTACCCCCTGACAACCCCAGCTGGATACCGACATAGAGTTCCAATCCAATACAGGATTATGGGTTTGCAGCCATGGCAACCCCAACACGACCACATCATGCAGATTATGTAGCACCAGAAAGCGAATAACTTCCTGATGTGCAGGAGCCATGCACATGGTCAGCTGGGTCCAGTACTGAGGTTTATTCTTGGCCAAAGGTGTAGCATCATTTCCTCTCAACGGAATAGGACACCGCAAAGGCTCCAAGAAAAACCCACAACGTTTAGCATAATCCAAATCCATCAGATTCAGGGCAGCGCCTGAATCCACAAACGCCATGACAGAATACGATGACAAAGAGCATATCAAGGTAATGGACAGAAGGAATTTGGATTGTACAGTACCAATGACGGCAGACCTATCGAACCGCTTAGTGCGCTTAGGACAATCAGAAATAGCATGAGTGGAATCACCACAGTAGAAACACAGCCCATTCAGACGTCTGTGTTCTTGCCGTTCAACTCTGGTCAAAGTCCTATCGCACTGCATAGGCTCAGGTTCAATCTCAGGCAATACAGCCAAATGGTGCACAGATTTACGCTCACGCAAGCGTCGACCGATCTGAATGACCAAAGACATAGACTCATTCAAACCAGCGGGCATAGGAAAACCCACCATGACATCCTTAAGAGCCTCAGAGAGACCCTTTCTGAACAAAGCTGCCAGCGCAGATTCATTCCACAGAGTGAGTACTGACCACTTCCTAAATTTCTGACAATATACTTCTATATCATCCTGACCCTGCCAGCAAATTTTTCTCAGCCTGATCCACTGAATTAGGCTCATCGTAAAGTAATCCAAGCGCCAGGAAAAACGCATTGACATTACTCAATGCAGGGTCTCCTGGCGCAAGAGAAAATGCCCAGTCCTGAGGGTCGCCGCGCAAAAAAGAAATAATAATCAAAACCTGTTGAATAGGATTACCAGAAGAATGAGGTTTCAAGGCCAGAAATAGCTTACAATTATTTTTGAAATTAAGAAACTTAGTTCTATCACCAAAAAACAAATCAGGAATAGGAATTCTTGGTTCTAACATAGATTTCTGATCAATAGTATCTTGAATCCTTTGTACATTTATAACGAGATTATCCATTGAAGAGCACAGACCCTGAATATCCATGTCCACACCTGTGTCCTGAAACACCCAAATGTCTAGGGGAAAAAAAAAAAAACTGAACAAAGAGCTGAGAGAGAAAAAAAAAAAAATGATGTCAGAACTTCTTTTTTCCCTCTATTGAGAATCATTAGTAAGGCTCCTTGTACTGTTATGCAGGCAATCCAGTGACACAGTGTGCCAGCAATCAGAGCACATACAGTGATCTGACAATAACCCAAAAACAATAGAACGAGCTCTGAGACGTGGAATCTCTGTAAACTGCAAACCTGAACCTATCCTAAACACAACTAAAGGTGGCTGTGGATTGCGCCTGACACTACCTAGGCAACTCGGCACAACCTGAGAAACTGACTAGCCTGAAGATAGAAAATAAAGCCTGGCTGGCCTCAGAGAAATACCCCAAAGGAAAAGGCAGCCCCCCACATATAATGACTGTTAGCAAGATGAAAAGACAAACGTAGGGATGAAATAGATTCAGCAAAGTGAGGCCCGATATTCTAGATAGAGCGAGGATAGCAAAGAGAACTTTGCAGTCTACAAAAAACCCTAAAGCAAAAAACCACGCAAAGGGGGCAGAAAGACCCACCGTGCCGAACTAACGGCACGGCGGTACACCCTTTGCGTCTCAGAGCTACCAGCAAAATGAATGGACAAGCTGGATAGAAAAAGTAGCAACAAAAACAAAGCAGCACTTATCTAAGCAGAGCAGCAGGCCACAGGAAAGATCCAGAAGCTCAGATCCAACACTGGAACATTGACAAGGAGCCAGGAAGACAGAATCAGGCGGAGTTAAATAACAAAGAAGCCAACGAGCTCACCAGAACACCTGAGGGAGGAAGCTCAGAAGCTGCAGTACCACTTGTGACCACAGGAGTGAATTCAGCCACAGAATTCACATCACCTCACCCCCTCACCCGCCGACCCTGCCACCCACCTTGACTCGAGTATAAGCCGAGGGGGGCACTTTCAGCCCAAAAATTTGGGCTGAAAATCTCGGCTTATACTCAAGTATATACGGTAATTTGGCTCTAAGTATTTACTGGTGTAAATATAGGACACCGCCCCTGACTATTTTAAGTAGCATCATACATGTCAACACATTGGTATTGTCAGTGCCAGGCATTGAAGGATGTCAGCGCATAGTCTAAACATTGGTGGAGCTGTGAGAGATAATGTTGCAAATCATAGAGCACTGTTTGAGCTGGGGGGGGAAACTGTCTTGTGGCCGGCGGTACAGGCCCAGGGCCCCTCATGTTACAACGGTGTGTCTGACATTGGTTGCGCGCCACCACCACCAGAGACACTTTATTGTACTATGAGGGACCCAGTAGCAGTGTCGTCGACCAAAAGCGTGCACACCCACCTCTTCAGACAAACGGCACTGTCACGGGTGCTTGCGCCAAGTGGTGAGACCACGGCCCCGTGGGGGGAGTTTGCCCATTTAGGGAGGTGTAAACATGTCGCATGCTGGACAAACAGCTGCTGCAAATTACGAGATTGGAAAACTCAGTCAGACCAGTCCACAAGCAAGACCTTTTCATAGGAAAGCTAGGTGTCAGCCGGGAAAGGTGGGGCAAAATAATTCGAAATCCAGGAGTGGTTCATTTTAATGAAGGTTAGATCATCAACATTTTGGGTAGCCAGACGAGTCCTTTTTTCGGTTAATATTGAACCAGCAGCACTGAATACTCTTTCTGATAGCACACTAGCTGCTGGGCAAGCAAGCTCCTGCAATGCATATTCTGCCAATTCTGGCCAGGTGTCTAATTTGGATGCCCAGTAATCAAATGGGAATGACGGTTGAGGGAGAACATCGATAAGGGATGAAAAATAGTTAGTAACCATACTGGACAAATGTTGTCTCCTGTTATAACCTGGTGGTAAGGACAATAATGGACCTGGTGGTTAAGAGCACACGGAAAGACCTGATAGTTACTAATAATATAGGACGAGCTCTGAGACGTGGGAACTCTGCTGACCGCAATCCCTAATCCCATCACACACACTAGAAATAGCCGTGGATTGCTCCCAACGCTCCCTATGCAACTCGACACAGCCTAAGAAACTAGCTAGCCCTAGAGATAGAAAAATAAAGCCTACGTTGCCTCAGAGAAATTCCCCAAAGGAAAAGGCAGCCCCCCACACATAATGACTGTGAGTAAAGATGAAAATTACAAACACAGAGATGAAATAGATTTAGCAAAGTGAGGCCCGACTTACTGAACAGACAGAGGATAGGAAAGGTAACTTTGCGGTCAGCACAAAAAACTACAAAAAGACCACGCAGAGAGCGCAAAAAGACCCTCCGCACCGACTCACGGTGCGGAGGACCTCCCTCTGCGTCCCAGAGCTTCCAGCAAGCAAGACAAAAATCAAAATAGCAAGCTGGACAGAAAAATAGCAAACCAGAGAAAAACAAGCAGGAACTTAGCTTCTGCTGGGAAGACAGGTCACAAGAACGATCCAGGAGAGAACTAGACCAATACTGGAACATTGACAGGTGGCATGGAGCAATGATCTAAGTGGAGTTAAATAGAGCAGCCAGCTAACGAATTAACCTCGTCACCTGTGGAAGGAAACTCAGAAGCCGCAGCTCCACTCACAACCACCAGAGGAAGCCCATGGACAGAACCAGCCGAAGTACCATTCATGACCACAGGAGGGAGCTTGACAACAGAATTCACAACAGTCTCCTGTCACTTTGAATTGATGCTGCAGTACCTGTCCTGTCTGCAGTCATAGCAAAATCACTCCACAACCTGGTCAGAAAACCCCTCTGTCCAACGCCACTTCTGATTTGTACACCTCTAACACCTCTGGTCTGCTGCCCCCTGTGAGAACCATCACCGTCGCTGTGTGCTGGGAATGCCTGAATCAAACGGTCAACAAAAGTTGATTGTTTGGTTGCTAATATTTGTTCCAGGTTCTCATGTGGCATAATATTTTGCAATTTGCCTTTATAGCGAGGATCAAGGAGGCAGGCCAACCAGTAATCGTCATCGGTCATCATTTTAATAATGCGTGGGTCCCTTTTGAGGATACGTAAGGCATAATCCGCCATGTGGGCCAAAGTTCCAGTTGTCAAATCTGCGGTTGTGCTGGGTTGAGGGGCAGTTACAGGCAAATCTACGTCACTTGTGTCCCTCAAAAAACCAGAACCCGGCCTTGCCACGCCACCAATTTCCATTGGCCCCGGAGAAGCTTCCTCATTAAAAAAATACTCATCCCCATCATCCTCCTCCTCCTGTTCGCCCGCTACCTCATCCTGTACACTGCCCTGACCAGACAATGGCTGACTGTCATCAACGCTTTCCTCTTCCTCTGCTGCAGACTCCTGCTCCTTTATGTGCGTCAAACTTTGCATCAGCAGACGCATTAGGGGGATGCTCATGCTTATTATGGCGTTGTCTGCACTAACCAGCCATGTGCATTCCTCAAAACACTGAAGGACTTGACACATGTCTTGTACCTTCGACCACTGCACACCTGACAACTCCATGTCTGCCATCCAACTGCCTGCCCGTGTATGTGTCTCCTCCCACAAATACATAACAGCATGCCTCTGTTCGCACAGTCTCTGAAGCATGTGCAGTGTTGAGTTCCACCTTGTTGCAACGTCGATGATTAGGCGATGCTGGGGAAGGTTCAAAGACCGCTGATAGTTCTGCATACGGCTGGAGTGTACGGGCGAACGGCGGATATGCGAGCAAAGTCTGCGCACTTTGAGGAGCAGGTCGGATAACCCCGGATAACTTTTCAGGAAGCACTGCACCACCAGGTTTAAGGTGTGAGCCAGGCAAGGAATGTGTTTCAGTTGGGAAAGGGCGATGGCAGCCATGAAATTCCTTCCGTTATCACTCACTACTTTGCCTACCTCAAGATCTACAGTGCCCAGCCATGACTGCGTTTCTTTCTGCAAGAACTCGGACAGAACCGCCGCGGTGCGTCTGTTGTCACCCAAACTCTTCATTGCCAATACAGCCTGCTGACGCTTGCCAGTAGCTGCCCCATAATGGGACACCTGGTGTGCAACAGTGGCAGCTGCGGATGGAGTGGTTGTGCCACTGCGGTCTGTGGACGAGCTCTCGCTTCTGCAGGAGGACGAGGAGGAGGAGGGGGGCGAACGGCTACAGCCAACTGTTTCCTAGACCGTGGGCTAGGCAGAACTGTCCCAATATTGCTGTCCCTGTGGACCCTGCATCCACCACATTCACCCAGTGTGCCGTGATGGACACGTAACGTCCCTGGCCATGCCTACTGGTCCATGCATCTGTTGTCAGGTGCACCTTTGTACTCACAGATTGCCTGAGTGCATGGACGATGCGCTCTTTAACATGCTGGTGGAGGGCTGGGATGGCTTTTCTCGAAAAGAAGTGTCGACTGGGTAGCTCGTAGCGTGGTACAGCGTAGTCCATCAGGGCTTTGAAAGCTTCGCTTTCAACTAACCAATAGGGCATCATCTCTAACGAGATTAGTCTAGCAATGTGGGCGTTCAAACCATGTTTACGCTAATGCGAGGATGAGTACTTCCTTTTTCTAACGAGAGTCTCATGTAGGGTGAGCTGGACTGGAGAGCTGCAGATCGTGGAACTAGCGGGGGTGCCGGTGGACATGGCAGACTGAGAGACGGTTGGAGATGGTATTCTTGCCGGTGCCCTACATGCAGCGTTTCCTACTATGAAATTGGTGATTCCCTGACCCTGACTGCTTTGGCCTGGCAACGAAACCTGCACAGATACTGCAGGTGGTGCGGGAAATGGTGGCCTTACAGTGACGGAAGGGATGTAGCGTTGCTGACTAGCTTCATTGGCCGAGGGTGCTACAACCTTAAGGGACGTTTGGTAGTTAGTCCAGGCTTGCAAATGCATGGTGGTTAAATGTCTATGCATGCAACTTGTATTTAGACTTTTCAGATTCTGACCTCTGCTTAAGGTAGTTGAACATTTTTGACAGATGACTTTGCGCTGATCAATTGGATGTTGTTTTAAAAAATGCCAGACTGCACTCTTTCTACCATTGGATACATTTTCAGGCATTGCAGACTGAGATTCTTTAACCAGATGGCCACGCTGTCCTCCAACTGGTTTTGGCTTTGCCACGCGTTTTGGGCCAGATACGGGCCCAGCAGATGGAACCTGTTGCGATGTTGATGCCTGCTGCGGCCCCTCCTCCTCCGCTTCAGAACTACTGCCGCCTGCACCCTGTTCCCCCAATGGCTGCCAATCGGGGTCAACAACTGGGTCATATATGACCTCCTCTTCTATCTCGTGTGCAACTTCGTCTGTGTCACAGTGTAAGCCAGTGGTATAGCGTTCGTGACGGGGCACCATAGTCTCATCAGGGTCTGATTCTGGATCAGTACACTGCGAGGGCAATGTTGTGGTCTGAGTCAAAGGAACAGCATAGTAATCTGGCTGTGGCTGTGCATCTGTGCACTCCATGTCCGATTCAACTTGTAATGGGCATGGCCTGTTAACTGTTTCACTTTCTAACCCAGGAACGGTATGTGTAAAGAGCTCCATGGAGTAACCCGTTGTGTCGCCTGACGCATCCTTCTCTGTTGTTGTTTTTGCTGAAGAGGACAAGGAAGCGACTTGTCCCTGACCGTGAACATCCACTAACGACGCGCTGCTTTTACATTTACCAGTTTCATAATAGGAGGCAAAAGAGCTAGAGGCTGAGTCAGCAAGGAAAGCCAAAACTTGCTCTTGCTGCTCCGGCTTTAAAAGCGGTTTTCCTACTCCCAGAAAAGGGAGCGTTCGAGGCCTTGTGTAGCCAGACGACGAACCTGGCTCCACAACTCGAGACTTAGGTGCTATATTGCTTTTCCCACGACCACCTGATGCTCCACCACCACTACCATCATTACCAGCTGGCAATGACCACCCACGGCCACGACCTCTTCCACCAGACTTCCTCATTGTTTGCAAAACGTAACCAAAGTAACGGTATTTGTTACTGTAAAACAACTTACAAGGTGAACTCTAACTTCTGTAGGATTTAGATATCCCTTTATAGGTGGGTGAGACTGCAAGGTAAATCAGGCACAATGTTACACACTAGGTTTTCTGTGGCACAAAATGAGAGAGATGCCACACACTCAGGACTGTCACTCAAGCACACATGCCAATATTAATCTCCCACTAATTTTTTTTTTCAGGGAGAATTAAAAAAAACAAAAAAAACAACAGTATTATAGACACTAGGCTTTCTGTGCCCCACAATTTGAGAGAGATGGCACACACGACTGGCACTCAAGCACAAATGCCAATATTAATCTCCCACTATTTGTTTTTTTAAGGGAGAATTAAAAAACAAACAAAAAAAAAAACAATATTATAGACACTAGGCTTTCTGTGCCCCACAATTTGAGAGAGATGGCACACACGACTGGCACTCAAGCACAAATGCCAATATTAATCTCCCACTATTTATTTTTTTAAGGGAGAATTAAAAAAAAAAAAAAAAAAACAGTATTAGACACAAGGCTTTCTGTGCCCAAAAATTTGAGAGAGATGGCACACACGACTGGCACTCAAGCACAAATGCCAATATTAATCTCCTACTATTTTTTTTTTTAATTTCTGGGAGAATTGGCAAGAAATCAGGCCCACTGTTAGACTGTATGTTTTCTGTGCCAGAAAATGAGACACAGATGCCACACATAGGACTGCCACTGATGCAGATTTGCCAATTTTAATCTGCACCCTTTTTTTTTTATTCAGGGAGACTAGTGAATAAATGTGGGCCACTATATTAGAGTATATTTTCTGCGGCAGAAAGTGGCTTGAAGAGATGTAATGAAAGAAAGAAAAAAAGGGACTGTTCTACAATTACTATCTCCCTGCAGTAATCTAAGCAAGGTATGGCAGGCAGCAATAACAAGGAGTGGACTGCTGCACAAATTAAATCAAAAGTGTGGACAAACAAACAAGAAAGCTGTGCAGAAAAGAAGGAACAACAGGATTTGTGCTTTGAAAAAAGCAGTTGGTTTGCACAGCAGTGTACAAACAGCAATGCAGCTATCAGGGAGCCTTCTAGGGCAGCCCAATGAGCTACAGCGCTGAGGAAAAAAAATGTAGCTTCCACTATCCCTGCTAAGAAAAGGTGGTGTTGGACAGTGGAAATCGCTACAGCACAGGCGGTTTCGGTGTTAATGTACCCTGCCTAACGCTATCCCTGCTTCTGACGAAGCAGCAGCAACCTCTCCCTATGCTCAGATCAGCAGCAGTAAGATGGCGGTCGGCGGGAACGCCCCTTTATAGCCCCTGTGACGCCGCAGACAGCAAGCCAATCACTGCAATGCCCTTCTCTAAGATGGTGGGGACTGAGACCTATGTCATCACACTGCCCACACTCTGCGTCCACCTTCATTGGCTGAGAAATGGCACTTTTCGCGTCATTGAAAAGCGACTTTGGCACGAAAGTCGCGTACCGCATGGCTGACCCCACACAGGGATTGGGTTGGGTTTCATGAAACCCGACTTTGCCAAAGTCTGCGACTTATGAAAATGAACGATCCGTTTCGCTCAACCCTAGACCCCACACATGAGGGAATTATTACCGGTTACCGGACGTCTAGTATATGGCGGCATATGATTGTGCTATCGCCTCCACACCAGGAGCTAAAATGCTGAAATCTCGTGTATTTACCCCTTCCAGTGTCGGGCTGAGGCCGGATTCACACTACAGCGAGTTTGCATATGAGCAGAAAATGTCACGCTGTACACTTCAGAATTAATCCGGCTGTCACTTCATCAATAAACACAGCACACTGCCTCCATCGTGTAGTACAGATGCTGTGGTATGCTTTGGATCAGGAGCTGTTCTAAGTCTTCTCCATACTTTCTTCTTCCCATCATTCTGGTACATCTTTATTCATTATATATTGGAATACGTCGAGAACAATAAAACAGAAAAAATGATCAATGTAAATGAAAATTAATATCACATGGAGATCTGAATTTGATAATTGGAATGATACCCAAAATCAAAGTGGAAAATCAAATTAAAGGCTGATCCAACTTCAGTGGAAATGCCTCATGACAAGAAAATGATGTTCAGTAGTGTGTGGCTTCCACTCGCTTATGTGACCTCCCTACAATGCATGGGAATGCTCCTGATGAGGCTGTGTATGTTCTTCTGATGGTTCTCCTCCTAGATCTGGATTAAAGTGTTTGTCAATGCCTGGACAGTCTTTGTTTCAATGTGGCGTTGGTAGATGGAAAAAGACATGATGTCCCAGATGTGCTCATCTTGATTCAGGACTGGAGAATGGACAGGTCAATCCACAGAATCAATCTCTTCATCATGCAGAAACTGCTGACACACTTCAGCCACATGAAGCTTAATACTGTCATCCATCAGAAGGAACCCAGGGCCCACTGCACCTGCATATGGTCTCACAATGGGTCTGAGGATCTCATCCCGGTATAGATAGGGTACTTCCGACTAGCACAGGGTGAGCTGTGTTGCCCTCCAAAGAAATGCCTCCCCACACCATTACTGGCCCACTGCCAAATCGATCAATTTGGATGATGTTACAAGCAGCAGAATGTTCTCCATGGCATCTCCAGACTCTGTCACTTCTGTCACATATGCTCAGTGTGTGCTTGCTCGCATCCGTGAAAGGCACACACAGATAGACACAGGTACCCTTCTTGCCACAGCTCGCATTGATGTGAAATCCTGGATGAGCTGCATTACCTGAGCAACTTCTGTGGGTTGTAGACACCACCTGATGCTACTCTACAGTACCTATTGGAGTGAGAGCAATGACAAAATGCAAAAGTGACCAACATAACAGCCAAAAAGGATGAAAACAGAGAAATGGTCTGTGATCACCCCCTGCAGAACCACTCCTTTACAGGGGTTGTCTTGCTAATTGCCTATCAATTTTACTGTTGTCTGTTATGATCTGGTGGCCTAGGAGCAGCATGAGACGGACTCTGGAGAAGGTGGTCCCTGTACTGACCGCAAACCCTGAACCTAGCAGCGCAACTAGAAGTAGCCGTGGGGGGTACCTAACACTCCCTAGACCCCTCGGCACAGCCTAAGATCTAACTACCCCTAAAGACAGAAACAGGAAACCTATCTTGCAAACAATATATATATATATATATATAAATATATATATCTCTCGAGTGGCGCAAAAGTGTTGCTAGAGATGATATGGGGTTAATGAATCTGCTGCGAACATAAACAATCCCCACCCAAGATTGTGCATAAAAGACTATAAAAACAAAGATCCACAAAAGTGTATCCAAATGTTCGCGCTGATAAATCCCCTGTATAGTGGGTAAATGCAAAGAAGTCCGCAAGAAATAGTAGATAAAAATATCTGTATAGTCCTAGAGTAGGAAAAAGTCCTAAGGAGTATTGAGCACCTAATATTTCCACACAAGTGCTATATGAAAAACAATCGCTATTAAGATGTTCTTACCGCAAGTGGTGGAAGTCCAAGCGGCTGAAGAGTGTCCTTGCTGTAGCAGATGGAGATCCTGATATTCAGCTGGTGAGTGCCGATTGCCCCGGCCGGTGACAGTATGGAACTCAGCACAGCCCCACGTGCATTAGCGCGGTACCAAGCAGGCCGGCTCGTGCGCAATGTGTGTGCGGCGCCGGGCTAGGACCTGTGTACCGCAGTGAGTCAGGTGACCGTGCACGTGATCTGAAAACTAGGTACAGATGGTGGTGGGGACCAAGAAACTTTCGACGCGTTTCGGAGACGTCAGTCTCCTTCCTCAGGGATGGCCCCCGCCCCCAATAGAAGGTCCTTATATACCATTCGCACCACAGTTCACTGAAAGCCAAATAGTTCGATCTCAGTATTGAGACCTCTAGGAATGATTGTGTCCAGAGTGAAAATCCATTTTGTTTCGGCCCTTGACATTGTTTTGATGAAGTTTCCTCCTCTCCAATGCGGCACGATTTTTTCAATACCCACAATCTCCATGTCTTGTATCATACCATTATGTTGTTCAACAAAATGTTTGGATAGCGGATGGGATAGGAGTTTTTTCTTTATGTTTCTAATATGCTCATTAATTCTGGTTCTCAGGGGTCTTTTAGTCCGCCCCACGTATACCTTATTACATGGACATGTGATCATATAAATGACCCCTGTAGTGGAGCATGTTATAAATTCCTTAATGGAGAATCTCCTCTTATTTTTCTCAAAATAGGTTTGTTTTTTAGTTTTCACCTGCTTGCATACGCTACACTTATGGCATGGAAAAAAACCTTTCAGGAATTTTTTTGATAAGGTAGTTTGTTTATATAATGGTTTATTCTGTATTGTTGGGGCAATCGAATTTCCCAAATTTCGGCATTTTTTATAAACAAAACGTGGATTTTGAGGCATTTTGTCCCCTACAATTTTATCATTTTTTAAAATATGCCAATGTTTTTTTACAATCTTGCGCAAAATATGTGAATTTGCATTTTTTTATTCACAAGGAGGACTACTACTCCCAGCAGTGGGGTTCCGCTATGGGGACCAGGTTCGCGCCCAATTATGCAAATTTGTATGTAGGTAGATGGGAAGAGACTTTTATTTATCCGGGGGGTCCCCTACGCGCGAACCTGGTCCTCTGGCAACGTTTCATAGACGATGTGATTTTTATCTGGTCTGGTGGTGAGGAACTTTTGAATCAATTTTTAACTGAATTAAATCAAAATGATTTTCTTTTAAATTTTAGTGGCAGCACTAGTAATTGTTCCATAAATTTTTTAGACCTTAATATTTTTATTGAAGAGGGAACCATACAGACACGTACCTATCAAAAACCCACTGACTCCAATAGTTTTATCCCATTAGACAGCTGCCATCTTCCCCAATGGCTATTGAATATCCCCAAAAGCCAATTTATGCGTATTCATAGAAATTGCTCTAGACCAAAAGATCTTGACATAGAGGCAAAAGCATTAACCAATAAATTCTTGGAAAAGGGATATAAAGAGGAAACACTGGGAATGGCAAAAAGTATGGCTTTTTCTAAACCACGCCAAGACCTATTGAATCCCACATGTCAAACAAAGGAGAATTCTGATTTTGTTCCTATCATTACCCAATTTAATGCAAATTCACATATTTTGCGCAAGATTGTAAAAAAACATTGGCATATTTTAAAAAATGATAAAATTGTAGGGGACAAAATGCCTCAAAATCCACGTTTTGTATATAAAAAATGCCGAAATTTGGGAAATTCGATTGCCCCAACAATACAGAATAAACCATTATATAAACAAACTACCTTATCAAAAAAATTCCTGAAAGGTTTTTTTCCATGCCATAAGTATAGCGTATGCAAGCAGGTGAAAAATAAAAAACAAACCTATTTTGAGAAAAATAAGAGGAGATTCTCCATTAAGGAATTTATAACATGCTCCACTACAGGGGTCATTTATATGATCACATGTCCATGTAATAAGGTATACGTGGGGCGGACTAAAAGACCCCTGAGAACCAGAATTAATGAGCATATTAGAAACATAAAGAAAAAACTCCTATCCCATCCGCTATCCAAACATTTTGTTGAACAACATAATGGTATGATACAAGACATGGAGATTGTGGGTATTGAAAAAATCGTGCCGCATTGGAGAGGAGGAAACTTCATCAAAACAATGTCAAGGGCCGAAACAAAATGGATTTTCACTCTGGACACAATCATTCCTGGAGGTCTCAATACTGAGATCGAACTATTTGGCTTTCAGTGAACTGTGGTGCGAATGGTATATAAGGACCTTCTATTGGGGGCGGGGGCCATCCCTGAGGAAGGAGACTGACATCTCCGAAACGCGTCGGAAGTTTCTTGGTCCCCACCACCATCCGTACCTAGTTTTCAGATCACGTGCACGGTCACCTGACTCACTGCGGTACACAGGTCCTAGCCCGGCGCCGCACACACATTGCGCACGAGCCGGCCTGCTTAGGAAACCTATCTTGCCTCAGAGAAAATCCCCAAAGGATAGATAGCCCCCCACAAATATTGACTGTGAGAGGAGAGGGAAATAACATACGCAGATAAGAAATCAGATTTTAGCATAGGAGGCCATACTAGCTAAAAAGAAAGAATAGAACAGAGTACTATGCGGTCAGTATAAAAACACTAGAAAATATCCACCGCAGAAAATACGGATCACCACATCTGACTAAAGACATGGGGGGTATATCTGCATCTCCAGAGAAATAGCTAGGCTGCAAAAAATCCTTCACAGACTAAGCTGGACAAGACAAAAACATGAAAAAGCACAGAACTATAAGGTCCACTGCAGGTGGACAGCAAAAACAAAGCCAGGACTTATCTTTGTAGAAAAGCACAGCAAACTGGAGAGACCAGCAGGGAAGTGAATCCTTCCAGAACAATGGACAACTGGTACTGACTAAAGGATCCTGCAAAGCTATATACCCCAGTCAGTTTTGCAATTAGTAGATACACCTGTCCACTCCTGCAGTCCAGGCACAACTGCATTACCCTCTACAACCACCGGAGGGAGCCCAAAAGCTGAATTCACAACAGTACCCCTCCCTTGAGGAGGGGTCACCGAACCCTCACCAGAGCCCCCAGGCCGATCAGGGTGGGCTCGATGAAAGGCACGAACCAAATCAACGCCATGGACATCAGAGGCAGAAACCCAAGAATTATCCTCCTGGCCATAACCCTTCCACTTGACAAGGTACTGAAGCTTCCACCTCGAAAAACGGGAATCCAAAATCTTCTCAACAACATATTCCAACTCCCCATCGACCAATACAGGGGCCGGGGGATCAACAGAGGGAACAACGGGCTCCACATATTTCCGCAACAAAGATCTATGGAAGACATTATGAATAGCAAAAGAGGCCGGAAGCGCCAGGCGAAAGGACACCGGATTAATAATCTCAGAAATCCTATAAGGACCAATAAATCGAGGCTTAAACTTAGGGGAAGAAACCTTCATAGGAACATGACGGGAAGATAACCAAACCAGATCCCCAACCCGAAGCCGCGATCCAACACACCGACGACGGTTAGCAAAACGCTGAGCCTCCTCCTGAGACAGCACCAAATTGTCCACCACATAAGCCCAAATCTGCTGCAACCTGTCGACCACAGAATCCACACCAGGAAGGTCAGAAGGCTCAACCTGCCCAGAAGAAAAACGAGGATGAAAACCAAAATTACAAAAAAAGGCGAAACCAAAGAAGCCGAACTAGCCTGATTATTAAGGGCAAACTCGGCCAATGGCAAAAAAGCCACCCAATCATCCTGATCAGCAGACACAAAGCATCTCAAATAGGTCCCCAAGGTCTGATTAGTTCGCTCAGTCTGGCCATTTGTCTGAGGATGAAATGCAGAGGAAAAAGACAAATCAATGCCCAGCTTGGCACAAAAGGCCCGCCAAAACCTGGAAACAAACTGGGAACCTCTGTCGGACACAATATTCTCCGGAATACCATGCAAACGCACCACATGCTGAAAAAACAACGGAACCAAATCAGAAGAAGAAGGCAATTTAGGCAAAGGCACCAAATGAACCATCTTAGAAAATCGGTCACAGACAACCCAGATAACCGACATTCTTTTGGAAACAGGAAGATCGGAAATAAAATCCATATAAATATGTGTCCAATGTCTCTCAGGAACCGGCAATGGCAAAAGCAACCCACTAGCATGGGAACAGCAAGGCTTAGCCCGCGCACAAATCCCACAGGACTGCACAAAAGAACGCACATCCCGTGACAAAGAAGGCCACCAAAAGGACCTACTAACCAAATCTCTGGTACCAAAAATCCCAGGATGGCCAGCCAATACAGAACAATGAACCTCAGAAATCACTTTACTAGTCCATCTATCAGGAACAAACAGTTTCCCCACAGGACAGCAGTCAGGCTTATCAGCCTGAAATTCCTGAAGAACCCGTCGAAAATCAGGGGAGATGTTAGAAAGAATCACCCCTTCCTTCAAAATGCTGACCGGCTCAAGAACCCCAGGGGAATTAGGAAAAAAACTCCTAGAGAGGGCATCAGCCTTAACATTCTTAGTACCAGGAATGTACGAGACCACAAAATCAAAACGGGAGAAAAACAGGGACCATCGAGCCTGTCTTGGATTCAGCCGTTTGGCAGACTCGAGGTAAATCAGATTCTTATGATCGGTCAGGACCACAATACGGTGCTTGGCCCCCTCAAGCCAATGTCGCCACTCCTCAAATGCCTACTTCATAGCCAACAACTCCCGATTGCCGACATCATAATTGCGTTCCGCAGGCGAAAACTTCCGAGAAAAGAAGGCACACGGTTTCATCAAGGAACCATCAGAATTCCTCTGAGACAAAACGGCCCCTGCCCCAATCTCAGACGCGTCAACCTCAACCTGAAGTGGAAGAGAAACATCTGGCTGACGCAACACAGGGGCAGAAGTAAATCGGCGTTTAAGCTCCTGAAAGGCAGAAACAGCCGCGGAGGACCAATTCGTCACATCAGCGCCTTTCTTGGTCAAATCGGTTAGAGGTTTAACCACACTGGAGAAGTTGGCAATGAAACGACGATAAAAATTAGGAAAGGCCAAGAATTTCTGAAGGCTCTTCACAGATGTGGGCTGAATCCAATCATGAATGGCCTGAACCTTAACCGGATCCATTTCTATAGATGAGGGAGAAAAAATGAAACCCAAAAAAGAAACCTTCTGCACTCCAAAGAGGCACTTTGACCCCTTCACAAATAAAGCATTATTACGGAGGATCTGAAATACCATCCTGACCTGTTTCACATGAGACTCCCAATCATCGGAAAAAATCAAAATATCATCCAAATATACAACCATGAATTTATCAAGATAACTCCGAAAGATATCATGCATGAAGGATTGGAACACAGATGGGGCATTAGAGAGTCCGAATGGCAACACAAGGTATTCAAAATGGCCTTCGGGCGTATTAAATGCAGTTTTCCATTCGTCACCCTGCTTGATACGAATAAGATTATATGCCCCTCGAAGGTCAATCTTAGTAAAGCAGCTAGACCCCTTAACCCTAGCAAACAAATCAGTAAGCAAAGGCAAGGGGTATTGAAATTTAACCGTGATCTTATTCAAGAGGCGATAATCAATACAGGGTCTTAAGGAGCCATCCTTCTTGGCAACAAAGAAGAACCCTGCTCCCAACGGTGAAGAAGATGGCCGAATATGCCCTTTCTCCAAAGACTCCTTAATATAGCTCTGCATGGCGGTATGTTCAGGCACAGACAGGTTGAAAAGTCGGCCCTTAGGGAACTTGCAACCTGGAATCAAGTCAATAGCACAATCACAGTCCCTATGCGGTGGAAGGGAACTGGATTTGGGCTCATCGAATACATCCTGGAAGTCAGACAAAAACTCAGGAACTTCAGAAGAGGGGAAAGAGGAAATTGACATCAAAGGAACCTGATCATGAACCCCCTGACAACCCCAACTAGTCACAGACATGGATTTCCAATCTAACACCGGATTATGTAGCTGCAACCATGGAAAACCCAGCACAATATCATCATGCAAATTATGCAACACCAGAAAACGACAAACTTCCTGATGGGCTGGCGCCATGCGCATGGCCAGCTGTGTCCAAAACCGAGGCTTATTTTTAGCCAACGGTGAAGCATCAATGCCCCTCAAAGGAATAGGGCTCTGCAAAGGCTGCAAGGGAAAACCACAACGTCTGGCAAATTCTAAGTCCATTAAGTTCAGAGCGGCGCCTGAATCCACAAATGCCATGACAGAAAATGATGATAATGAGCAGGTCAAGGTCACGGATAACAGAAATTTAGGTTGTATAGTACTGATGGCAACAGAACTAGCGATTCTCTTAGTACGCTTAGGGCAATCAGAAATAACATGAGCAGAATCGCCGCAGTAAAAACACAACCTATTCTGACGCCTGAATGTTTGACGTTCAGCTCTAGACAAAATCCTATCACACTGCATAGGCTCAGGGCTCCGCTCAGAGGGCAACGCCACAGTGTGCACAATTCTGCGCTCGCGCAAGCGCCGATCAATCTGAATGGCAAGAGACATAGAATCACTCAGACCAGCAGGCGTGGGGAACCCCACCATAACATCTTTAACGGATTCAGAAAGACCCTTTCTGAAAATTGCCGCCAAGGCATCCTCATTCCATTTAGTCAGTACAGACCATTTTCTAAATTTCTGGCAATACAATTCTGCCGCTTCTTGACCTTGACACAGGGCTAACAAGATTTTCTCAGCCTGATCCACAGAATTAGGCTCATCATACAACAACCCCAATGCCTGAAAGAATTAATCAACATTAAGCAAAGCAGGATTGCCAGATTCCAGGGAAAATGCCCAATCCTGTGGGTCACCACGCAGCAGAGATATGATGATTTTAACCTGCTGAATAGGATCACCAGAGGATCGGGGTCTCAATGCAAAAAACAGTTTACAGTTATTTTTGAAACTCAAAAATTTGGATCTGTCACCAAAGAATAAATCAGGAGTGGGAATCTTAGGTTCTAAGGCAGGAGTTTGAACAATGAAATCTGAAATACCCTGTACCCTAGCAGCAAGCTGATCCACCCGAGAAACTAACTCCTGAACATTCATGTTAATACTAGACTCCGTAGCCACCCAGAGGTAAAGAGGGAGGAAAATACTAAACAGGCTAAGGAAAAAAAAAATGGCTCAAAAGCTTCCCGCCCTTCTTCTGAGATGCAATTAACTCATTGTTGGCCAGTTGTACTGTTATGATCTGGTGGCCTAGGAGCAGCATGAGACAGACTCTGGAGAAGGTGGTCCCTGTACTGACCGCAAACCCTGAACCTAGCAGCGCAACTAGAAGTAGCCGTGGGGGGTACCTAACACTCCCTAGACCCCTCGGCACAGCCTAAGATCTAACTACCCCTAAAGACAGAAACAGGAAACCTATCTTGCCTCAGAAAATCCCCAAAGGATAGATAGCCCCCCACAAATATTGACTGTGAGAGAAGAGGGAAATAACATACGCAGATAAGAAATCAGATTTTAGCATAGGAGGCCATACTAGCTAAAAAGAAAGAATAGAAAAGAGTACTATACGGTCAGTATAAAAACACTAGAAAATATCCACCGCAGAAAATACGGATCACAACATCTGACTAAAGACATGGGGGGTATATCTGCATCTCCAGAGAAATAGCTAGGCTGCAAAAAATCCTTCACAGACTAAGCTGGACAAGACAAAAACATGAAAAAGCACATAACTATAAGGTCCACTGCAGGTGGACAGCAAAAACAAAGCCAGGACTTATCTTTGTAGAAAAGCACAGCAAACTGGAGAGACCAGCAGGGAAGTGAATCCTTCCAGAACAATGGACAACTGGTACTGACTAAAGGATCCTGCAAAGCTATATACCCCAGTCAGTTTTGCAATTAGTAGATACACCTGTCCACTCCTACAGTCCAGGCACAACTGCATTACCCTCTACAACCATCAGAGGGAGCCCAAAAGCTGAATTCACAGTTGTCTGTTCAATTTACACAACAGCATGAGAAATTGATTTCCCATCGATGTTGATTCATAACTGAACAGGTTGATTTCACAGAAGTGTGATTGACTTGGAGTTACAGTGCGTTGTTTAAGTGTTTCTTTTATTTTTTTGAGTAGGGTATGTTTCTTTCTTACCTGCTGATTATTATTATGTATTTACCGTGTATACTCGAGTATAAGCCAACCCGGGTATAAGCCGAGACCCCTAATTTTGCCACGGAAAAATGGGTAAGCTTATTGACTCGAGTATAAGCCGGGTATGCATTGTCCCCTCATCCCTGTCCTGTTACACATGGCTCCCCCATGCCTGTTCTGGTATGCATTGCTCCACTGTCCTGGTATGCATGGCTCCCCCATCACTGTCCTGGTATAAATGGCTCCCTGGTCCTTGTCCTGCTATGCATGGCTCCCCCATCTGGTCCTGGTATGCATGGCTCCTTATCCCCTATCCAACTCATCCTCCAGCGTGCCCTCACAGCATCTCGGTGGTCTCGGAGCCTTCGCAGAATATGCGATCCACGCCTATGGGAGTGGAGATGTGTGCATTTTCATTACCTTAACGAGAGGAGCCACATGATCGCATCGGAAGAGCTGCTGAAAGCCAGAACCATCACGATGCCGCAAAGGCACTGGGACCACCGAGATGCTGCAAGGACACGCTGGTGGGTGAGTAGGATGTCTTCTGGAAGCCGGCAGCTGTCACTATGCGCTGCTGTAAGAGAAATTAATATTCATTTCTCTTTAGCAGCGGGCACAGTTTCAGCCTAAGCCACTGTCTTCTGCCTCCTGTGACCCGCTGCTCCAAATCCCCTGCCGGCTTTCTGGACAATTGACTCGTGTATAAGCCGAGGGGGGCGTTTTCAGTACAAAAAAGTGCTGAAAAACTCGGCTTGTATACGATTAAATATGGTATATAGCACCATTAGTTCCATGATGCTGTATATGAGAAGTGGTTACATACAAAATACAGGTATTTACAGTAAACATACTAACAGTGATAGACTGGTACAGAGGGAAGAGGACCCACCCTGCCCTTGCAGGCTTCCATTCTACAGGATGATGGGGAAGAAGACTGTAGGTTTGGGGGTTGTGATAGCTCCAATGGTGTTGAAGTGACAGCGTGGTCATTGCATGCTGTAAGCTTTCTTGAAGAGATGAGTTTTTACGTTGCCTCTAAAGGATCCGAATGTGGTTGATAATAGCATGTGTTGGGTCACAGAAATCCAGAGGATGGGAGAAATTCGGGAGAAGTTTTGTAGACAATTGGGTGAAGAAAAAAAATGAGTGTGGAGGAGAGAAGGAGATCTTGGGAGGACAAGAGATTTCATGAATGAAGATATCAGGAAATTAATTTGGAAATATACAGGGTAGACAGGTTATGGATGGCTTTGTAGGTCAGTTTTAGTAGTTTGAACTAGGAGCGAATGAACAGATTTGCAGAGAAGAGAAGCAGAGGAGTATCGAGGAGAGAGTTGCATGAATAGGGCAGCAGGGTTTAGGACAGACTGAAGAGGTGCCAGAGTGTTAGCAGGTAGGCCACACTGGACGATGTTGAAGTAGTCAAGGTAGGAAATGAGTGCAGGCACAAGCATTTTAGTAGAGTGAGGGTCGAGGTAAGGATGGTTTCTGAGAATATTTTTGAGTTGGAGGAAAGAGGAGGTGGGGAGATCTTGTATGATTCCAGGTCTTTCTGTAGCTCTTGGTTTATTGCTGCAGCAGTACTCACTGTATCATCAGTAGTTAAGAAATTCTTCTGTAACCAATAACATCAGTATGTTTTGCAACAGTAAGGCTTCAAAGGTTTTGAGACACCTGACTGGTTTTACCCATCATGAGATTTTTCTTGTATGGAATTCTGGTGAGAATTTTATGTCAATAGCACCTTTAGAAATATATTTACTAATATTTTGTTTTAAATTAGTGACGTGTTCAATAGCTATTTCACCGCTGTATAACAATGTGAAATATTGACTGCACATTGAATTATGCTTTTTATTGCTTTTTGGATTAAAGATGTTAGTAAGTGCTGTAAGATTCCCGCCAGACAGGTCCATAAGGTGAGACATATATCATTGATGTTGGTAGTTTCAGTGATGTAAGCCCAGGAAAGCAGGCTCCAGCGCATATAGTGCTGAGAGAGATAATAGGATGTATCAGAGATGGGTTTTATGAGCAGCAAAGAGATAAGTGGGACTGGTTTCTAACATATCCCCACCCCAGAAGCATGGTGTTAGGTGTCGAGTTCCTGCCTCTGCAAAGGGGTAATCTCGAACCACCTTCGCTGCGGTCTCCTATTCTTTTCCAGCCGCAGTGGAGCCTGCTCAGCAGAGACGTCGGTCCCAGCATCTGGCTCAGGCTGATACTGGGCGACTGGTTACTACTGTTCTTCCAGGCACTGCTTTTGTAGCCCGTACTGGTCAGCAGCGAGAAGACATCTCTGGGACTAAGTTCTGCTTTTCCCCCTCTGAGCATGCCCAGGGTAAGACCTCTCATTGGAGGTCGAGGGTCACATGCTCAGATACTGCAGCAGCTCCCATTGGTCCTCTAGGAAAGTCCTGAAGTTGCTGCAGCTATGAAAGGTTCGCATGGCTGCACGGCCATGCGCTAGTATCAAACCAGTGTCTATGAGCTCAGCGCCAGTGTGGTCATGTCTGGATGCAGTTAAGGTTTGTATGAGTGTATTCAGGGCCTTGGCTGAAATAAGCCACAAGAATACCTGCACCTCCGGTGAGGAGTTGTTTGTCTGTTTTCTCTGACTGCATGACCACAGTTTGCTCTGGTGGGCAACTGTGCACCTCTGTGAGGTTAACAGGGCACAGCATCTTGTTCCTAGCGACTCTGTGGAGTTAACAGAGTTCGCTTATAGCGCCGCCATTTGCCAGCAGCAGGTTCCTCTCCTGCACGGTGGACCCCGGGTTGCGAACGCACCTAATAATACATATATATATACTCGGTGCATTCCGCCAACCCTACCATAATACTAGCGCCAGGGTCTGGCTATTAAATGGCAGATAAACCGCAATCCTTGCAGTACATCCAGCAGCTGGAGGGTAGGTTGGCGGCTCTCGAGCGCACAACCTCAGCTGTGGATGTTACCATGGTTGCTGTTCAGGCTGCTAGCATGGCTGCAGCAACCTTGTCCACGGCCTCCCCTGTTCCGACTCTATCTCGCCTCCCGCTGCCAGAAAAATTTTCTGGTGATAGTAAATCTTGTAGGGGTTTCATGAGCCAGTGCTCTATACATCTCGAGCTCCTGGCAGCACATTTCCCCACAGAGTGGGCAAAGGTGGGATTTATTGTGTCTCTCCTGATGGACAGGGCGTTGGAGTGGGCTACGCCGCTGTGGGAGCGTGGCGATCATGTGGTGCAGAGTGCTCCGCTGTTCTTGAGCACTCTGAAACAGGTCTTTTTAGGGCCTCGAGTCACCCATGATATGGTGCTCCAACTGTTGGCATTGACTCAGGGCTCGTCCTCGGTCAGCCATTTTGCCATCCACTTCCGCGCCCTAGCATCTGAGCTAGAGTGGTCAGATAAAGCCCTTATCCCTATATTTTGGAGGGGGCTGGCTGACCACGTGAAGGATGATCTGGCCACAAGAGAGATTCCCGCCACACTGGAGGAGTTAATAGCTGTGTCTACCCATATTGACCTCCGTTTTCACGAGTGGAGGTTAGAGCGGGCCCAGTATAGACAGAGGTTTCGGCTGTCTCCCACCTTCACTAAACCTTTGGAATCTCCGCTCCTGGTCCCTGAGTCCCATGAGGCCATGGAAGTGTCACAAGCGGGATCTAAGTCCCGGACCACTTGTGCACTCAAGGTCTGCCATGTTTGCCAGCAGTCAGGACATCTTGCCACCAGATGTGCACAGCGGTCGACGAAATGTCAGCGTCTAGTGGTTGTAGGTGGAGGTACACTAGACACGGCGACGTTTGCCTCCAAATTGTCCTTTAAGGGGACAATTACAATAGGCTCATTCACTCACTCGGTCGAGCTCTGCGTGGATTCTGGGGCGGAGGGCAATTTTATGCCTTCTGCCTTGGCCCAACGTCATGCAATAACCCTGGTAATGCTAGCTCAACCAGTAACTATGAGTGGTGAATGGGTCGACACTGCCCTCACAGATTACACACCAGACCACCCCTTTCACTCTGTCCTTGTCGCCATCTCATCAGGAAATTATATCTCTGCTCGTCATACCTAAGGGAATTGATGAGGTCCTGTTAGGGATGCCTTGGGTATAGTATCACTCTCCTCATATCGAGTGGTCCACAGGCAGAATTTTGTGATGGGGTGAATCTTGTGGGGGTAGATGTCAGAGGGAGAGCGTTCAGGTTGCTACAACTGAGGTACCCGCAGATCTATCCTCTCTGCCCAAGCAATATTGGCCCTATGCGGACGTGTTCTCCAAAACGGCTGCGGAGACCCTTCCACCTCACCGCCCTTGACCTCTTGCCTGGTGCTGAGCCTCCCCTGGGTCGAGTCTTTCCGTTATCTCTCCCGGAGGAGGAGGCAATGTCTCAGTACATGCAGGAAAAACTGGCAAGAGGATTCATTAGAAAGTCAGTGTCACCTGCAGGGGCTTGGTTCTTCTTCGTGCAGATGAATGGGGAACTACATCCATGCATAGACTACAGGGGTCTTAAAGCCATCACCATTAAGAATAAATATCCTCTGCCCCTGATATCTGAGCTTTTTGATAGGCTTTGGGGGCAAGGGTGCTTACAACCTGATTCGCATCTGTGAGGGGGACGAATGAAAGACGGCTTTCAACACCAGGGATGGGCACTTTGAATATCTAGTGATGCCCTTTGGGCTCTGTAATGCCCCAGCCATTTTCCAAGACTTTGTAAACGATATCTTCCGGGATATGCTCTCCACCTCAGTCGTAGTCTATCTGGATGATATTCTCATCTACTCTCCAGATATTGACTCCCACCGGAGAGATGTTTGCAGAGTCTTCAACCTCTTATGAACTAACTCCCTCTACGCCAAGTTGGAGAAATGTGTGTTTGAGCAGGAGTCCTTACCTTTCCTGGGCTATATCATCTCTGCCCAGGGATTGGCTTTGGATCCTGCCAAACTACAGGCTGTGATGGACTGGCAAGAACTCCATTCTCTTAAAGCAGCGCAGGGCTTTATGGGGTTCATTAACTATTATTGCCAGTTCATCCCTCATTTCTCAACTTTGGTAGCTCCCTTGGTAGCCATCACCAAGAAGGGAGCAAATCCCAAATTGTGGTCTGAGGAGGTCTCCAAGGCCTTCACTTCTATTAAATCTCATTTAGCTAGTGCTCCCATCCTACATCGCCCCCATGTAGATAAACCATTTATAATGGAGGTGGATGCCTCATCCGTTGGTACTGGAGCAGTCCTCTTCCAAAAGGATGCTCAAGGTCGGAAGCATCCTTGCTTCTTCTTTTCCAAAACTTTCACACCAGCGGAGAGGAATTATTCCATCGGGGACAGGGAGTTGCTAGCAATGAAGTTGGCCTTCTCAGAGTGGAGACATCTCTTGGAGGGGGCTCCCTTTCCCTTCAAAGTATTCACAGACCACAAGAATTTGGTTTATTTACAGACCGCCCAGCGGCTAAATTCTCTCATTGGAGGTCGGGGGTCACATGCTCAGATACTGCAGCAGCTCCCATTGGTTCTCTAGGAAGGTCCTGAAGTTGCTCAGCTACTGTAGCAGCTCCCATTGGTCCTCTAAGAAGGTCCTGAAGTTGCTGCAGCTATGAAAGGTTCGCATGGCTGCACGGCCATGCGCTAGTATCAAACCAATGTCTATGAGCTCAGCACCAGTGTGGTCATGTCTGGATGCGGTGAGGGTTTGGCTGAAATAAGCCGCTAGAATACCGATACCTCCGGTGAGGAGTTGTTTGTCTGTTTTCTCTGACTGCATGACCAGTTTGCTCTGGTTGGTAGCTGTGTACCTCCGTGAGGTTAACAGGGCACAGCATCTTGTTCCTAGCGACTCTGTGGAGTTAACAGAGTTCACTTATTGCGCCATTTGCCAACAGCAAGTTCCTCTCCTGCACGGTGGACCCCGATTTGCGAACGCACCTAATAATACATATATATATATACTCGGTGCGTCCCGCCAACCCTAACACGTGATATCACAAAGAAAATGAAGATCAGTTGTCTCATTCAGTGTCTATGTCTGGAGGTGTGTAGCTCTCTAGTGTGTTTGCTAAAGGACACTAACCAGTAATGAGCGAACCAGCACTATGGTATGGACTATTTATTTTCTGTTTTTCGCTCTGTGCCAGAAAAATGCTGGATTGAAAATCTAAAGATTGATAATAAGTTGATGGTGTCTTTTAATAAAGAAAAAGAGAAATTGAAAAATATTTTACAGTTGATAGATGTATTTCACAAGTTTGTGTCAGAGAAATCCAAAAATGACTGTGTAAAAATAGTATCAAAGGAAAGTAGTGATGTTCCCGAGATTGACTGTTATGTGGAGATGGAACAAGATGTGAGACATGTGTCTGTAACGGCCACTCAAGGTGACCTTATGTCTGAAGACATGAAAAAAGATGGAGGAAATGTGGAAGGAGACATGAGAACTGACGTAGATGACGTACGAGGGACAGATGTACAAAGACCACTAAAACTAGAAGACAACTCAGAGGCCCAACTCCAAATTAAAGTTAGTAAAAACTTGTTAAAATTATGCAAAATCATTCCTGCATATGATAACAAAATCCATGTGTGTAGAAATTCAGAGATATTTGAGAGTTTTGCTGATAAGTTTGATTTACCGTATATACTCGAGTATAAGCCGACCCGAGTATAAGCCGACCCCCCTAATTTTGCCACAAAAACTGGGAAAACTTATTGACTCGAGTATAAGCCTAGGGTGGAAAATGCAGCAGCTACCGGTGAATTTCAAAAATAAAAATAGATGCTCCATACTGTTCATTATGGCCCCATTGCTGTGCCATATAGTGCTCTGCACCGTTCATTATTGCCCCATAGCTGTGCCTTATAGTACTCTGCATCGTTCATTATTGCCCCATAGCTGTGCCATATAGTGCTCTGCGCCGTTCATTATTGCCCCATAGCTTTGCCATATAGTGCTCTGCGCCGTTCATTATTGCCCCATAGCTGCCATATAGTGCTCTGCACCGTTCATTATTGCCCCATAGCTGTGCCATATAGTGCTCTGCACCGTTCATTATTTCCCCATAGCTGTGCCATATAGTGCTCTGCACCGTTCATTATTGTCCCATAGCTGTGCCATATAGTGCTCTGCGCCGTTGATTATTGCCCCATAGCTGTGCCATATAGTGCTTTGCACCATTCATTATTGCCCCATAGCTGTGCCATATAGTGCTCTGCACCGTTCATTATTGTCCCATAGCTGTGCCATATAGTGCTCTGCGCCGTTCATTATTGCCCCATAGCTGTGTCATATAGTGCTCTGCGCCATTCATTATTGTCCCATAGCTGTGCCATATAGTGCTTTGCGCCGTTCATTATTGTCCCATAGCTGTGCCATATAGTGCTCTGCGCTGTTCATTATTGTCCCATAGCTGTGCCATATAGTGCTCTGCGCCATTCATTATTGCCCCATAGCTGTGCATATAGTGCTCTGCGCCGTTCATTATTGCCCCATAGCTGTGCCATATAGTGCTCTGCGCCGTTCATTATTGTCCCATAGCTGTGCCATATAGTGCTCTGCGCCGTTCATTATTGCCCCATAGCTGTGCCATATAGTGCTCTGCGCCGTTCATTATTGCCCCATAGCTGTGTCATATAGTGCTCTGCGCCGTTCATTATTGCCCCATAGCTGTGCCATATAGTGCTCTGCACAGTTCATTATTTCCCCATAGCTGTGCCATATAGTGCTCTGCACCGTTCATTATTGCCCCATAGCTGCCATATAGTGCTCTGCACCGTTCATTATTGCCCCATAGCTGTGCCATATAGTGCTCTGCACTGTTCATTATTTCCCCATAGCTGTGCCATATAGTGCTCTGCACCGTTCATTATTGCCCCATAGCTGCCATATAGTGCTCTGCACCGTTCATTATTGCCCCATAGCTGCCATATAGTGCTCTGCACCGTTCATTATTGCCCCATAGCTGTGCCATATAGTGCTCTGCACTGTTCATTATTTCCCCATAGCTGTGCCATATAGTGCTCTGCACCGTTCATTATTGCCCCATAGCTGCCATATAGTGCTCTGCACCGTTCATTATTGCCCCATAGCTGCCATATAGTGCTCTGCACCATTCATTATTGCCCCATAGCTGTGCCATATAGTGCTCTGCACCGTTCATTATTGCCCCATAGCTGCCATATAGTGCTCTGCACCGTTCATTATTGCCCCATAGCTGCCATATAGTGCTCTGCACCGTTCATTATTGCCCTATAGCTGTGCCATATAGTGCTCTGCACTGTTCATTATTTCCCCATAGCTGTGCCATATAGTGCTCTGCACCGTTCATTATTGCCCCATAGCTGCCATATAGTGCTCTGCACCGTTCATTATTGCCCCATAGCTGCCATATAGTGCTCTGCACCGTTCATTATTGCCCCATAGCTGTGCCATATAGTGCTCTGCACCGTTCATTATTGCCCCATAGCTGCCATATAGTGCTCTGCACCGTTCATTATTGCCCCATAGCTGCCATATAGTGCTCTGCGCCGTTCATTATTGCCCCATAGCTGCCATATAGTGCTCTGCGCCGTTCATTATTGCCCCATAGCTGCCATATAGTACTCTGCGCCGTTCATTATTGCCCCATAGCTGTGCCATATAGTACTCTGCACCGTTCATTATTGCCCCATAGCTGTGCCATATAGTGCTCTGCACCGTTCATTATTGCCCCATAGCTGTGCCATATAGTGCTCTGCGCCGTTCATTATTGCCCCATAGCTGCCATATAGTGCTCTGCACCGTTCATTATTGCCCCATAGCTGTGCCATATAGTGCTCTGCACCGTTCATTATTGCCCCATAGCTGCCATATAGTGCTCTGCACTGTTCATTATTGCCCCATAGCTGTGCCATATAAAGCTCTGCCATTGCTGCTGCAATAAAAAAAAATGCCATACTCACCTCGCTGCTTGCAGCTCCCAGCGTCTCGTCCCGGCGTCTCTCTGCACTGACTGATCAGGCAGAGGGCGGCGCGCACACTATATGCATCATATCGCACTCTGACCTGCACAGTCAGAGCAAGAGGACGCGAAGACAGAGCGGCGCCGGGAAGATTGGAGCGGCGCCCGGCGTGTGGAACGCGGACAGGTGAATATTACATACTTACCTGCTCCCGGCGTCCCGCTCCCTCTGCCTGTCACCCGGTCTTCGGTGCCGCAGCCTCTTCCTCTATCAGCGGTCACCGGCACCGCTGATTAGAGAAATGAATATGCGGCTCCACCCCTATGGGAGGTGGAGCCGCATATTCATTTCTCTAATCAGCGGTCCCACTTGACCGCTGAACAGGGGAAGAGGCTGCAGCACCAAAGACCGTGGGACAGGCAGAGGGAGCGTTAGGACCGCCGGGACTAGGTGAGTATGCTGTTATGTCTGCTAATGAAAGGTGTAATGAAGGCAATCCAGAGACACAGTGTGCCTAGCAATCAGAGCGCACACAGTGATCTGACAAATACCCAAAAACAAAGAACGAGCTCTGAGACGTGGAAACTCTGTAGACTGCACACCTACCTATCCTAAACACAACTAAAAGCGGCTGTGGATTGCGCCTAGCAACTACCTATGCAACTCGGCACAGCCTAAGAAACTAGCTAGCCTGAAGAAAGAAAAATAGGCCTGACTTGCCCCCAGAGAAATACCCCAAAGGAAAAGGCAGCCCCCCACATATAATGACTGTGAGTAAGATGAAAAGACAAAACGTAGGGATGAAATAGATTCAGCAAAGTGGGGCCCGATAATCTTAGACAGAGCGAGGATAGTAAAGCGAACTTTGCAGTCTACAAAAAACCCTAAAGCAAAAACCACGCAAAGGGGGCAAAAAAGACCCACCGTGCCGAACTAACGGCACGGCGGTACACCCTTTGCTTCTCAGAGCTACCAGCAAAACAAAAGACAAGCTGGACAGAAAAAAAGCAACAAAATAGCAAAAAAGCACTTAGCTATACAGAGCAGCAGGTCACAGGAACAAGCAGTAGAAGCTCAGATCCAACACTGGAACATTGACAAGGAGCCAGGATAGCAGCATCAGGTGGAGTTAAGTAACGAAGCAGCTAATGAGCTCACCAGAACACCTGAGGAAGGAAGCCCAGAAGCTGCAGTACCACTTGTGACCACAGGAGTGAATTCAGCCACAGAATTCACAACAGTACCCCCCCCTTGAGGAGGGGTCACCGAACCCTCACCAGATCCCCCAGGCCTACCAGGATGAGCCGCATGAAAGGCACGAACAAGATCGGGAGCATGAACATCAGAGGCAAAAACCCAGGAATTATCTTCCTGAGCATAACCCTTCCATTTAACCAGATACTGGAGTTTCCGTTTAGAAACACGAGAATCCAAAATCTTCTCCACAATATACTCCAATTCCCCCTCCACCAAAACCGGGGCAGGAGGCTCAACAGATGGAACCATAGGTGCCACGTATCTCCGCAACAACGACCTATGGAATACATTATGTATGGAAAAGGAGTCTGGGAGGGTCAGACGAAAAGACACAGGATTGAGAATCTCAGAAATCCTATACGGACCAATAAAATGAGGTTTAAATTTAGGAGAGGAAACCTTCATAGGAATATGACGAGAAGATAACCAAACCAGATCCCCAACACGAAGTTGGGGACCCACACGGCGTCTGCGATTAGCAAAAAGTTGAGCCTTCTCCTGGGACAAGGTCAAATTGTCCACTACCTGAGTCCAGATCTGCTGCAACCTGTCCACCACAGAATCCACACCAGGACAGTCCGAAGACTCAACCTGTCCTGAAGAGAAACGAGGATGGAACCCAGAATTGCAAAAAAATGGAGAAACCAAGGTAGCCGAGCTGGCCCGATTATTAAGGGCGAACTCAGCCAACGGCAAAAAGGACACCCAATCATCCTGGTCTGCAGAAACAAAACATCTCAGATATGTTTCCAAGGTCTGATTGGTTCGTTCGGTCTGGCCATTAGTCTGAGGATGGAAAGCTGAGGAAAAGGATAGGTCAATGCCCATCCTACCACAAAAGGCTCGCCAGAACCTTGAAACAAACTGGGAACCTCTGTCAGAAACAATATTCTCAGGAATGCCATGCAACCGAACCACATGCTGAAAGAACAAAGGTACCAAATCAGAGGAGGAAGGCAATTTAGCCAAGGGCACCAGATGGACCATTTTAGAAAAGCGATCACAGACCACCCAAATAACTGACATCTTTTGAGAAACGGGAAGGTCAGAAATGAAATCCATCGAAATATGTGTCCAAGGCCTCTTAGGGACCGGCAAGGGTAAAAGCAACCCACTGGCACGAGAACAGGAGGGCTTAGCCCTAGCACAAATCCCACAGGACTGCACAAAAGTACGTACATCCCGTGACAGAGATGGCCACCAGAAGGATCTAGCCACTAACTCTCTGGTACCAAAGATTCCAGGATGACCAGCCAACACCGAACAATGAAGTTCAGAGATAAGTTTATTAGTCCACCTATCAGGGACGAACAGTTTCTCCGCTGGACAACGATCAGGTTTATTCGCCTGAAATTTTTGCAGCACCCGCCGCAAATCAGGGGAGATGGCAGACACAATGACTCCTTCCTTGAGGATACCCGCTGGCTAAGATAAACCCGGAGAGTCGGGCACAAAACTCCTAGACAGAGCATCCGCCTTCACATTTTTAGAGCCCGGAAGGTACGAAATCACAAAGTCGAAGCGGGCAAAAAATAACGACCAACGGGCCTGTCTAGGATTCAAGCGCTTGGCAGACTCGAGATAAGTCAAGTTCTTATGATCAGTCAATACCACCACGCGATGCTTAGCTCCTTCAAGCCAATGACGCCACTCCTCGAATGCCCACTTCATGGCCAGCAACTCTCGGTTGCCCACATCATAATTACGCTCAGCGGCCGAAAACTTCCTGGAAAAGAAAGCACATGGTTTCATCACTGAGCAATCAGAACCTCTCTGTGACAAAACCGCCCCTGCTCCAATCTCAGAAGCATCAACCTCGACCTGGAACGGAAGAGAAACATCTGGCTGACACAACACAGGGGCAGAACAAAAACGACGCTTCAACTCTTGAAAAGCTTCCACAGCAGCAGCAGACCAAGTAACCAAATCAGCACCCTTCTTGGTCAAATCGGTCAATGGTTTGGCAATGCTAGAAAAATTACAGATGAAGCGACGATAAAAATTAGCAAAGCCCAGGAACTTTTGCAGACTTTTCAGAGATGTCGGCTGAATCCAATCCTGGATGGCTTGGACCTTAACTGGATCCATCTCGATAGTAGAAGGGGTAAAGATGAACCCCCAAAAATGAAACTTTCTGCACACCGAAGAGACACTTTGATCCCTTCACAAACAAAGAATTAGCACGCAGGACCTGAAAAACCGTTCTGACCTGCTTCACATGAGACTCCCAATCATCCGAGAAGATCAAAATGTCATCCAAGTACACAATCAGGAATTTATCCAGGTACTCACGGAAGATGTCATGCATAAAGGAATGAAACACTGATGGAGCATTGGCAAGTCCGAACGGCATCACTAGATACTCAAAATGACCCTCGGGCGTATTGAATGCAGTTTTCCATTCATCTCCTTGCCTGATTCTCACCAGATTATACGCACCACGAAGATCTATCTTAGTGAACCAACTAGCCCCCTTAATCCGAGCAAACAAGTCAGATAACAATGGCAAGGGATACTGAAATTTAACAGTAATCTTATTAAGAAGGCGGTAATTAATACACGGTCTCAGTGAACCATCCTTCTTGGCTACAAAGAAGAACCCTGCTCCCAGTGGTGATGACGATGGGCGAATATGTCCCTTCTCTAGGGATTCCTTCACATAACTGCGCATAGCGGCGTGTTCGGGCACGGATAAATTAAATAATCGACCTTTAGGGAATTTACTACCAGGAATCAAATTGATAGCACAATCACAGTCCCTATGCGGAGGTAGGGCATCGGACTTGGGCTCTTCAAATACATCCTGATAATCAGACAAGAACTCTGGGACCTCAGAAGGGGTGGATGACGAAATCGACAAAAATGGAACATCACCATGTACCCCCTGACAACCCCAGCTGGATACCGACATGGAATTCCAATCCAATACTGGATTATGGGTTTGTTGCCATGGCAACCCCAACACGACCACATCATGCAGATTATGCAACACCAGAAAGCGAATAACTTCCTGATGTGCAGGAGCCATACACATGGTCAGCTGGGCCCAGTACTGAGGTTTATTCTTGGCCAAAGGTGTAGCATCAATTCCTCTCAATGGAATAGGACACTGCAAGGGCTCCAAGAAAAACCCACAACGTTTAGCATAATCCAAATCCATCAGATTCAGGGCAGCGCCTGAATCCACAAACGCCATGACAGAAAACGACGACAAAGAGCATATCAAGGTAACGGACAGAAGGAATTTGGACTGTACAGTACCAATGACGGCAGACCTAGCGGACCGCTTAGTGCGCTTAGGACAATTAGAAATAGCATGAGTGGAATCACCACAGTAGAAACATAGCCCATTCAGACGTCTGTATTCCTGCCGTTCAACTCTGGTCATAGTCCTATCGCACTGCATAGGCTCAGGTTTAACCTCAGGCAATACCGCCAAATGGTGCACAGATTTACGCTCGTGCAAGCGTCGACCGATCTGAATGGCCAAAGACAAAGACTCATTCAAACCAGCAGGCATAGGAAATCCCACCATGACATCCTTAAGAGCCTCCGAGAGACCCTTTCTGAACAAAGCTGCCAGCGCAGATTCATTCCACTGAGTGAGTACTGACCATTTCCTAAATTTCTGACAATATACTTCTATATCATCCTGACCCTGGCACAAAGCCAGCAAATTTTTCTCAGCCTGATCCACTGAATTAGGCTCATCGTACAGTAATCCGAGTGCCAGGAAAAACGCATCGACACTACTCAATGCAGGGTCTCCTGGCGCAAGAGAAAATGCCCAGTCTTGAGGGTCGCCGCGCAAAAAAGAAATAATAATCAAAACCTGTTGACTAGGATTACCAGAAGAATGAGGTTTCAAGGCCAGAAATAGCTTACAATTATTTTTGAAACTTAGAAACTTCGTTCTATCTCCAAAAAACAAATCAGGAATAGGAATTCTTGGTTCTAGCATATATTTCTGATCAATAGTATCTTGAATCTTTTGTACATTTATAACGAGATTATCCATTGAAGAGCACAGACCCTGAATATCCATGTCCACACCTGTGTCCAGAAACACCCAAATGTCTAGGGGAAAAAAAAAAGTGAACACAGAGCAGAGGAAAAAAAAAAAAAATGATGTCAGAACTTTTTCTTTCCCTCTATTGAGAATCATTAGTTGGCTCCTTGTACTGTTATGTCTGCTAATGAAAGGTGTAATGAAGGCAATCCAGAGACACAGTGTGCCTAGCAATCAGAGCGCACACAGTGATCTGACAAATACCCAAAAACAAAGAACGAGCTCTGAGACGTGGAAACTCTGTAGACTGCACACCTACCTATCCTAAACACAACTAAAAGCGGCTGTGGATTGCGCCTAGCAACTACCTATGCAACTCGGCACAGCCTAAGAAACTAGCTAGCCTGAAGATAGAAAAATAGGCCTGACTTGCCCCCAGAGAAATACCCCAAAGGAAAAGGCAGCCCCCCACATATAATGACTGTGAGTAAGATGAAAAGACAAAACGTAGGGATGAAATAGATTCAGCAAAGTGGGGCCCGATAATCTTAGACAGAGCGAGGATAGTAAAGCGAACTTTGCAGTCTACAAAAAACCCTAAAGCAAAAACCACGCAAAGGGGGCAAAAAAGACCCACCGTGCCGAACTAACGGCACGGCGGTACACCCTTTGCTTCTCAGAGCTACCAGCAAAACAAAAGACAAGCTGGACAGAAAAAAAGCAACAAAATAGCAAAAAAGCACTTAGCTATACAGAGCAGCAGGTCACAGGAACAAGCAGTAGAAGCTCAGATCCAACACTGGAACATTGACAAGGAGCCAGGATAGCAGCATCAGGTGGAGTTAAGTAACGAAGCAGCTAATGAGCTCACCAGAACACCTGAGGAAGGAAGCCCAGAAGCTGCAGTACCACTTGTGACCACAGGAGTGAATTCAGCCACAGAATTCACAACAGTATGCCTCAGCACCCTCTCCCCCTCACCCGCCGACCCTGCCGCCCACCGTGACTCGAGTATAAGCCGAGAGGGGCACTTTCAGCCCAAAATTTTGGGCTGAAAATCTCGGCTTATACTCGAGTATATACGGTAACTAATGAAGAGAAAAATCTGTTGTTTAAAATTTAGGTATAAAACAAACTGTCACCGGCGCTCAGCACCTAAACCCACTACAAGAAGTGGGGATAACCTAATACAATAACCCAGCTGCTGGTAGCCACAGAACATGTGCCACTTTCTGTAAAGACCAAAGCAATATATATACAAACGGCACCGCGCTTGGGTTACTAAAGTGACCTCCCCTGGCTGCAGGTTAACCCTGATGAAGAAGGGCGTTCACCCTTCGAAACGCGTCTGTTTACCTTTTTGGTCCTTGGGTGCCTCCGTAGGCCCGTGACGTCACACGCTGCGTGTCAGCGTTGGCCATCTTTGTTTTCCAGTGTAACCAGGGACGCCTACGGCAGGGACTTTCCCTGGCTCTGCACTCGGTAGCGGCGTTCTATACCGCTCTCGTCCGCACGTGCTCCTGTACGCCCACCCTCCGGTCATCGCCATTTGCACGACCTGTACCACAGCCGCACTTACATCTATCAGCAGCGGAGGGTGCTCATTTTCATTACCCACGGTAAGGGATCTACTTTTTTTATTTAGGTTCTTAGCATTGTTCTTTAGGGGGTACACATTTCTAGCACGTATCAGTGCAGCGCCTCATTAGTAGCGCGACTTCCGGTGCTTTGTTTGTAGTGTGACATACGTGTCTACCAGTCTACTCGGGGCAATTGCGCCCCTGCAGCCAGGGGAGGTCACTTTAGTAACCCAAGCGCGGTGCCGTTTGTATATATATTGTTGTTTAAAATTTGGCTTCCTGTAACGTTTTCCAGATGGTTAACATTAAAAATGCAGTGTGATATCGAGTTATATGGAGATTTAACTGATACAGATAGATTGAAAATTCTCATTTTCTGTGGATTAAATGAAAATAATCCAGATATTGATATTCTTCAAAAATTAAAGATTGGCCGGAAAGAATATACATTTACATTCATGTCCATGTTTGAACAGTTGTACAAAACTCTCATTAAGAATGTCAGAACACAATCAATGATAAAATGTTTTGTAAACAAATTTGGATTCCTAAATTCTGTATCTCGTGTTATTGCGTCACAAGAAGATTATTTATTTGAATGTGCGCAATCCCTTGACTTTGCAAGAAAACATGAGAATCGTATGTGGAATATGTGGTTTAAACTTATAGATGTGTCACAGTCTGAGTGATCGCTCAGAGATGAGGATGAGCAACTGCTGAGAGAGAATAGAATGTAAGAATAACGTGGCACGTGTGATGTATGAGTGGCCTCATGGTATGCTAGGAAAAAACAAAAACCTTGCGTTTATGGGAAATAATACAAATCAGTTAAATTATTAGAATATTAACATATAATGAAATATTTTCTACTCAACATATATTTCAATATTTCTATAGTAATTATTATTTCTTGGTGTAGTTAATTGTGGATAAGTGTAATCGCACATCAAAACGGTTTATCAAGAAAATCTACATTTAGAATCATTATTTCCAAATGATAATTTGATGGTATTGAATGTTACTTTTAATGGTTACATAGATGGGTACACATCTACAGATAAATATATGGTATAACTATTGGGTATAACAAAATTAAGGTTTAAAAAGAGTCATTTCTTTACACTAAAGAAAGGTATTACATGCGAAGTTGCATCTTTTGAATATTTTGGTAACTCAAAAGTTATGACAAATATGAAATCATCCAGATAATGGAAATATTAAGGGTCTGTGTTACTGAGAACATAATTACTCTGCATATGTCATCAACATATAAAAGCCTTATTTTTATTCTTATTTTTCATTTTGATTCTTACTTCATTTTTATTTTTAATGCCTAATTTTTACCTCAATCAAGAAAAAAAAGGTCAATATTTAATAAAGTAAGAGAGACAATCACAGGGAGTGAGTGTGTGAAGACAAAATAGTATTTTGACACAGTCACTGCTTCAAATAGTCTTCATTGCTAATGCATAAATCAAGAAGCAGTAGAACGTGGCACAATGTCCACATACCAAAGAGGCATACACAGACCAGACAGATCTATAGAGATGATTACATTCCCCAGATGCGCCCTTTTACGCATGTTTCGCTTGTAATGTTTCCTCAAAAGGGTTTCTGAGGAAGCATTAAAAGCGAAGCACGTGCAATTATGCGGATTGGCACGTTCTGCTGCTTCTGGATTTATGCACTAGCAATGAAGACTATCTGAAGCTGTGACTGTGTCATGCACATAATGCCACACATGCCCTATGGAATTGGGTCTATAACATTTATTGTTTGTAATAGTTTTTGAATGTTTACATGGGCACTGTCACTTTATTATTCTACAATTTAATATTTATTCATGTGTGAATTATAAACCCGTTGTATATATTTTTTTGTATCTGGGTTTATTGTGAATTGCCATTTACCACTCAGCAGAGACCGCACACCTGAGATTATTAATGATATAGGATGATATGGTATATAATTCTTAGACTTCTTCGATAGGGGCTTTCTACTTAAAATTACATATATATGTAAAGGATTTTACTAAACTATACTTTGGGACAGATTTAAACATGTTTTATATACTTACCCGATGATTTTTCTCTGCATAATCTCTTCTTGTTATGGAGTGCCACCAGACACAGGGCCGCGGGTTACTCGGTACCGGTCCTCTGCTGGCTCAGTTCTGGGGATGTCACGGTGGCTGGACCTGGTCCGTCACCCTGCTAAGGGGCGTCCAATGAAAGGTGATGCGAGTCTGTCAAGGTTTTGTGACGCCACCTGTGGTACTCGGTCAGGGTGACCGACGCTGCTTGGGGTCCACTGGGGTGATGTGATGGCAGCTAGATGGTGTACCTCCCCACAGGTGAAGTGAGTCCCCAGGGCTTCCCAGTAAGGTGGATGGTGATGGTGTGAGGTGCAGACAATAACGAGGACACAGGGTTTGCAGTCTCTTTACCTCTTTACTGGTGACTTCAGGATCCTCAATCCAGAGCACAGTTAACAGGGCTGTCTGAGACCGGCCAGTCCGAAGGCACATCCAGAGTTCCCTATGCAGGTAGAAATCAGTGCCTACCATTAGCACCTGTGTGTTGTAGTGCTTCCCTGCTGAGCATTCGGGATAATTCTCACAACTTCTATTCTCGTTTCTTTCTAATTCGTTCCAGTTCTTTCTAGTTCTCCGTCCTCCAGGTATGTTATGGCTAGGACGCACCCGTTTGACGGGTAGGCTTGGAGTGCTTCCCGGACCCTAGAGACGCCCCTCTCCACGTGTTGCCCCCTATGTCTGCTTAGGTGATGTAAGGTAGACAGCCAACCTATAATTAACTGTCCTGCGGAGTTTGAAGTAAGGCATAGAGTCAGTTACTTCCTCAGTGTTCCGGCCACCGGCTACGCGCCTCAGTAGGATGTTGCCGTTCTCCGGGCACAACTCCTACTGGCTCTCCTTTGTGCTAGATCTCGTTTCTCACGGTCCACAATATCCTTTGCTTCGTGTCTCTTTCTTAGGATACCGCCGCGGGGTGTGCAGGCGTGGTTCCGTAACGTTCTGTTCTGGTCGCTAGGTACCTGCCAGGTTCCCATGCCTGACAGGACCCCCCTGAATCTTCTCCCAGCAACACCCCCTGCCACGGGATGTTGCCTGAATCCAACCTAGTCAGCTTCTCACTAACTTCCTATCCAACCCCTAGTTTTACCAGTGTGAGGAGTGGCCTAGTAAATAAAACCTTTTGCTTCCCCTAGTGGCCGGAGTGTGAAGTGTAATGTGTGCTGGTGATACCTGGTCAGAAGAACTCCTTTAGTGCCATCAGACATACCATCACTACCCTTAGAGCGACGCTACTGCAACGACCAGATCTCTGGGGCGCTGCACTCCCCCCCAAACCCCCCCCCCCCGGTTAAATCCAGCACTCCGGGACTGGGAAGAAGAACAACAATACATGTTAGCAAAAGACATACAAAATTTTGGAATGCTTGAAACAAGTAATTAGAACAATTCTTCCCTTTATGGGAGGTGAGGACACTTGAACGTTACAAAGAAAAACAAGGTTAAATGTTGTGAATTCTGCTCTTGGGCTCCCTCCGGTGGTTATGAGTGGTAGCGCTGCTGTCCTTGAATCACAGCATTTATCAGGTGTGTTCACTTTTTGCTATTTAGTCCTGCTTGATCCTTTAGTCAGTGCCAGTTGTCCATTGTTTTTGGAGGATTCACATCCCTTTCTGGTCTCTCCTGTTTGCTGTGCTTTTCAACAAAGATAAGTCCTGGCTTTGTTTTTGCTGTCCACATGCTGTGGGCCTTATAGTTCAGTGCATTTTCATGTTTTGTCTTGTCCAGCTTGTCTGTGTAAGGATTATTGCAGCCAAGCGGTATCTCTGGAGATGCAGATATACCCTCCATGTCTTTAGTCAGATGTGGAGTTTTGTATTTTCTGTGGTGGATATTTTCTAGTGTTTTAATACTGACCGCATAGTTCTCTGTCCTATTCTTTCTTTTTAGCTAGTAAGGCCTCCTTTGCTTATCCTGATTTCAGTCTGCGTTTGTCATTTCCCTCCTCCTCAATATTTGTGGGGGGCTGTCTATCCTTTGGGGATTTTCTCTGAGGCAAGATAGTATTCCCGTTTCTATCTTTAGGGGAAGTTAGTCCTTAGGCTGTGTCGAGGTGTCTAGGGAGTGTTAGGTACATCCCACGGCTATTTCTAGTTGCGCTGCTAAGTTCAGGGTTTGCGGTCAGTACAGGTACCACCTTCTCCAGAGTACGTCACATGCTGCTCCAAAGCCACCAGATCATAACAGTACAACTGGCCAACAATGAGTTAATTGCATCTCAGAAGAAGGGAGGAAAGGTTTTGAGCCATTTTTTTTTCCTTAGCCTGTTTTGTCTTTTCCTCCCTCTTAATCTCTGGGTGGCTGCGGAACCTAGTAATAACATGAATGTTCAGGAGTTAGTTTCTCATGTGGATCAGCTTGCTGCTAGGGTTCAGATTATATTGTTCAGACTCCTGCCTTAGAACCTAAGATTCCCACTCCTGATTTATTCTTTGGTGACAGATCCAAATTTTTGAGTTTCAAAAATAACTGTAAACTGTTTTTTGCATTGAGACCCCGATCCTCTGGTGATCCCATTCAGCAGGTTAAAATCATCATATCCCTGCTGCGTGGTGACCCACAGGATTGGGCATTTTCCCTGGAAACTGGCAATCCTGCTTTGCTTAATGTTGATTCTTTCTTTCAAGCATTGGGGTTATTGTATGATGAGCCTAATTCTGTGGATCAAGCTGAGAAGATCTTGTTGGCCCTGTGTCAGGGTCAAGAAGCGGCAGAATCGTATTGCCAGAAATTTAGAAAATGGTCTGTACTGACTAAATGGAATTAGGATGCCTTGGCGGCAATTTTCAGAAAGGGTCTTTCTGAATCCGTTAAAGATGTTATGGTGGGGTTCCCCACGCCTGCTGGTCTGAGTGATTCTATGTCTCTGGCCATTCAGATTGATCGGCGCTTGAGCGAGCGCAGAGTTGTGCACACTGTGGCGTTGTCCTCTAAGCGGAGCCCTGAGCCTATGCAGTGTGATAGGATTTTGTCTAGAGCTGAACGTCAAAGATTCAGGCGTCAGAATAGGTTGTGTTTTTACTGCGGCGATTCTGCTCATGTTATTTCTGATTGCCCTAAGCGTACAAAGAGAATCGCTAGTTCTGTTAGCATCAGTACTGTACAACCTAAATTTCTGTTATCTGTGACCTTGATCTGCTCAGTATCATCATTTTCTGTCATGGCATTTGTGGATTCAGGCGCCGCTCTGAACTTAATGGACTTAGAATTTGCCAGACGTTGTAGTTTCCCTTTGCAGCCTTTGCAGAACCCTATTCCTTTGAGGGGCATTGATGCTACACCATTGGCTAGAAATAAGCCCCAGTTTTGGACACAGGTAACCATGCGCATGCGCTAGCCTATCAAGAAGATTGTCGTTTTCTGGTGTTGCATAATTTGCATGATGATATTGTGCTGGGTTTTCCATGGTTACAGGTACATAATCCGGTGTTAGATTGGAGATCTATGTCTGTGACTAGTTGGGGTTGTCAGGGGGTTCTGTTGTGAATTCTGTGGCTGAATTCACTCCTGTGGTCACAAGTGGTACTGCAGCTTCTGAGCTCCCTCCCTCAGGTGTTCTGGTGAGCTCGTTAGCTGCTTCGTTATTTAACTCCACCTGATTCTGTTTTCCTTGCTCCTTGTCAATGTTCAAGTGTTGGATCTGAGCTTCTGGATCTTTCCTGTGGCCTGCTGCTCTGCTTAGATAAGTGCTTCTTGCTTTTTGTTGCTATATTTTCTGTCCAGCTTGTCTATTTGTTTTGCTGGAAGCTCTGAGACGCAAAGGGTGTACCGCCGTGCCGTTAGTTCGGCACGGTGGTTTTTTTTGCCCCCTTTGCGTGGGTTTTGCTTTAGGTTTTTTTGTAGACTGCAAAGTTCTCTTTGCTATCCTCGCTCTATCTAGAATATCGGGCCTCACTTTGCTGAATCTATTTCATCCCTACGTTTTGTCTTTTCATCTTACTCACAGTCATTATATGTGGGGGGCTGCCTTTTCCTTTGGGGTATTTCTCTGAGGCAAGCCAGGCTTGTTTTTCTATCTTCAGGCTAGTCAGTTTCTCAGGCTGTGCCGAGTTGCATAGGTAGCGTCAGGCGCAATCCACAGCCACCTTTAGTTGTGTTTAGGATAGGTTCAGGTATTGCGGTCTACAGAGATTCCACGTCTCAGAGCTCGTTCTATTGTTTTTGGGTTATTGTCAGATCACTGTATGTGCTCTGATCGCTGGTACGCTGTGTCACTGGATTGCCTTCATAACAGTACAAGGAGCCCTACTAATGATTCTCAATAGAGGGAAAAAAGAAGTTCTGACATCATTTTTTTTTCTCAGCTCTGTGTTCAGTCTTTTTTTTCCCCTAGATATTTGGGTGCTTCAGGACACAGCTGTGGACATGGATTTTCAGGGTCTGTGCTCTTCAATGGATAATCTCGTTATAAATGTACAAAAGATTCAAGATACTATTGATCAGAAATCTATGCTAGAACCAAGAATTCCTATTCCTGATTTGTTTTTTGGTGATAGAACTAAGTTTCTGAGCTTCAAAAATAATTGTAAGCTATTTCTGGCCTTGAAACCTCATTCTTCTGGTAAACCAGTTCAACGGGTTTTGATTATTATTTCTTTTTTGCGCGGCGACCCTCAGGACTGGGAATTTTCTCTTGCGCCAGGAGATCCTGCATTGAGTAGTGTCGATGCGTTTTTCCTGGCGCTCGGATTACTGTACGATGAGCCTAATTCAGTGGATCAGGCTGAGAAAAATTTGCTGGCTTTGTGCCAGGGTCAGGATGATATAGAAGTATATTGTCAGAAATTTAGGAAGTGGTCAGTACTCACTCAGTGGAATGAATCTGCGCTGGCAGCTTTGTTCAGAAAGGGTCTCTCTGAGGCTCTTAAGGATGACATGGTGGGTTTTCCTATGCCTGCTGGTTTGAATGAGTCTATGTCTTTGGCCATTCAGATCGGTCGACGCTTGCGCGAGCGTAAATCTGTGCGCCATTTGGCGGTATTGCCTGAGATTAAACCTGAGCCTATGCAGTGCGATAGGACTATGACCAGAGTTGAACGGCAAGAACACAGACGTCTGAATGGGCTGTGTTTCTACTGTGGTGATTCCACTCATGCTATTTCTGATTGTCCTAAGCGTACTAAGCGGTTCACTAGGTCTGCCGTCATTGGTACTGTACAGTCCAAATTCCTTCTGTCCGTTACCTTGATATGCTCTTTGTCATCGTATTCTGTCATGGCGTTTGTGGATTCAGGCGCTGCCCTGAATCTGATGGATTTCGATTATGCTAAACGTTGTGGGTTTTTCTTGGAGCCTTTGTGGTGTCCTATTCCGTTGAGAGGAATTGATGCTACACCTTTGGCCAAGAATAAACCTCAGTACTGGGCCCAGCTGACCATGTGCATGGCTCCTGCACATCAGGAAGTTATTCGCTTTCTGGTGCTACATAATCTGCATGATGTGGTCGTGTTGGGGTTGCCATGGCTGCAAACCCATAATCCAGTATTGGATTGTAACTCTATGTCGGTATCCAGCTGGGGTTGTCAGGGGGTACATGGTGATGTTCCATTTTTGTCAATTTCGTCATCCACTCCTTCTGAGGTCCCAGAGTTCTTGTCTGATTATCAGGATGTATTTGAAGAGCCCAAGTCCGATGCCCTACCTCCGCATAGGGATTGTGATTGTGCTATCAATTTGATTCCTGGTAGTAAATTCCCTAAAGGTCGATTATTTAATTTATCCGTGCCTGAACACGCCGCTATGCGCAGTTATGTGAAGGAATCCCTGGAGAAGGGACATATTCGCCCATCGTCATCACCACTGGGAGCAGGGTTCTTTTTTCTAGCCAAGAAGGATGGTTCGCTGAGACCGTGTATTGATTACCGCCTTCTGAATAAGATCACTGTTAAATTTCAGTATCCCTTGCCATTGTTATCTGACTTGTTTGCTCGGATTAAGGGGGCTAGTTGGTTCACTAAGATAGATCTTCGTGGTGCGTATAATCTGGTGAGAATCAGGCAAGGAGATGAAAGGAAAACTGCATTTAATACGCCCGAGGGTCATTTTGAGTATCTAGTGATGCCGTTCGGACTTGCCAATGCTCCATCTGTGTTTCAGTCTTTTATGCATGACATCTTCCGTGAGTATCTGGATAAATTCCTGATTGTTTACTTGGATGACATTTTGATCTTCTCAGATGATTGGGAGTCTCATGTGAAGCAGGTCAGAATGGTTTTTCAGGTCCTGCGTGCTAATTCTTTGTTTGTGAAGGGATCAAAGTGTCTCTTTGGTGTGCAGAAAGTTTCATTTTTGGGGTTCATCTTTTCCCCTTCTACTATCGAGATGGATCCGGTTAAGGTCCAAGCCATCCAGGATTGGACTCAGCCGACATCTCTGAAAAGTCTGCAAAAGTTCCTGGGCTTTGCTAATTTTTATCGTCGCTTCATCTGTAATTTTTCTAGCATTGCCAAACCATTGACTGATTTGACCAAGAAGGGTGCTGATTTGGTTAATTGGTCTTCTGCTGCTGTGGAAGCTTTTCAAGAGTTGAAGCGTCGTTTTTGTTCTGCCCCTGTGTTGTGTCAGCCAGATGTTTCTCTTCCGTTCCAGGTCGAGGTTGATGCTTCTGAGATTGGTGCAGGGGCGGTTTTGTCACAGAGAGGTTCTGGTTGCTCAGTGATGAAACCATGTGCTTTCTTTTCCAGGAAGTTTTCGCCCGCTGAGCGTAATTATGATGTGGGCAACCGAGAGTTGCTGGCCATGAAGTGGGCATTCGAGGAGTGGCGTCATTGGCTTGAAGGAGCTAAGCATCGCGTGGTGGTATTGACTGATCATAAGAACTTGACTTATCTCGAGTCTGCCAAGCGCTTGAATCCTAGACAGGCCCGTTGGTCGTTATTTTTTGCCCGCTTCGACTTTGTGATTTCGTACCTTCCGGGCTCTAAAAATGTGAAGGCAGATGCTCTGTCTAGGAGTTTTGTGCCCGACTCCCCGGGGTTATCTGAGCCGGCGGGTATTCTCAAGGAAGGTGTCATTGTGTCTGCTATCTCCCCTGATTTGCGGAGGGTGCTGCAAAAATTTCAGGCGAATAAACCTGATCGTTGTCCAGCGGAGAAACTGTTCGTCCCTGATAGGTGGACTAATAAAGTTATCTCTGAACTTCATTGTTCGGTGTTGGCTGGTCATCCTGGAATCTTTGGTACCAGAGAGTTAGTGGCTAGATCCTTCTGGTGGCCGTCTCTGTCACGGGATGTACGTACTTTTGTGCAGTCCTGTGGGATTTGTGCTAGGGCTAAGCCCTGCTGTTCTCGTGCCAGTGGGTTGCTTTTGCCCTTGCCGGTCCCAAAGAGGCCTTGGACACATATTTCGATGGATTTCATTTCTGACCTTCCCGTTTCTCAAAAGATGTCAGTCATTTGGGTGGTCTGTGATCGCTTTTCTAAAATGGTCCATCTGGTGCCCTTGGTTAAATTGCCTTCCTCCTCTGATTTGGTGCCTTTGTTCTTCCAGCATGTGGTTCGTTTGCATGGCATTCCTGAGAATATTGTTTCTGACAGAGGTTCCCAGTTTGTTTCAAGGTTTTGGCGAGCCTTTTGTGGTAGGATGGGCATTGACCTATCTTTTTCCTCGGCTTTCCATCCTCAGACTAATGGCCAGACGGAACGAACCAATCAGACCTTGGAAACATATCTGAGATGTTTTGTTTCTGCAGACCAGGATGATTGGGTGTCCTTTTTACCGTTGGCTGAGTTCGCCCTTAATAATCGGGCCAGCTCGGCTACCTTGGTTTCTCCATTTTTCTGCAATTCTGGGTTCCATCCTCGTTTCTCTTCAGGACAGGTTGAGTCTTCGGACTGTCCTGGTGTGGATTCTGTGGTGGACAGTTTGCAGCAGATCTGGACTCAGGTAGTGGACAATTTGACCTTGTCCCAGGAGAAGGCTCAGCTTTTCGCTAATTGCAGACGCCGTGTGGGTCCCCGACTTCGTGTTGGGGATCTGGTTTGGTTATCTTCTCGTCATATTCCTATGAAGGTTTCCTCTCCTAAATTTAAACCTCGTTTTATTGGTCCGTATAGGATTTCTGAGGTTCTCAATCCTGTGTCTTTTCGTCTGACCCTCCCAGACTCCTTTTCCATACATAATGTGTTCCATAGGTCGTTGTTGCGGAGATACGTGGCACCTATGGTTCCATCTGTTGAGCCTCCTGCCCCGGTTTTGGTGGAGGGGGAATTGGAGTATATTGTGGAGAAAATTTTGGATTCTCGTGTTTCTAGACGGAAACTCCAGTATCTGGTTAAATGGAAGGGTTATGCTCAGGAAGATAATTCCTGGGTTTTTGCCTCTGATGTCCATGCTCCCGATCTTGTTTGTGCCTTTCATGTGGCTCATCCTGGTCAGCCTGGGGGCTCTGGTGAGGGTTCGGTGACCCCTCCTCAAGGGGGGGGGTACTGTTGTGAATTCTGTGGCTGAATTCACTCCTGTGGTCACAAGTGGTACTGCAGCTTCTGAGCTCCCTCCCTCAGGTGTTCTGGTGAGCTCGTTAGCTGCTTCGTTATTTAACTCCACCTGATTCTGTTTTCCTTGCTCCTTGTCAATGTTCCAGTGTTGGATCTGAGCTTCTGGATCTTTCCTGTGGCCTGCTGCTCTGCTTAGATAAGTGCTTCTTGCTTTTTGTTGCTATATTTTCTGTCCAGCTTGTCTATTAGTTTTGCTGGAAGCTCTGAGACGCAAAGGGTGTACCGCCGTGTCGTTAGTTCGGCTCGGTGGGTCTTTTTGCCCCCTTTGCGTGGGTTTTGCTTTAGGGTTTTTTGTAGACTGCAAAGTTCTCTTTGCTATCCTCGCTCTATCTAGAATATCGGGCCTCACTTTGCTGAATCTATTTCATCCCTACGTTTTGTCTTTTCATCTTACTCACAGTCATTATATGTGGGGGGCTGCCTTTTCCTTTGGGGTATTTCTCTGAGGCAAGCCAGGCTTGTTTTTCTATCTTCAGGCTAGTCAGTTTCTCAGGCTGTGCCGAGTTGCATAGGTAGCGTCAGGCGCAATCCACAGCCACCTTTAGTTGTGTTTAGGATAGGTTCAGGTATTGCGGTCTACAGAGATTCCACGTCTCAGAGCTCGTTCTATTGTTTTTGGGTTATTGTCAGATCACTGTATGTGCTCTGATCGCTGGTACACTGTGTCACTGGATTGCCTTCATAACAGGGTTCATGGTCACGTTCCTTTGATGTCAATTTCCTCTTCCCCCTCTTCTGAAATTCCTGAGTTTTTGTCAGATTTCCAGGATGTATTCGATGAGCCCAAATCCAGTTCCCTTCCAACGAATAGGGACTGTGATTGTGCTATTGACTTGATTCCAGGTTGTAAGTTCCCTAAGGGCCAACTTTTCAACCTGTCTATGCCAGAACATGAAGCCATGCGGAGCTATATTAAGGAGTCTTTGGACAAGGGGCATATTTGGCCATCTTCTTCACCATTGGGAGCAGGTTTTTTTTTTTTGTTGCCAAGAAGGATGGCTCCTTGAGACCCTGTATTGATTATCGCCTCTTGAATAAGATCACGGTCAAATTTCAATACCCTTTGCCTTTGCTTACTGATTTGTTTGCTAGGATTAAGGGGGCTAGCTGGTTTGCTAAGATTGACCTTCGAGGGGCATATAATCTTATTCGTATTAAGCAGGGTGACGAATGGAAAACTGCATTTAATACGACCGAAGGCCATTTTGAATGCCTTGTGATGCCATTCGGACTCTCTAATGCCCCATCTGTGTTCCAGTCCTTCATGCATGATATCTTTCGGCGTTATCTTGATAAATTTATGGTTGTATATTTGGATGATATTTTGATTTTTTCCGATGATTGGGAGTCTCATGTGAAACAGGTCAGGATGGTATTTCAGATCCTCCGTAATAATTCTTTATTTGTGAAGGGGTCGAAGTGCCTCTTTGGAGTGCAGAAGGTTTCTTTTTTGGGCTTCATTTTTTCTCCCTCATCTATAGAAATGGATCCGGTTAAGGTTCAGGCCATTCATTATTGGATTCAGCCCACATCTGTGAAGAGCCTTCAGAAATTCTTGGGCTTTGCTAATTTTTAGCGTCGTTTCATTGCCAACTTCTCCAGTGTGGTTAAACCTCTGACCGATTTGACGAAGAAAGGCGCTGATGTGACGAATTGGTCCTCCGCGGCTGTTTCTGCCTTTCAGGAGCTTAAACGCCGATTTACTTCTGCCCCTGTGTTGCGTCAGCCGGATGTTTCTCTTCCATTTCAGGTTGAGGTTGACGCGTCTGAGATTGGGGCAGGGGCCATTTTGTCTCAGAGGAATTCTGATTGTTCCTTGATGAAACCGTGTGCCTTCTTTTCTCGGAAGTTTTCGCCTGCGGAACGCAATTATGATGTCGGCAATCGGGAGTTGTTGGCTATGAAGTAGGCATTTGAGGAGTGGCGACATTGGCTTGAGGGGGCCAAGCACCGTATTGTGGTCCTGACCGATCATAAGAATCTGATTTACCTCGAGTCTGCCAAACGGCTGAATCCAAGACAGGCTCGATGGTCCCTGTTTTTCTCCCGTTTTGATTTTGTGGTCTCGTACATTCCTGGTACTAAGAATGTTAAGGCTGATGCCCTCTCTAGGAGTTTTTTTTCCTGATTCCCCTGGGGTTCTTGAGCCGGTCAGCATTCTGAAGGAAGGGGTGATTCTTTCTGCCATCTCCCCTGATTTACGACGGGTTCTTCAGGAATTTCAGGCTAATAAACCTGACCGCTGTCCAGTGGGGAAACTGTTTGTTCCTGATAGATGGAGTAGTAAAGTGATTTCTGAGGTTCATTGTTCTGTGTTGGCTGGCCATCCTGGGATTTTTGGTACCAGAGATTTGGTTGGTAGGTCCTTTTGGTGGCCTTCTTTGTCGTGGGATGTGCGTTCTTTTGTGCAGTCCTGTGGGATTTGTGCGCGGGCTAAGCCTTGCTGTTCCCGCGCTAGTGGGTTGCTTCTGCCTTTGTCGGTCCATGAGAGACCTTGGATGCATATTTCTATGGATTTTATTTCAGAGCTTTTGGTTTCCCAGAGGATGTCTGTTATCTGGGTGGTTTGTGACCGGTTTTCTAAGATGGTTCATTTGGTACCTTTGTCTAAATTGCCTTCCTCTTCTGATTTGGTTCCGTTGTTTTTTCAGCATGTGGTTCGTTTGCATGGCATTCCGGAGAATATTGTGTCCGATAGAGGTTCCCAGTTTGTTTCTAGGTTTTGGCGGGCCTTTTGTTCTAGGCTGGGCATTGATTTGTCTTTTTCTTCCGCATTTCATCCTCAGACAAATGGCCAAACCGAGCGAACTAATCAGACTTTGGAAATCTATTTGAGATGCTTCGTGTCTGCTGATCAGGATGATTGGGTGGCTTTCTTGCCATTGGCCGAGTTTGCCCTTAATAATCGGGCTAGTTCTACTACTTTGGTTTCGCCTTTTTTTTTGTAATTTTGGTTTTCATCCTCGTTTTTCTTCAGGGCAGGTTGAGCCTTCTGATTGTCCTGGTGTGAATTCTGTGGTTGACAGGCTGCAGCAGATTTGGGCTCATGTTGTGGACAATTTGGTGTTGTCTCAGGAGGAGGCTCAGCGTTTTGCTAACCGTCGTCGGTGTGTTGGTTCCTGGCTTCGGGTTCGGGATTTGGTCTGGTTGTCTTCCCGTCATGTTCCTATGAAGGTTTCTTCCCCTAAGTTCAAGCCTCGGTTTATTGGTCCTTATAGGATTTCTGAGATTATCAATCCAGCTCTCCATCCACCTCTCGTGTCTCCCCTTTTCCTCATAGTTTGTAAGCTTGCGAGCAGGGCCCTCATTCCTCCTGGTATCTGTTTTGAACTGTATTTCTGTTATGCTGTAATGTCTATTGTCTGTACAAGTCCCCTCTATAATTTGTAAAGCGCTGCGGAATATGTTGGCGCTATATAAATAAAAATTATTATTATTATTATAATCCAGTGTCTTTTCGTTTGGCCCTTCCAGCCTCTTTTTCCATCCATAATGTTTTCCATAGATCTTTGTTGCGGAAGTATGTGGTGCTCGTTGTTCCCTCTGTTGATCCTCCGGCCCCGGTGTTGATTGATGGGGAGTTGGAGTATGTGGTTGAGAAGATTTTGGATTCTCGTTTTTCGAGGCGGAAGTTTCCGTATCTGGTCAAATGGAAGGGTTATGGCCAGGAGGATAATTCTTGGGTTGTTGCCTCCGATGTTCATGCTGACGATTTGGTTCGTGCCTTTCATTTGGCTCGTCCTGATCGGCCTGGGGGCTCTGGTGAGGGTTCGGTGACCCCTCCTCAAGGGGGGAGGGGTACTGTTGTGAATTCTGCTCTTGGGCTCCCTCCAATGGTTATGAGTGGTAGTACTGCTGTCCTTGAATCGCAGCATTTATCAGGTGTGTTCACTTTTTGCAATTTGGACTCAGCTATTTAGTCCTGCTTGATCCTTTAGTCAGTGCCAGTTGTCCATTGTTTTTGGAGGATTCACATCCCTTTCTGGTCTCTCCTGTTTGCTGTGCTTTTCAACAAAGATAAGTCCTGGCTTTGTTTTTGCTGTCCACATGCTGTGGGCCTTATAGTTCAGTGCATTTTCATGTTTTGTCTTGTCCAGCTTGTCTTTGTAAGGATTTTTGCAGCCAAGCGGTATCTCTGGAGATGCAGATATACCCTCCATGTCAGATGTGGAGTTTTGTATTTTCTGTGGTGGATATTTTCTAGTGTTTTAATACTGACCGCATAGTTCTCTGTCCTATTCTTTCTTTTTAGCTAGTAAGGCCTCCTTTGCTTATCCTGATTTCAGTCTGCGTTTGTCATTTCCCTCTCCTCTCACAGTCAATATTTGTGGGGGGCTGTCTATCCTTTGGGGATTTTCTCTGAGGCAAGATAGTTTTCCCGTTTCTATCTTTAGGGGAAGTTAGTCCTTAGGCTGTGTCGAGGTGTCTAGGGAATGTTAGGTACATCCCACGGCTATTTCTAGTTGCGCTGCTAAGTTCAGGGTTTGCGGTCAGTACAGGTACCACCTTCTCCAGAGTACGTCACATGCTGCTCCAAAGCCACCAGATCATAACAGTGTTGTGAATTCTGTGGCAGAGCTCCCTCCTGTGGTCACAAGTGGTACTTCGGCTGGTTCTCTCTGTGAGCTTCCGTTGGTGGAGGAAAGTGGTACTGCGGCTTCTGAGTTTCCTTCCTCAGGTGATGTGGTGAGGTCGTTAGGTGTTTCCCTATTTAACTCCACCCAGTGCTTTGATCCTGGCCTCCAGTCAATGTTCTAGTGTTGGACCTGTTTCCTCCTGGATCGTTCCTGTGGCTTGCTGCTCTGCATAGCTAAGTTCCTCTTTGCTATTTGTTTGCTGTTTTTTTCTGTCCAGCTTGTCAATTTGTTTTTTTTCTGCTTGCTGGAAGCTCTGGGACGCAGAGGGTGTACTTCCGTGCCGTTAGTTCGGTACGGAGGTTCTTTTTTCCCCCTTTGCGTGGTTTTTGAAGGGTTTTGTGTTGACCGCAAAGTTACCTTTCCTATCCTCGCTCTGTTCAGAAAGTTGGGCCTCACTTTGCTAAATCTATTTCATCTCTACGTTTGCCTTTTCATCTTTACTCACAGTCATTATATGTGGGGGCTGCCTTTTCCTTTGGGGTATTTCTCTGAGGCAAGGTAGGCTTATTTTCTATCTTCAGGCTAGCTAGTTTCTCAGGCCGTGCCGAGTTGCATAGGCAGCGTTAGGCGCAATCCACGGCTGCCTCTAGTGTGGTTTGTTAGGATCAGGGATTGCGGTCAACAGAGTTCCCACGTCTCAGAGCTCGTTCTCGTTTTTTGGGTTATTGTCAGGTCACTGTATGTGCGCTGACCTCTATGTCCATTGTGGTTCTGAATTATCTTTCATAACAAACAGTTAAATATTTTAAATAACATTCTGACTACAAATAACTTCTATTACCCTGCCGGGTATTCTACTAAGTGCAAATTCTGAACAATAATTTAACTTCTCTTTTAAGGGCATATAAGCTGAACCCACTAAAGGCTTACTATAAAGTACTATACGACAAACTCAACTTTTTCTTTTCTTTCTAACTTCACCAATGCAGGACCGCCTAGCTCCTTGGCTGTGCCTACTGTCATTGTCGCAACCAACTATCGTTCTACAGTTCTCAGGAGGACTCTCTAAACCCTACGGGTTTTAGCAGCAAGTAACAAGAAAAACAAGAAGTTAACTATTTACAAATGCGGGCCTTCGAGGTTTATTTCTGTGATTTTGGCGGTGATAGCTCCGCAGGCAGCAGTGAGCGGGGCCATCCAGCCGGATACCTGCGGGCACTAGGTGTAGTCACAGGAGACCCTTCACTCCAGGCAGGGGTCATAGTGGCGATGGTTCTGAACCCCGAAATGGCCAGGGTACTAACCACTAGGGTTAAGCGACTTTTTTTTTTATAGGATCGGGTCGGGTTTCGCGAAACCCGACTTTTTCAAAAGTCAAGTCGAGTGAAATCGGCCAATCCTATAGAAAAGTCGGGGTCGGCCGAAACACGAAACCCAATGCAGTGCATTGGGTTTCTAATGGTTCCCAGGGTCTGAAGGAGAGGAAACTCTCCTTCAAGCCCTGGGATCCACATTTAAGTGTAAAATAAAGAATCAAAATAAAAAATATTGATATACTTACCCTCGGACGCGCCCTGGTTCTCACCGGCAGCCTTCCTTCCTACGAATGAGCGCCTGAAGGAGCTTCGATGACGTCGCGGCTTGTGATTGGTCGCGTGAGCGGTCACATGGGCGTCACGCGACCAATCACAAGCCGCGAAGTCATCTAAGGTCCTTCAGGCGCTGATTCTTAGGAAGGAAGGCTGCGGGTTAGAACCAGGGCGCGTCCGAGGGTGAGTATATACCTATTAGGAATATACTCACCCTTTGGACGCGCCCTCGGACGCTTCCTTCCTAAGAATTAGCGCCTGAAGGACCTTAGATGACATCGCGGCTTGTGATTGGTCGCGTGACGCCCATGTGACCGCTCACGCGACCAATCACAAGCCGCGACATCATCGAAGGCCCTTCAGGTGCTCATTCTTTGGAAGGAAGGCTGCCGGTGAGAACCAGGGCGCGTCCGAGGGTGAGTATATCAATATTTTTTTATTTTTATTCTTTATTTTACACTTAAATATGAATTCCGATACCGATTCCCGATATCTTAAACATATCGGAACTCGGTATCGGAATTCCAATTCCAGATCAGAAGATCGCCGACCTCTTGGCCGACCTCACACAGGGGTCGGGTCGGGTTTCATGAAACCCGACTTTGCCAAAAGTCGGCGACTTCTGAATCTGGCCGACCCGTTTCTCTCAACCCTACTAATCACCCCTGCGGCTGGACCTTCTGCCACCACAGTGGTAGTGGTGTCCACGGTGCAAGTGGTGGTCTTCACGATGGTGCATGTGGGGGTCGCCACCGTAGTCTTGGTGACAGTGGTTGTCCGGTCACAAGGGGGCACCGTTGCTACAAGGGACGGCTTCTCCGACGCTTTGGCTGGGGAGGTCACGGGGCCTCGCCGCTTGTGAATGTTCAGGGCGAACCACCCCCTTTCCCCAAAGTGCTGGGTATAAGTGACCTCGTCCCCTGGATAGAGATCCTGGTCCGGGTGTCCCTCTTTGAGATGGTCCAAAGTCCAATAGAAAAGCAAAGTATCGCACAATCAGTCAAAATTGCCGATTCATACCCCACAGGAGAAAAGAGCAGTTATCCATACAGTGTCCGGGTGCAACCTCATAAAATCACACGAGTTTCCATAGAAAAATATAAAAAGAAACGAGAGCACTCACCAACTGCTGTGATCGTCCTTACTTTATTGTGGCAGTGATATACACATTAAAACAGGCGGCAGGGAAAGAATGCTTCAGGAAACACATTCTTTCCCTGCCGCCTGTTTTAATGTGTATATCACTGCCACAATAAAGTAAGGACGATCACAGCAGTTGGTGAGTGCTCTCGTTTCTTTTTATATTTTTCCCTCTTTGAGATGGGACTCCACATCTCTCCGGTTTACGAAGACCTCGGCATACAGGTCCGGCTCCTTGATGAAGCCCCATCCCCCACAGAGCTTAAAATCCACGACGGTGCACTGCCTGCGCGGGCCCTGGTAGGTAGTACGGTCTTTGCGGGCCCGATCCTTCACCACGAGGTCCCGCTGGTAATGGGCCTCTCGCCCGGCCTGATACTTCCTCTCCTGCTCCTCCCACTGCTGGTCTAGCTGAGCCTGGTATGCTTCCCAGCTGAGGGCCTCCCCCATCTCCCCTTCTTGCGTCTTCACGCCGGGGAATCCCATGAAGTCAGATCCCGGGTTTACTCAGCGGCACACTGTGCGCTCAGCATAGACCTCGCCTGGTATGGTGATCGGTGAGATCGGGGCCTTTAGGAAATGTTCCATGCCTGTGGCCCGGTCCCAGTGTGGAAGGTGCTGACGGGTGTGGGGCCCAGGGGAAGGGGGTGCTGCGACGAGGCCTATCAGCAGGTCCTCCGCCTGCGGAACGGGGTCAGCAGACTCACCGGCCGATGCGGCTTCCTCCATCGCAGCTGGCTCTGGTGATGGCAAAGGATCCGATGTCAGGGGTTCCTCCGCCGGTGCCTCCTGGCACGAGGCCTTGGTCTCCAGCTGCCAGTGGAGAAGCTGCTCCATTAGATCCTCCATCTCACCCTGCAGGAGACCGGTCCCAGCCGTGGAGATCTGGCTGCTGTGCTCGTCCGGGTAGCTGGGGGAGCCCTCTGCTTCAACCCCGCATTCTGGGTCTGAGCGACTGGTCATGGTGTCCTCCACGTGGGTCGCTTCCTGGTCTCTTTCCCGCTCTCTCCTTTGTGGGCGGTTCTGTTTCCTCTGTCTCTGCCCTCCATTGAGAATCAGGAGGCAGATCTCGGCAGCTGACGGACACGTCCTCAAGGTACAGAAATATTTGGACTGGGCGGTCATGGCTGTTCGCGCTTCTCAGTTCTTCCACGCCCACAACTCCACGCCCTTCTCCTTCTCCTACGCTCCTCGTGGCGCTATAATGGCGGCGGTTTTGGTGGGAATCTTTACAGCAATCAGCAATACACAGTCCTTGCAATAAATCACGGTTCAAGCACAATTCAATCACAGTTCCAAGGCACACATGACCTGATTCTTCAGGCTTAAGTACTATCCTGTTCGTGACGCCAAGTTGGAGCGCCCCCAGACGCCGGGCCGTGGGTTACTCGGTACCGGTCCTCTACTGGCTCAGTTCTGGGGATGTCACAGTGGCTGGACCCGGTCCGTCACTCTGCTAAGGGGCGTCCAATGAAAGGTGATGCGAGTCTGTCAAGGTTTTTTGACGCCACCTGTGGTATTCGGTCAGGGTGACCGACGCTGCTTGGGGCCAACTGGGGTGATGTGATGGCAGCTAGATGGTATACCTCCCCACAGGTGAAGTGAGTCCCCAGGGCTTCCCAGTAAGGTGGATGGTGATGGTGTGAGGTGCAGACAATAACGAGGACACAGGGTTGCAGTCTCTTTACCTCTTTACTGGTGACTTCAGGATCCTCAATCCAGAGCACAGTTAACAGGGCTGTCTGAGACCGGCCAGTCCGAAGGCACATCCAGAGTTCCCTTTGCAGGTGGAAATCAGTGCCTACCATTAGCGCCTGTGTGTTGTAGTGCTTCCCTGCTGAGCATTCGGGATAGTCCTCACAACTTCTATTCTCGTTTCTTTCTAATTCGTTCCTGTTCTTTCTAGTTCTCCGTCCCCCAGGTATGTTATGGCTAGGACACACCCGTTTGACCGGTAGGCTCGGAGTTCTTCCGGGACCCTAGAGACTCCCCTCTCCACGCGCTGCCCCCTATGTCTGCTTAGGTGATGTAAGGTAGACAGCCAACCTATAATTAACTGTCCTGCGGAGTTTGAAGTAAGGCATAGAGTCAGTTACTTCCTCAGTGTTCCGGCCACCGACTACGCGCCTCAGTAGGATGTTGCCGTTCTCCGGGCACGACTCCTACTGGCTCTCCTGTGTGCTAGATCTCGTTTCTCACTGTCCACAATATCCTTCGCTTCGTGTGTCTTTCTTAGGATACCGTCGCGGGGTGTGCAGGCGCGGTTCCGTAACGTTCTGTTCTGGTCGCTAGGTACCTGCCAGGTTCCCACGCCTGACAGGGCCCCCCCTGAATTTTCTCCCTGCAACACCCCCTGCCACGGGATGTTGCCTGAATCCAACCCAGTCAGCTTCTCACTAACTTCCTATCCAACCCCTAGTTTTACCAGTGTGAGGAGTGGCCTAGTAAATAAAACCTTTTGCTCCCCCTAGTGGCCGGAGTGTGAAGTGTAATGTGTGCTGGTGATACCTGGTCAGAAGAACTCCTTTAGTGCCATTAGACGTACCATCACTCCCCTTAGTTGCAGAGCGACGTTACTGCAACGACCAGATCTCTGGGGCGCTGCACTTATATGGCTTTATGTGTTTTGTTAAAATAAAGATATTGTATTTCATACTGAAATTGTATTTATGGGAGTAAGGTTTGTAGGCTATGTTGTTGATTTCTACTCCTGAATATATGGACGACCTCGTTTGGGCTTTTCATATATAAGGTCAGACAAAGGAACTACATATAGGGGCAAAAGGTGTATACATAATAACCTCATACTGCAGGGAAATACATGTATTTTAGAACAACAAAGAAAGTGATACTATAACATGACAATATTTAGGAGTACTTTACCAAACTCCATTACAATCCACAAATCCCCATGTCACTGACAACTGTATTGTCCTTGTCACAGAGACTACTTACTACCATATGACACCACTTATTTACGCTCACAATGCCCTGCAGATACCCCTATTAACCTTTGTATATGCCAACCATACCTGCTAATGGATCTGATGTTATTTTAGTTAGTTGGTGAAAGTTTTTTCCTGATGGCAGCTCAGTCCAACATGGCTGTTCAACATATTTAGCACTGATCATTCTCATACAATGAGTTTTTATTTTAACGTGGCCAAGCATGAGGAATGACAAGGGCTTGTCCTAGTAGTGGTTAACCCCTTTAAGAAAATACAATTTTCAGTTAAAATATTTCCCACATTCTGAGCATGAAAAAGTTTTCTCTCCTATGTGACTTCCCTGATGTTTAATAAAAGTTGATTTCTGCGTAAAACATTTCCCACATTAAGAACATGAAAAAGGCTTCTCTCCCGTGTGAGTTCTTTGGTGACTAAGAAGAGATGATTTCTTCACAAAACATTTTCCACATTCTGAACATGAAAAAGGCTTCTCTCCCGTGTGAGTTCTCTGGTGGCGATCAAGATTTGCTTTCTGGTTAAAACATTTTCCACATTCTGAACAGCAAAAAGGTTTCTCCTCTGTGTGAGTTCTATGGTGAATAACCAAAACTGATTTCTGGTTAAAACATTTCCAACATTCTGAACAGTAAAAAGGCTTCTCCCCTGTGTGAGTTTGCTGGTGATTAACAAAATCTGATTTCTGGTTAAAACATTTCCCACATTCTGAACAGGAAAAAGGCTTTTCACCTGTGTGATTTCTATGGTGTATAACAATATGTGATTTTTTGTTAAAACATTTCCCACATTCTGAACATGAAAAAGGCTTCTCCCCAGTGTGAATTCTCTGGTGACTAACAACATTTGATTTCTGAGTAAAACATTTCCCACATTCTGAACATGAAAAAGGCTTCTCCAGCGTGTGAATTCTCTGGTGCTTAGCCAAATCTGATTTCTGCTTAAAATATTTCCCACATTCTGAACATGAAAATCTATTCTCTGTTATGTGAATTTTTCCACGTTTAAGAAAAGTCTTTTTGAGAAAACTATTTCCATATTCTGAATATGAAAATGGCTTCTTTCCTTTAGAATCAATTTGTTTTTTAATTATTATATTGTTACTTTGATTTTTCTTAGTAGTTTGTAATGAACCAGAAGACAGAACTTGCTTCAAAGGATCAGATGATAGATCTTTGCAGTTAAGGGATGATGCCATATCTGGAGTAATGGCATTGACTTCAACTGTCAGCGTTCTCTCTGATTTCCTGGTACAGAAATCTGCTAAAAATAAAACCAGTTATTAATTTTGAATAAAATAGCCTCACATTTTATACTTTTGAACAGTTCTACTTAACTTGTAATTTTTACGGACAGCTTATGTAAAAATATTGAACGATTCACCAAGACAATGACAGTTTCAAGTTCAAGTCTAATCGAAAACCTCATAGCATGAACCAGTGGATCATGGCGTTCAACGGTTTGTTCATTCTGCCTCCCAAACATGGAATAAAAAGCCACCAAACAATGTTATGAAGGCAAAAATGATACCAATAAAACTTTTACTCATCTCACAAAATACAAGACATCACTCAGGTTCATCATCTGTCAGTGGAAAAACAAAGGTTTCCACATTATTAGTGGCTCAAAAGCTCTTGAAAAGCAACATGGCTTTCATAACCGATCCAGCAATATCCGCTCTCCTAAAGTCAAATTTTCACTCGCTTCTGAGCCTTGTAGTGTGCCCAAACCACATTTAGCATTCATATATTTGGCATTACTATAGCGAGACTAACCCAATTAATTTATAGTGCGTGTCTCCTGGAGCACAATCTGGGCACTATGTATTGGATAATAAAATGGAAAATGTGCAATTTTCAAGTTGCAACATCCAATGCGAGCTAATTTCCATAAAGTGGTTGTGGAGTCAAAATAGTCACTACTCCCATAGAATAATTCACTGAGGGGTATAATTTTGAAAATGGAGTAATTTTATGGGGATTTCTACTGCTTTAGTTTTCTGTAATTTTGTTATATTAGGGCATTTGCAAATGGGGTGTCCCATCTCCACTGGAATATGCTCCTGCAATGTTTGCTTCCAGACAGTGCCTTATTTATTGTGCAGGCATTGCTGGTAATAGAGGAGACGTCAAAACCAGAAGCTCTTGATGGCGCTGGCTCTGTCCAGCCACTAAGAGTAGGGTGCCTGAGACCAGTAGTGTCACATAGTCTGGCAGTATGGGTTTGTGTACTGTCCAGCTGGAGCAATCTGCTATCTGCTTAAGCCAATTGGAAAGCACCAAACCCTACTAAAGCTTGAAGCTACCAGATACAGCCTTGTTCTCCTCTGGTTCAGTCCTCTGTGCTCAACTCCCCGCTAGTGTATTGTATTTGTTCTCTGTTGTGATCCCAGACCACTTACTGACTACTCTTGAGTCTTCTGATTTTGTACTTTCTCTCCCCTCCTGTGTTATGGTAGGCAATTCAGTAACACAATGTACATAGCAATCAGAGCACATACAGTGATCTGACAATAACCCAAAATAATAGAACGAGCTCTGAGACGTGGGAACTCTGTAGACCGCAATTCCTGATCCTCTCTAAACACAACTAGAGGCAGCCGTGGATTGTGCCTAACGCTACCTATGCAACTCGGCACAGCCTGAGAAACTGACTAGCCTGAAGATAGAAAAATAAGCCTACCTTGCCTCAGAGAAATACCCCAAAGGAAAAGGCAGCCCCCCACATATAATGACTGTGAAGATGAAAAGACAAACGTAGGGATGAAATAGATTCAGCAAAGTGAGGCCCAATATTCTAGACAGAACGAGGATAGAAAGATAACTTTGCGGTCTACACAAAACCCCTAAGAAAACCACGCAAAGGGGGCAAAAAGACCCTCCGTACCGAACTAACGGCACGGAGGTACACCCTTTGCGTCCCAGAGCTTCCAGCAAAACAAATAGACAAGCTGGACAGAAAAAATAGCAACAAATAGCAAAGAAGCACTTAGCTATGCTGAGCAGCAGGCCACAGGAATGATCCAGAGAAACCAAGTCCAACACTGGAACATTGACAGGAAGCATGGATCAAAGCATCAGGTGGAGTTAAGTAGAGAAGCAGCTAACGAGCTCACCAGATCACCTGAGGGAGGAAACTCAGAAGCTGCAGTACCACTTTCCTCCACAAACGGAAGCTCCCAGAAAGAATCAGCCGAAGTACCACTTGTGACCACAGGAGTGAACTCTGCCACAGAATTCACAACAGTACCCCCCCTTGAGGAGGGGTCACCGAACCCTCACCAGAGCCCCCAGGCCGACCAGGATGAGCCACATGAAAGGCACAAACAAGATCGGGAGCATGGACATCAGAGGCAAAAACCCAGGAATTATCTTCCTGAGCATAACCCTTCCATTTAACCAGATACTGGAGTTTCCGTCTTGAAACACGAGAATCCAAAATCTTCTCCACAATATACTCCAATTCCCCCTCCACCAAAACCGGGGCAGGAGGCTCAACAGATGGAACCATAGGTGCCACGTATCTCCGCAACAATGACCTATGGAATACGTTATGTATGGAAAAAGAATCTGGGAGGGTCAGACGAAAAGACACAGGATTAAGAACCTCAGAAATCCTATACGGACCAATAAAACGAGGTTTAAACTTAGGAGAGGAAACCTTCATAGGAATATGACGAGAAGATAACCAAACCAGATCCCCAACACGAAGTCGGGGACCCACACGGCATCTGCGATTAGCGAAGAGTTGAGCCTTCTCCTGGGACAAGGTAAAATTGTCCACTACCTGAGTCCAAATTTGCTGCAACCTGTCCACCACACTATCCACACCAGGACAGTCCGAAGACTCAACCTGTCCTGAAGAGAAACGAGGATGGAACCCAGAATTGCAGAAAAACGGCGAAACCAAGGTAACCGAGCTGGCCCGATTATTAAGTGCGAACTCAGCCAAAGGCAAAAAGGACACCCAGTCATCCTGATCAGCAGAAACAAAACATCTCAGATATATTTCCAAGGTCTGATTGGTTCGTTCGGTCTGGCCATTAGTCTGAGGATGGAAAGCCGAGGAAAAAGACAAGTCAATGCCCATCCTACCACAAAAGGCTCGCCAAAACCTCGAAACAAACTGGGAACCTCTGTCAGAAACAATATTCTCTGGAATGCCATGCAAACGAACCACATGCTGGAAGAACAAAGGCACCAAATCAGAGGAGGAAGGCAATTTAGACAAGGGTACCAGATGGACCATCTTAGAAAAGCGATCACAGACCACCCAAATGACTGACATCTTTTGAGAAACGGGAAGGTCAGAAATAAAATCCATAGAGATATGTGTCCAAGGCCTCTTCGGGACCGGCAAGGGCAAAAGCAACCCACTGGCACGAGAACAGCAGGGCTTAGCCCGAGCACAAATCCCACAGGACTGCACAAAAGTACGTACATCCCGTGACAGAGACGGCCACCAAAAGGATCTAGCCACCAACTCTCTGGTACCAAAGATTCCAGGATGACCAGCCAACACCGAACAATGAAGTTCAGAGATAACTCTATTCGTCCACCTATCAGGGACAAACAGTTTCTCCGCTGGGCAATGATCAGGTTTATTAGCCTGAAATTTTTGCAGCACCCGCCGCAAATCAGGGGAGATGGCAGACACAATTACTCCTTCCTTGAGGATACCCGCCGGCTCAGATAAACCCGGAGAGTCGGGCACAAAACTCCTAGACAGAGCATCCGCCTTCACATTTTTAGAGCCCGGAAGGTACAAAATCAAAAAGTCAAAACGGGCAAAAAACAACGACCAACGAGCTTGTCTAGGATTCAAGCGCTTGGCAGACTCGAGATAAGTCAAGTTCTTATGATCAGTCAATACCACCACGCGATGCTTAGCTCCTTCAAGCCAATGACGCCACTCCTCGAATGCCCACTTCATGGCCAGCAACTCTCGGTTGCCCACATCATAATTTCGCTCAGCAGGCGAAAACTTCCTGGAAAAGAAAGCGCATGGTTTCATCACTGAGCAACCAGAACCTCTCTGTGACAAAACAGCCCCTGCTCCAATCTCAGAAGCATCAACCTCGACCTGGAACGGAAGAGAAACATCAGGTTGACACAACACAGGGGCAGAAGAAAAACGACGCTTCAACTCCTGAAAAGCTTCCACAGCAGCAGAAGACCAATTGACCAAATCAGCACCCTTCTTGGTCAAATCGGTCAATGGTTTGGCAACACTAGAAAAATTGCAGATGAAGCGACGATAAAAATTAGCAAAGCCCAGGAACTTTTGCAGACTTTTAAGAGATGTCAGCTGAGTCCAATCATGGATTGCTTGGACCTTAACCGGATCCATCTCGATAGTAGAAGGGGAAAAGATGAACCCCAAAAATGAAACCTTCTGCACACCAAAGAGACACTTTGATCCCTTCACAAACAAAGAATTAGCACGCAGGACCTGAAAAACCGTTCTGACCTGCTTCACATGAGATTCCCAATCATCCGAGAAGATCAAAATGTCATCCAAGTACACAATCAGGAATTTATCCAGGTACTCACGGAAGATGTCATGCATAAAGGATTGAAACACTGATGGAGCATTGGCAAGCCCGAACGGCATCACTAGATACTCAAAATGACCCTCGGGCATATTAAATGCAGTTTTCCATTCATCGCCTTGCCTGATTCTCACCAGATTATACGCACCACGAAGATCTATCTTAGTGAACCAACTAGCCCCCTTAATCCGAGCAAACAAATCAGATAACAAAGGCAAGGGGTACTGAAATTTAACAGTGATCTTATTAAGAAGGCGGTAATCGATACACGGTCTCAGCGAACCATCCTTCTTGGCTACAAAAAAGAACCCTGCTCGCAATGGTGACGATGACGATCGAATATGCCCCTTCTCCAGGGATTCCTTCACATAACTGCGCATAGCGGTGTGCTCAGGCACGGATAAATTAAACAGTCGACCTTTTGGGAATTTACTACCAGGAATCAAATTGATAGCACAATCACAGTCCCTATGCGGAGGTAGGGCATCGGACTTGGGCTCATCAAATACATCCCGGTAATCAGACAAGAACTCTGGAACCTCAGAAGGGGTGGATGACGAAATTGACAGAAATGGAACATCACCATGTACCCCCTGACAGCCCCAGCTGGACACCAACATGGAATTCCAATCCAATACTGGATTATGGGCTTGTAGCCATGGTAACCCCAACATGACCACATCATGCAGATTATGCAACACCAGAAAGCGAATAACCTCCTGATGTGCAGGAGCCATGCACATGGTCAGCTGGGTCCAGTTTTGAGGCTTATTCTTGGCCAAAGGTGTAGCATCAATTCCTCTCAATGGAATAGGACACTGCAAGGGCTCCAAGAAAAACCCACAACGTTTAGCATAATCCAAGTCCATCAAATTCAGGGCAGCGCCTGAATCCACAAACGCCATGACAGAATACGATGACAAGGAGCATATCAAGGTAACGGACAGAAGAAATTTTGACTGTACAGTACCAATGGCGGCAGACCTAGCGAACCGCCTAGTGCGCTTAGGACAATCAGAGATAGCATGAGTGGAATCACCACAGTAGAAACACAGCCCATTCAAACGCCTGTGTTCTTGCCGTTCAACTCTAGTCATAGTCCTATCGCACTGCATAGGCTCAGGTTTAATCTCAGGTAATACCGCCAAATGGTGCACAGATTTACGCTCATGCAAGCGTCGACCGATCTGAATGGCCAAAGACATAGACTCATTCAAACCAGCGGGCATAGGAAATCCCACCATGACATCCTTGATGGCTTCAGAGAGACCCTTTCTGAAAATGGCTGCAAGCGCAGATTCATTCCATTGAGTGAGCACGGACCATTTTCTAAATTTCTGGCAATATAGCTCTATCTCATCCTGAGCCTGACAAAGAGCCAGCAAATTTTTTTCTGCCTGATCTACTGAATTAGGCTCATCGTACAGCAATCCAAGCGCCAGGAAAAACGCATCGATATCACCCAATGCAGGATCTCCTGACGCAAGAGAAAATGCCCAGTCCTGAGGGTCGCCACGCAAAAAAGAAATGACGATCCTAACCTGTTGGGCTGGATTACCAGAAGAGCGAGATTTCAAAGCCAGAAACAGTTTACAATTATTCTTGAAACTCAGAAACTTAGTTCTATCTACAAAAAACAAATCTGGAATAGGAATTCTCGGTTCTAACAAAGAATTCTGAACCACAAAATCCTGAATATCTTGAACTCTTGCCGTGAGCTGATCTACACATGAAGACAGATCTTTAATGTTCATTGTAACACCTGTGTCCAGAACCACCCAAATGTCTAGGGGAAAAAAAAAGAGAAATCACAGTGCAAAGGAAAAAAAATGGTCTCAGAACTTCTTTTTTCCCTCTATTGAGAATCATTAGTACTTTTGGCTTCCTGTACTGTTATGGTAGGCAATTCAGTAACACAATGTACATAGCGATCAGAGCACATACAGTGATCTGACAATAACCCAAAATAATAGAACGAGCTCTGAGACGTGGGAACTCTGTAGACCGCAATTCCTGATCCTCTCCAAACACAACTAGAGGCAGCCGTGGATTGCGCCTAACGCTACCTATGCAACTCGGCACAGCCTGAGAAACTGACTAGCCTGAAGATAGAAAAATAAGCCTACCTTGCCTCAGAGAAATACCCCAAAGGAAAAGGCAGCCCCCCACATATAATGACTGTGAGTAAGATGAAAAGACAAACGTAGGGATGAAATAGATTCAGCAAAGTGAGGCCCGATATTCTAGACAGAACGAGGATAGAAAGATAACTTTGCGGTCTACACAAAACCCCTAAGAAAACCACGCAAAGGGGGCAAAAAGACCCTCCGTACCGAACTAACGGCACGGAGGTACACCCTTTGCGTCCCAGAGCTTCCAGCAAAACAAATAGACAAGCTGGACAGAAAAAATAGCAACAAATAGCAAAGAAGCACTTAGCTATGCTGAGCAGCAGGCCACAGGAATGATCCAGAGAAACCAAGTCCAACACTGGAACATTGACAGGAAGCATGGATCAAAGCATCAGGTGGAGTTAAGTAGAGAAGCAGCTAACGAGCTCACCAGATCACCTGAGGGAGGAAACTCAGAAGCTGCAGTACCACTTTCCTCCACAAATGGAAGCTCCCAGAAAGAATCAGCCGAAGTACCACTTGTGACCACAGGAGTGAACTCTGCCACAGAATTCACAACACTCCTGGTTCTGACCCAACTACCTGACTATTCTTACCATCTGACACCACAGAATAGCAGATAATACCATGGCCCAAGCCTAGGGGTCTTTGTGTATGTCCAGATCCATGTAGAGGGGTTAAAGGGTGATGAGCAAGGCAATCCCTGGGATCTGGGAAATGGAGTAGATAGAGCCAAGCCTTCTCGTGGTGGTCATCTTTTGATTGCCTAGTGATCACAGTGCTCCCAATACATTGTGTCTGCAAACTATTCTAGCAAGATCTACGTTCAAATAGCTAAATGGCACTCCTTCCTTTCTTAACCCTGCCATGTGCCCAGAAAGTAATGTACAATCGTATGTAGGGTATTGTCGGATTCAAGAGACATTGGAAAATAATTTGTAAGGTCCATTGGTTTCCTATTATCCTGGTGAAAACTCTCTGGTTAATTAGAGTATGTAGCTTGCTGGCTCTTGGCAATCTTAACCCTGCTGTTCTGTTCGGTCTGGGGAGACCTATTTTGAACTTTGGTATTTTTTGGGGTGTTCAAGATGCGGTTCTGAAACTTGTGGTTGATTGACTTAAATGAGGATGGGTCGGTCGGCCACGGGTTTCAGAGCCGCATCTTGAATATTTTAAAGAATATTGAAGTTCAAGGTCGGTCATTTTTGACCAACAGAACAGCAGGGTTAAATAAGGGCCAATATTTTCTGTCAGATGAGTTTCAAGAAGAAATATTACACATTCATAGAGAACTTTTTATAATAGTGCAGAGCTGAGGTGTCTTAAATTTAGATCTCGGGCCTTTGGAAGCGGTAGTGAAGACCTTCTTTTAAAGGCTACCACGTAGTTGCAGACTCACATAAGTGAGGCAGGCCGATCCCACTATTATTGAACTTCCATACAAAATGAACCCGTAAAAATTGATATAAAATAAAAAAAAAAAAGTTATATCCCCAACAACAACATATGTCTGGGGGGAAGTTGCATCACTAATTTATGATGGACCATAAGAGCTACTGAGTTCTGATATTATTTTTTGCTCTCCATATCGAGAGAGATTGTGCAGTGATTCCATGATACCAGGCCTGGCCAATACATCTCCATGATACTCCAGCCTGGCCAATACATCTCCTGCAGGTGTGAATAAATGTAGATTACAGAAATCAGCCACGCACAGCTCAGAGATATATCATGTGTGAGGCAGGGACAGGTATTATATGCGAAGGTCGCTATGTGTCCCCCAGGATGCGCAAGGAAGTGTATTAAGGCAGCTGGAGAGCATTGCAGTCACAGACATAGCTGTGGCTGCAAAGCAAAATAAAAGTAACTGTGTTCTTGGACAACCTATTTGCCCAAGGCAGATTTAAGAAAACCAGGCATGGGCATTTATTTTTAGAGCGAATTGCAGGATGGCAGTGGGTCGGTTTGCTCCCTACAGGCAGGGTCTTAAAAGTGGCCCATGGCTACAGATTCCAGTTAAAGCTCTGCAGCAAAGGGATGGGTATGACAGTCTTGGCTTGCAAACTGCAGAGCAGCTGGCTCTGCAAGGTTCAGTCTGTGTCAAGTAAAATTGAGCCAAGCCAAAAGGCTGGGCACCCTTGAGCGTGACACGGTGGTGCAGTCGCCCTCAGCAACCGGTCTTGCAAACGGACTGTTGTGATGCCTGGCTGCTATCCAAAGTATACCGTGTGCTGATCATTTTGCAAGTTTTGGACATTAAAAGACATTTGCTTAAAATCTTTATGTGGTCACTGACTTTTTGTTGCACTGCACCAAATATGCTTTATGTAGTTTATCAAAGTCCTGTTTGAAAATAGTCAGTTTTAAAAGAAATTGAAAAGTCAGGATAAAGAGAAACTCTGTTATTGTCCAGAAATTCACACTTGGCCTCACTGCACATTTAATGTTGTCGATCATAAAGTGAAGTTTGGTCAGAAAGACTGGACCTGGTCTTGTAGGGACCATATGATCACATTCAGCAGCACAGAAGGGAGAGAAGGGAGATTCATCCGATAAGATCTCAGGGTTCTAGGAAGCCAACAGCATGTAAGGTTTCCGGACTTTCCTGGTGTCTGTTCGCCCTGATCCAAGATGGAGTCTTGGATCTCGCCCTGTCATGGAACTTTCTGTCTGTCCTGATTATTAAAGTCCAGGTCATGTGTTCTCCTGTGCCTGAGTATTTTGTGCTGCTGGCCTCTTTGCACAACCACACCAGGTGAGCAAGATTCAAGCTGTGCTTTTCTCTCCAAGAAAGATCTACTCATCTACTACGCTTAGATAGCGCTCTCCTTTTTACCCATTGTCCTCTCTTTTCCAGGACTTCATTCACACAACGCACCATCTGCGAATTATTGGACTCCCACCAGCAAGTACTCTGCGAACATGTGATCAAGTTATTGCTGGACTTCCTCACTTAAGTACTGTGTGCATTTCCATTAATAACCTTATTGGACTTCATCGTTTAATGTCTTGTTCGCTTCCACGTCATTTCCTTGCTGGACTGGTTCCTATTAGGGGTCGCGCCCCGCTACTCAGTTTGCTATGATTTGCTATATTATGCTGAGCACCTCGTTACTATTGCAGGAATATCTGTATTATGTTCTGTTCACTATCCTGTTTGCTATTATTTACTATATAGAGCTGAGGCCCTCGTTACAATTGCAGAAATATCTGTGTAGGTTCTGTTTATATTTCTGTTTTGAGTAAATACATCTTTTGCGTTATCCCACGCTATCAGATTCCGTAGTACCCATATAATTATTAACCAGCATCATTACCCTCCGCTTTCTCTTACAGGCCCATCATAATATTTGTCTTCAATTGATTTCCTAACTTTTCAGCACATTCTACGTACGCTGTCATTTGGCTTTATAGTTTACAGATCTGGGCAGGTAACGGCGTCTCCTAAACCCAGGGGGTAGGTGGATCTACCAGGTTGTAAGATCTATAGAAAAGGGCTTTCAATGACCAAAGTCATTTGAACAGTTTTATGTGGAGGAGAATGTTGTGGTCTAGAGGTAAAATGGTGATCATGGTAATACGGCCGGACTACACCACCGATAAAGCAGCCACAGCCAGTGATGAGAACTGTGACTTCTCTGCATTTAGTGGTTACTACTCACCTGGGTAGTCATATGTGGGATTCTCCTCTTTACACCACTCATCCCCCCTCACATATGTCTCTGTAGTATTAATATGGGACAGATCTTCACCCTGAAATAAATGTTATAAAAGTCACCGACAGATGGAGAAGTCACATCTGTGATCAGTTTGTTAAAGATACATATATGACCTGTAGATATTCAATCATGGACTCTTTGCTGAATATATATATATATATATATATATATATATATATATATACTGTATACAGACACTGCATAATGAATAATACTGAATAATGTTAACCCCTTTCTGACATTGGACGTAATATTCCGTCCATGTGACCTGGGCCTATTTGACCATTAATGGAACATTACGTCATTGTGATCGCCCGCGATAAAGGGGAGTGTGTGGGCGATCGCCACCGGGTGTCAGCTGATTCTGACAGCCGACACCCGGCACTAGGTGCAAGGAGTAGTCACAGACTGCCTCTGCTACATTAACCCACAAAACACTACAATCAAACACAATCGCAGCATTCCAGAAGCCGACAGTGGACTGACAGCCCTTCTGCCTTTGGATTTGAGACATCGCAGCATGATGCGGGGGTCCGATCGTTTCCATGGTGACGCAATGTCATCATGACGACATCCGGGTCACCAGAGCTAGGAAACTTGCTGATCATGTGCAGTGCATGATCAGCAAGTCTCTCTGTCAGTGCAGAGCTGACAGTTTCTACAGCATGGGGATGCTGCTACATCTATTTGATATAGAAGCGATCAGCCTGCAAAAAATGATTATCCCAAAGACAAGTAAAAAAGTTTCCAACATTGGGCGTACATTACTCCCTCCCTTTGATGCAGGCTCCTGCAGTGAGCACACATCTTTCCTGGCACATACAGTGCCTTGCAAAAGTGTTCGGCCCCCTGGAACTTTTCAACCTTTTCCCATATATTATGCTTCAAACATAATGATGCCAAATGTAAATTTTTGGTGAAGAATCAACAAGTGGAACACAATTGTGAAGTTGAACAAAATTTATTGGTTATTTTAAATTTTTGTGGAAATTCAAAAACTGAAAAGTGGGGCGTGCATTATTATTCGGCCCCTTTACTTTTAGCGCAGCAAACTCACTCCAGAAGTTCATTGTGGATCTCTGAACGATCCAATGTTGTCCTAAATGCCTAATGATGATAAATATAACCCACCTGTGTGTAATCAAGTCTCCGTATAAATGCACCTGCTCTGTGATAGTCTCAGGGTTCTGTTTGAAGCCCAGAGAGCATCATGAAGACCAAGGAACACAACAGGCAGGTCCATGATTCTGTTATGGAGAAATTTAAAGCCAGATTTGGATACAAAATGATTTCCAAAACTTTAAACATCCCAAGGAGCACTGTGCAAGCGATCATATTGAAATGGAAGGAGTATCATACCACTGCAAATCTACCAAGATCCGGCCGTCCCTCTAAACTTTCATCTCAAACAAGGAGAAGACTGATCAGAGTTGCAGCCTAGAGGCCCATGATCACTCTGGATGAACTGCAGAGATCTACAGCTGAGGTGGGACAGTCTGTCCATAGGACAACAATCAGTCGCACACTGCACAAATCTAGCCTTTATGGAAGAGTGGCAGGAAGAAAGCCATTTCTCAAAGATATCCATAAAAAGTGTCGTTTAAAGTTTGCAACAAGCCACCTGGGAGACACACCAAACATGTGGAAGAAGGTGCTCTAGTCAGATGAAACCAAAATCGGACATTTTGGCAACAATGCCAAACGATATGTTTGGCGTAAAGACAACACAGCTCATCACCATGAACACACCATCCCCACTGTCAAACATGGTGGCAGCATCATGGTTTGGGCCTGCTTTTCTTCAGCAGGGACAGGGAAGATGGTTAAAATTGATGGGAAGATGGATGGAGCCAAATACAGGACTATTCTTGAAGAAAACCTGTTGGAGTCTGCAAAAGACCTGGGACTGGGACAGAGTTTTGTCATCCAACAAGACAATGATCCCAAACATAAAGCAAAATCTAAAATGGAATGGTTCACAAATAAACGTATCCAGGTGTTAGAATGGCCAAGTCAGAGTCCAGACCTCAATCCAATCGAGAATCTGTGGAAAGAGCTGAAAACTGCTGTTCACAAACGATCTCCATCAAACCTCACTGAGCTTGAGCTGTTTTCCAAGGAAGAATGGGCAAGAATTTCAGTCTCTCGAGGTACAAAACTGATAGAGACATACCCCAAGTGACTTGTAATCGCAGCAAAAGGGGCGCAACAAAGTATTAAGTTAAAGGGGCCGAATAATATTGCACGCCCCACTTTTCAGTTTTTAAATTTCCACAAAAATTTGAAATAACCAATAAATTTTGTTAAACTTCACAATTGTGTTCCACTTATTGCTGATTCTTCACCAACAATTTACATTTGGTATCTTTAAGTTTGAAGCATGATATGTGGGAAAAGGTTGAAAAGTTCCAGGGGGCCGAATACTTTCGCAAGGCACTGTAACAGCTGTTTTGAACAGCTGACATGTGCCCGGAATAGCCACGGGTGGAATCGCAATCCACCCGCTGCTATTAACCCGTTAAATGCCGCTGTCAAATGCTGACAGCGCCATTTAACATGTGCTTCCAGAAATCGCCATGGAAATACGCCCACTGGTGACCCCATCACATGATCGCGGGTCACCGGTGTGTTGGCATGACAAATGGAGATTTCCTGGAGACCTCTATGGTTATCAGTGCCGGCTTGCTGTGAGCGCCACCCAGTGGTCAGTGCTCATGGCAAGTGAGTAAATCTGCTATATAGAGGCGAACTGATTATCGCCTCTATATCGCAGAGCTGATTGGGCTATCGCAGCTTCTAGTCTCCCATGGAGACTATTGAAGCATGCCAAAAGTAAAAAAAAAAAAACTTGTTAAAAATATGAAGAAAATATATAAAAGTTCAAATCACCCCCCTTTCGCCCCATTCAAAACAATACAAATAAAATCAAACATACACATATTTGGTATTGCTGTATTCAGAATCGTCTAATCTATCTAGTGAGAAAAAAAAAAATCAAAAAGCCAGAATTATGATTTTTTGGTCGCCACGACATTGCATTAAAATGCAATAAAGGCGAACAAAGATCATATCTGCACCAAAATAGTATAATTAAAAACGTCAGATCGGCACGCAAAAAATAAGCCCTCACCCAACCCGAGATCATGAAAAATGGAGAGTATCGGAAAATGGCGCAATTTATTTTTTTTAACAAAAGTTTGGAATTTTTTTTCACCACTTAGATAACAAAGAACCTAGACATGTTTGGGGTCTATGAACTCGTAATGACCAGGAGCAGAGGCGGGGAACCTCAGGCCGCAGGGCCATTTACGGCCCTCAATGACCTTTTATCAGGCAGGGAGATGTACTTTGATTACAACCAGCCCATTAATTTCTTCTTGCTCTGTTAGCACACATGCAGTGTTCAATATTGAACACTGAAGGGCATGAAATGAAAGATTATGTACTGAAACCAGTGCTAGAGTCAAGATGCACTTTGTGGGCGGAGTTTGTACGGCCCCCGAAAGGATGGTATAAATATCCAAATGGCCCTTGGCAGAAAAAAGATTCCCCACCCCTGACCTAGAGAATCATAATGGGCCAGTTTTAGAATTTAGTGAAGCTAGCAAAAAAGCCAAACAAAAAACAACTGTGGGATTGCACTTTTTTTGCAATTTCATCGCACTTGGAATTTTCTTTCCTGTTTTCTAATAAACGACATGGTAAAACCAATGGTGTTGTTCAAAAGTACAACTCGTCCCACAAAAACAAGCCCCCACATGGCCATATTGACGGAAAAATAAAACAGTTATGGCTCAGGGAAGAAGGGGAGCGAAAAACAAAAATTAAAAGATGAAAAAAGCTTCGGGGGTTAAGGGATTAAAATAATTGTAAAAATATTTTAAAAAATAATAATAATAATCAAAAAATCAATATATATTCTATCTCTAAAAAAAAATTTGAATGAAAAAAACAAACAATAAAAGTACACATATTTCATAGAAAGTTAGAGTTGGAAGGGACCTCCTGGGTTATCTGGTCCAACCCCCTGCGCAAAACAGGATTCACTAAATCATCCCAGACAGGCGTCTGTCCAGCCTCTGTTTGAAGACTTCCATTGAAGGAGAACTCACCACCTCTCGTGGCCGCCTGTTCCACTCATTGATCACCCTAAGATTTGTTTTTTCTAATATCTAATCTGTGTCTCCTCCCATTCAGTTTCCTCCCATTGTTTCTTGTCTTTCCTTGTGCAAATGAGAATAAAGCTGATCTTTCTACAATGTGACAGCCCTTCAGATATTTGTAGACAGCTATTAAGTCTCCTCTGTCTTCTCTTTTGCAGCTAAACATTCCCAAATTCTGTAACCATTCCTCATAGGACATGGTTTGCAGACCGGTCACCATTCTGGTCGCTCTTCTCTGAACTTGCTCCAGTTTGTTGATGTCTTTTTTTAAATGTGGAGCCCAAAACTGGACACAGTATTCCAGATGAGGTCTGATCAAACAGGAGTAGAGGGCAATAATGACTTCACGTGATCTAGACTGTATGCTTCTGTTAATACATCCCAGAATTGTATTTGCCCTTTTTGCTGCTACATCACACTGTTGACTCATGTTCAGTCTGAGATCCATTAGTATACCCAAGTCTTTTTCACACGTGCTGTTGCTTAGCCTTATTCCTCCCATTCTGTAGATGCTTTTTCAGTTTTATTGCCCAGATGTAGTACTTTGCATTTTTCCTTGCTAAAAACAATTTTGTTAGCTGCTGCCCACTGCTCCAGTTTATTTATATCTTTTTGAATCCTCTCTCTTCTCTAGTATTTGGTATCGCCGCGTCCGCAAAGACTCAACCTATAAAACTGTCCCACTAGTTAACCCCTTTAGTGAACACCTTAAAAAAAACAAGATAAAAAACAACGCTTTACCATCATACTGCTAAACAAAAAGTAGAATAACACGCAATCAAAAAGACGGATAGAAATAAACATGTTAGTGCTGAAAACGTCAGCTTGTCCCGCGAAAAAGCCGCCATACAGCTCCATCAGTGGAAAAATAAAAAATTTATAGCTCTCAGAATAAAGTGATGCAAAAATAATTATTTTTTTCTATAAAATAGTTTTTATTGTATTAAAGTGCCAAAACATAAAAATTCCCCTCATAAACCAAAGATCAATATAATACGTGCAAGACAGATGTCAACTTGACCCAGCAATAGTCGTTAACCATTGCAGCAATAACCATTAGAGTAATAACCATCATAATAAAGATAATGCCAAAGATAAAGACATGTGACATGTTGGCAGCAGGAATCATCAATGACTAGCAATAATTAGTAAGCAATGATGTAATGTGTGGAAAACACCTGATTTCTCTCTATAAATACTGTGCATCTCGACTAATAAAACCAGAAATAATTTCAGACATGACTCGCTCTTGTCCTGTGTTTTCTCTGGCCGTAAATCTCCAAGATACAATTTGGCAGCAGGCCATTAAGATGACAACACACGCATCTCGTGTGCCCTAACACTGCCTCCCAAAAATCGGAATAGAAAGCGATAAAAAAATGTCATGTGCCAGAAAATGGTACCAATAAAAATGTCAACTCGTCCAGCAAAAAACAAGCCCTCACATAACTCTGTGGGCCAAAATATGGAACTATTTTTTGCAATAAAAGGCGTCTTTTAGCGTGTGACAACACCCGATATACACGTCCTGATATTTCCGGTACAGGAGATGTCAGTGTCCGTGTTTGTATTATGTGTGACACCCATGTGGCATGCGTGAGCTGCATCAGTACCACACAGATGGACGCCAGGGAAGAAGTGTTACAGTAAGCGCTGTACCCCGGCGCCGGGTGCTGAATACGGCTCTCATCATTCTCCCCTGCTCTGCCGGTGATCACAGGGGAGAATGATGAGTTATATTTAAGTGATAAAAGAGTCAGCAGGCGGTGGCTGATGGGACTATTACTCCCACCAGTCTACACCTGCTGCTAATAATAACAGTGATAGCAGGAGTGCCTGCTCTATAAATAAATGAAAAAAACGGCCTGGTTCCCTTGTATTTTCTATAACCAGCCAGGCAAAACTCACAGCTGAGCTGGGAGTTGCAACCCTCAACTGTCAACTTCAGCAAGGCTAGTATTGTATTTTCTATAACGAGCCAGGCAAAATTCACAGCTGGGGGTTGCAACCCACAACTGTCAACTTCAGCAAGGCTAGTTATCAAGAATAGAGGGCTCCCCACGCTGTTTTTTTAATTGTATTCTTTAAATAAATAATAAAAAAACAATGAATATAATGTGTATATACCTTACCAGTACCGTTGCTGCAGACTGGGATGAGGGGGTGCCCGGCGGTGCTGTGGGTGCCCGATGGTCTCCCATGCCGCTGCGAGGGTCTCCGTTGCTATAGGGGTCTCTGTCGACATTTTGTGAAAGGCCAGAGCCCCCCGCAGTTCCATGGTTTCCTGTGCGGTGGACTTCGGGAAAATGTCCGCCGAGGGGTGGTGCATGCACAGATGGAGATCTCGGCACCCAGATCTCAGGAGATCTCCATCAGTGCATGCGCCGCCCCTCGACGGCCGTTTTCCCAGAGTCCACCACACAGCAAACCATGGATGAAACTGCCAGGGGCTCTGACCTTTCATAAAATGTCAGCTAGCCTCCCCGCAGTATCGGGGACAGAGTGCAACGACCGCACCGGGGATAGAGTGCAGCGGCAGCACTGGGGACACAGCGCAGCGGCAGCATCGGGGACACAGCGGCAAGCCGCACATCGGAACACCCCCTCATCCCAGCATGCGACCTGCAGAAACACTCCATTCTTGCCTCCTCCAGCAGTGACCCAGGGACCCCACTTCACCACAGCCACCACCCCCGGTAAGCAATAAGACGCATGAATTATAAGAAACACCACCATTTTATTAAAAAAACATTTTTTCCTATTTTTCTCCTCAAAATTTGTGGTGCATCTGATAATCCGGAGCGTCTTAAAATCCAAAAAAATAAGGTAGATAATGACAAGTGGGTGACAGACTTCAGCAAAGACTAGCAATAATTATGAGATAAGGAAATGAGGTAATGTGTGGTGAAGCCCCTTATTTTTCCTATAAATTATTGTACATTTCAACCAATAAACCAGAATTCATTTGAGACATGACTCATTCTCCATGTCCTGTGATTTCTCTGGCCGTAAACCTACAATATATAATTTGGCGGCAGACAACTAAGGCAAGAACACATTTCATGTGCCCTAACAAGCTCTAATCCTGCCATCGCCACTTTTCTCATTACACAAGTTCTGTGATGTATTAAGAGAAGCATAGAGTCTAGATCACATCAGTAGTTATTCTCGTCTACTCCTCCTTGGTCAGATCTCTACTGGAATACTGTGTCCAGTTCTGCGTACCACATTTAAAAAAAAACATTAAAAAATGGGAGCAAGTTTAGAGAAGAGAAGAGCTACCAGGTTGGTGAGCGGACTGTAAAGTATGTCCTACGTGGAAAGGTTAGAGGACTTGGGGATCCTAGTTAATGATAAACTTACCTGGAGCAGCCAGTGCCAGGCAGCAGCTGCCAAGGCAAACAGGATCAAGGGGTGCATTAAAAGAGGTCTGGAAACACATGATGAGAACATTATACTGCCTCTGTACAAATCTCTGGTTAGACCGCACATGGAGTACTGTGTACAATTTTGGGCACCAGTGCTCAAGAAGGATAAAATGGAACTATAGCGAGTACAAAGGAGGGCAACAAAATTAAAAAAGTGGATGGGAGAACTGTTGTGAATTCTGCTCTTGGGCTCCCTCCGGTGGTTGTTGATGGTAATGCAGTTATTCCTGAGCAGCAGTCTTGGACAGGTGTTTCTGCTAATTGCAATTCTGACTGGGGTATTTAGCTGTGCAGGACTCATTAGTCCTTGCCAGTAGTCAATGTTCCTTTGGAAGTGTTGGTCCTCTGCCTGGCCTCTCCTGCTTGCTGCCAATTCAGCTAAGATAAGTGTTTGCTTCATTTTTTTAGACACACTGCTGTGTGTTTATTTTCTGTGCTTATCTTGTTTCTATTTTGTTTCTGCTAGACTGTAAACATAAGCAATAACCAACAAAAATCTGAGTGACATAATGTAAATCAGAAAGTAAGAAGGTAATAATATATCATATTGTCACTACCAATGGGACGAATAGATGGCCAATCATCAATTATCAAACGAAAACCCAAGAGAACAAAGGATGATCAAAGGGCCAGCAATTAGATAAAAAATATGACTTTATTAGAATACATAATATTTTTTATTTATTAAAAACCAGAGTGGAATGGTAGATGAGACCAAAGTGCATGTAAACAAAAATGAATGGGATGAGTGATCAGCGGCTCAGAATCATGCATATTATTTATATAGAACATGACATATATTAACTGACATGATGATGTATATTTTACATAGCAGTCATGCTCTATACACGTAATCCAGTATTGACATTATCTCAATAACCCAACAAATGGTATGATGAAAAGATGGATAACAGCCACAAACAATACCTAAAATAAAGGTGCAGGCAGAGTAGTAGTAGCCTAATAACGCATACCTAAATTGGACCAAAGAGCGGTCACCAGGAGTGGCTATGAAGGGGTGCAGGAGAGAGCCAGTGATCACCACATCACCCCTGTGATGTGGTGATCACTGGCTCTCTCCTGCACCCCTCCATAGCCACTCCTGGTGACCGCTCTTTGGTCCAATTTAGGTATGCGTTATTAGGCTACTACTACTCTGCCTGCACCTTTATTTTAGGTATTGTTTGTGGCTGTTATCCATCTTTTCATCACCCCTGTGATGTGGTGATCACTGGCTCTCTCCTGCACCCCTTCATAGCCACTCCTGGTGACCGCTCTTTGGTCCAATTTAGGTATGCGTTATTAGGCTACTACTACTCTGCCTGCACCTTTATTTTAGGTATTGTTTGTGGCTGTTATCCATCTTTTCATCATACCATTTGTTGGGTTATTGAGATAATGTCAATACTGGATTACGTGTATAGAGCATGACTGCTATGTAAAATATACATCATCATGTCAGTTAATATATGTCATGTTCTATATAAATAATATGCATGATTCTGAGCCGCTGATCACTCATCCCATTCATTTTTGTTTACATGCACTTTGGTCTCATCTACCATTCCACTCTGGTTTTTAATAAATAAAAAATATTATGTATTCTAATAAAGTCATATTTTTTATCTAATTGCTGGCCCTTTGATCATCCTTTGTTCTCTTGGGTTTCCTGCTAGACTGTGCCTGATGTTTTTCTAAGTCTAGTTGGACTCGCTGGAGTCGCAGATATACTCTCCACATCTTTAGTTAGGTGGTGGAGTTTTTGTATTTTTCTGCTGTGGATATTTTGTATTGTTTTATGCTGACCGCATAGTATCCTGTACTATCCTTTCCTATCTAGGTAGAAGTGGCCTCCTTTGCTTATCCCTGTTTTCTGTCTGCGTGTGTCTTTTCCTCTCCTACTCACAGTCATTATTTGTGGGGGGGATCTACTCTGAGGCAAGAGAGTTTTCCTATTTCCATCTTTAGAGATATTTAGTCCTTAGGCTGTGTCGAAGGTGTCTAGGTCAGGTTAGGCACACCCTACGGCTACTTCTAGTTGCGGTGATAGGATCAGGGTTTGCGGTCAGTAAAGTTACCACTGCTCCAGCGAAGGTCTTTTCATGCTGCTCCAAGGCCACCTGATCATAACAGAGAACTACAATCCCCAGAGAGATTAGCAAAATTAGAATTTACACATGGAAACCCAAGGAGCAATGAAGTATAACTGAAACTATGATTCTAAGTATAAAACAACACTGAGCACAAGACCTTCACAGCCGTCTACACATCATAGGTGAGATCTCCTGACACCTTCTCTTCATTTACCTGATGATCCTGAGGAGCATTGGGATCTTCTTGCTTGCAGTCTTGTGGAAGAAGAGGGTGGGGACATCTCTCTGGTGTTGTCCTCTTACTGGATAGATCTGGAGGAAACACATACAGGGAGTGAATTCATTCTTTACATACAGATAATTATAGGCCGTGTGTATTTAGCCCTCTCTATTACCTGGAGATGTGAGGGGCTGGGGAACCTCCATTATGACGTTCTTGTACAGATCTCTGTGTCCTTCTAAATACTCCCACTCCTCCATGGAGAAATAGACAGCGACATCCTGACACCTTATAGGAACCTGACACATACAATGATACCGTCATCCTCTCCAATCCCTTCATACTGTTACTGTATAATGGCCCAGCATTCCCAGCAGTGTCACCTCTCCAGTCAGCAGCTTAATCATCTTGTAGATGAGTTCTAGGATCTTCTGGTCATTGATGTCCTCATGGATCAGGGGGTGAGGTGGAGGCCCCGTGATTAAGCTCAGGGGTCTTCCCCATCCCTCAGACACAGGGTCCTGACAGCGATCACTAGAGGTCTTCTTCACCACTGTGTAATCCTGGTAATGGAGAGACACATTAATAAATCTCACTACACTCATCAGGAGGGCGTTAAACTAGAAGAAGAGGGGACGGGAAGAAAAACATTAGACTCGACCAAAGAAGACCCAGGAAAACATACTCAGAAGGGAGGTAAGAACACTTCTAAAACAATCCACAGCAAGGAGATTGGAACAAAACAAAATCCTCTAAACTGCATGCTCGCAAATGCCAGAAGCCTGACAAACAAGATGGAAGAACTAGAAGCAGAAATATCTACAGGTAACTTTGACATAGTGGGAATAACCGAGACATGGTTAGATGAAAGCTATGACTGGGCAGTTAACTTACAGGGTTACAGTCTGTTTAGAAAGGATCGTAAAAATCGGAGAGGAGGAGGGGTTTGTCTCTATGTAAAGTCTTGTCTAAAGTCCACTTTAAGGGAGGATATTAGCGAAGGAAATGAGGATGTCGAGTCCATATGGGTCGAAATTCATGGAGGGAAAAATGGTAACAAAATTCTCATTGGGGTCTGTTACAAACCCCCAAATATAACATAAATCATGGAAAGTCTACTTCTAAAGCAGATAGATGAAGCTGCAACCCATAATGAGGTCCTGGTTATGGGGGACTTTAACTACCCGGATATTAACTGGGAAACAGAAACCTGTGAAACCCAAAAAGGCAACAGGTTTCTGTTAATAACCAAGAAAAATTATCTTTCACAATTGGTGCAGAATCCAACCAGAGGAGCAGCACTTTTAGACCTAATACTATCTAATAGACCTGACAGAATAACAAATCTGCAGGTGGTTGGGCATCTAGGAAATAGCGACCACAACATTGTGCAGTTTCACCTGTCTTTCACTAGGGGGACTTGTCAGGGAGTCACAAAAACACTGAACTTTAGGAAGGCAAAGTTTGACCAGCTTAGAGATGCCCTTAATCTGGTAGACTGGGACAATATCCTCAGAAATAAGAATACAGATAATAAATGGGAAATGTTTAAGAACATCCTAAATAGGCAGTGTAAGCGGTTTATACCTTGTGGGAATAAAAGGACTAGAAATAGGAAAAACCCAATGTGGCTAAACAAAGAAGTAAGACAGGCAATTAACAGTAAAAAGAAAGCATTTGCACTACTAAAGCAGGATGGCACCATTGAAGCTCTAAAAAACTATAGGGAGAAAAATACTTTATCTAAAAAACTAATTAAAGCTGCCAAAAAGGAAACAGAGAAGCACATTGCTAAGGAGAGTAAAACTAATCCCAAACTGTTCTTCAACTATATCAATAGTAAAAGAATAAAAACTGAAAATGTAGGCCCCTTAAAAAATAGTGAGGAAAGAATGGTTGTAGATGACGAGGAAAAAGCTAACATATTAAACACCTTCTTCTCCACGGTATTCACGGTGGAAAATGAAATGCTAGGTGAAATCCCAAGAAACAATGAAAACCCTATATTAAGGGTCACCAATCTAACCCAAGAAGAGGTGCGAAACCGGCTAAATAAGATTAAAATAGATAAATCTCCGGGTCCGGATGGCATACACCCACGAGTACTAAGAGAACTAAGTAATGTAATAGATAAACCATTATTTCTTATTTTTAGGGACTCTATAGCGACAGGGTCTGTTCCGCAGGACTGGCGCATAGCAAATGTGGTGCCAATATTCAAAAAGGGCTCTAAAAGTGAACCTGGAAATTATAGGCCAGTAAGTCTAACCTCTATTGTTGGTAAAATATTTGAAGGGTTTCTGAGGGATGTTATTCTGGATTATCTCAATGAGAATGACTGTTTAACAGCATGGCTTTATGAGAAATCGCTCCTGTCAAACCAATCTAATCAGTTTTTATGAAGAGGTAAGCTATAGGCTGGACCACGGTGAGTCATTGGACGTGGTATTTCTCGATTTTTCCAAAGCGTTTGATACTGTGCCGCACAAGAGGTTGGTACACAAAATGAGAATGCTTGGTCTGGGGGAAAATGTGTGTAAATGGGTTAGTAACTGGCTTAGTGATAGAAAGCAGAGGGTGGTTATAAATGGTATAGTCTCTAACTGGGTCGCTGTGACCAGTGGGGTACCGCAGGGGTCAGTATTGGGACCTGTTCTCTTCAACATATTCATTAATGATCTGGTAGAAGGTTTACACAGTAAAATATCGATATTTGCAGATGATACAAAACTATGTAAAGCAGTTAATACAAGAGAAGATAGTATTCTGCTACAGATGGATCTGGATAAGTTGGAAACTTGGGCTGAAAGGTGGCAGATGAGGTTTAACAATGATAAATGTAAGGTTATACACATGGGAAGAAGGAATCAATATCACCATTACACACTGAACGGGAAACCACTGGGTAAATCTGACAGGGAGAAGGACTTGGGGATCCTAGTTAATGATAAACTTACCTGGAGCAGCCAGTGCCAAGCAGCAGCTGCCAAGGCAAACAGGATTATGGGGTGCATTAAAAGAGGTCTGGATACACATGATGAGAGCATTATACTGCCTCTGTACAAATCCCTAGTTAGACCGCACATGGAGTACTGTGTCCAGTTTTGGGCACCGGTGCTCAGGAAGGATATAATGGAACTAGAGAGAGTACAAAGGAGGGCAACAAAATTAATAAAGGGGATGGGAGAACTACAATACTCAGGTAGATTGGCGAAATTAGGATTATTTAGTCTAGAAAAAAGACGACTGAGGGGCGATCTAATAACCATGTATAAGTATATAAGGGGACAATACAAATATCTCGCTGAGGATCTGTTTATACCAAGGAAGGTGACGGGCACAAGGGGGCATTCTTTGCGTCTGGAGGAGAGAAGGTTTTTCCACCAACATAGAAGAGGATTCTTTACTGTTAGGGCAGTGAGAATCTGGAATTGCTTGCCTGAGGAGGTGGTGATGGCGAACTCAGTTGAGGGGTTCAAGAGAGGCCTGGATGTCTTCCTGGAGCAGAACAATATTGTATCATACAATTATTAGGTTCTGTAGAAGGACGTAGATCTGGGGATATATTATGATGGAATATAGGCTGAACTGGATGGACAAATGTCTTTTTTTCGGCCTTACTAACTATGTTACTATGTTACTATGTTACAGACATTTCCTCACCTCTCCAGTTCTGTCCATCTGTTATTCCCATAGATAAGAATGATGTAATGTGACGTCATCAGAATCTCTCACCTCTCCAGTAAGCCGGAAGAGGATCTCTAGGGTGAGGTGTAATATCCTCTCCGCCATCTTGTCTCTATCCACATCCATCTTTGATGGGTAAATCAGGAAAATGTTCTTTTGTAGAAGATCTTCACTGAGAGGATCCGATATTGCAGAGACCTGAATGAGAAGATGAGCCGATGTAACATCATAAGAATCCTGTGTAATAATACAATTACTGGAGATAATAAGGGAAACATATGAGGAGATTTATCATTTTACAGTATTTAGTTTCCTTCTTTACATCTACTAATAAATCCTATATATTTAGGCCGCAGACAACAAGCAGTTTCCTCCTCGGAGTCGGCAGCTGAATACATTTCTCATAGACTCATCTTCCATAACGCTAATTCTCATCTCATTTACCGACCCTGGAATCGGCATTAGCAATACTGCAGGAGATATTCATCACACGCGACATGAAAAATAACTTCATGATGAGGACGACATCTTCATCTTCTACTACGGCTCTAGAGATATATGTGGCCAGGGTCGAGTCATAGTTGATATATATAGAAGTGCCCCCACTTCCTGTTGATATTTCTCGTTGTTAGGCAACAGGTCATCTTCTTCCAGTTTCAGGTAGGATGATTCCATTGGCGTTGATACATCTTTGGCCTCCGTCATTCCGAACTGATCCAAAATTGAATTAATCTTTGCACTTTGATTTAAAAGAAAACTTCCATCTTCCTCTCTCTTTATGTGGATTCCTAGATAATATGTCACATTTCCTAGGTCTTTTGTTTCAAAATGCTGGTTCAAAATTTTAGTAATTTTCCCAATTTCAGCTTCTTCTTGATGAACTACAATTACATCGTCCACATATAAGAGAATATACATCCATTTTCCTTCTGTATATCTCGTGTACAGGCATGGATCCGCTTGACCTCTTTTAAATCCTTCTTCTAACAAGACTTTGTTCATTTTAGTGTTCCATGCTCTCGCCGATTGCTTAAGACCATAAAGAGATTTTTGTAGTTTGCAAACAAGATTCTGTTCACCTACCTTTACATAACCTTCAGGTTGAGTCATGTATAAGTCCTCCTCAATGTCACCGTTTAAAAATGCAGTTTTGATATCCAAATGTCTGACAAACATACTTTGTACTGCAGCTACCGCCAACAATGCTCTAAATGTTGTCTGCTTAGCGACCGGGGAAAAAGTAGCATCATAGTCTTCGCCATATTTTTGAGAATATCCTTTTGCGACCAATCTCACTTTAAATCTGTGGACTTTACTTTCAGAATCATATTTGGTTTTAAATACCCATTTGCACTTAATTGCCTTTTTATCCTGTGGTAACTCAGTGAGTTTCCAAGTTTGAAGTTTATGAAGCGAGTTCATTTCTTCATTCGCGGCATTGATCCACTTTGTTCTTTCATGGCCGGTTAGTTTCTGCATTTCATCCCATGACTGTCGTTCTGACTCAGGCAGTGTTTTCACAATGTAGGATAAACGTTTAGCTGGTATTCCTTTGTTTGATCTTGACGACCGTCTAATTTCCGGTTCACTTAGGCCTTTTGTTGTTCCTTCAGTGGTTGAAGAGTCCAGCCAGACTTCTACATTCTTTTCTTCGTTGTCTTGTAATTGTGATTGTTGTTGTTGCTTCATCTGGACTACTGGTATAATGTCATAAAACTTGGGTGACACGAAGTTTTCATCAAACACCACATCTTTACTTATTGTGACCTTGTTTGTCTCTGGGTGTAAAATTCTATAACCTTTCTGGGTTTCACTGTAGCCTACCAGGATGCCTTCCTTGGCATGAGATTCCCACTTAGTTCGTTTTTCTTTGGGAACATGTGCAAATGCATTACTTCCGAAAATCCTTATGTGTTGTAGTTTTGGTTTTGTACCATTCCATTGTTCAAATGGAGTTTTCTCTATCGCTTTACTTGGCAGTCTGTTCTGAAGATAACAAGCCGTCATAATAGCTTTGCCCCAATATATTGTAGGCAAATTTGCATCAAATAACATACTCCTTGCGCTTTCACAGAGTGTCCGGTTCCTTCTTTCTGCTACACCATTTTGCTCAGGGTTGTATGGTACAGTAGTTTGAAATATGATTCCATTTTTCTTTAAAATGCTCTGTGTTTCATTACTTGTATACTCAGTTCCATTATCTGCACGTAAAGTTTTTGGCATTCTTCCAAACTTGTTGTGTACTTCAGCTAGATATATTCCAAGTTTCTCTGGAACTTCATTTTTGCTGTGAAGTAAATAGACAACTGTATATCTTGAATTGTCATCAATAAATGTAAGAAAATATCTCTTCTTTCCAGGGGTCTGAGTACGCATCGGACCACAGATATCTGTGTGTACTAAATCTAGTGGTTGATCTGTTCTTGTAGTACTTTTCTTAGGAAAGGCCTTTCTGGACATTTTCCCTTTGATACAGCTGGAACACCTCATTGTCTGATTACATGAATCAATTGTAATATTATCAGCTAATTGTTCTTGAAATAATTTTCTTATTGCTTCTGGGTCTCTATGCGCAAGCCGCCTGTGCCATACATGAATACAGTTCTTGTGCAGTTCTTGCTTAGCTGTGCATACACACTCTTTACATTTCAACTGATACAGTTCATCTCTGATTTTTCCTTTTGCTAATGTGTGACCCTCCTTTGAGATGATGCAGCTATCTTCCTTAAATGTAACTTCATTACCTTGTTTTGTGAGCTTTTTCACAGATAATAGATTACTTTCAAGACTAGGCACATACAGTACATCCTTTACATGGATCCTTCTACTTTGTGTTGCAGAGATGTTACAATCAATATAACCATCTCCTATGCCTTCTGAGTTCATGCACTGACCGTTTGCCATTATCACTTTCTCTGACTTATTTTGGTTAAGCTTAGTAAAGAAGTCTCTGTCATTGGTCATGTGACTGGTTGCACCAGAATCTATACACCACGCATGCTTTGATTTAAATGCATTGACTGATGTGAATGCAGCTTCAGTATTTGCCGAATCATTGTTTCCAGATACAGCACTCTTAACTCTCTGTTGGCTGTTTTGCTTTTTCAGCTGATTCATTTTAGCTTTCCAGACTCTGCATTCAGCTTTTAGATGACCTGGCTTCTTGCATACAAAACATTCACGTGTCTCTTTAGGGTGGTTTCTGCTGGTGGGCACATCATGTGTTTGTAAAACAGTTTCCTTGTTACATATCTTGTTGCTCACATTTTCTGCCTTTCTCTTATATTCATCTACAAGCTTTCCTCTGACGTATTCCAATCTCAGCTCATCATCTGGGCGTGCATGTAGTGCAGTTGCAAGTGTGTCATAGCTTTCTGGGAGACCACTAAGTAATAGTGCTGCTACATGGAAGTCCTTCATATCTTCCCCAATGCCCCGCAGGCGCTCTACGGTCTCCAGAATATTTCTAATGTAGTCCTGCATGTCCTGGTCATTGTGTAGCTTAGACTGATACAGCTTTCTCATTAGATAGAGTTTGCAGATTCACACTTACACACATGCAGAATCTGATCATCCTCTATACTGAGTGATATGGTGCTCTGTGCTTTCTGATCCATTTCTAGCCATTCCTGTGGTACTGGGTCAGGCTTAGGGTCCTGAGTGTATTTCCACGTACCTTCTCTTATCAGCAGCATCTTCAACTTGAATTTCCAGGATTGGTAGTTCTGGTTATTCAGGCTTGGCACTGTAAACTTTGTTGAGTTGCTGCTGGCGGCCATTTTACTTCTTCTCAGTTTGCTGTTGTCTTTCTATCTCTGTGCTCTGGAGGTTTGGGATTGCTTTGACTTCTGGGCCCATAACCTGTTAGCAGCGGGTTAATCAGCGTGATTTCCACAACGAGCAACAGAGAATGTTCATTTATTAAGAATCAAGAACATCCAGCATTACAACATGAGAACAGGATCAATCTGGTTTCTGAGAGAGAGAGATCTGCTGTGAGTCCTTTTTGCTTCAGCTACACACAAGAAATGTTGTGCTCACAGGGAAGGGGGAGGAGGAACATCCTGTCTGTAGATGAGGACTTTTTTTTTTTAACTTTGTTGACATGTGAACAATATGCATGCAGATACATAAATCACATCATATTAAACAAACAATAGTTGTTGCAATACATACAGATCAATATGCACTAGGCCAACACTGATATTTGGGAAAAAACCTCACACACTACTCAGCCAACCCAGTTCCTGAGGAGCGCTGCTCTGGTCTGTGCGGTGTGAGTACTGAGGCTCCGTACTACAGGTGTGATGTAGTGACGTCATTGTGCCTGCAGTGCACTCAGACTCAGACTCAGAAGTGAAGGCTGAATGGTGGATCAGGAGCTTTCCACTCCCTGATCCACTAATCTATTCAGCGGTATCACCGTCATGGGAATGTGGATATCGCTGAAATTGTGATGATGGGAAGGAGAGGGTGACCAATACCACACCCCACCGAGCCCTGTCAATTCATAGGCATCATAGCAACCGAGTGGGCTACCTTTGTGGATGATACCGTCCTGCCTATCCAACTATCGTATGGTAAATATCTCATAGATCCTGGGTTCATTAGTATCTGCACCAAGAATGAGGCTAAGTGAGTATATATTAATTGTCGGTGGTCGGAAGTAGTCAGTGAAGTGGATGGTACCATATTGTGCATGTAGGGGGCAGTACTGTGGGGACATTAGAAAGTGGGGGGATGGCAGAACTGTGGGGACTTTACACTGTGTGTGAGGAGGATGCCAGTCCTGTGGAAACATTATCCTGCGTCTGTGGGAAGCCACTATTTGTGAACAAAATACTGTGTGTGTTGGAATGATGGGACTGTGGGAACTTTATACTCTGTGTGGGGATATGGCGGTACTATGAGAACATTATACTGTGTGTGGGGGTATGGCGGTACTATGAGAACATTATACTGTGTGTGGGGGTATGGCGGTAGTATGAGAACATTATACTGTGTGGGGGTATGGCGGTACTGTGAGAACATTATACTGTGTGTGGTGGGATGGAGGTACTGTAGGAGCATTATACTGTGTGTGGGGGTATGGCGGTACTGTGAGAACATTATACTGTGTGTGGTGGGATGGACGTACTGTAGGAACATTATACCGTGTGTGGGGGTATAGCGGTACTGTGAGAACATTATACTGTGTGTGGTGGGATGGACGTACTGTAGGAACATTATACCGTGTGTGGGGGTATAGCGGTACTGTGAGAACATTATACTGTGTGTGGGGGTATGGCGGTACTGTGGGAACATTATACTGTGTGTGGTGGGATCTAGGTACTATGAGAAGATTATACTGTGTGTGGGGGTATGGCGGTACTATGAGAACATTATACTGTGTGTGGTGGGATGGAGGTACTATGAGAAGATTATACTGTGTGTGGGGTATGGAGGTACTGTAGGAACATTATACTGTGTGGTGGTATGGCGGTACTATGAGAACATTATACTGTATGTGGGGGTATGGCGGTACTGTAGGAACATTATACTGTGTGTGGGGGTGTGGCGGTACTAAGAGAAGATTATACTGTGTGTGGGGGTATGGCGGTACTATGAGAACATTATACTGTGTGTGGGGGGTATGGAGGTACTATGAGAACATTATACTGTGTGTGGGGGTATGGCGTTACTATGAGAACATTATACTGTGTGTGGGGGTATGGTGGTACTATGAGAACATTATACTGTGTGGGGGGTATGGCGGTACTATGAGCACTGTAAGACTCATGCTGGTGTGGTAGATGGAGGCAGGTATATCTCGCCCAGGTGTTTGTCCTATGTGAATTAGGCCACTCAGTATCTTCAGGGTGCTAATGGGTTAATGATTGCAGGAATAAAAGATTACCAGCTGGGTGTTTCCAGTGTCTGCCTGGGGCACACAGATTGCCTGCCTGTGTGAGACAAACGTGAGTGAAGAGCTCTGCTCAAAGATCTGTGTGATGTTAGCTGGGTGGGAGAAGCCCCCCAGTTGTTGAGATAGCAACGTATTTGTTTAGTTAGTGCCGGACAGGCTAGGATTTATTTTTATGTTTTGTTTTTTGTGTTGCTTTCACGTTAATAAATCTGACCTGAGGTCAGCCTGCTCAGAAACCTGCTGTACGCCTCAGATTCAATGCACAAACCACGTGTCCTTTGACCCCAGCAAAGGCGATCCCAGAGTGTTTTGTCACATTGTGGTGGAGAACGCGGGCAGACCGTGGCATAGGCGACAGCATGGAAGACGTGGTGAAAGCCTTAGTACAGTCCACTGCCGTACAGCAGCAGGCCACTGCCGCACAGCACGAAGCTAATCGCTTGATGGCCGCACAGCTGAAGGAGTTACTGGACATGACGGTTGCAGACCGCCAACTTCTCCAACAGGTGGCGCAGCGCCTGGTGAGCATGCCTGATGCTGACCCGGAAGCAGAGTCCAGAAGGATCCATGTGAGTCGATACTGGCAAAAGCTGACTGCAGAAGATGACGTCGAGGCAAATATCTCGCTGAGGATCTGTTTATACCAAGGAAGGTGACGGGCACAAGGGGGCATTCTTTGCGTCTGGAGGAGAGAAGGTTTTTCCACCAACATAGAAGAGGATTCTTTACTGTTAGGGCAGTGAGAATCTGGAATTGCTTGCCTGAGGAGGTGGTGATGGCGAACTCAGTCGAGGGGTTCAAGAGAGGCCTGGATGTCTTCCTGGAGCAGAACAATATTGTATCATACAATTATTAGGTTCTGTAGAAGGACGTAGATCTGGGTATTTATTATGATGGAATATAGGCTGAACTGGATGGACAAATGTCTTTTTTCGGCCTTACTAACTATGTAACTATGTTACTATGTTACTATGAGGCATACCTGACAACGTTTGAGCGGACGGCATTGAGAGAGAAGTGGCCGAAGGCACGATGGGCCGATTTGATTGCCCCGTTTCTCTCCGGCAAGGCCCAAAAAGCTTACCATGATTTGGACCCGGAGGTCGCTCAGGACTTTGAGAAGCTGAAAGCTGAGATCCTGGCCCGGCTGGGTGTGACGACGGCTGTCCGTGCACAGAGGGTACATCAGTGGACATACCAGCAAGATAAACCAGCGCGGTCTCAGATGTTCGACCTGATCTACTTGACAAAGAAATGGCTGCAACCCGAGGTACTGACAATACCCGAAATAATCCAGCGGGTTGTCCTGGACAAGTACCTGAGAGTAGTACCCCCAGCGCTGAAAAGGTGGGTAAGCCAAGGAAATCCCACGACAGCGGATCAACTTGTGGAGTTGGTCGAGCGTTATTCCGTGGCAGAAGGACTTCCCGACGACACCGCCAAACCCCGGTCTGTGCCTCCTCCTCGTGGAACCGGTAAGACTGTTCCAGGGACCACGGGTGAAGGAAAATCGCTTAAAACTGTGGGGGAGGAGTCCGGGACTGCTCGCACTCCGAGACCAAGAGTATTGGACGGTGGTCTCAGTAGGGGACCTGTTAGGTGTTTCCGCTGCCATGAGAAGGGTCATGTTTCTGCGAACTGTCCTGTTACCGCTGAACCCATGCAGTGCGACGTTATAGACTCTAGAAAACGCATGTCTTTGGTTACACAGCTAGTGAGTGTGAATGCGGGTCAAAATGATACAGTGAAACACCTGTGTGAATTATCTGTTGATGGGAAAAATGTTGTGGCATTACTAGACTCTGGAAGTGTGGTGACTCTGGTGAAAGCTAGTCTAGTGGCACTTCCGTCTGGTCCGTCTGACAAGTTTTCTGTGACGTGTGTGCATGGTGACACCCGCTCGTACTTAACAGCAGTCATATGGATTTCTACTCCCTATGGGTCAGTGCAGCACAAAGTGGGACTCGTTCCCGCATTGTTACATGATGTAATCCTGGGCAGGGATTTTCCCTATTTCTGGCAGTTGTGGGAGAATCAGTTGCTCCTTCACGGTAGCTGTACCCGTGAATCTTCTCCCATGCCATCTGGAGGTCCCGAGTCCCTAGAGGAGACCCCACAGGAAGATGTTGCTGGGGAGGTTAGTGAATCTAACCTTCAGTACCCCTTCTCCGTCATGGCGGGGGAAACAGAGGAAACTGAGGAACTTCAGCGAGAGGCGGAGGCAGACAGCCATCCGGCACCCTGCCTGCCAGATTTGGGAGTCCAGGTAGATGACTTCCACAGCGAGCAAATGAAAGATCCTACCCTGACTCCGGCTAGGAAAAATGTAAAAATGATAGATGGGGTACCCGTAGAACCTGACACTAGGCTAGCGTACCCATATATGGTTCTTGAAAATGATTTGCTCTACCAGGTAGAGAAAAAAGGGGAAGACACAGTGCAACGGTTAGTGGTACCCAAACCTTATTGGCGGAAGGTACTGGATTTGGCCCACGGACATATAATGGGGGGACATCTGGGGGTACAGAAAACCACAGAAAGGATATTGCATTGTTTTGTGTGGCCTGGAATACATTGTGATGTGCGTAACTATTGTGAGTCCTGTCCAGAGTGCCAAATCGCGGCCCCTAAATCTCAGTTCCGTAGCCCTTTGGTACCCCTTCCTATCATCGGGGTCCCTTTTGAGAGAATTGGGATGGATTTGGTTGGGCCCCTTCCCCGATCCGCACGTGGGCACCAACATATCCTCGTCATCGTGGACTATGCCACTCGTTACCCGGAAGCCGTCCCTTTGCGTAACACAGCTACCAAGACGATCGCCAAGGAATTGGTACAAGTGTTTAGTCGGGTGGGAATTCCAAAACAGATACTCACTGACCAGGGGACTCCCTTTATGTCGAGGGTAATGAAGGAGCTCTGCAGGCTCTTACAAATAGACCCGTTGCGTACGTCTGTCTATCACCCTCAAACAGATGGCCTGGTTGAGCGCTTCAACAAAACCTTAAAACAGATGCTCCGGAAGGCGATAGACAAAGATGGGAAGAACTGGGATTACTTGTTACCCTATTTGCTGTTTGCCATTAGGGAAGTTCCCCAGTCTTCCACAGGGTTTTCGCCTTTCGAACTGTTGTACGCCCGTCGTCCCCGGGGACTGCTGGACGTCGCAAAAGAAACCTGGGAAGGTCAAGTCACTCCCTTTAAAACGGTGATCGACCATGTAACACAAATGCAGGATCGTATTGCCGCTGTCATGCCCATTGTTAGGGACCATATGTTACAGGCCCAGGGAGCCCAGAGGCAAAGTTATGATAGAGGCGCTAAGGTCCGTACATTTGCACGCGGCGATAGGGTGTTGGTCCTAATCCCTACGGTGGATAGTAAATTCCTGGCGAAATGGCAGGGCCCATTTGAGGTCCGAGAAAGAGTTGGTGAAGTGAACTATAAAGTGTACCAGCCGGGTAAGAGAAAACCGGAACAGATTTATCATGTGAATCTGATAAAATCCTGGAAAGACCGCTCTGCCCTAACGGCGGATCTGCCCCGTCCGGTTTGTTCACCTACTGTACCAGAGGTGCAGGTTGCTGAGACTCTCTCAGAACGACAAAAATCTGAGGTTAAGCAATTTTTGTTACAGAACCGACAGTTTTTCTCCGAAAAACCTGGCCGGACTAAGTTGGTGAAACATGAGATTGTCACAGAGCCTGGCGTCACTGTTCATGTGAAGCCCTACCGGATTCCGGAAGCCCGCCGTGAAGCCGTCTCCCGGGAAGTGATGGCAATGTTGGACTTAGGAGTCATTGAGGAGTCACACAGCGCCTGGTCCAGTCCAATTGTGTTGATACCTAAACCGGATGGCTCCATCCGGTTTTGTAATGACTTTAGGAAACTGAATGCAGTTTCTAAATTTGATGCGTACCCTATGCCCCGGGTCGATGAGTTGATCGACCGGCTTGGTAAAGCCTGATACATTACGACCCTGGATTTAACAAAGGGGTACTGGCAGATTCCTCTGGCCGAGGCGGCCAGAGAGAAGACGGCATTTGCTACACCGGAAGGTCTGTTCCAGTATGTCTATATGCCGTTTGGACTTCACGGAGCTCCCGCAACGTTCCAGAGATTGATGGATCGAGTCTTGAGGCCTCACAGACAGTACGCTTCTGCCTACCTGGATGACATCGTAATTTACAGCATGGACTGGGAAACTCATCTCCAGAAGGTACAAGCGGTGATTGATGACCTGCGAGATGCAGGTTTAACGGCAAACCCCAAGAAATGCCACATCGGGCTTGAAGAAGCCCGATACTTGGGCTACGTGATTGGCCGAGGAGTGGTTAAACCCCAGATCGACAAAATACAGGCAATTCAGGGCTGGCCACAACCAGTGAACAAGAAACAAGTGCAGGCTTTCCTGGGGATTGCCGGCTATTATCGCCGGTTCATACCCAATTTTGCAGCCATGGCTACTCCCTTGACGAATCTTACCAAGGGGAAGGGTTCCGTCATGGTAAAATGGACCTCAGCTGCTGAAGAGGCCTTCCACAGCCTGAAACGGGCTTTGTGCTCTCAGCCCGTACTAGTGACTCCTGATTTCAGCAGCGAGTTTGTGGTACAAACTGATGCCTCTGATACTGGTGTCGGAGCTGTACTTTCCCAGGTGAGGGACGGAGTCGAACACCCGGTCCTCTATCTCAGTCGGAAACTGAATGTACATGAGCAGAGATATGCGGTGGTTGAAAAAGAGTGCCTAGCCATTAAATGGGCTCTCGACTCCCTCAAGTATTACCTGGCTGGTAGGAAGTTTAGGCTGGTCACCGACCATGCCCCTCTCAAGTGGATGCACCTCCACAAGGACCGTAATAGTCGGGTAACCCGGTGGTTCCTTGCCCTGCAGGCTTACTCTTTTACGGTGGAGCACCGACCTGGGGTGCAGATGGGGAACGCCGATGCCCTATCCCGAGTGCACTGTTTCAAAAGTGTTCTTGCTCGACCGGAGTGGTCTGAGCAAGGGGGGGGGATATGTAAGACTCATGCTGGTGTGGTAGATGGAGGCAGGTATATCTCGCCCAGGTGTTTGTCCTATGTGAATTAGGCCACTCAGTATCTTCAGGGTGCTAATGGGTTAATGATTGCAGGAATAAAAGATTACCAGCTGGGTGTTTCCAGTGTCTGCCTGGGGCACACAGATTGCCTGCCTGTGTGAGACAAACGTGAGTGAAGAGCTCTGCTCAAAGATCTGTGTGATGTTAGCTGGGTGGGAGAAGCCCCCCCAGTTGTTGAGATAGCAACGTATTTGTTTAGTTAGTGCCGGACAGGCTAGGATTTATTTTTATGTTTTGTTTTTTTGTGTTGCTTTCACGTTAATAAATCTGACCTGAGGTCAGCCTGCTCAGAAACCTGCTGTACGCCTCAGATTCAATGCACAAACCACGTGTCCTTTGACCCCAGCAAAGGCGATCCCAGAGTGTTTTGTCACAGCACATTATACTGTGTGTGGTGGGATGGCGGTACTGTAGGAACACTATACTGTGTGGGGGGTATGGCGGTACTGTAGGAACATTATACTGTGTGTGGGGGTATGGCGGTACTGTGAGAACATTATACTGTGTGGGGGTATGGTGGTAGTGTGAAAATACCTTTTTTACGAGAGATGCCAGTACTGTGGAAACATTATACCATGTGAGCGCCATCATATATATTACATAAGGGGTGTAAAAAGGAGAGTCATAAAAAAGACTCCTCAGGGCTGAGCTGCATCTGTACAAAAAGACTGCTATCTGCCGTCCAGACGGGACCATGTGACATCAATGGGAAGAGGGAGGGTTTCCGGAGGGAAAAGTCTAGAGGGTGCACCTGGTCAGGAGACCTTGATGACGCAGTTACTGATATTATAAAGGCCGGAGCCCCAAAGCAGAACAGATTTGGCGCCAAACAAAGGAAAGGGGTGCGGGGAAGAATCTGAGGCACCAGCTCATGGTAAAGTGCCCGAGGCAGCTGGGTGTGGGGCATAATGGGGGCATTACACTGTGTGGAGCCAAGAAAGGGGCCCTGTACTAGGAGAACAATCCGCTCCCTCACTTCCTGTCCTCCATAGTTGGCTCGTATGTATCTATTACAGGAAACAGAACAACAACGTTATGATTCTTATAAAGTGGCTACAACAACCCCAAAAGAGTCTCAGTGCAGAAGGGGTTAATGTCCCGCGCGCTCAGTAATGGGGAATCTCCACATACCTCCACCTGCAGAGCCGCACTCCACATATATGGCTGCTCTGTGCGCACAGGCCCTGTGATGAGGTCACAGGAGGGAGGAGTCAGGGGTCACGTGATCCGCAGTGAAGACGCTACATGGAAACTTCTCCTCAGTCAGCGACATTTCCGCCGTTATTCGCCCTCAGTACTGGCACAATTATCAGATTGAACATTTGATGCTGCCATTCGGGGTAACCAATGCTTCCAGTCTTTGAAAATGTGATTAATTATATTTTTCTCCCTGATTGGTAGATTTGTGGTAATTTTCCTGGATGATATATTGAGTTCCTCACGTACTCTGGAGGAGCATGGTGAGCATGTCAGACAGGTTCTCCAGGTTCTACGTGACAACTATTTATTTGCTGACCTGGAGAAATGGCAATTTGTGGTACCGCAGGTCCAGTTCTCAGGACATTTGGCTTCTGGATTGGGGTTTCAGATGGACCTCATTAAGGTCCAAACAGTCCTTGATGGCTTCTAACCAAGTAACCTGAAAACGTGAGGGTATGTGCACACGTCAGGATTTCTTGCAGAAATTTCCTGAAGAAAACCGGAAATTTTCTGCAAGAAATCCGCATTTTTTTTTTTGCGTTTTTTTACAGTTTTTTTTGTTTTTTTTTTACCGGTTTCTTTGCGTTTTTTCCAGCATTTTGCAAGTGAAATTAGCTTGCAGAATGCTAAAGTTTTCCAAGCGATCTGTAGCATCGCTTGGAAAACTGACTGACAGGTTGGTCACACTTGTCAAACATAGTGTTTGACAAGTGTCACCAACATTTTACTATAGATTTGGCCTGTGCAGCATCAATAGTAAAAGATAAAATGTTTAAAAATAATTACAAAAAGTAAAAAAAATGGTTATACTTACCTGCAGACAGCCGATCTCCTCAGCGGCGTCTGTTCCTATAGATGGTGTGTGTGCAGGACCTTCGATGACGTTGCGGTGACATGAGCGGTCACACGACCAACCACAAGACGGAGACGTCATCGCAGGTCCTTCACACAGAGCATCTATAGGAACGGAAGCGGCAGCGTGCACCGCTGAGAGGTGGGAAGACTCCGGGGCCATCGAAGGTGAGGATATCACTATTTTTTATTTTAATTCTTTTTTTTTTTACCAATTATATGGTGCCCAGTCCGTGGAGGAGAGTCTCCTCTCCTCCACCCTGGGTACCAACCGCAGATAATCTGCTTACTTCCCGCATGGTGTGCACAGCAGATCAATGCATTCCTAGGTGTGCGGAATCCCCGCAATTCCGCAAATTTAATGAACATGTTGCTTTTTTTTTCCGCAATGCGATTTTTTTTCGCGGAAAAAAATGCAACATTTGCACAAGAAATGCGTAATACACTATAAGTAATAGGAGGCATATGTAAGCGTTTTTTTTGCGTTTTTATAGCGAAAAAACGTGAAAAAAACGCGAAAAATACTGAACGTGTGCACATGGCCTGACAGAGATTTCTTGAAGTCGAGATACTGAGGATCAAACAAGTGAAAAATAGGGTCTTATCTGATAACAAAATATAATGAAAATAGAGGAGTATTACACTCACCTGATAGAGCGGCACCTCAGCAACATGTTCAATGCATAAATCAGCTGCTGCCGGACACGGGGCCAAAGACCGAGCAGAAGAGCTGATCCGGGTATAATGTGTCTGTACCTGCACTGCTGATGAAGACTGTCAGATATGGAGATTTCCTTAAAAACATTTATTCAAATAGGTTTTCACAGTCAACGCATTTCAGAGTCACGCAGGACCTCTTCCTCAGGAGAAACCTGATAGCGGATGAACATGTCAAGCTTGGAACGTTTATATGCAGTTTCTGTTTGAAGAAAAAAAGCCAAACAAAGCATGATATGTCAAAGATCATGAGAAAGTTCGTCAAAGATAAATTATGGTTCATGAATCAACTAAAAACATTTACATACATTAATTATATTAAAAAGTGCTTATGAATGAAGTGAGGTCACCTAAAAGAATGAATAAACATGTATGTGATGTGAATGAGAAAGTTCCTGCCAGTAAATAAATCATTTATAAATGGTGTTATTAAGTTGTGTCAGTAGTTTCCTATATATGATATGTGAACTGGTGTTCTGGAAGGTTCTGAAGTCACAGGTATAGCAGTGTGAAGCTGTGCACCATTAGCAGAGGCATAGCTAGGATTTTGGTTCAGGGGGGGCAAAGCTTCTGAGTGGGTCCCCAAACCAGGTAACCTTGATTACAACTTGGTGACGCCCCCTAATAGTGGAGGAGAACCTCAGCAGATGACCGCGCTATTACTGAAGATAATCTCTATATAAAGACCAATATTGATATTACCGCCATATACTTTTCCCATCTTTTCCATCTGGCCCAGACCGACATGACAACTTCTTCCAGCCAGGATTCGTCTGCAGAGAATACAACAAAGACACATTTCACTTCTCATATTCCAGCCCCATCACCATCTATTCCCAACCTGCACAAACTCCTCATCCTACTGATACCCCAATACTGAGCCTCTGCTGCCGTATGTGTCCTTATTACTGCCCCTGATACCCCAATACTGAGCCGCTGCTGCCGTATGTGTCCCTATTACTGCACCTGATACCCCAATACTGAGCCGCTGCTGCCATTTGTGTCCCTATTACTGCCCCTGATACCCCAATACTGAGCCACTGCTGCTGTATGTGTCCCTATTACTGCACCTGATACCCCAATACTGAGCCGCTGCTGCCATATGTGTCCCTATTACTGCCCCTGATACCCCAATACTGAGCCGCTGCTGCCGTATGTGTCCCTATCACTGCATCTGATACCCCAATATTGAGCCGCTGCTGCCGTATGTGTCCCTATTACAGCACCTGATATCCCACTACTGAGCCGCTGCTGCCGTATGTGTCCCTAATACAGCACCTGATACCCCAATACTGAGCCGCTGCTGCCACATGTGTCCCTATTACAGCACCTGATATCCCAATACTGAGCCACTGCTGCTGTATGTGTCCCTATTACTGCCCCTGATACCCCAATACTGAGCTGCTGCTGCTGTATGTCCCTATTACTGCACCTGATACCACAATACTGAGCCGCTGCTGCCGTATGTGTCCCTATTACTGCACCTGATACCCCAATACTGAGCCGCTGCTGCCATATGTGTCGCTATTACTGCACCTGATACCCCAATACCGAGCCTCTGCTGCCGTATGTGTCTCTATTACTGCCCCTGATACCCCAATACTGAGCCGCTGCTGCCGTATGTGTCCCTATTACTCCACCTGATATCCCAATACTGAGCCGCTGCTGCCGTATGTGTCCCTATTACTGCCCCTGATACCCCAATACTGAGCCGCTGCTGCCGTATGTGTCCCTATTACTGCACCTGATACCCCAATACTGAGCCGCTGCTGCCGTATGTGTCCCTATTACTGCACCTGATACCCCAATACTGAGCCGCTGCTGCCGTATGTGTCCCTATTACTGCACCTCATACCCCAATACTGAGCCGGTGCTGCCGTATGTGTCCCTATTACTGCACCTGATACCCCAATACTGAGCCAGTGCTGCCATATGTGTCCCTATTACTGCCCCTGATACCCCAATACTGAGCCGCTCCTGCCGTATGTGTCCCTATTACTGCCCCTGATACCCCAATACTGAGCCTCTGCTGCCGTATGTGTCCCTATTACTTCACCTGATACCCCAATACTGAGCTGTTGCTGCCGTATGTGTTCCTATTACTGCACCTGCTGCACAGTTCTTCTAACATACAGTGGTTTCTAAATTCTAAAGCACCCCTCTATAATATAGTAATGCCGGGTTCAAGTGCCCTAGAAAACAGTGCCCACATTTTGCTCCCTAGAAAGTAAATATTGCCATGTGTGCCCCTTTGATAGTCACAGTAACCTGAGATCCCCTATAACAAGAAGTGCCCACTTTACATTTAATAATGTCCTGAGTCTGCCCCCCCTGTACAGCTCCCCTATACAGAATAATGCCCCCTCACTCTATAGTACCATCCACACAGTATACTGACCCCTTAGTAGCCCCCAAACTGTTTGATGGCTCCAACACTGTATGATGGCCCCTTCACTGTAATCTCCACATTGTATGATGGCCTACTAGATGACCTCCCTATAGTATAATGCACCAGATCATCCTAAATATAGTATAATGCACTCACCATAGGCCTCCATATAGTATAATGCACTCCCCATAGGACTCCATATACTATAATGCACTCCACATAGGCCTACTCTATAGTACAAGGCAGCACCCATAGGCAGACTTTATAGCACAAGACAGCACCCCCATAGGCAGACCCTGTAGTATAGACAGCACCCCATAGGTAGACTCGGTAGTATAAGACAGCACCCCATAGGCAGGCCCTGTAGAATAAGGCAGCATCCCATAGGCAGGTTCTTAAGTGTAAGGCAGCACCCATATAGGCAGACCCTGTAGTATAAGGCAGCCCCCATAGGCAGACTCTACTAAAAGGCAGCACCCCATAGGCAGACTAGTAAAAGGCAGCACCCCATAGGCAGATCCTCAAGTATAAGGCAGCACCCCATAGGCAGATCCTCAAGTATAAGGCAGCCCCCCTATAGGCAGATCCTGAAGTATAAGGCAGCCCCCCATAGGCTGATCCTGAAGTATAAAGCAGCCCCTATAAAAAAATACTCACCTTGTTCCAGCAGTGCTCCGACCTCCCGCTCATCTTCTGACAGCGTGGTGGTGACGTCATCGCGCCCACTGTCGGCATCGGTGATGCCAGACGCTGACAAGGGGATGATGGGATAAGGAGTGCAGCGCTCCTTCTCTCATCAGAGTGGTGATGGGCGGGTGGCCCACTACTGGCACCAGGCCCCCCGGCCTGTTCAGGGGCCCCATAGCAGGCGCCAGAGCAGGGAGATTGATTCTCCCTGCCCTGCTGCAGAAGGTAACTGTATCGGCGCGCTGCACGTGCCGATACAGTTACAGTAACGTAGCTCCGAGTGGGCCCCTTCTGAGCTCCGGGCCCGGGGCGATGGCCCCTTCTGCCACCCCGGTAGTTACGCTACTGACCACTAGTGAACTTGATGGATCTGCATTGGACTGAAAAAATAGGATTATTGGAAAAGAATCCATAGAACCAGAAGACAAATCCGTAACCCAATGGTTAATAAGTAATAAGAATGAATGTCAGCCTGCGGTGTTACATAGTGAGAAATGGAAGTGCTGACAACACAAGAATGTGATTGAATCTTGTATGTGACGGCTGTCTATTCGAAGAGCGCGTGTTGGTTCCTGGTCACGGCTGTTCTGGTGACAGGAGTCATAAACCTAGTGAGCATGTATCGGGGTGAAGCTACTATGGTGGAAGCTGATAGAATGTGTAGTGAATGGGAGTAAGTGAAAATGAGGGAGGTGATGATGAGGTGAATAATGCGATACAAAGAGCGTCGGCTGATCACTCAGGCTACAGAATGGAGGATCCATTGGAGGAGCACTCTGGATGCCAGAGACAACGAAAAAACTGGGGGAACGAACTACACTAGTGATGAGCAAGCATACTCGGTAATGCTCATTACTGGCCCGAGCATCGCTGTACTGGGCGAGCACCGAGCATTTCCGGGGTTGCTCAACAGGAGTTCGGGTCCTCACGCTGCATGTTTGGCGCTCTTTAGAGACCAATAAACATGCAGGGATTGACTGCCATGCACTGTAATGCCGTAGCCATGTTGGTCCGTGGTGAGTGACCTTCATCAGTTACATAATGTTCAATAGCAGAAGTCAGGGACGAGTGGTGGACTCCGCGTCAGGGAGCACGTTTGCTCCAGGTACTAATACCATTTATTCTCTCCTATAGCGATCTGCATTGAGCTTGAAGCCCCATACTTGCCTTATACAAACGGCACTACTTATCTACTGTCTACTTTTGCTATTGAACATTATGTAACTATGTCACCACGGACCGAAACATTTTATTGTTCATACTACAATAAACCTTGCTGCAATATATACTTAAGTTGAGTGCTGGGTTTACTATCTTCCATCTACAGTTGTGGCCAAAAGTATTGACACCCCTGCAATTCTGTCAGATAATACTCAGTTTTTTCCTGAAAATGATTGCAAACACAAATTCTTTGGTATTATTATCTTCATTTAATTTGTCTCAAATGAAAAAACACAAAAAGAATTGTCCTAAAGCCAAATTGGATATAATTCCACACCAAATATAAAAAGGGGGTGGACAAAAGTATTGTCACTGTTCGAAAAATCATGTGATGCTTCTCTAATTTGTGTAATTAACAGCACCTGTAACTTACCTGTGGCACCTAACAGGTGTTGGCAATAACTAAATCACACTTGCAGCCAGTTGACATGAATTAAAGTTGACTCAACCTCTGTCCTGTGTCCTTGTGTGTACCACATTGAGCATGGAGAAAAGAAAGAAAACCAAAGAACTGTCTGAGGACTTGAGAAACCAAATTGTGAGGAAGCATGAGCAATCTCAAGGCTACAAGTCCATCTCCAAAGACCTGAATGTTCCTGTGCCTACTGTGCGCAGTTTCATCAAGAAGTTTAAAGCCCATGGCACTGTGGCTAACCTCCCTAGATGTGGACGGAAAAGAAAAATTGACAAGAGATTTCAACGCAAGATTGTGCGGATGTTGGATAAAGAACCTCGACTAACATCCAAACAAGTTCAAGCTGCCCTGCAGTCCGAGGGTACAACAGTGTCAACCCGTACTATCTGCCGGTGTCTGAATGAAAAGGGACTGTATGGTAGGAGACCCAGGAAGACCCCACTTCTTACCCCGAGACATAAAAAAGCCAGGCTGGAGTTTGCCAAAACTTACCTGAAAAAGCCTAAAACGTTTTGGAAGAATGTTCTCTCGTCAGATGAGACAAAAGTAGAGCTTTTTGGGCAAAGGTATCAACATAGAGTTTACAGGAGAAAAAAAGAGGCATTCAAAGAAAAGAACACGGTCCCTACAGTCAAACATGGCGGAGGTTCCCTAATGTTTTGGGGTTGCTTTGCTGCCTCTGGCACTGGACTGCTTGACCATGTGCATGGCATTATGAAGTCTGAAGACTACCAACAAATTTTGCAGCATAATGTAGGGCCCAGTGTGAGAAAGCTGGGTCTCCCGCAGAGGTCATGGGTCTTCCAGCAGGACAATGACCCAAAACACACTTCAAAAAGCACTAGAAAATGGTTTGAGAGAAAGCACTGGAAACTTCTAAGGTGGCCAGCAATGAGTCCAGACCTGAATCCCATAGAACACCTGTGGAGAGATCTAAAAATGGCAGTTTGGAGAAGGCACCCTTCAAATATCAGGGACCTGGAGCAGTTTGCCAAAGAAGAATGGTCTAAAATTCCAGCAGAGCATTTTAAGAAACTCATTGATGGTTACCGGAAGAGGTTGGTTGCAGTTATTTTGGCTAAAGGTTGTGCAACCAAGTATTCGGCTGAGGGTGCCAATACTTTTGTCTGGCCCATTTTTGGAGTTTTGTGTGAAATGATCAATGTTTTGCTTTTTGCTTCATTCTCTTTTGTGTTTTTTCATTTTTCGCTTGTTTGTTCCTCAGTATCTCGACTACAAGAAACCTCTGTAACGCTCTCAGGTTACTTGGATAAAAGCAATCAAGGACTGCTTGGACCTTAACGGGGTCCATCTGAAACCCCAGTGCAGAAGCCAAATGTCCTGAGAACTGGACCTGCTGTACCACAAATTGCCATTTCTCCAGGTTATTATTATTATTATTATTATTATTTATTGTTATAGCGCCATTTATTCCATGGCGCTTTACATGTAAGGAGGGGTATACATAATAAAAACAAGTACAATAATCTTAAACAATACAAGTCATAACTGGTACAGGAGGAGAGAGGAGCCTGCCCATGAAGGCTCACAATCTACAAGGGATGGGTGAGAATACAGTAGGCGAGGGTAGAGCTGGTCATGCAGCGGTTTGGTCAATCGGTGGTTACTGCAGGTTATAGGCTTTTCGGAAGAGGTGAGTCTTCAGGCTCTTTTTGAAGGTTTCGCTGGTAGGTGAGAGTTTGATATGTTGTGGTAGAGAGTTCCAGAGTAGGGGTGATGCGCGAGAGAAATCTTGTATGCGATTGTGGGAAGAGAAGATAAGAGGGGAATAGAGAAGGAGATCTTGTGAGGATCGGAGGTTGCGTGCAGGAAAGTACCGGGAGATGAGGTCACAGATGTATGGAGGAGACAGGTTGTGGATGGCTTTCTTTCTATGTCATGGTTAGGGTTTTGTACTGGAGTCTCTGGGCAATGGGGAGCCAGTGAAGGGATTGACAGAGGGGAGAAGCTGGGGAATAGCGAGAGGACAGGTGGATTAGTTGGGCAGCAGAGTTTAGAATAGATTGGAGGGGTGCAAGAGTGTTCAAGGGGAGGCCATAGAGCAGGAGGTTGCAGTAGTCAAGGCGAGAGATGATGAGGGCATGGACTAGGGTTTTTGCAGATTCTTGGTTGAGGAATGAACGGATTCGTGAAATATTTTTGAGTTGAAGTCAGCAGGAAGTGGAAAGGGTTTGGATATGTGGTTTGAAGGAGAGATCAGCAGCAAGGATTATCCCCCGAGGCAGCGAGCTTGTGGGACTGGGGAGAGTGGGCAGCCATTTACTGTAATAGATAGGTTCATTGGGGGGGTCACGTGAGATGGGGGAAAGATGATGAATTCTGTTTTGTCCATGTTAAGTTTCAGAAATCTGGCGGAGAAGAAGGATGAAATAGTGGACAGACATTGAGGGATTCTGGTTAGAAGGGAGGTGATATCTGGTCCAGAGATGTAGATCTGTGTATCATCAGCATAGAGATGATACTGAAAGCCATGAGATTCTATGAGCTGTCCCAGGCCAAAGATGTAAATGGAGAAGAGCTGGGGCCCTAGGACTGAACCTTGTGGGACTTCGACAGATAGGGGCGAGGTGAGGAGGTGGTGTGTGAGTGGGAGACGCTGAATGTCAGGTCTGTTAGGTATGATGAGATCCAGGATAGGGCCAAGTCTGTGATGCCAAGGGATGAGAGGGTCTGTAATAATAGGGAATAGTCCACTGTGCCTTTGGGCAGCCAACAGGTCCAGGAGGAGGATGTCAGAGTAGTGTCGCTTGCTCTTGGCGGTTAAGAGGTCATTGGTGACCTTATTAATGGCAGTTTCAGTGGAGTGGTGTGACCGGAAGCCAGATTGTAAGCGGTCAAAGAGGGAGCAAGAAGAGAGATGGGAGGACAGTTGAAGGTAGATGTGTTGTTCCAGTAGCTTGGAGGCATAGGGGAGAAGTGATATAGGGCGATAGCTAGATACAGAGGATGGGTCAAGAGTGGGCTTTTTGAGGATAGGTGTGATGGAGGCATGTTTAAAGCTTGAGGGGAAAACACCAGTTGTTAGTGATAGGTTGAAGAGATGGGTTAGAGTTGGGATGAAGACTGTGGTGAGGTTTGGGATGAAGTGGGATGGGATCGGGTCAAGAGCACAGGTGGTGAGATGTGTTCTTGAGAGTAGAGTGGAGAGTTGATCTTCTGTAATGGTGGAGAAGTTGGTTTTGGAGGTGGAGGGCTGGGAAGTCGGGAGGAAGGGCTCTGGGGGTTGTTGACCAAAACTGTCTCTGATGTAGCAAATACATAGTTGTCACGTAGAATCTGGAGAACCTGTCTGACATGCTCACCATGCTCCTCCAGAGTATGTGAGTCACTCAATATATCATCCAGGAAAATTATCACAAATCTACCAATCAGTGAGAAAAATAAATGATTAAAGGTACCGTCACACTAGACGATATCGCTAGCGATCGGTGACGTTGCAGCGTCCTGGCTAGCGATATCGTCCAGTGTGACAGGCAGCAGCGATCAGGCCCCTGCTGTGCTGTCGCTGGTCGGGGAAGAAAGTCCAGAACTTTGTTTCGTCGCTGGACTCCCCGCAGACATCGCTGAATCGGCGTGTGTGACACCGATTCAGCAATGTCTTCGCTGGTAACCAGGGTAAACATCGGGTTACTAAGCGCAGGGCCGCGCTTAGTAACCCGATGTTTACCCTGGTTACCATCATTAAAGTAAAAAAAACAAACGCTACATACTTACCTACCGCTGTCTGTCCTCGGCGCTCTGCTTCTCTGCTCTGGCTGTGAGCACAGCGGCCGGAAAGCAGAGCGGTGACGTCACCACTCTGCTTTCCGGCTGCCCGGCGCTCACAGCCAGAGCAGAGAAGCAGAGCGCCGAGGACAGACAGCGGTAGGTAAGTATGTAGCGTTTGTTTTTTTTACTTTAGCGATGGTAACCAGGGTAAACATCGGGTTACTAAGCGCGGCCCTGCGCTTAGTAACCCGATGTTTACCCTGGTTACCGGGGACCTCGGGATCGTTGGTCGCTGGAGAGCTGTCTGTGTGACAGCTCTCCAGCGACCAAACAGCGACGCTGCAGCGATCCGGATCGTTGTCGGTATCGCTGCAGCGTCGCTTAGTGTGACGGTACCTTAATGACATTTTCAAAGACTGCCGAAGCATTGGTATCCCGAATGGCAGCATCAAATTTTTAATCTGCCCTTCAGGTGTATTGAATGCGGTCTTCCATTCATCACCATCGTGTATACGTATAAGGTTATATGCCCCTCTCACGTTAAGTTTGTAAAACCATTTATCTTCAGGTAATTGGCTAAACAGGTCAGTTATAAGGGGTAAGGCTACGTGCACACGTTGCGGAAAGTCCTGCGGATTTTTCCAGACTGATTCTTTTAAATCCGCAGGTAAACTGGACTGCGGATTACCTGCAAAATTACAGCGGATTTGCCGTGATTTTTTTTGCGGATTTTGTGCGGATTTCACATGCAGTTTTACACCTGCGGATTCCTATTGTGGAGCAGGTGTAAACTGCGGAATCCTCACAAAGAATTGACATGCTGCGGAATAAACAGCGCAATGTTTTCACGCAGTATTTTCCCCAGCGTGTGCACACGTGTATATGTTGCCCCCCAGGGTCCTGGTCATCACAGTAGCATTGCTTTCCTCCCGGGGAGAGTGATGTTACGCTTGAAGGCAAGAAGGGATAACTGCAACCAGGTACCACAAACATGCAACACATTCACACTCCAGGAAACCAGGGGGAGCTTTTCATCATCCCTGCTAGGTGACTCCCTCTATATATATATATATATATATATATATATATATATATATAATTGGTAGTCTGTAGGGAGAGACAGAACAGTACTTGCCATGGAACAGACTGGATCAGTCTGAGGCAAAGCAGAAATTTTTACGGAGCTGCGTAGCCCCAGTGCAGCAGTTCCTGGAAAGAGACATTGAGAAAGCTGAATTGATTGCAGAGAGTGTGCAGGAGAGCAAAGCACAGGAGTGGATATCAGAGAGAGACCAGCCCCGAGCAGGCTGTCTCCTTCTGAGGCGCAGGAACCGGTAGCCGGAACACCGAGGATCGTAAGGCACTCTATGACTTGCATCAGAGACCGGCAGGACAGCTGAACTTTACGTTACCTGTCCGTCATAACACACAGGAGGCACGGTGGCATCCCCTAGAGGCCGGGGCGTGCTAGAGTCCCTATAAACAGCCTCAAGCTGACAGTCATACGGGTTGTGTCCTATCCTACCCGGGGGACAGAGAGCGAGACAACATCTGTGAGGACCTTATGTGAGCTTTTAGCAGTAAGGGACTACAACACCATGGCGGTAAAGGAAAGCTTTTGATTTTCACCTGGGTAAGGGGACTCCTAACTTGCCTTCAAGCCGCCTGGACCTTGCTTGCCCTGTGATCTGATGCTCTGGACTGTGGATGCTGAAGCCTTCAGTAAACCAAGGTAAAGAGACTGCAAACTTGTGTCCTCGTTCGTTACTGCACTCCTCACCATCTTCCATCTACACCACAGGGAGCCCTGGGGATATACTCCACCTGTGAGAAGTTATACCATCTAACTGCCATAACATCACCCCAAAGGACCCCCTAAAGCAGCGTCGGTCCCCACTGAGCAAATACCACAGGTGGTGTCACGAACACAAACTTTTCCCCTTTAACCCCTTAGTGACCGAGCCAAATTTTTGAAATCTGACCAGTGTCACTTTATGTGGTAATAACTCTGCAACGCTTCAACAAATCCCAGTGATTTTGAGACTGTTTTTTCGTGACACATTATACTTTATGATAATGGTAAATTTTGTTCAACATTTTTTGTGTTTATTTATAGAAAATATCAAAAATTTGAGAAAAATGTTAAAAAATTAGCAATTTTCTAAATTTGAATGATTATCCCTTTAATCCAGATAGTCATACAACAGCAAACCATTAATAAATAACATTTCCCACATGTCTGCTTTACATCAGCACCATTTGTAAAATGTTATTTTATTGTGTTAGCATTTTAGGAGGTTTAAAAATGTAGCAGCAATTTTTCATTTTTTCAAAGAAATTTACAAAATTTATTTTTTTAGGGTCTTATCCATGTTTGAAGTGACTTTAGGGGTCCCATATATTGGGAAACCCACAAACGTGATACCATTTTAAAAACAGCACCCCTAAACATATTGAAAACTGCTGTCAGGTAGTTTATTAACCCTTCAGGTGCTTTACAGGAATTAATGCAAAGTGGTATGACAGAAATGAAAATGTGTATTTTTACCACCTAAATGTTGCTAACTTCTAAACAGATTACTACAGCCGTCAGACTCTAAGGGTACCGTCACACAGTGCAATTTTGATCGCTACGACGGCACGATTTGTGACGTTCGAGCGATATAGGTACGATATCGCAGTGTGTGACACGCTCCTGCGATCAGGGACCCCGCTGTGAATCGTACGTCGTAGCACATCGTTTGAAACTTTCTTTCGTCGTCTAGTGTCCCGCTGTGGCGGCATGATCGCATGGTGTAACAAAGGTGTGCACGATATTGTATACGATGTAAAGGGCGGAGGAGCTGGCTACGTAGGAGCGCTAAATTCTCCACCTCCCGTGTGCTGATTGGGCAGTACAATACTGTGCGCTCATTCGACAAACAAAGGACTATTGTTCCCAGCGGATAAAACCGGAGCTGTCGAGCGCTCTATTCATTTCTCTCTGTAGCACGTGCTGGAAACAGAACTCCTAAATTCGCTGGATTCCCTGGACTTTTATAACTGCTATAACTACAGACTTTTACCGCAAAAGGTATGTATAACGCTACAGCATAGCAGATGCTGCGCTTCAACGGGGATAAACGCTGGAGCGTGGTCGATTGTTCCTTTATGGAGAGTAGGGTAGGCCAGAGAGCCTCAGGTACACAGCTGTAGCGTGGCCCAATTAATTAATCCTTTTACAGATCGAGATGGTTGACTGCCCCATTTAATGCCAGTAGTAACATATATAGTTATTAGATCAATGGTCAAAACATTGTTTTGTAAGCACGTGTATTTATTGTACGTTTGTTTTCTTTTTAGGAACTATGCTCACTTCCGATGAGAGTTCTGTTGTTGCTGCTGCCCTGGTGTTTGAGGCAGCACGTCTCCAAGAGGAGAGACGTCCTAAATGAAAACGTCGCATGTGGACCCGAAGCTGGCTGCAGAAAAGATCCACATTGTCACACATGGGTCTCATAAGAGAGTTACGTGACAATAACCCTCATGATTTCCGAAACTACCTTCGGATGTCAGAGGAATCCTTCAAAATAATACTGTCTGCTGTTACGCCACTCATACAAAGGCGTGATACGCCGATGCGTGCAGCCGTGCCCGTGGATGAAAGGTTGGCAGTGACACTGCGGTTCCTGGCAACAGGAAGGTCTCTTCAGGATTTGCAGTTTTCCGCAGCTGTTTCCAGACCTTTCCTGAGCGTTGTGATTCCGGAGACATGCGAGGCCATTGTGCACAGCTTAAGGCATTATATGGAGGTACTACTATATTTTTATAGCTGCTGTGTTATGTCGATATATTATACTAGCTATTTAAACCGTTCTACGCCCTGGTTGCGCGCATTTCTATTGCTATATGTTCTACATCCTATCATGTGCTGCTCCCATCCTGCGCCCCCATTCTGACATGTGCTGCTGTGATCCTGCGCCTCCATTCTGACATGTGATGCAACCATTTTGCGCCTCCATTCTGATATGTGCTGCTCCAACCCTGCGCCACCCTTTATTTGCTGCTCCCAACGTTATTTTATTGATTATATAATTTTGATATATTGTTTAGCACCCCCTCTCAGTCACCGAATCCATCTGATAAAATGGCTACCTGCATACTCAGGGTTGTTGACTTTGTTATACTAATCCATACTGCGCCTCAATCACTCTAGGATGTCCACATGAGAGTGTATGTGCACAACAATATATTTGACCTAATTTGTACATGTTTCCTTCTCATCTTGCAGTTTCCCAAGACGGCGGATGACTGGAAGAGGATTGCTTCCGATTTTGATGAGCTGTGGCAGTTTCCAAACTGCGGTGGTGCATTAGATGGAAAGCATGTGCGCATCACGCAACCAGCCAACTCTGGATCCTTTTTTTTCAACTACAAAGGATATTTCAGTGTGATCCTCATGGCCCTTGTCAATGCGAACTATGAGTTCGTCGATGTGGATGTTGGCATGAATGGTCGAGTCTCCGACGGTGGAGTTTTTGAACACACTTAATTTGGGGAAAGCTTGAGGAACAATCAACTGCAGTTGCCACTAAATGAAGACACAAAAGCAAACCTCAATTTTGTTTTCATCGCAGACGAAGCTTTCCCTCTTCATCCACATTTGATAAAGCCATTTGCACAGAGAACACTCACACCGGAGCGCAGAATCTTTAATTAACGGTTGTCGAGGACCCGTCGTGTGGTTGAAAATGCCTTTGGGATTATGGCAAATCGGTTTAGAGTGTTCCACACAGCTATCAACTTGAAGCTGCCGTCTATAGACTTTGTGGTTTTTGCATGCTGTGTGCTCCATAATTTCCTGAGACGTCATGATACGAGCTCCTATTCTCCTCCTTCGTTTATTGATGCAGTGGACGCAAGAACCGGAGATATTGTGCCCGGGGAATGGCATACACAACCTGATAATTTAACAGCTCTTCAAGCACTTGGATCTGGCAGACAGGCAGACGATGCAAGGGACTGTCGCGAAAAATACTGTCAGTACTTTAATGGTTCTGGAGCTGTACCCTGGCAGGATCGCGCCGTAAAAAAGAATATTTCTTTTTGCTTTGCTGTTTACTCAACAATATGTAGGTTATGCTTTCGTGTCCACAATTTAATATGGCGAGTAGGTCACTGTCTTTTGTGTAATAAAATTAAATTGTATTTATTACTCCCGTAATTCTTGGTTGTTCAGTTTAGATAAAGTGGGCAACTCATATGACGTCCTATTCCGTCAAGGTGTCCTGTGACTCGATAATCCCCATTGACGGGATAGTACGTTACAGCGATCGGTCTAGATTGCATTCCAAAGTCAAATGGCGACTTCCTTCCATTTCAAGCTCTGCCATGCATGCACCCAATCAATGGTTTACCCACACATAATCGTATTTTAAATCATATAAACCTCTCTAAATTACTTTAAATGAGATGCCTATAAAATGGTGCTGTTAACCCTTATAGCTCGGTAAACATTAAAGAAAGAATGCGAAGATTTTTTGTTTTTTTGTAACAATTTCTTGGTATTTAACTATTTAACAACAAAATATTACATAACCAAAAAAAAAAAAAAAATTATCTCCTTCCACGGCCCAACAGGTGTCGCAGCGTCACGCCCTGCTGCTCTACTTGAGCCTGGAGGAGCGCTGCTGTCTGCTGCAGGAGCGCTGCTGTCCGCTCCAGGCGCAATTGTCTCGCCATGAGCTCTCTCACGGTGGGCGGTTCTGTGGATAGAAGAGGTTGGAGAACTAACGTTGATTCCGCTGAAAATACATCTCAACCTCTGGGGCAGGACCAAATTTAGTGTGTTGTAAATTTCAATTTGGTCTGGCACCACAGGGCGATGTTTATTTTATGAAATTATACAGTTTTAGTTGTCTTTTGTGACATCCCGCAGATAACCACTCGTATTATCTTGATACTTACGGAGAAGGGACGCCGGTTCCTCATTGCCAGAACCAGAGCTGCTAATTTCCCATCCCAGAGATCTGGCCACTGCTGCAGCACCGAAAAGGAAATAATAACAGATCTGGTTAACTATGGAACACGCCGTTGGGAAGCGCTCGCTGTTTTGGTCACTTACGTATGTTAGCTTCTGGGGAGAATGCCGCCGACCCGGGGGAGGAAGAGGAGTGGCGGAAGGGAGGTGTTGAGGGTGGTGTAGGGGTGCGAGGCCGTCTGCTCTCTAATGATGGTGGAGGCATGGTAGGCCGCCTGGTCATTACTGCGTCTGTAATGTATTCAAATATTTCCGCAACCCTCTTATGACACGTATGCAGGTACAAAAAAATTGCAATCAATGATTGTTAACTTACGTGACGTCCCGGGCTCTGGGCTCCCACTGGTGGCGGAAGGTGTTGGACTGCTGGCTATGGCTGGTATACGTTGCCGCCGCTGTCTCTCTACACATAAAGTAAACAAACGCAATCTTTAAAAACACATGTAGAGTGCTGCAGATCAAAGCTAACAATATACTGAAACTGAAAATTTATATCACACTTCACAGGGGTGCGAGGGTGCATGGTCGCAACAGATGGTGGAGGTGTGGTAGGCCGCCTGGTCATTACTGCGCCGGTAATGTCTTCAAATATTTCAGCTACCCTGTTATGTCCCGTATGATGTTAAAAAAAATGCAATCAATGATTGTGAACTTACGTGATGTCCCGGACTGTGGGCTCCCACTGGTGTCAGAAGATGGGGTACTGGTGGCAATGGCTGGTATCACTTGCCGCCGCTATCTCTCTACACCTAAAGTAAAGAATCACAATGTTTACACACAAATGTTGAGTGCTGCAGATCAAAGCTTACAATATACTGAAACATAAAATAGAGATCACACTTTACAGGGGTGCGATACTCAGACATGTATGTGGGCTCTGGTGTTCAATGGTCTGCCTGTCTTTGGAAAACGTATTATTTCATCAGTAGGCCAACCTCCTCCGATAATATTTTTGGTAAATTGAGAAACTAAAAATTACGGACATCTTAATAATTGCAAGATGGTGGTTGAGATTTGGGAACCCGACAAGGTTTCTCACGGACAACGCATATTCTGCTTGGAAAATAACTAAATTTTACAAAAACGGGGCATATTTTTAAATTCAATTGAGGTCACGTTGGCAACCATGAGCGCTAGCCTCCCTCCCAATCCCCCCCCTCCTGACAGCGTGCATCTCCCAATCCCCCCAAACTAGTACTTGCCTCGCCTGGCCTCCGCACGCAACTCATCAAAAATTTGTGGCGTTTTGTAGTGGAGGTCAGCCCACTTTTTCCGCAGCTGAAGCTGACTGCGGCAGACGCCAAACCTCCTCTTCATCATTCTGCTAATGCGGCCAAGCACTTCCCGCTTGTGGATGTTTGGGTGGGCAGGGCGACTCTCCAGACCCTCATAATCCAGGGCATCCATCTTGCTAACAAAAAAAAAGAGCTCTGGCTGCCCCAGAGGAGCAGAACGCAATCTCGCCGCCATTTTAGATTGAATGACCCTGAACGGCAACGCCCAGAGGAGGAGCTTGACTCCGCCGTCCTGCCGCGCGATCGGCATCGCAATAGCGTTGCCGTTTATGGACAGCGTCACATTTGTGACGGCTGAGCGTTACGGAAGGAACGCACATAGTAAATGCCGTTCGAAGGATGGTTATATAACGCCGGAGCGGCACGTAATGTACGCTCGTGGTCTATGACGGCGTGATGACGTTACAGCGTTCCGGCGTGCATGCGCTAGCTTGTTTTGGTTCCCTGACATCCTGATAATGGCTGCCAGTCGCCGTGATCCTCCTATGGGCATCCCAGAGCTCAAGTTCCTTATTGGAACAATGGATCGGATGCAGTACGAAACAACAGGGCTGGTGCTGCACCGCAACCAGCACAAGGAGGAAGTTGTCCGTGTGGTGTCTGAGGGCCTCAGGAAGCGGTTTGGGATAACTCGCAGCAAGGCCCAGATTGTTAAAAAATGGGGCGATCTCAAGTCCAAAAGCCCAGAGCGCCTGCAGGAGCTTCGCCAGGAGATTCGCAGAGGTCAGTACGCAGGTACCCAAAAGTATGTGGCACAGCTATGGGGCAGTTTGAACGTTGCAGAGCCACTATGTGCCACAGCTATGGGACAGTTTGAACGTTGCAGAGCCACTATGTGGCACAGCTATGGGGCAGTTTGAACGTTGCAGAGCCACTATGTGCCACAGCTATGGGGCAGTTTGAACGTTGCAGAGCCACTATGTGGCACAGCTATGGGGCAGTTTGAAAGTTGCAGAGCCACTATGTGGCACAGCTATGGGGCAGTTTGAAAGTTGCAGAGCCACTATGTGCCACAGGTATGGGACAGTTTGAACGTTGCAGAGCCACTATGTGCCACAGCTATGGGGCAGTTTAAACATTGCAGAGCCACTATGTGCCACAGCTATGGGACAGTTTGAACGTTGCAGAGCCACTATGTGCCACAGCTATGGGACAGTTTGAACGTTGCAGAGCCACTATGTGCCACAGCTATGGGGCAGTTTGAACGTTGCAGAACCACTATGTGGCACAGCCATGGGGCAGTTTGAACGTTGCAGAGCCACTATGTGGCACAGCTATGGGGCAGTTTGAATGTTGCAGAGCCACTATGTGGCACAGCTATGTGGCAGTTTGAAAGTTGCAGAGCCACTATGTGGCACAGCTATGGGGCAGTTTGAAAGTTGCAGAGCCACTATGTGCCACAGCTATGGGACAGTTTGAACGTTGCAGAGCCACTATGTGCCACAGCTATGGGGCAGTTTAAACGTTGCAGAGCCACTATGTGCCACAGCTATGGGACAGTTTGAACGTTGCAGAGCCACTATGTGCCACAGCTATGGGGCAGTTTGAACGTTGCAGAGCCACTATGTGCCACAGCTATGGGGCAGTTTGAACGTTGCAGAGCCATTATGTGGCACAGCTATGGGGCAGTTTGAAAGTTGCAGAGCCACTATGTGGCACAGCTATGGGGCAGTTTGAAAGTTGCAGAGCCACTATGTGCCACAGCTATGGGACAGTTTGAACGTTGCAGAGCCACTATGTGCCACAGCTATGGGACAGTTTGAACGTTGCAGAGCCACTATGTGCCAAAGCTATGGGGCAGTTTGAACGTTGCAGAGCCACTATGTGCCACAGCTATGGGGCAGTTTGAACGTTGCAGAGCCACTATGTGCCACAGCTATGGGGCAGTTTGAACGTTGCAGAGCCACTATGTGGCACAGCTATGGGGCAGTTTGAAAGTTGCAGAGCCACTATGTGCCACAGCTATGGGACAGTTTGAACGTTGCAGAGCCACTATGTGCCACAGCTATGGGGCAGTTTGAACGTTGCAGAGCCACTATGTGCCACAGCTATGGGACAGTTTGAACGTTGCAGAGCCACTATGTGCCACAGCTATGGGACAGTTTGAACGTTGCAGAGCCACTATGTGCCACAGCTATGGGGCAGTATAAACTGTGAAAAGTACTATGTGGCACAGCTAACTGCTGACCGAACTTTTTTTTTTCCTTCACAGAGGCAAAGAGACAGCGCCGCCGCCACGAGGCATGCCGCACAGCCTCTTCTGGATCTGTGCCCTCCGGGTCAACTGTCCCAGTGCCCTCCGGGTCAACGACAACTGATCCTAGTAGGTTCCCACAATAATGTGATTTGGATTTGGTTGCAGGTCCCCTTCCCCCCCCCCGGCAGCCAGTGTTGCCATATATGCTAACAGACCTTTTTTTTTTTTTCCTTCACAGAGGCAAAGACACAGCGCCGCCGCCACGAGGCATCACACACCGCCTTTGATGTCCCAGAGCCCTCCGGGTCAACTCCTCCAGATCCTAGTAGGTTCCCACAATAATGTGATTTGGATTTGGTTGCAGGTCCCCCTCCCCCGGCAGCCAGTGTTGCCATATATGCTAACAGGCCTTTTTTTTTAACCTTCACAGAGGCAAAGAAACAGCGCCGCCGCCGACAGCACGAGGCATTCAACACGGACTCTGATCCCGAAGTGCCCTCCGTGCCTCAACATCCTAGTAGATTCCCACAATAAAGTGATTTTGATTTGGTTGCAGGCCCCCTCTTTCACCCCCAACACCCCCCCCCCCCCCCCCCCCCCCCGCAGTCAGTATTGCCATATATGCTGACAGTTTTGTTTTTTTCCTTCACAGAAGCAAAGACACATCGGGAGAGTACTGTGTTATTAATGTTATGTTGACCCACAGCTGACGTCGGTGTGAACAAGGAGGATCTGGAAGCCGGTATAGAAAGGCTTATCCACACTATGGCACGGATTCAGGAGCAGGAGAATGTGGCAATGGGGGAGCTGCAGAAGCTTCGGGACATGTGCCAACAGTTGGCGGCGGGGCCAAAATAGAAACCAAGTGTCTGAACATTTTTTGTTGTGTGTTGTACAGCTAAAAAAAGTTTGTTAATTTAAATATATATATATCCCACCAATCAAGCTGTTGAGAGTGAAGTTAAATGAAAAGTTTTTATTATGAACCAATTCTTAACAACATTACAATTTAAAAATCCGTAAGAAAACAAAAAAAAATAAAATCACAAATCGTGATACACCGAATCTTCGTTCCGAACATGAAGGTGCCTGATGGGCGAAGAAATGTGAGACGGCATTGTCGGGTATGAGTTTTGGTGTGACGGGCCAAAGTGGGACACGGGGAAATTGGGCCGTACTGGAGTTTGTGGCCAATAGGGTGGACAATATGCGGACTCTGGCCGCTCGATTGGACGGGAAGAAACCAACCGTGTGTTTTCATCCAAACTGCCATCCAATCCCTTACTAACAGCCTCAAAAATAAGACGCTCGGTTAAAGTTCGCTGCCTTGCTTCCATTGTAGAAAGTTTATCAGCGATGTACAGTCCAAAACCCTCCAAAGCAGGGCTGGTTTTGCGCGTCAACACCTTTTTGGCCATGCTCAACAGTTCATGGGAGACGTCCGAGGTGGCTTTCCGCTTCCTTGAACCCTGCCTCCATTGACTCCGTGCAGGTGCAGCCTCCACTATTTCACTTGTGGAGCAGTCCTGTGCATTGTCCTGTGCACTGTCCTGTCCACTGTCCTGTGCACTCTCCTCCTAGGGAGAAAATAAAAAAGGAAATTATTAAAAACAAAAAAGAAACGAGGTACACCAGCCTAACCGCATAAAAAATATATATTCGTATACATGTGAAAAGTTGCTATATATAGATGGTATGGGTTAAGAATGTCGCCATGTAATACTTTTCTGTGACAGGGTTATGGTCTGTACAGAAAAATGATAAAACTTCGAATTCATGGTATAATCAGATGGAGAAAAAGCTGAAAAATAGTATCGAATTATAGGCCACATTGGTGAAACAGTGCTGCAAAGATGTACTTACTGGTTGCCTTTGTGAGTCCAGCTCGACGTGGTTCTGAGGTACTGTCGGTTCCACGGGTGCCAACAACCGCAAACACGTTGATGACCGTGGCACCTCTTGGTCCCGAAGAAAATTCAGGTAATCAAAATACCATAGCTTCGGGACATAAACCTCTTCTGTTGAAGACCCAGACTTGGAACTGTGAAGGACCTTATTGAGCTCCTTCCTCCAGACCGTGCGCAGCGCCTGAATTTTCTTCTTTACTACAGTTTCTGTGGCTTGCTCTTCCGGTGCATGGAGATTGTATAATTCGATCAGCTTGGAATATCCGGCCTTACGCTTTTCCCTGTTAGAATACTCAGGCGATTTTATTTTCCAAAGGCATGGGAAAGACTGGTGGATCTCCAGGAACTCGCGTATAAATTCTACACGATTTGACATCTGTAAAAATAAAAACAAAAAAAGTTAGGCGTTTGACAAATAGTACATTAAAACAGCAACAGCGAAAGGTGGACAAAAAATTAAAAAAAACGTCACAGAGGTGCAAACGCCACTTTGAAAAACAGCATTCATTTTCCCATATGCCACGCCCTATGCCACCACCCGCTTCACTACAGCAGTCACACAAAGCACTCATGCCGACCATACATTGTTCCATCTGCCACGCCCTAGGCCACCATAACCCACAACAGCGAACCACCACATACATACAAGCAGCCGCACAAAGCGCTCATGCTGACATTGTTCCATCTGCCACGCCCTAGGCCACCATAACCCACAGCAGCGTACCACCCGCTTCACTACAGCAGTCGCACAAAGCACTCATGCCGACCATACATTGTTCCATCTGCCACGCCCTAGGCCACCATAACCCCACAACAGCGTACCGCCCGCTTCGCTACAGCAGTCACACAATAAACACATTACACACATTGTCGCAGCGAACCACCACATACATACAAGCAGCCGCACAAAGCGCTCATGCTGACCACACATTGTTCCATCTGCCACGCCCTAGGCCACCATAACCCACAACAGCGTACCACCCGCTTCACTACAGCAGTTGCACAAAGCACTCATGCCGAACATACATTGTTCCACCTGCCACGCCCTAGGCCACCATAACCCAAAACAGCGAACCACCACATACATACAAGCAGCCGCACAAAGCGCTCTTGCTGACCACACATTGTTCCATTTGCCATGCTCTAGCCCACCATAACCCACAACAGCGAACCACCACATACATACAAGCAGCTGCACAAAGCGCTCATGCTGACCACACATTGTTCCATTTGCCATGCTCTAGGCCAAAATAACCCACAACAGCGAACCACCACATACATACAAGCAGCTGCACAAAGCGCTCATGCTGACCACACATTGTTCCATCTGCCACGCCCTAGGCCACCATAACCCACAACAGCGTACCACCCGCTTCACTACAGCAGTTGCACAAAGCACTCATGCCGAACATACATTGTTCCACCTGCCACGCCCTAGGCCACCATAACCCAAAACAGTGAACCACCACATACATACAAGCAGCCGCACAAAGCGCTCTTGCTGACCATACATTGTTCCATTTGCCATGCTCTAGCCCACCATAACCCACAACAGCGAACCACCACATACATACAAGCAGCCGCACAAAGCGTTCATGCTGACCACACATTGTTCCATTTGCCATGCTCTAGCCCACCATAACCCACAACAGCGAACCACCACATACATACAAGCAGCTGCACAAAACGCTCATGCTGACCACACATTGTTCCATTTGCCATGCTCTAGCCCACCATAACCCACAACAGCGAACCACCACATACATACAAGCAGCTGCACAAAGCGCTCATGCTGACCACACATTGTTCCATCTGCCACGCCCTAGGCCACCATAACCCACAACAGTGTACCACCCGCTTCACTACAGCAGTTGCACAAAGCACTCATGCCGAACATACATTGTTCCACCTGCCACGCCCTAGGCCACCATAACCCAAAACAGGGAACCACCACATACATACAAGCAGCCGCACAAAGCGCTCATGCTGACCACACATTGTTCCATTTGCCATGCTCTAGCCCACCAGTCACAACAGCGTACCATCCGCTTCGCTTCAGCGGCGGAACGAAGTGCTCCTGACGACCATACAGCGTACCATCTGCCACGCTGTAGCCCTCCAGTCACAACAGCGTACCATCCGCTTCGCTTCAGCGGCGGAACGAAGTGCTCCTGCCGACCATACAGCGTACCATCTGCCACGCTGTAGCTTTCCAGTCACAACAGCGTACCATCCGCTACGCTTCAGCGGCGGAACGAAGCACTCATGCCGACCATACAGCGTTACATCCACCATGCCCAAGCGGTTTACATACCTCGAAGCTGCGGTGCAAAGCGTGGTATATTCTGAGAAGTACAAAAATCCGATGTCCAGGTCCACCAAGTGTCCAAGTACGAAGTGAAGAAAGGAAATTTTGAAAGCAGTGAGGTGGCATTGGGAACAATAGCGCTCAGGTGACAAATTTTCCAACCAATTGTGTGCACAGAACCTTTGGCTTATCAGCACACTAGCTAGCAGCACAACACGCCCCTAGTGAACAACGTCACGCATAGATTATGCAAAATTTGCTCTGAATCGTCTTGTGTGACACGACCGTACGACTGTCCCATACAACTTCTACATCGCAAATACGTCATGAAATTATCGCTCCAGCGCCGTGCATCGTGAAGTGTGACCGCAGTCTACGATGTTGGAGCGATAATTAAGCGACGATGTAACGTCACAAATCGTGCCGTCGTAGCGATCAAAATTGCACTGTGTGACGGTACCCTAAGGCCACTATTTGGTCATGAATTGCCATGGCAAACATCAGGACAACAAAATCATGATCTGAGGGCACCAATTGTGACAAAGAAGAAGCCCCCACACTCTGTTAACCATTTATAATGATGTAGTCACTATTGACAGCAGCATCTAAGGGGTTAAATAGATTTAGATGGTGCAAATACTGATCGTGGCTGGTACAGCAAGTTGTCAGCTATAGTGTACAACCGACAGATGCTGGATTGTCATCTGTATGGGGAGGCTATTCTCTTATATCTCAGGTCAGTTAAAAGACGTATTGGCGGTCATTAAGGGGTTAAAGACCTTTCCCCTTTAATGTTGGTGCCCAGGGCTACAGACCGGGTCGCCACTGTGACATCCACTTTAAGTACTGGACCCAGTACCGAGTAACCAGCCGTGGCGTGCTCCATCTTTGGCGTCACGAACAGGATGGACTGACCCAGCAAATCTGGTCATGTGCACCTAAAAGACTGTGCCTGAACCGTGCATTATTGAGAGACTGTTCACTGTGAAATACCACCAAAAATTGCCGCCAAAACCGCCGCCATTACAGTGCAACAAGGAGTGCTGGAGAAGAAGGGCGTGCCGCCATAGGAGGAGACTACCAGAGAGGAGCGAACAGTGATGAACACCCCCTACGAATTTTACTATGCGACGAGGATTGGCCAAAGAGGTTTGCCTCCTGATGTGTTATGGCGGGAACAAGGAGGAGGAGAAGCCCCGAGGAGACAGAGGAGCAGCGTGCTTGTGTGGTGGGCTACCCAGAAGAGGAGATGGCGACCAGCGGGTACCCGAAAGACGGCGAAGTGATCCAGGCCACCTGAGGACTCAGATCTGCTGCTGCCGGAGGATCCAGACTACCTGGAACCGCAGGTGGAGGAGCTGAGCCACCAGCTCCTAGACACAGAGCTGACAGCAGTGAAGAAATGGAAGTCGGCCCAGTGCAGGAAGATCGCGCTGGAGGAGTCGCAGTCCGTGCAGCCGCTGACTCCAGAAGCCTCATCAGCGGAGTGGACTGGAATCGGTGGAACCACATCAGACACAGGTACAGAAAGCGACCCTGCCCCGGCAACTGATCCCGCTCCAGCGACTGCTCCTCCCCCACTCATTGACCCTGCTTTAGCGACAGGTCCTTCCCCAGATGAAGGCCCTGCTCCGGCAACTCTTACCGCCACCAACGAGATGCTGACAGGCCCACTCCCAACACCCATAGGCACACCACTGAAGGTGAGCCCTGAGAAGGTGGTTTTCCAATGGGACAATCCAAGAGCAGAACAAATCGGGTCCCCTGGGAAGGCCCAACAGGAAGGGTCCCATATTGAAGCCCTCACCTGGGAGGAGTATTACCAGCGTCTGGTGCTAAAATGGAAGGAGGAAAGTGGGAGTGACACCCAACGCAAAGCGCAGGCCCCTGAAACCCAACAATGTAACAAAATCCCAGTAAAATGAGGTATAGTAGTAGCCTTCCACCTAAAAAAAGGCTGGGGTTTCATTCAGGAGTCGGGAATGCCGACAAAGGTCTACGTCACCCGCCGTGATGTGGAATCTCATCTCCGGGAAGGACATTCAGGCCGGGACCTATACCGAGGGAGTCATGTGACCTACACCCGTCACTGGGGTGAAAAAGGCTGGTACGCTAAGAATGTTAAGAAATGCGTACCCACAACAGCGCCACCTAGCGTCAAAGTTGATACCATCACTATCCCTCCGGTCACGGAGCCAGTAACCCCCCAAACCATCACTACTACCTCTGTGTGCATAATCACCACCACAGAATCCACTGTAGCAGCTGCACCAGTAGATATGCATACTCAGGACACCTATCACAAGAAGTGTGATCAAAAGAGTGCCACAATGATCTCACAAAGGTACCATATAAAATTTAAATTTTATTAAATAACATTAAAAACACATGAATCACTACATACAGGTGCAAATCCTCAACAATAAGAGGGACTATATAGCCTGAGTTGAACACCACTATACCAGGCCCAACATATAAATAAGACAGGGAGTTATATAGTACTATGGCATCTTAAACAGAAAGATTAACCTATGTGATCTATCCTAATGGAGCCCACTAGGGATCTCCATAAAGAATCCTCTGTCTAATATATAAAGGTCTAGCGATACATAGAGACAATTAGAAATAGGTATATTACCTCAAAGTAAACCTGGCGTGTGCTCCTCGGCGTCCCTCTGCCCCGACGCGCGTTTCGCAGTAGCTTCTTCTGGAGGCGTCAGGACACGCAAACTCTAATTACAGCCTGTGACTTGCCCTTATATTGGACCATACCAGGGGCTACCATGGATGATGCCACAACTGAGATAAAGTAAAACAATTCTGAACATGAATGTAAATAGTTAACTTAAGTCTTTGCTACAAGTTTCTAAATTGACTGTTGCTGTTCACAAGTTCATTAAACCCACCAGGGTTTCTACTTAAAGGGGCCCCACGTTTAAAGGGATCCTATGTTTACAAAGTTGCATTTTGTTTAAAGACACTCGAGTCATGGACAGTGAATGGCTCACAAACTTTCCTTTGTAAATAGTTTGCACCTTCTTAAAGGTGCTTCCTACTTGTTTTACAAAGAAGTTTTAAAAAGACTGCTTCTAACATTTCACTGAAAGTTGCTTTGTTTTTCAGAGACCTGAAGAAAAACCCGTCTGGCATGGCAGGATTCCAGGTCTGGATACACGCCTTGTAGCCCGCCCAAGGCAAATGTTGGGGGTTAATTAAGGGTCCTCGCATCATTGCTACTGTTGCAAAGTTAATGACTGACTTGAGAATTAATTGCACTACCTCAGTATTGAAAGACTTGAATACTGTTTGCACCCATAAACGGAATGTTAAATCGTTGCACTTTGCTGATCTGGTGCCTAGAGTTGGTTAGAAATGCACTTTATATGCTAGTTTGTTAATATATTAGAGTTAATATAGTGAATAATAGTAAAATTGAGAGTTGAAGTTAGATAGTATTGTATACAGATATATAGGAAGATATCTCATGATGCACTGCTGAATAAAATGAGTAAGATACAGTGAGCCCGTGGGGGTTGGTTTAAAGTTTTGTACTTGAAGAAGAGTAAAGATAAAATGCTTGTTTTGCACTTTGAAGCCTTAAGATAGTATACCCATAGCGGGTAATTGTTTTTCATAGTTAGTTAATTGTTATATTGTTTTGTTAAATTGCTCTATTCTTAAAAGTGTATCCACCATGTAAATAGTTCATGTAAAGTTCAAGTGTCCTCACCTCCCATAAAGGAAAGCTCTAGTTTATATAATTAACTTGTTTCATAAGTTTATAGCATTCCAAAAATTGTAAGTCTTTTTGCTAATTTGTATTGTTGTTCTTCTTTTCCCAGTCCTGGAGTACTGGATTTAACAGGGGGAATGTGGCGCCCCAGGGCCCTGGTCGTGTCAGTAGCATTGCTTTCCTCCCGGGAGAGTGTTGTTACGCTTGAAGGCAAGAAGGGATAACTGCAACCAGGTGTTAGGGTTGGTGGAACACACTGAGTATATATATATGTATAAATAGGTGCATTCGTAACCCGGGGTCCTCCGTGCAGGAGAGGACCCTGCTGCTCGCAAATGGCGGCGCTATAAGCAAACTCTGTTAACTCCACAGAGTCGCTAGAAATAAGATGCTGTGCCCTGTTAGCGTCACAGGGGAACACAGCTAACTGCTGAGCTGATGGCAGTCAGTGGTCACGCACCCAGAAAAGCACACAAACACTCCTCACCGGAGGTGCCGGTATTCTAGGGGCTTATTTCATCCGGGTCCCTGAATACACACATACAGGTGCGACCACAAATAATAAGCTCATGACATGAGATGACACTAGCGCATGGCCGTGCGGCCATGCAAACCTTTTATAGCTGTAGTAGCTTCAGGACCTTCCTAGAGGACCAATGATAGCTGCTGCAGTACCTGAGCATGTGATCCCTGACCTCCAATGAGAGGTCTTTCCTTGGGCATGCTCAGTGTGTGCAAGGCAGGACTTAGTCCCAGAAAAGCCTGCTCGCCGCTGACCAGTGCAGGCTACAACAGCAGAGCCTAGAAAAGCAGCAGTAAGACTTTGCACAATATCAGACTGAGCGAGACGCTGGACCAACGTCTCTGCTGAGCAGGCTCCACTGCGGTCGATGTAAAATGGGAGACCGCAGCATACATGGCTTGTGATCCCCCTGTGCAGCAGCCGGATCTCGACTTCTAACACCAGGTACCAAAAACATGCAACACGTTTACACTCCAGGCCACCAGGGGGAGCTTTTGATCATACTTGCTAGGTGACTCCCCATATATATATATATGTATCTATACATATATATGTATATATATATATATATATATATATAATTGGTAGTCTGTAGGGAGAGACAGAACAGTACTTGCCACGGAACAGACAGGATCAGTCTGAGGCAAATCAGAAGGTTTTTCGGAGCTGCGTAGCCCCAGTGCAGCAGTCCCTTGAAAGAGACATTGAGAAAGCCAAATTGGCTGCAGAAAGCGTGCAGGAGAGCAAAGCACAGGAGTGGATATCAGAGAGAGACCAGCCCCGAGCAGCCAACCTCCCTCTGAGGTGCAGAAACCGGTAACCAGAACACCGAGGATTGTAAGGCCCTCTATGGGTATGTGCACACGTATTCTGGTCTACTGCGGATTTTTCCGCAGCAGATTTGATAAATCTGCAGTTGAAAACGGCTATGGATTTACTGCGGTTTTACAACTGCAGATTTCTATTGGAGCAGTTGTAAAACGGCTGCAGAATACGCAGAAAGAAGTGACATGCTGCGGAATGTAAACCGCTGCGTTTCCGTGCGTTTTTTTCCGCAGCATGTGCACAGCGTTTTTTGTTTCCCATAGGTTTACATTGTACTGTAAACTCATGGGAAACTGCTGCGGATCCGCAGCTGCGGAAACAATGCGGATCCACAGCAAAATCCGCATCGTGTGCACATACCCTATGACTTAAATAAGAGACCGGCAGGACAGATGAACTTTAGGTTACCTGTCCGACCTAACACCCAGGAGGCACGGTGGCATCCCTCAGAGGCCGGGGCGTGCTAGAGTCCCTATAAACAGCATCAAGCCAACACTCATACGGGTAATGTCCTATCCTACCCGGGGGACAGAGAGCGAGACAACATCTGTGAGGACCATATGTGAGCTTTTAGCAGTAAGGGACTACAACACCATGGCGGTAAAGGAAAGCTTTTAATTTCCACCTGGGTAAGGGGACTTCTAACTTGCCTCCAAGCCGGCCGGACATTGCCTGCCCTGTGATCTGGTGCTCTGGACTATGGATGCTGAAGCCTTCAGTAAACAAGGTAAAGAGACTGCAACTCTGTGTCCTCAATCTTTACTGCACTCCTCGCCATCTTCCATCTACACCATCGGGAGCCCTGGGGACATACTTCACCTGTGGGAAGTTATACCATCTAGCTGCCATAACATCACCCCAGAGGACCCCCTAAAGATGGCGTCACAAACATAAACTTTATCCCTTTAAAGACCTTTCCCCTTTAATGTTGGTGCCCAGGGCTACGGACCAGGTCGCCACCGTGACATCCCCTTTAAATACTGGACCCAGTACCGAGTACGCAGCCGAGGTGCACTCCATGTGCACATACCCTAAAGGATAGGGAAGGTGAGCTGTGATTTTATTAATCTCTCTGAAGTCCAAGCATGGACGCCGCCCTCCATCATATTAACAAAACCCCACAGCGACTGGAGAGGTGCATGGCCGTATATGACCCTTAGCCGGACACTGGAAGGGGGTAAATAAGCGAGATTTCGGCATTTTAGCTCCTGGTGTGGAGGCGATAGCACAATCATATGCCGCCATATACTAGACGTCCGGTAACTGGTAATAATCCCCTCATGTGTGGGGTCTATTTGTCTCCAGAGAAATCACACGTTACATTCCACACATAACATTGTGTAGAAAAGGCGGCGCGAGGTAATTGTGCCAGTAGTGAGGGCGAATAATGGCGGAAATGTCACTGACTGAGGAGAAGTCTCCATGTAGCGTCTTCACTGCGAATCACGTGACCCCTGACTCCTCCCTCCTGTGACCTCATCACAGGTCCTGTGCGCACATCGCAGCCATATATGTGGAGTGCGGCTCTGCAGGTGGAGGTATGTGGAGATTCCCCATTACTGAGCGCGGGGACATTAACCCCTTCTGCACGGAGACTCTTTATAAGAATCATAACGTTGTTGTTCTGTTTCCTGTAATAGATACATACGAGCCAACTATGGAGGACAGGAAGTGAGGGAGCGGATTGTTCTCCTAGTACAGGGCCCCTTTCTTGGCCCCACACAGTGTAATGCCCCCATTATGCCCTGTAAGCAGGGTTCTGCCCCACACCCAGCTGCCTCGGGCACTTTACCATGAGCTGGTACCTCAGATTCTTCCCCGCACCCCTTTCCTTTGCTTGGCGCCAAATCTGTTCTGCCTTTGGGGATCTTGCCTTTATAATATCAGTAACCTGTGTCATCAAGGTCTCTCCGTGCTTGGACCTTCTTATGCCCATTTGCAGACGACTCCAGCTGTGCCGCTTGACCCATTGGAAGAATTTAATATGCCATTGAATGTGGATCCAACCCTTTGCATCAATCGGAAGATTTTGCACTCGCATTTACTTTTGGATTAATTATCATGTGCTGTATTTTTATGGAAATAGTGTTGTCTGATATTATGGTATGATTAATTTAATTATTGATATGGGGCTGTCCTGTGGTAACTTCTGAGGGGAGTATTTGGTGGCGCGCATGTGCCCTGTCTATCCAGCGGCTCCTCGTCTGCTGCGGCATCTTCCCAGTCTCTCAAACATGCTTTCCTGCATGCGAGATTGTGCCTGATGCCGGCGGCCGCTGTAGGGCCTGCGGAGTGCAGGGCACCTGCGCCAAGATACCAATACTATTGGCCGAGACACATCATGTGATCGGCGTTAGATGAGTCACCAATGGGATAAAAAGGTCCTTGTGTAAGTAAGAGTTATCCCCTTGAGAAAGCAACAAACAAACAAGCGAAACGTACGTTGGGGGCTCTGTTGGATTCCTCTGGTGCCATCCACCCCATTCTGGTGTTAGCTGCTGGTAAGCGCCATTTACAGCTACAGTATTTGCTTTGACGAGTACGGTATATGGTTACTTTGGGTCAGCACTTCATTTTTTTTTTTCTTTAGTGCTACTCATTTTGTTTGGTGCTGGCTGCAGGGAAGTGCTATGGTACAATTTATTCAATGAGACCACACTATTGCTCTATAATAGCACTTTCATTATGGCATGTCTTCCTGATTTATGTGATACTGGCAGCTACGTGGGGTATATGGCACTCATGATATTTCGTGTCATCCTGTTGTAATTTTTACTGTGTGTTACACTTTATTAAATTTTCACAATAAAATACTCTTTTTAACCTAAGTACTCCCTTTTCCTCCTAATTTTTCAGGATTCTTCTGATGTTACATCGGCTCATCTTCTCATTCTGGTCTCTACAATATCGGATCCTCTCAGTGAAGATCTTCTACAGAAGAAAATTTTCCTGATTTACCCATCAAACATGGATATGGACAGAGACAAGATGGCGGAGAGGATATTACACCTCACCCTAGAGATCCTCTTCCGGCTTACTGGAGAGGTGAGAGATTCTGATGACGTCACATGACATCATTCTTATCTATGGGAATAACAGATAGACAGAACTGGAGAGGTGAGGACTCTGGAAATGTCTGTAGTGAGATTTATTAATGTGTCTCTCCATTACCAGGATTACACAGTGGTGAAGAAGACCTCTAGTGATCGCTGTCAGGACCCTGTGTCTGAGGGATGGGGAAGACCCCTGAGCCCAATCACGGGGCCTCCACCTCACCCCCTGATCCATGAGGACATCAATGACCAGAAGATCCTAGAACTCATCTACAAGATGATTGAGCTGCTGACTGGAGAGGTGACACTGCTGGGAATGCTGGGACATTATACAGTAACACTATGAAGGGATCGGGGGATGACGGTATCATTGTATGTGTCAGGTTCCTATAAGGTGTCAGGATGTCGCTGTCTATTTCTCCATGGAGGAGTGGGAGTATTTAGAAGGACACAGAGATCTGTACAAGAACGTCATAATGGAGGTTCCCCAGCCCCTCACATCTCCAGGTAATAGACAGGACTAAATACACACGGCCTATAATCATCTGTATGTAAAGAATGAATTCACTCCCTGTATGTGTTTCCTCCAGATCTATCCAGTAAGAGGACAATACCAGAGAGATGTCCCCGTCCTCTTCTTCCACAGGACTGTAACCAAGAAGATCCCAATGCTCCTCAGGACCATCAGGTAGATGGAGAGAAGGTGTCAGGAGATCTCCCCTATGATGTGTAGACGCCGGTGAAGGTCTTGTGCTCAGTCTTGTTTTATCCACCAGTATTATATGTTTTATACTTATGTAATGAGAGCGGTGGAGATGGCAGGATTAGAGCTGATCATAGATGTGACTTCTCCATCTGTCGGTGACTTTTACAGTATTTGTTTCAGGGTGAAGATCTGACCCATATTAATACTACAGAGACATATGTGAGGGGGGATGAGCGGTGTAAAGAGGAGATTCCCACATATGACTACCCAGGTGAGTAGTAACCACTAAATGCAGAGAGGTCACAGATTCTTCTCAGTCACCGGCTGTGGCTGCTTTATCGGTGGTGTAGTCCGGCCGTATTACCATGATCACCATTTTGCCTCTAGACCACAACATTCTCCTCCACCCAAAACTGTTCAAATTACTTTGATAATTGAAAACCCTTTTCTATAGAACTTACAACCTGGTAGATCCACCTACCCGCTGGGTTTAGGAGACGCTGTTACCTGCCCAGATCTGTGAACTATAAAGCCAAATGACAGCGTACGTAGAATGTGCTGACAAGATAGAAAATCACTTGAAGAAAAATATTGTGATGGGCCTGTAAGAGAAAGCGGAGGGTAATGATGCTGTTGGCTTCCTAGAACCCTGAGATCTTATCAGATGAATCTCCCTTCTCTCCCTTCTGTGCTGCTGAATGTGATCATATGGTCCCTACAAGACCAGGTCCCGTCTTTCTGTCCAAACTTCACTTTTATGATCGACAACATTAAATGTGCAGTGAGGCCAAGTGTGAATTTCTGCACAATAACAGAGTTTCCTTTTATCCCGACTTTTCAATTTGTATTAAAACCGACTAACTTCAAGGAGGATTGTGATAATCTACATAAACCCATCACACCGGTGCCATGATATATCTCTGAGCTGTGCGTGGCTGATGGCTGGAATATACATTTATTCCCCCTGCAGGAGATGTGTTGGCTTCAGCCCTGGTTTCATGGATTCACTCCACCTCATAAATTACATTGTTTCTGATCCTAAGAAATTCAGATTACTGCACAATCTCTCCTGACATGGGGAACAATATTATTTCCTCTAATCTTCTGGTCAGGATTCATAGTAGCTCCAATGGTCCACCATAGATGAATGCAACTCTTGTTTACTGTTGTGTAATCTGTATTTGGAGTTTTCAGTTAATAAGATTATCGTGCTCTGTGGCGGGGCTGCGGGTGGGGCTGTGGGCGGGGCTTTATGTGGTGCGCTGATTACATATTCATCTGTATTGGCTTATGACAGGTCGCTGATCCCTCACTGACCTGCCCCCATTTTTACATAATGCATATAATAGTGTTGATATTATTGTTGATAATGCCTATAATATTGTGGCTATTGTGAGGCTTAGAAAAAAAATTACATCCAGCAAAATGACACCAGCGGTTCCTGTCCAGTAGCATCTATCTCTTACTTATACAGTGGGGCAAAAAAGTATTTAGTCAGTCAGCAATAGTGCAAGTTCCACCACTTAAAAAGATAAGAGGCGTCTGTAATTTACATCATAGGTAGACCTCAACTATGGGAGACAAACTGAGAAAAAAAAATCCAGAAAATCACATTGTCTGTTTTTTTATCATTTTATTTGCATTTTATCATGGAAAATAAGTATTTGGTCAGAAACAAAATTTCATCTCAGTACTTTGTAATATATCCTTTGTTGGCAATGACAGAGGTCAAACGTTTTCTGTAAGTCTTCACAAGGTTGCCACACACTGTTGTTGGTATGTTGGCCCATTCCTCCATGCAGATCTCCTCTAGAGCAGTGATGTTTTTGGCTTTTCGCTTGGCAACACGGACTTTCAACTCCCTCCAAAGGTTTTCTATAGGGTTGAGATCTGGAGACTGGCTAGGCCACTCCAGGACCTTGAAATGCTTCTTACAAAGCCACTCCTTCGTTGCCCTGGTGGTGTGCTTTGGATCATTGTCATGTTGAAAGACCCAGCCACATTTCATCTTCAATGCCCTTGCTGATGGAAGGAGGTTTGCACTCAAAATCTCACAATACATGGCCCCATTCATTCTTTCATGTACCCGGATCAGTCGCCCTGGCCCCTTTGCAGAGAAACAGCCCCAAAGCATGATGTTTCCACCACCATGCTTTACAGTAGGTATGGTGTTTGATGGATGCAACTCAGTATTCTTTTTCCTCCAAACACGACAAGTTGTGTTTCTACCAAACCGTTCCAGTTTGGTTTCATCAGACCATAGGACATTCTCCCAAAACTCCTCTGGATCATCCAAATGCTCTCTAGCAAACTTCAGACGGGCCCGGACATGTACTGGCTTTAGCAGTGGGACACGTCTGGCACTGCAGGATCTGAGTCCATGGTGGCGTAGTGTGTTACTTATGGTAGGCCTTGTTACATTGGTCCCAGCTCTCTGCAGTTCATTCACTAGGTCCCCCTGCGTGGTTCTGGGATTTTTGCTCACCGTTCTTGTGATCATTCTGACCCCACGGGGTGGGATTTTGCGTGGAGCCCCAGATCGAGGGAGATTATCAGTGGTCTTGTATGTCTTCCATTTTCTAATTATTGCTCCCACTGTTGATTTCTTCACTCCAAGCTGGTTGGCTATTACAGATTCAGTCTTCCCAGCCTGGTGCAGGGCTACAATTTTGTTTCTGGTGTCCTTTGACAGCTCTTTGGTCTTCACCATAGTGGAGTTTGGAGTCAGACTGTTTGAGGGTGTGCACAGGTGTCTTTTTATACTGATAACACGTTTAAACAGGTGCCATTACTACAGGTAATGAGTGGAGGAAAGAGGAGACTCTTAAAGAAGAAGTTACAGGTCTGTGAGAGCCAGAAATCTTGATTGTTTGTTTCTGACCAAATACTTATTTTCCACCATAATATGCAAATAAAATGATAAAAAAAACAGACAATGTGATTTTCTGGATTTTTTTTTCTCAGTTTGTCTCCCATAGTTGAGGTCTACCTATGATGTAAATTACAGACACCTCTCATCTTTTTAAGTGGTGGAACTTGCACTATTGCTGACTGACTAAATACTTTTTTGCCCCACTGTAGATGCTACTGCACAGGCGCCACCATCGCCGGTGTCATTTTGCTGGATGTAATTTTTTTTCTAAGCCTCACAATAGCCACAATATTATAGGCATTATCAACAATAATATCAACACTATTATATGCATTATGTAAAAATGGGGGCAGGTCAGTGAGGGATCAGCGACCTGTCATAAGCCAATACAGATGAATATGTAATCAGAACAGCACCTAAAGCCTCGCCCCAGAGCACGAGAATCTCATTAACTGAAAACTACAAATGCAGATTAAACAACAACCACAAGACGGATTTCATCACCAGGTATCGGTGTAATCAGTATAACGGCACCGACCTGACAGTGTCTGTAGTCACTGAGCACAATCCTGCTGACAGGTTCCCTTTAAGACATCTCCGCTCTGCACTATTATACACAGTTCTCTTTAAATGTGTAATATTTCTTCTTGAAACTCATCTGACAGAAAATATTGGAGCTTCCGATAGTTTAGATTGTGAAGTCACCGAGCCCCGTGCACTAATTACCCCAGAGAGGTTTCACCACTAGCTGCTCATTTATTACTGATGGAGACTGTTCAGTTTGAGCATTTCAGGGCCGGACTGGGACTAAAATTCAGCCCTGGCATTGGAAGTTACACAGGTCCACTTGTCATGTGGTGACTGTATAATATCTTTGTACACTTGTAGGTTACAAGAAGTGAGGTGAGTGTAGCACGACTATATAACATATAATCAAAGCTTCACTTTGACTCTTTCCGATTGCCCTGGTGCAGTGGCAATCAAGTTAACGGTAGCTGATGTCGATATCAGCTGTGAATTGTCCAAAAACACAAATGGCATCAAGCTCTGGTTTTAGTAATGGAGAGGAATCTATCAGACACCCCCATTACTAACCCGGAAATTAAAAAAAAAACCACAAAAAAATACTTTAGCTAAATAAACACTCCTTAAGATATTCTCTTGTTCATCACTTTATTCAAAAAGGAAAAAAATCCCACGCCGGTCCTCCACAGTTCACCAAATCCAACGTAGTCCAGGGATTAGGATGACCTCATTCTGATGCTCCACAACCTTTGCCCACAGCCTCTCTCGGTTCCGCTGCTCAGCACGAGAAGCGGTGACTCTGAAGAGCGGTGACATCAGTAACGTCACCGCTCATCAGATATTCTGGGTCTTGCGCTGAGCTCGGTGACTCTGAAGAGCGGTGACATCAGTAACTCAGTAACGTCACCGCTCATCAGATATTCTGGGTCTTGCGCTGAGCTCGGTGACTGTGAAGAGCGGTAATGTTACTAACATCTCCGCTCTTCACTGTCACTGGGTCTCGCCAGGTCTAGGTTATTATTGGGGATGTCTGATAGACACCTCTCCATTACTTACATCAGGGATTGATGGAAGCTTACATTACACAGCTGACATCAACCCCAAAAATCATTACACATACCAGAATTAAATGCTTTGGCGGCTGGAAAAAGCAGTACAGTTAGCGCTATTCCCAGGCGCCAGGTGCTAACTACAGCTGTCATCATCCTTGCCTGGTCTCCCTGTGATCAGCAACATTGATGACAGTTGTAGTCAGCACCTGGGAATTGCATGCATTAAATAAATTATTAAATTAAAAAAACGGCGTGGGGTGCCCCTTATATTTTAAACCCAGTGCAGATAAAACAGACGGCTGTGGGCTTCTATTATCAGGCCGGGACGGTCCATGGTTATTGGCTTGCCCTGAGCCAAAAAAGAGAAGCCCACAACCTCCACAGAATTGGTGCATCAGGTTAGATTCGCCTATTCTGGCGCTTTACCCAGCTCATCCTGATGCCCTGCTGTGCTGGCAATCGGGTTAATATATGGTGTTGATGACCGCTTTATAAAAAGTCACATATGCCATCAAGCCCTGAGGCTAGTAATGGAGAAGTGTTAGTCAGACATTCCCCTTACTAAACCTGTAAGTTAAAATCATTACAGCACACACAGAAAATACTTTATTTTAAAAAAACACCATCTTGCACCTATTTATTTTCTCCAAAACACCTCCGCACATTGATGTCCCACAACGATCCCCAACTCTGCTGCATCTGGAGGATGTGAGGAGCGGTGACATCAGTGACATTACCGCCGCTCACCTCGGCTGCTGGGACACACAGAGTAGTGTGAGAACCAGCGGCAGTGACGAGCGGTGACGTCACTAAGGTTATCACAGGTCACAGCCGGCGATTCTCACGGTAACCTCTGTGTGATCCGTAGATGACAGCGTGTGAGCAGCAGCTGTGAACTGCGGTAACCTTACTGATGTCACCGCTCATCACTGCTGCTGGAACATACAGAGTAGTGTGAGAACCAGCAGCAGTAACGTGCGGTAACGTCAGTAAGGTTATCACAGGTCACAGACGGCGATTCTCACGGTAACCTCTGTGTGATCCGTAGATGACAGCGTGTGAGTAGCCAGCTGTGAACTGCGATAACCTTACTGATGTCACCGCTCATCACAGCCTCTGGATGTAACAGCGTCGGGGATCGATGTGAGACACCCATGTGGATTACAACGGACCTGTGGCGATGTTTTTTGGAGAAATAATAGGTGAAAGATGTTGTCTAGGTTTTTATTTTAAAATAAAGGACTTTTCTGTGTGTTTAATGACTTTTATTTACAGGGTTAGTAATGGGAGTGTCTGACTGACACCTCTCCATTACTAACCCTTGGACTTGATGGCAGATGTGATTATTGACAAATCATAGCTGTCCTAAAACCTATATATTACCCCGATTGCCACCGCACAAAGGCATCGGGATGACTGGGTAAAACACCAGAATTGCCGAATCTGATGGATGTGCCCATTTTAGGGCAGCTGTGGTCTCCTATTTTTGGTTGGGACAGCCAATAACACTGGACTGTCCCAGCCTGATAATAGAAGCACCCAGTTTATCTGTGCTGGTTTTAAAAAGTAGGGGGACCCTGCACCGTTTTTTAATTTAATATGTAAAAAAAGAAAAAAACATCTATTTATCTCTTTAATTTCTATTCTGCATTTCATGTCATACTCGGTCAGCACACACGTATACACGGATGGCACATGGACACGGACCACGGATCTCACCTGTACTGGTTTTCCAGTACCGGAAACACCAGGACGTGTGGAGGCCTATTATCTTTGCACATATGTAAAGCTTACAAATCAGTAATTCATGATTAATGCATTATATTGTGGTATGTGTCTTGCGGATTGAAAAAACATGCACACGGATGCTGATAAAAAAAATGCACGGATGGTGAAAACGGAATGTCCCAGAGCTGCGGAATCTGAATGCGCTATATAAAGAATATATAATAAAATACACAATTCACCACTAACTGGTGTTTTTTTTAATGAAACCAGCTGGAGTGTTTATTGGTACTAAGTTGCGGTACTTTTGATTTTTAAATCACTTTTTTTTTGTGCAGTGGGATAAGCAAAAAAAAACTATGGTGTGCACGGATTTATGAGATCCTGTATTTTTTGATGGGTTCAGAGGTTTTTCTGGCACTGTTTGCTTCCAGATTGGAAAGTGAGAGAGGTTGATATTCTGTTATCAAAGCAAAACTGTAAATCATGCATCTGTCCTGTCAGGTACCTGTAGACATGATGTCCTCAACGCTGCTCACCTCCCAATGCAGCACTGAGAAAACCTTAAAGTGAACCTGACAGCTGATACAGGCTACCTGATCCAAGGGCAGGATGTTTCTGACACTGACGATCTCTCAGCCATGTATGACTGACTCTGAAATGCACAGAGAAAAAACATACCGTATAAGCCGAGATTTTCAGCCCATTTTTTTAGGCTGAAACTGCCCCTCTCGGCTTATGCTCGAGTCATTGTCCCAAGGGGGTCGGTCGGGGAGGGGGAGTGGCGGCTGTCACTTCATACTCACCTGCTCCCGGCGCGGTCTCTGCACGTCCCTGCTTATCAGATGGTCTCCAGAGCCCACAGCTCTACCTGTGTTCGGAGGTCACGTGGTACCGCTCATTAAAGTAATGGGCATGGAGCACATATTCATTACTTTAATGAGCGGTACCATGTGACTGCTGAACACAGGAACAAGCTGCCGGCATACACCGAAGACCATCGGAGAAACAGGTAAATGCAGACCGCGCCAGGCAGGGGTGAGTATAACAGGGGAGGGTGAGCCATGCAATATTCACCTGTCCCTGTTCCACCGCCAGGCTCTGTCTTCCGCGTCCTCTGGCTGTGACAAGTGGTTAGTGCGCCCCCTCTGCCTGACAAGTCACTGCAGAGACCCGGAAAACACAGCGGTGCACGGCGGTGGAACGGGGACAGGTGAATATTGCAAGTGCCGGGGGCATGAGCCAGCAGCGACACAGGCACCTGGCCCCCACAGTGCACCGGTGTCCCCGCCTGCTCAGGACACCAGCACCTCTTCCCCAGTGACGAGAGGTGAGTATGTCATTTTTTTTTTTATCACAGCAGCAGCATATACGGCATATTATTCCATGGAGCATCTTATGGGGCTATCATTAACCTTTTATGCAGCATTATATGGGGCATATTTTAATATGGAGCATCTTATGGGGCCATCATTAAACTTTGAGCAGCATTATATGGGGCATATTTTTTGTATGGAGCATATAATGGGGCCATTATTAACCTTTGAGCAGGATTATATGGGGCATATTATTCTATGGAGCATCTTATGAGGCCATCATTAACCTTTGTGCAGCATTGTATGGGGCATATTTTATATGGAGCATTTTATGGGGCCCATCAATCTGTATGGAGCATTATATGGGGTATATTTTAATATGGAGCATCTTATGGGGCCATCATGAACTGTATGGAGCATTATATGGGGCTCCTGATTCAATATGGATATTCAAAAACACTTAACCTACTGATGTCTCAATTAATTTTACTTTTATTGTTATCTATTTTTATTTTGACATTTATCGGTAGCTGCTGCATTTTCCACCCTAGGCTTATACTCGAGTCATTAAGTTTTACCAGTTTTTTGTGCCAAAATTAGGGGTCTCGGCTCATACTCGGATTGGCTTGTACTCGAGTATATATGGTACTTTGGCTTCTCTCCTGCTGTCAAAAAATTTGAGTCAATAGGAGCGAATGGAGAGAAGATACAGAGGATCTAACTGTCCGACTATTCTTTCTTGCGGCTTGGTCCTTGTCACTTTTAAAGGGAACCTGTCACCAGTTTTGGACGATATAAGTTACGGCCATCACCTTTCAGGGCTGATATACAGCATTCTATATTGCTGCCCCCAACCCGACCTGCAAGAGAAGAATAATAACTTATACTCACCAGCAGGGCGGTCTGGTCTGAGAGATGTCGCAGGTCCTGGTCCTTCGCATCCCATTTTATTACGATCACCAACCTCCTGTTGCTTTATGTGGATGACGCGTCCCTACTTCATCCACACAGTCACCTGGGCACTGCGCTCCTGTGCAGGTGTACTGATTTGCCCTGTTGAGGGCAGCGTAAAGTACTGCAGTTCATCAGGCCGCAGAAAAGGTCGGAGAGGCCTGGCGCCTGCGCACTGCACTACTTTACGCTGCCCTCAACAGGGCAAATCAGTACACCTGCGCAGGAGCGCTGGGCAAGGGATCCTGTGTGGATGATGCAGGGATGCGTCATCCACATGAAGCAAATAGGAGGACGGCATCGTAAGAAGATGGGAGGCACCGGACCAGGACCTGCGACACCCCTCGGAGCGGACCGCGCCCCCAGGTGAGTATACTAAAACTTATTTTTCTTCTGTTACAGGTCAGGATGGGGGCAGATGTACAGCATTATAGAATGCTGTATATAAGTCCTGGAAGGTGATGGCCGTAACTTATATTGGCCAAAATTCGTGACAGATTCCCTTTAACCCCTTTCTGACCTCGGACGGAATAGTACGTACGAGGTCAGATCAACTGCTTTGATGCGGGCTCCGGCGGTGAGCCCACATCAAAGCCTGGACATGTCAGCTGTTTTGAACAGCTGAAATGTGCTGCGCAATAGGGGCGGGTGGAATCGCGATCCACCCGTGCCTATTAACTAGTTAAATTCCGCTGTGAAACTCTGACAGCGGCATTTAACAAGTGTTTCCCACCATCCGGCCGTAAATGCGAGCACCGGTGAACACAGGTTGGCGCGTCGGCATGACAACCAGAGGTCTCTTTGAGACCTCTATGGTTGTTGATGCCAGATTGCTGCGAGCGCACCCGGTAGTCGGCGCTCATAGCAATGCAGTAATTCAGCTTCATAGGAGCGATCTATGTTTCGCTCCTATGTAGCAGAGCCGATCGAGTTGTGCCAGCTTCTAGTGTCCCATGGAGGCTATTGAAACATGGCAAAAGTTAAAAAAAGGTTTTTAAAAATATGAAAGAAATATAAAAGTTTAAATCACCCCCCTTTCCTCCCATTCAAAATAAAATACAAAAAATCAAACCTACACATATTTGGTATCGCCGTGTTCAGAATCGCTATGAATTAAAAAAAAACCTGATCGCTAGCACACCAGAATTACGTTTTTTTGGTCGTCGCTACATTGCATTAAAATGCAATAATGGGCTATCCAAAGAACGTATCTTCACCAAAATGATATCACTAAAAACGTCAGCTCAGCCCCCATATTGACGGAAAAATAAAAAAAGTTATGGGTCTGGGAAGGAGGGGAGCGAAAAACGAAAACGCAAATACCCCGGGTCATTAAAGGGGTTAAAGTATGTTTTCCCATGAAACGCAGCAAAGTTTGGGGGAAACGTGTGGCTGAAATCATGCAGCCAGTGTCCATTACATGTTGCCCATGGATCAGGCAGCCTACATAAGCAGACAGGTACCCTTTAAGACCCCATAAGTGCTACTTATGTCAAGTGGTGATGTTATGTCACCATTATCTTTTTGAGAACTATAACTACCAGCATATCCTGAAGCTCCAAAGGCATGCTGGGAGGTATAGTTCACCAGATGAGCTCTACAGTGCTTTTATTTACTCTTTTGTTTATTTTGACGCTTGCCTGAAATCAACTTACAACAAATGAACTCCGGTTCTCTCTGCGGCGAGAGTTCAAGTTTTCTTGCCCTGCTGCCGTGCTGCCGTGCTGGACAGGAGGAAGTGAGTGGTCTTCCATCCAGATCACGAGCTGCAGTGATGCAATTGAAGAGGCAGTGCCGGGGGAGCTGTGCACTGTATGTCCCTGGCCCTGCTTCAACTGCGTCACTGCAGCTCGTGATCTGGACGGAAGACCACCCACTTCCTCCGCTCCAGCGCGGCGGTAAATACAAAATACTGCATGATTGCGGCGCTGATAATGGACGAGCCAGCATGAACGGACCGAGCAGCCCACTACAGGGACTGGCCCTTCTGGCAATTGCCAGAAGTGCCCAATGCTCAGTCTGGCCCTGGTGGCCTGTATATAGGGCTACAGATACTCACTGTGCTGTTTGGTGACATGGTGTGTATCAGAATCAACATGGACCAGAGGGAGCGAAGGAAAGAGTTGTCTCAGGATATTAGAAAGAAAATTGTAGACAAATATGTTAAAGGTAAAAGTTTTAAAACCATCTCCAAGCAGCTTGTTGTTCTGGTGACTACAGTATACCACATATTATTCAGAAATTTAATATCCATGGGACTGTAGCCAACCTCCCTGGACGTGGCCGCAGGAGGAAAATTGATGGCAATCAAAGAGACGGATAATACAAATGGTAACAAAAGAGCCCAGAAAAACTTCTAAACAGATTAAAGGTGAACTTCAAGCTCAAGGAACATCAGTGTCAGATCGCACCATCTGTCGTTGTATGAGCCAAAGTGGACTTCATGGGAGACGACCAAGGAGGGCACCATTGTTGAAAAAAAATCATAAAAAAGCCAGACTGGAATTTGCCAAACTACATGTTGACAAGCCACAAAGCTTCTGGGAGAATGCTCTGTGGACAGATGAGACAAAAATTGAACTTTTTGGCAATGCACATCAGCTCTATGTTCACAGATGGAAAAATGAAGCATATTAAGAAAAGAACACTGTCCCTACTGTGAAACATGGAGGAGGCTCTGTTATGTTCTGGGGCTGCTTTGCTGCATCTGGCACAGGGTGTCTAGAATCTGTGCAGGGTACAATGAAATCTCAAGACTATCAAGGGATTCTAGAGAGAAATGTGCTGCCCAGTGTCATAAAGCTTAGTCTCGGTCGCTGGTCATGGGTCTTGCAACAGAATAATGACCCAAAACACCCAGCTAAAAACACCCAAGAATGGCTAAGAGGAAACATTGGACTATTCTGAAGTGGCCTTCTATGAGCCCTGACCTAAATCCTATTGAACATCTTTGGAAAGATCTGAAGCATGCCGTCTGGAAAAGGCAACCTTCAGACAGGAGACAACTGGAGTAGTTTGCTCCTGAGGAGTGGGCCAAAATACCTGTCGAGAGGTGCAGAAGTCTCATTGACAGTTACATGAATCATTTGATTGCAGTGATTGCCTCAAAAGGTTGTGCAGCAAAATAAAAAGTTAAGGATTCCATCATTTCTGTCCCGGTCTATTTCAGCAGTTGTTTTTTTAATTCTGTGGAAGTATGGTTGGAAAGCAATGTCTGACTTTCATATGCTCATTTTCATAAATTATTTATTATTACTTTTGTCAGAGTCAAGTTATTTCTGTGACCATTGTGTGTTTTTCTGTCATTAGGAAATGCACCCCGCAAATTATGTGGACTCTTCTCACTATAATATTGCTAAATACAGGGATCCTAAATGTTGTTTGAGCACACTGCAAGACTCAGAAGTGAGAGCTGATTTTGCTGGATTGGTTTATAAAAACTGTTACTTTTCAACAGCCTTTGAGCCACTCATAGTGTGGGAACCTCTGTTTTTCCATTGACAGATGATGGACCTGAGTGGGGACTTGTTTTTGTGAGATGAGAATTGGTATTATTTTCGCCTACATAACATTGATTGATTTCTTTTTATTCAATATTTGGGAGGCAGAATGAACAAACAGTTGAACACCGCGCACTACGGGTCCATCCAACAAGGTTTTCTATTAGATTGTGAACAGTCATTGTCTTGGTAAAGATTTTTTGCATAGCTTGTCATTTTTATTGACCGTTTAAGTAAACTGTTCAAAAATATAAAAAGATATTTTAATTAAAAAAATTGTTTTTTTATCTTAGCAGATAACTGTACCAGGAGATCAGAGGGACAGTTGACATCTTCAATTTTTAAATCTGATGATCTCGAGATCCTGCAAGATACAACTGAAGTGAATGCCATTACTCCAGATATATCATTATCCATTTACAGCAAAGATCTGTCATCTGATCCTATGAAACAGGTCCCTTCTTCTGATTCATTACCGACTACTAAGGAAAATCAAAGTTACAAAAGAGGCATTAAAAAACAAACTGCTCCTAAAGCAAAGAAGTCATTTTCATGTTCAGAATGTGGGAAATGTTTTAACAACAAATCACATTTTGTTAGACACCAAAGAACTCACACAGGTGAGAAGCCTTTTTCTTGTTCAGAATGTGAGAAATGTTTTGCACGTAAATCACATTTTGTTAGACACCATAGAACTCACACAGGAGAGAAGCCTTTTTCCTGCTCAGAATGTGGGAAATATTTTGCACATAAATCACATTTTGTTACTCACCAAAGAACTCACACAGGGGAGAAGCCTTTTTCCTGTTCAGAATGTGGGAAATGTTTTGCACGTAAATCAGATTTTGTTACACACCATAGAACTCACACAGGGGAGGAGCCTTTTTCATGCTCAGAATGTGGGAAATGTTTTAAACAGAAACCAAAGCTTGTTACTCACCAGAGAACTCACACAGGGGAGAAGCCTTTTTCATGTTCAGAATGTGGAAAATGTTTTAGCAATAAATCAAATTGTGTTAAGCACCAAAGAACTCACACAGGGGAGAAGCCTTTTTCATGTTCAGAATGTAACAAATGTTTTAAACAGAAATCACATCTTGTTAGTCACCAGAGAACTCACACAGGGGAGAAGCCTTTTTCCTGTTCAGAATGTGGGAAATGTTTTATCCTGAAATCAGATTTGGTTACTCACCAGAGAACTCACACAGGGGAGAAGCCTTTTTCCTGTTCAGAATGTGGGAAATGTTTTAACCAGAAAGGGACGCTTGTTAGACATCAGTGCAGTCACACAGGGGAGTAGCATTTTTCATTTTCTTAATGTGGGAAATATTTTACTTGGAAATCAATTGTTAATAAACATCAGAGACGTCACATAGGGGAGAAGCCTTTTTTATGTTCATAATGTGATAGTTTTAACCAAAATTGAATCTTTTGAAATGGGTTGTCTCTTGTCATTCCTCATGTTTGCTGCAAAAAAGGATAAAAAACAGCAGCAAAACACGGCAGAGGTTCTTACCTGCCTAGGCCTCCAAACAAATGCACTAACAGGATGCAGTGGACCCATGTGGTAAAATAGAAACACAGGTGCAGCATAACCGATGACGCAGCCACTCACCAGCTACCAAACTAATGGAGGGGGTGGCTGCTTGGCACATAGCTGCACATAAAAACTTGTATGTGGCGCTGTTCACACAATGGAGATGCACAGCATCCAGGCAGGCCTAGTAGTGACACCCTTCTATTAGATCAGGCGGGCCTGCCCAGCGCTATCCAAATGCACCCCATGTGCACAGAGACACCACAGTTTACAAGCAGAAAATGGGCCCAACTGCACCCTGAAAAAAAAAAAAATATTATGTGAGGTATTGGTTTATATTCTGGCCAAAATACGCAAGCTCATAACCCACATCAAGGGTCCTCACGCTTATGAGTCCCATCTCTAAACAGCAAAAGCACAAAAAGAGGATTCAGAGATCCTCCAAAAATTAGAAAAAACAGCAGCAAAACACGGCAGAGGTTCTTACCTGCCTAGGCCTCCAAACAAATGCACTAACAGGATGCAGTGGACCCATGTGGTAAAATAGAAACACAGGTGCAGCATAACCGATGACGCAGCCACTCACCAGCTACCAAACTAATGGAGGGGGTGGCTGCTTGGCACATAACTGCACATAAAAACTTGTATGTGGCGCATTGTGTGAACTGCGCCACATACAAGTTTTTATGTGCAGCTATGTGCCAAGCAGCCACCCCCTCCATTAGTTTGGTAGCTGGTGAGTGGCTGCGTCATCGGTTATGCTGCACCTGTGTTTCTATTTTACCACATGGGTCCATTGCATCCTGTTAGTGCATTTGTTTGGAGGCCTAGGCAGGTAAGAACCTCTGCCGTGTTTTGCTGCTGTTTTTTCTAATTTTTGGAGGATCTCTGAATCCTCTTTTTGTGCTTTTGCTGTTTAGAGAGAAAAAAGGATAAAACTAAACTTTATTAATTCCAAATGTAAAACTATACCCATAATTCACCTTCTGAAGGTTAGTCAGAATTTGACTAATAAAAAAAAACATGTACCCCACATCTCAGTATACAAGGCTCTCCAAGCTGTGCTCTGCTTGTGACGTCCCTGCCATGTGCTGCTTACAAGCATAAAGCAGCTGCTGGCATCAGAGCAGGACGCTGCGAGGGAGCGCCGGGTAGGTAAGTGTAATGTGTTTTTAAAAAAAATATTTTCTGATTGGGCCATGCATACCAGGACCGGGATGGGGACCAATCATTCCAGAATAGGGATGGTGCATTGCATGCTAGGATGAGATGGGGGCCCTGGATACCAGGATTAGGATAGGGCCATGCATACTAGTATAGGGATGAGTGCGATCATTCCTGCCAGGATAGAGATGAGGGATCCATGGATACCAGGGTAGAGATGAGGGAGCCATGTGTATCAGGATAGGGGATAATAAGTACAGAGTTGACCACATTTTTTGCCTCAATTCTTTTTCCTACTTTCCTCCTCTAAAACCTGGGTGCGTCTTATAGTCCAAAAAATACGGTATATACAGTATATAATTTTTTTCTCAGTGAACTCATTCCTCATGTTTGGCCTCATTAAAATAAAAACACTCATACTGCGCTGGCGTACCGGCTCCACTTCAGCGGTGTCGAGACTCACTGTCCCGGGGCTTATGTAAGGTGGTTACATCACACGAGCCCTGCACCCGATCAGCGGCAGCTTCACTGTTCCTTCCTTCGGACATATTGAACATGAGCAGAAAGCCAGGGCCGCGGCTGCTCTCTGCCTCATGATGCTTGATTTGTCCCAAGGTGGGTACAGTGACGTCAGCGCTGATTGGGCACAGGCCTCACATGATGTAAAAACCTCAAAAAAGCCCAAGAACACAAGCGCCAACACCACTGAAACAGCGACACCATGGGAGGTTTGTATGAGGATTTTTATTTTAACAGGCCCAAACATGAGGAATGAGAAGGGCTTGTCCAACTAGTTGTCAAACTTTATAAACAGCAAAAATCCCACACAGGGAAAAGCCATTATTATACCTAGAGGGTGAGAAATGAATTACAGGAAAATCGTATTTTGTTGACCTTCAAAAATAACTCAGACGGGGAGAAGCTATATATATTGTTGAAAAATTGTACAAAAACATGATGTGTGCAACGTGTGTTCAAGGTGAGAATATTATATGGGAGTTTTATAGGATAAACCAAATACAGAAAATAAATGATCCAAAACAAACATCAGTAAAAATATCTCCTCTTTATTAGGTAAGATAGGGGGGCGACAGTACAAAAGGAAGACAAACAGGTAATCCACAGTGTGTTTGACACCAGCTTATTGTCAACTATCGCACGCAATGGCAACAACATAAAATAGTCAGAATTTCAGATACAGATTACGGTAAGTTATACAGGGGGTGTTATTTTAAGGTAGAGAATAAAAGAATATCATTTTTAATAAGATCTGCTTAAGCATAGACATGTGACTAAACCCCTAATACTATGTTAGGACATCTTCCCCAAATCCTTCAGGCCTTGTCTCATCAGGGTCACAAACGCAAGGCCTGATTTATTTGTGTATTTGGATCTAGATCTATCCACGGCAGTAGCGTAGCTACCGGGGGGCAGAGGGTGCCGGAGCCCCGGGCCCGGTGCTCTGAGGGGACCCACCCGGAGCTACGCTGCTGTAACTTTATCAGCGCGCTGTGCGGGCCGATACAGTTACATGCTGAGGCAGAGCAGGGAGAATCAATCTCCCTGCTCTGTCGCTAGGGGCCCCTGAGCAGGCGGGGGGCCCGGTGCCAGCAGTGGGCCCCCCCGCCGTCATCGGAAGATCAGCTGTAATGGCATTTAGCCGATACAGCTGATCGCAATGATAGGAGAAGGAGCGCTGCCCTCCTTCTCCTATCATCCCCCTGTCAGTGTCAGCGTCTGACGTCGCCGACACTGACAGCAGGCGAGATGACGTCGCTGCCCAGCTCCCGCTGGCAGGAGATCAGTGGGAGCAGCACAGGAACCAGGAAGAAGAGAGGTGAGTATTTATTTTTATTTTTTAATGGGTGCTGCTGCCTTATTACAGGGTCTGACTATAGCGGTTCTGCCTTATTACAGGGTCTCCCTATGGGGGTGCTGCCTTATTGCAGGGTCTGACTATGGGGGGCTGCCTTATTACAGGGTCTGACTATGGGGCTGCTGTCTTATTACAGGGTCTGACTATGGGGGGGGGGCTGCCTTATTACAGGGTCTGACTATAGGGGTGCTGTCTTATTACAGGGTCTGACTATTGGGGGTGCTCCCTTATTACAGGTTCTGACTATGGGGGCTGCCTTATTACAGGGTCTGACTATGGGGCTGCTGTCTTATTACAGGGTCTGACTATGGGGGGGGGCTGCTTATTACAGGGTCTGACTATAGGGGTGCTGTCTTATTACAGGGTCTGACTATTGGGGGTGCTGCCTTATTACAGGTTCTGACTATGGGGGCTGCCTTATTACAGGGTCTGACTATGGGGGTGCTGCCTTATAACAGGGTCTGCCGCCTTATTACAGGGTCTGCCTATAGGGGTGCTGCCTTATTACAGGGTCTGACTATGGGGGTACTGCCTTATAACAGGGTCTGCCGCCTTATTACAGGGTCTGACTATTGGGGGTGCTGCTTTATTACAGGTTCTGACTATGGGGGCTGCCTTATTACAGGGTCTGACTATGGGGGTGCTGCCTTATAACAGGGTCTGTCGCCTTATTACAGGGTCTGCCTATAGGGGTGCTGCCTTATTACAGGGTCTGACTATGGGGGTACTGCCTTATAACAGGGTCTGCCTATAGGGGTGCTGCCTTATTACAGGGTCTGACTATGGGGGTACTGCCTTATAACAGGGTCTGCCTATGGGGAGTGCATTATACTATATTGTGGACTATTTGGCGCATTATACTACTGTATATGGAGGCTATCTAGGGGGCCATCATACAGTATGGAGATTACAGTGTGGGGGTCATTATACATTGTTGGAGCCATCAAACAGTTTGGGGGCTACTAAGGAGTCAGTATACTGTGTGGGTGCATAATACTGTGTATACGAGGCATCATGCTGTGTATAGGGGAGATGTACAGGGGAGACTCAGGACTTTAACAATAAGTGCCCACTTTACATTTAACATAGGTGAACTCAGGCTACTGTGGCTATCAAAGTGACACAAAGGGAATTATTACTTTCTAGGGGCAAAATATGGGCAGTGTTTTCTAGGTCACTTGCACCCGGCATTACTATATTATAGAGGGGTGCTTTAGAATTTAGAGAGCACAGAGAACCACACAGCAGGTGCAGTAATAGGGACACATACAGCAGTAGCGGCTCAGTATCGGGGTATCAGGTGCAGTAATAGGGTCACATACGGCAGCAGCGGCTCAGTGTCCGGGTATCAGGTGCAGTAATAGGGTCACATACAGCAGCAGCGGCTCAGTATCGGGGTGTCAGGTGCAGTAATAGGGACACATACGGCAGCAGTGGCTCAGTATTGAGGTGTCAGGTGCAGAAATAGGGACACATTCGGCAGCAGCGGCTCAGTATTGGGGTATCAAGTGCAGTAATAGGGTCACATACGGCAGCAGCGGCTCAGTATTGAGGTGTCAGGTTCAGTAATAGGGACACGTACGGCAGCAGTGGCTCAGTATTGGGATATCAGGTGTAGTAATAGGAACACATACGGCAGCAGTGGCTCAGTATTGTGGTATCAGGGGCAGTAATAGGGTCACATATGACAGCAGCGGCTCAGTATTGAGCTGTCAGGTTCAGTAATAGGGACACATGGCAGCAGCGGCTCAGTATTGTGATATCAGGTGTAGTAATAGGGACACATACGGCAGCAGCGACTCAGTATTGGGGTATCAGGTGCAGTAATAGGGACACATACGGCAGCAGCGGCTCAGTATTGTGGTATCAGGGGCAGTAATAGGGTCACATACGGCAGCAGTGGCTCAGTATTGAGGTGTCAGGTGCAGTAATAGGGATACATACGGCAGCAGTGGCTCAGTATTGTGATATCAGGTGTAGTAATAGGGACACATACAGCAGCAGCGACTCAGTATTGGGGTATCAGGTGCAGTAATAGGGACACATACAGCAGCAGCGGCTCAGTATTGGGGTATCAGATGCAGTAATAGGGACACATATGGCAGCAGCGGCTCAGTATTGTGGTATCAGGGGCAGTAATAGGGTCACATACGGCAGCAGTGGCTCAGTATTGAGGTGTCAGGTGCAGTAATAGGGACACATTCGGCAGCAGCGGCTCAGTATTGGGGTATCAGGTGCAGTAATAGGGTCACACACGGCAGCAGAGGCTCAGTATCGGGGTATCAGGTTCAGTAATAGGGACACATACGGCAGCAGAGACTCAGTATTGGGGTATCAGGGGCAGTAATAGAGACACATACGGCAGCAGCGTCTTATTATTGGTGTATCAGATGCAGTAATAGGGACTGTCACGATATTGTATGAAATGTTATGATTTTGTAGCTTGCCTGTTAGCCCATGCTGTGGGTTAACCCCCCCTCCTTCTCTCTCTGGCTCTCTTTGTTTCAAGGTGTGAATGGAACTTCCTTCCAATGCTCTACCCTTCTCCCAAGCCAGGGAGGTCTATCACGCTGTGGCAGTCCAAAGCACCAAACAGCTGTTACTGGTCTGATAAGACATGCGGCTCTTTGTTCTGTTATAGTAAGATATTGGGCCACCGAGTGGGGCTAGAAAAATAATAAGGATATATTGTGAATCTCCATCGACGGATTTATCGGCCCTCATAAGCACTAGCCTCTAATTCCACCAGGTAACAAAATACAGATTTCTCGGGAACTGAGTGTAACTACTAGCCCGAATTTAGTATCTATAGAGAGCAAATCTTAATACAAGATGGATGAGGGGTGTGTTATGACTCTGCCAGATTCTCCAGCAAAAATATGGCAATCATGAGAATGGTTGGAGAAAACTTACAGCTGAGGAAAGGGGAGGGCGATGGTAACTCAACCCCTTTTGTGAGGTCACGAGGTTGAAGTATATAAGCCACACACTTAACCCAGCCTGCAGTCTGAGTTTTTTTTGCCTGAGGACTGGAGCCATACTATGCATTGGGACATTTGGGGAGCTCCGCCCACCAGCATGGTTTTGCCTGATATGAACTGAGAACATGTGAGTTTTACCTTTCTTCTTTATTCCCTTTAATTTTATAATTACCTTGTACATATTTTCAATTGTCTCCTTTGTAACATCTTTATATGCCTTTTTATAAACACTGCCTTAAAATCCTTTATGAAGTATAATATTTAATATACTAGAGTCATTCTTCTGCTCTAACACGTACCCTAAGTCTTCTGAAAGGGATTACGCTACTGTTTTGGGTTAGCTTCGGACCCGTTTAATCGAAGTTGGTGGCAGCATACCGTGTGCTGTACCTTTGGGAGTCTGTTATGACCTGGTGGTCAGGACAATAATGGACCTGGTGGTTAAGAGCACACGGAATGACCAGATAGTTACTGATAATAAAGGACGAGCTCTGGGACGTGGGAACTCTGCTGACCGCAATCCCTAAACCTATCAAACACACTAGAAATAGCCGTGGATTGCGCCTAATGCTCCCTATGCAACTCGGCACAGCCTAAGAAACTAGCTAGCCCTGAAGATAGAAAAATAAAGCCTACCTTGCCTCAGAGAAATTCCCCAAAGTAAAAGGCAGCCCCCCACATATAATGACTGTGAGTAAAGATGAAAATACAAACACAGAGATGAAATAGATTTAGCAAAGTGAGGCCCGACTTACTGAACAGACCGAGGATAGGAAAGGTTACTTTGCGGTCAGCACAAAAACCTACAAAAAGACCACGCAGAGGGCGCAAAAAAGGCCCTCCGCACCGACTCACGGTGCGGAGGCGCTCCCTCTGCGTCCCAGAGCTTCCAGCAAGCAAGACAACAATAAAAATAGCAAGCTGGACAGAAAAACAGCAAACCAAAGAAATACAAGCTGGAACTTAGCTTCTGCTGGGAAGACAGGTCACAAGAAAGATCCAGGAGTGAACTAGACCAATACTGGAACATTGACAGGTGGCATGGAGCAAAGATCTAAGTGGAGTTAAATAGAGCAGCAGCTAATGAATTAACCTCGTCACCTGTGGAAGGAAACTCAGAAACACCCACCAGAGGAAGTCCATGGACAGAACCAGCCGAAGTACCATTCATGACCACAGGAGGGAGCCCGACAACAGAATTCACAACAGGAGTCGTTGTAGTGACTGCGGCGTTGATAATTATTGTTCCTGCCTGAGTGGGAGTAGTTAAATCGCCTCGCTGCAGCATGCCCAATAGCCAGTACATAGCAGGCAGCCTTTCTGACGACAAATTACCCCAGGTGCAGTACCTAATCTGACCTGAGAGTAAGGGGGCGCCAGAGAGCTGCAAGTTTCAAGTGGAACTGTAAGCGGGATATACATAAATCCCTGCAGTTCGTGGTATATTGCAGAGCAGTGGGATACCTAAAATAAGCCCCTGCTGTAAACTAAGAGTTCAATAGCCTTGTGTGTGTTTTTTTCATCACATTGTGGAGTGGAGGGATAACTAAGATAAGCCCCCTACACATGTCATAGCCATCTGTTGGCCTAAAGTCACCTAGATCTGTGACGTGGGGGTGACTTTCACGGTGTGAATCGTGACAAATTGGTGGCAAGGCGGTGTGAGATCTTAGAGCATTAGTGATTTGGTTTGAGCAATCATTCCTCTCACTAAAAACTTGCAAAGTTCTTGCGAGAACTCTGCGCAAATAAGTTTGGAGAACGAACTCAGTTTTTATTAGTCCTGAGACAATTGTGTGTACTGGTAATTGTCCCTTCCCTTTCTCTTCGTTTTTCTATCCTATCTTTTATTTGGCAACCATGGCTGCGAAAGGAGAAGCCTGGTACACCCAGCAGAAGAAGGACACTCTTGCTGGGATATGCACGTACCATGGACTGAACCCCCAGGGTAAGACCAAGGCTCAAATGGACGCTGACCTGGTGCAATTTGAAGCAAACCAAGCCAGGCCACAGAGCCCAGTGGCCGCAGAAGCCAGCACAAGCAAACATGGTGCTGCAGTAGAGGTCCCTACTAGCAATCAGGGCAAATTGGACCCCCACCTGCTGGCAGTCTTGGAACTACTCCCCGCCGATGACCGTGTTGGACGTCTGCAGCTGATCCAGCAATACCACAAGAGAGCCGAGCGGGAGGCTGAGAGAGCAGAGCGCCAAGCCCAGCGAGTCCATGAACTGGAGATGGTCCGGCAGGGGGGGATATCCTCCACCGCCCAGAGCCGTGAGCCCAGCAGCGCTCAGATACCAAAGCCCCGGCCCGATCACTTTCCTGTTATGGAAAAGGACGGGGACTTGGAGACTTTTCTGCGGGCCTTTGAGAAAGCCTGCAGATAGTATCAGCTGCCTGCACAATAATGGGCACGATACCTGACCCCTGGGCTGAGAGGCAAAGCTCTGGAGGCGTTTGCTGCCCTCCCTCAAGAACAAGATGGAGACTATGAGGCCATCAAGCAGGCCCTGATAGCAAAGTACCAGCTTACACCCGAGGTGTACCGTAGAAAGTTCCGGAACCTCCAACGTGGCCCACACGACAGCTACAGCGATGTAGTGCATGGACCCAGGATCCACTTTAACCAGTGAATCAAAGGACTGTCAGTGACCACCTTTGAGCAGCTGGGAGACCTGATGATCAAAGACCAGTTCTTACATCTTTGCCCAGCTGAGGTGTGACAGTTCGTGATGGACAGAGAACCCAAAGACGTGACGAAAGCAGCGCAGATTGCCGATGCCTATGACGCCAACTGTAGATCGGAAGTGCAGAAGCCAGTCACCACCAGCTGGAGAGGGGGTAAGCTTGCAACCAACGCCAGTACCCCTGCCAGCCAACACACCAGAGGTCCTGTCCCCGTGGCCAACAGCTCCAGACCTACCACCAAACCTCGCCAGTGTTTCCACTGCAAGCGGACTGGTCATATCAGTCACTACTGTCCATACAAGTCGAAGAACCCTCCAACCAAGGCCCCAGGGCCTAATGCAGCAGTTCTTTTGGTGGGTGGTGTGGTTGGTAGGGTGTGTGACAACGTACAGCTTGTCACTATGGGAGGCCATGTTGCTACAGGCCTCAAGGACACCGGGGCTGAACGAACTCTCATCTGACCCGAACTGGCGGCCCCTGAAGAAATCATTCCGGTGAAAACCCTAACTGTCACTGGGATTGGGGGCATCAGCTGTCCCTTACCGATGGCCCGGGTTTATATTGATTGGGGTGTCGGGAGCGGGGTAAAGGAAGTGGGGCTGTCTGATAACTTGCCCACTGATGTTTTGTTGGGGACTGATTTGGGGAGGATGGTTGCATATTACGACCCTGACACCCCTCCCCAATCTGCTAAGGAGGGTAACGTTAACTCTGATGATGATGATGATGGGAAATCGCATCTGTTACCTGTCCATGCTTTATCTTGTAATGATGCATCTAATAACCATTTTTTCCCTAGGATTGATGGTGAAAATGTTGTACCAGTGCCAACTGAACCTGATAACCATTTTTCTGCAAAGGTTAATGTGTCCATAGGTAGAGGCGTGCCCAGCCACGTCACTCTGCGGAGTGAGATGGGTGAGGAACTCCTAGCAGAGGCAAGTGTCGGTGCTACAGGAAATGGGGAGATGCATGGGAACTGTGAGGAAGGTGATGCCATGCAATTGACCAGTGCCAATGAGGAAGGTAACTGGCCCATAAGTGGCAATGTTCCTGAGGTAATGGGGGTGGATAGGGAGGTAGAGCCCATAGCAGTGCCGGCTGATGGGTCTGTAGAAATCCCCGGGGACACAGCCTACGTAGCTGCTGTCACCCGCAGTCAGAATGCCCGGAACGCAGATAACTGTCTGCCTTCCGGACCCTCCTCAGTCATCATTGTGACTGAACCAGAGGTGGACCCCGAGCAGGTCCAAGAGGGTTCCCGTGGGGAAGAAACCCTGACATCGCTTCTAGATTCCCCTAGCCAGGAGTTTCAGGCTGCTCTGCACGCAGATGCGAGCTTAGAGAGTTTGAGACAACTCGCCGAGACGCCCACTGTTGTGAATTCTGCTCTTGGGCTCCCTCCGGTGGTTATGAGTGGTAGTGCGGCTGTCTGTGGATCGCAGCATCTATCAGGTGTGTTCACTTTTTGCAATTTGAACTCAGCTATTTAAGTCCTGCTTGATCCTTTAGTCAGTGCCAGTTGTCCATTGTTTTTGGAGGATTCACATCCTTTTCTGGTCTCTCCTGTTTGCTGTGCTTTTCTTCAAAGATAAGTCCTGGCTTTGTTTTTTGCTGTCCACATGCTGTGGGCCTTATAGTTCTGTGCATTTTCATGTATTGTCTTGTCCAGCTTGTCTGTGAAAGGATTTTTTGCAGCCAAGCGGTATCTCTGGAGATGCAGGTATACCCTCCATGTCTTTAGTCAAATGTGGAGTTTTGTATTTTCTGTGGTGGATATTTTCTAGTGTTTTAACCCCTTAGTGACAGAGCCAATTTGGTACTTAATGACCAGGCCAATTTTTACAATTCTGACCACTGTCACTTTATGAGGTTATAACTCTGGAACGCTTCAACGGATCCCGCTGATTCTGAGATTGTTTTTTCGTGACATATTGTACTTCATGTTAGTGGTAACATGTATTTGATATTACTTGCTTTTATTTATTAAAAAAAATGGAAATATGGTGAAAATTTTGAAAATTTCGCAATTTTCAAAATTTGAATTTTTATTCCCTTACATCAAAGAGATATGTCACACAAAATGGTCAATAAATAACATTTCCCATATGTCTACTTTACATCAGCATAATTTTGGAAAAAAATTTTTTTTTTATTAGGGAGTTATAAGGGTTAAAATTTGACCAGCAATTTCTTATTTTTACAGCAAAATTTACAAAACCATTTTTTTAGGGACCACCTCACATTTGAAGTCAGTTTGAGGGGTCTATGTAGCAGAAAATGCCCAAAATTGACACCATTCTAAAAACTGTACCCCTCAAGGTGCGCAAAACCACATTCAAGAAGTTTATTAACCCTTCAGTTGCTGCACAGGAACTGAAGCAATGTGGAAGGAAAAAATGAACATTTTACTTTTTTTCACAAACATTTTACTTCAGAACCAATTTTTTTTATTTTTACAAGTGTAAAAAAAGAAAATGAACCACATAATTTGTTGTGCAATTTGTCCGGAGAATGCCGATACTCCATATGTGGGGAGGGACCACTGTTTGGGTGCACAGTAGAGCTCAGAAGGGAAGGAGCGCCATTTGGCTTTTTCAACATAGAATTCCCTGGAATTGAGATCGGACACCATGTCGCGTTTGGAGAGCCGCTGATGTGCCTAAACAGTGGAAACCCCCCACAAGTGACACCATTTTGGAAACTAGACCCCCTAAGGAACTTATCTAGGTGTGTGGTCAACACTTTGAACCCCCAAGTGCTTCACACAAGTTTATAACGTAGAGCCGAAAAAATTAAAAATCATTTTTTTTCACAAAAATGATCTTTTACCCCCAATTTTTTATTTTCCCAACGGTAGCAAGACAAAATGGACCCCAAAAGTTGTTGTCCAATTTGTCCTGAGTATGTCGATACCCCGTATGTGGGGGTAAACCTCTGTTTGGGTGCACAGTAGAGCTCAGAAGGGAAGGAGCGCCATTTGACTTTTTCAACATAGAATTCTCTGGAATTGAGATCGTACACCATGTCGCGTTTGGAGAGCCCCTGATGTGCCTAAACAGTGGAAACCTCCCACAAGTGACACCATTTTGGAAACTAGACCCCCTAAGGAACTTATCTAGGTGTGTGGTCAACACTTTGAACCCCCAAGTGCTTCACACAAGTTTATAACGTAGAGCCGAAAAAATTAAAAATCATTTTTTTTCACAAAAATGATCTTTTCACCACCAATTTTTTATTTTCCCAAGGGTAGCAAGACATAATGGACCCGAAAAGTTGTTGTGCAATTTGTCCTGAGTATGTCGATACCCCGTATGTGGGGGTAAACCTCTGTTTGGGCGCACTGCGGAGCTTGGAAGGGAAGGAGCGCCGTTTGACTTTTTAATCTCTTAATTGTGAGAGCGGACGCCATTTTGGGTTTGTAGATGTGCCTAACAGCAGAAACCCCCCACAACTGACCCCGTTTTGGAAACTACACCCCTCAAAGATTTTAATCAGGGGTATATTGAGCAATTTGAACCCACATGTATGACACAGAGTTTGATAACATTAGGTCGTCATATTGAAAAAATTCATTTTTTTTCCACGAGAATCTTGTTTTAGACCTGAATGTCTCACTTTTTCAGAAATAACATCAAAAAGTGGACCCCACAATTCGTTACCCACTTTATTATGAGTGCAGCGATATCCCATATGTAGTAAAAAGGTTCTGTTTGGAGAAATGGCAGGGCTTGGACAGAAAGGGGCACAATGTGACAAATTTGGCTTTATTTGAAATTGAAGATCCAGGACCCATTCAAAGCTTCTAGAGACATTGAGCAAAAAAGAAAATCCTTCCAGGAATTATTACTCACAGAGGGAGGCATGCTCCTAAAACACAATGGCTGACTATAAAATTGGTCTTGCTAACAAAAAAGTTGTCCCGCATTTGCGTATATTGTAGCAGGAAGAATAAACTGTACTGGAATGAAGGGCAAAATGTGTAGGAAAATGCAGCCAACTATGTGGCAAAGCGGAGTTTGTTCCAAAGATGAAAGAACACCATCAAGGCTAGAATGGCAGACACTTTCAGAGACTGGTCGTACAACGTCCTTTTAGCTCCATCAATCCCTATATGAGAGACGAATGTGCCAATAGACGTGGTACACCATAGCAAGCTCCCACCCGCCAAGGTCAGAACCGCTATATGCACAAAACAACCAGTTCTCTATAGAAAGCATTGTCTGGTACCAGAGGTTCGTCAAGAACCATAAAGTAAAGCCCATAGTGTATAAGTACGGAACTTCCTCATTTTTTAGAAATCCTACAATAAAATGATCATGCCCGTATCATCAACATAAATATAAGTAATATAAATGGAAGCCAAAGTTTTGTGTAGCAAGACAGTTATAAAAACAGTCAAAGTTAGATAAATGGTAAAAAATGTTTGTGAGTAATCAAGTCCTAGAATTCATTTTCAGATAATCTCACTTTTCAAGATCATTTCTGGGGTCCACATTCTAACGCTTATTGACATAGGTACGTGGACGAGAATTTGTTGGAATAGTAGTTTGGTATGGGATTGATCGAGTCGTAGAATTTTCAGATGACCTGACTTTGCAAGAACATTTGTGGGGTCCACACTCTAGAGCGTACAGACGTGGGTACGTGGATGAGAATTTGTTGGGATAGTAGTTTGGTATGGGATTGATCGAGTCGTAGAATTTTCAGATGACCTGACTTTGCAAGAACATTTGTGGGGTCCACAATCTAGAGCGTACAGACGTGGGTACGTGGATGAGAATTTGTTGGGATAGTAGTTTGGTATGGGATTGATCGAGTCGTAGAATTTTCAGATGACCTGACTTTGCAAGAACATTTGTGGGGTCCACACTCTAGAGCGTACAGACGTGGGTACGTGGATGAGAATTTGTTGGGATAGTAGTTTGGTATGGGATTGATCAAGTTCTGGAATTAATTGTGAAATGTGGTAAAATGGGATCTACTAATTAAAATATTATTTATCAATTGTTCCAAATTGTACTACTGGGGCCACTAAGCAGAAAATAAAAATTATTGAAAAAAAACAAACTAATAATTGTAGGTGGTGTGGTAGGTCTCAAAACAGGGGGAGATACAAAGGCCTGGTTGGGATGGGCATGTGGGGCAATAGAATCGGGAATCACTCCGTCTGCCATGCTTTCTGCAAACTCGGCACCTTTTTTGAGGATACCTTTGGGTGGGAGTGACAGGGACAGGGTGAGGAAAATGGCGTTCTGAAAATCTCCGGGAATCCTCAGAGTCGAAGGCTTCCCCCGGTGCCATGGACTCAAATATGAGGCTCTCTACTACTTTTTCCTGAAAGTGCAGGAAAGTTAGCGGTCCTTGAGATTTTTTGTATAGGGCAAAGCTGTTATATGTGGCAGTCTGAATTAGATAGATTGCCACCTTTTTAATACCACGCCCTGGTCTTCCTCTTGACCAGGTATGGTTGCAGAACCTGGTCTGACAGGTCTACGCCACCCATATGTCTGTTATAGTCTGTGACGCAGACAGGTTTTTCTTTGTCCCTGGTGGCACCCCTCTCTCTGACCGTCACAGTGGTGTCCGTATGCAGTGTGGAAAGCATATAGACGTCCTTCCTGTCTTTCCACTTCACTGCAAGTAGTTGGTCGCTTGCAAGTGAAAATGACGCCCCCTCTCCAAACGTCTGGATACCAACTGTGACGGAAACCCCACTCTGTTTTTCCTCACTGTCCCACAGGCCCCTGTATTTGCAGCATGGAGGGATTTGTATAGGGGGATGCTCGTGTATAGTTGTCGGTATACACGTGGTACCCTTGATTGAGAAAGGGCGTCATTAGCTCCCAGACAATTTTGCCTGGGATACCAATTATCTGGGGGCAGTTTGGGGGGTTTATTTGGCGGTCCCTACCTTTATAAATTAGGAAGGTGGACGTGTACCCTGATGAGCTCTCGCAAGTTTTATATAATTTTACGCCGTATTTGGCTCTCTTGGAGGGAATAAATTGGCGGAATAACAGACGGCCCTTGTAGCTCATCAAGGACTCGTCGACTGCCACATTTTGCTCTGGGGTATAGGAATTTAGAAAGGAAGTTTTTAGGAGGGAAATTAGGGGTCTTAATTTATTTAGCCGATCGTAGTTGGGGTCAGTTCTTGGGAGAGCTTGGAAATTGTCACTGAAGTGGAGGAATCTCATCAGGGCTTCGTAACGGGCTCGGGACATGATGGCTGCAAATACAGGGGTGCAGTGGACAGCTTTTGTTGCCCAGTAAGAGCGGAGAGTGGTTTTTTTTTACTATACCCATATTCAGGGTGAGGCCTAAGAATTTTTTAATTTCGGGGACATTTGTGGGGATCCAGGAACGGGAATGAAAAGCAGTGGGTTTTTGGGAAATATATTGCCGGGCATATAGGTTTGTTTTGTGGACGATTAATTGCAGGACTTCGGGGCTAATGAAAATTTCAAAAAAATCAATGGGGGTAAAATTGGCGACATCTACTTTTATTCCAGGGACTGCAGAAAAAGGGGGAATTTGAGGGGAAAATGAGGTGTCATTATACCACAGTGGGGGGGGGACTGCGGTACCTGGTCCTGCCGCTGAAGCTTCAGCAGTGACGACCGACTCCGCTACCACCAAGCTGGAAGGGGGGCCAGGAGCCGTGGGCTGGGGATTGGGGACAGGGGGACATCAGCCGGACCACTAGAGGTATGGTGGGGGGCTCGGGGGCTCTATTTCTCTCCCTTCTGATGTGCGATCACATCAGAGGGGAGAGAAATGCAAAGCATTTTGTTTTTTTTTTACAAACTATTTGCAGCGATCGCAACCCCGGGGGTCTGTAAAGACCCCCGGGATTGTGATCGCTCCAGGGGGTCGGCAAAAACCGACCCCAATACACCGGGAGACGTAAGGTTTTGGCGGGCGCATCTGCACATGCGCCCGCCATTTTGGAGCCCAGACAGGAAGGAGGAGGGTCGGGGACCGGGGGGGCACCTTCTCCGGTACATAAGGTACCGTGGGGGGCTCGGGGGACCCTATTTCTCTCCGCTCTAATGTCCAATCACATTAGAGGGGAGAGAAACACCATACTAATGCATTTTTTTTTTTTTGCGATCGCCGGTAAACGGTTATTTACCGGCGATCGCAAAAGCGGGGTGGGTAAAAAATCCCCCGAATCATGTTCTCTGGGGTCTCTGCTACCCCCGGCTGCAGCTGAGACCCCGGAGAAAATCGGCCTCTGGGGGGCGCTATGTACTTTTTCCACAGCGCCGTTAATTAACGGCGCTGTGGCTTAAGTACCCTTAGCGGCCGCCGTTAAAAGGCGTATCGGAGGTCGCTAAGGGGTTAATACTGAATGCATAGTTCTCTGTACTATACTTTCTATTTAGCTAGAATTGCCTCCTCTGCTAAATTCTGATTTCAGTCTGCGTATGTCATTTCCCTCTCGTCTCACAGTCAATATTTGTGGGGGGCTGTCTTTCCTTTGGGGATGTTCTCTGAGGCAAGATAGTTTTCCGCTTCTATCTTTAGGGGTATTTAGTCCTCAGGCTGTGTTGAGGTGTCTAGGGAGCGTTAGGTACATCCCACGTCTACATCTAGTTTTGTTGTTAAGTTCAGGGTTCTGCGTTCAGTACAGGTACCACCTTCTCCAGAGTACGTCTTATGCTGCTCCTATGCCACCAGATCATAACAGCCCACCTCCGTGACTGATAAGGACAGGGTGTTCTGGGAACGAGGAAGGTTGTACCGGAAGACAGTACCTGGAAAATCGCAAAAGGAGTGGTTGAGGGAAAGACAGCTGGTCGTCCCATAGCAATTCCGGGGTGAGTTGTTACGGATTGCCCATGAGATCCCGCTAGCTGGACACTTGGGGATCAGCAAAACTAAGGCCCGGCTGTCTCAACACTTCTATTGGCCTAAGATGGGGACAGATGTGTCAAACTACTGCCGCTCCTGTGTCACCTGTCAAAGAGCGGGGAAGGCGGGGCCTGCTCTTAAGGCTCCCCTGATCCCTTTACCAGTGATAGAGTAGCCTTTCCAGAGAATCGAGGTGGACATTGTGGGCCCGCTGGCCCTCTCCAGCAGCTCTGGAAAGCAATACATCCTTACTGTGGTAGACTACGCTACCCGGTACCCAGAGGCAGTAGCTCTGTCGTCAACTAGGGCAGATAAGGTGGCGGATGCCCTGTTGGCCATCTTTTAACGTGTAGGATATCTCGGGGAAATGCTTACTGATCAAGGGACCCAATTTATGTCTCGCCTAATGGAGGCTCTCTGTAAAAGAATGCAGGTGAAGCACCTGGTATCGAGTGCGTATCACACACAGACCAATGGCTTGTGTGAACGCTTCAATGGTACCCTCAAACAGATGCTACGCATGCTGGTTGAGACCCAAGGGCGCGACTGGGAGCGGTACCTCCCACACCTGCTATTCGCTTACCGAGAGGTTCCGCAGGCCTCGACGGGGTTCTCCCCCTTCGAGCTCCTGTACGGCAGGCGAGTCCGGGGACCCCTTGGGTTGGTAAGAGAATCCTGGGAAGAGGAGCCGAACTCTTCTGAAGTGTCCATAGTGGAGTATGTCATGCGCTTCCGTGACAAGATGCAGACCTTGATGCAGTTGGTAAATGACATGACGCAGGCTCAGGCTGACCAGAAGCACTGGTACGACCAGAACGCCCGGGAGCGGACCTACCACGTGGGTCAAAAGGTGTGGGTGCTGGTCCCCGTACCAAAGGATAAGCTTCGGGCAGCCTGGGAGGGCCCGTACGTCGTCCACCAACAGCTCTACCCGGTCACCTACGTGGTCACGCTTGACCACGCTCGGGGTAGGCGAAAGGCCTTTCACATAAACATGATGAAGGCTCATCACGAACGTGAACCTTTCGTCCTACCGGTCTGTAGCTTGCCTGAAGATGGGGAGGAAGACACTCTCCTGGACATGCTGGCCCAAGCCAAGGCCGGTGGGTCCATCGAGGATGTGGAGGTAATCGCCTCACTAACCGAACCCCAGCGGTTGCGGTTGCAAACCACACTGGAACCCTTCCAGGCCGTTTTCTCCAACCGACCTGGAAGGACTGAGTTAGCAGTCCACGAGGTGGACACCGGGAATCATGCCCCACTACAGCGAACACCTTATCGAATCTCCGACCGGGTGCAGCAGGCTATGCTCCAGGAGATCGATGAGATGTTACAGCTGGGAGTGATTCGACGGTCAAAGAGCGCGTGGGCCTCACCTGTAGTTCTCGTGCCAAAGAAGGACCGGACCACCCGGTTCTGTGTGGACTACAGGGGGCTCAACGCCATCACAGCCTCTGACGCGCACCCAATGCCGTGCGTCGAAGAGCTGCTTGAGAAGTTAGCTGGCGCAAAATACCTGACAATAATGGATCTGAGTAGAGGATACTGGCAGATTCCCATGAGCCCCGAGGCGCAGGAGAAGTCCGCCTTTATAACACCCTTTGGACTGTACGAGTCCACAGTCATGCCCTTCAGGATGAAGAATGCCTCTGCCACTTTCCAGCGGATGGTCAACCTCCTGCTTCAGGGACTGGAGGAGTACGCTGCGGCGTACTTGGATGACATTGCCATCTTCAGTTCCTCCTGGGATGAACACCTGCAGCATCTCGAGGAGGTGCTCAGGCAAATTCACCGAGCAGGACTGACTATCAAGACGGGAAAGTGCCAGATGGGCAAGAGGGAGGTCCACTACATGGGGCACCGGGTAGGCGGAGGCACCCTAAAACCCGAGCCTGAGAAAGTGGGAGCGATCGTGAACAGGCCCACTCACAGGACCAAGAAACAGGTGATGTCCTTCCTGAGCCCTGCAGGGTACCATAGGCGCTCCGTACAGCACTATAGTAGCCTCGCAAAACCATTGACGGACCTCACCAGGAAGAAGCTACCCCACATCGTCAACTGGACCGATGGCTGTGAGGGGGCCTTCCAGGCGTTGAAAACAGCATTGTGCAACGCCCCTGTGTTGAAAGCAGTCGACAGCAGTCTACCGTTCTTGGTACAGACTGACACCAGCGAGTTTGGCCTCGGTGCTGTGCTCAGCCAGGTTGACTCGGAGGACCAAAAGCACCCCATGTTATACCTGAGCCAGAAACTTTTGCCGAGGGAAGTGGCCTACTCCACCATTGAGAAGGAGTGCCTGGCCATAGTCTGGGCCCTGCAGCACTTGCAGCCCTACTTGTACGGTCGCACCTTCACCATGGTGACCGATCGACAACCCTCTGCGCTGGCTAAACGCCATGTGTGGAACCAACGGCAGGTTGCTACGCTGGAGCCTTGCCCTTCAGCAGTTTGACTTCACCATTGAACACAAAACGGGCAGGTAGCATGGGAATGCAGATGGACTGTCCCACCAGGGTGAACCTACTGAGGTGCGCATGGAGGCATACCGTGGGGTTCTACCTCCCTAGTGCAGACCAAAAGGGGGAGGTGTCACGATATTGTATGAAATGTTATGATTTTGTAGCTTGCCTGTTAGCCCATGCTGTGGGTTAACCCCCCTTCTTTCTCTGGCTCTCTTTGTTTCAAGGTGTGAAGAGCTTTCTTCCAATGCTCTACCCTTCCCCCAAGCCAGGAAGGTCTATCACGCTGTGGCAGTCCAAAGCACCAAACAGCTGTAACTGGTCTGATAAGACATGCGGCTCTTTGTTCTGTTATAGTAAGATATTGGGCCACCGAGTGGGGCTAGAAAAATAATAAGGATATATTGTGAATCTCCATCGACGGATTTATCGGCCCCTATAAGCACTAGCCTCTAATTCCACCAGGTAACAAAATACAGATTTCTCGGGAACTGAGTGTAACTACTAGCCCAAATTTAGTATCTATAGAGAGCAAATCTTAATACAAGATGGATGAGGGGTGTGTTATGACTCTGCCAGATTCTCCAGCGAAAATATGACAATCATAAGAATGGTTGGAGAAAACTTACAGCTGAGGAAAGGGGAGGGCGATGGTAACTCAACCCCTTTTGTGAGGTCACGAGGTTAAAGTATATAAGCCACTGTAACGCTCGCACCGAGACTGGTTGGCGCGGGCGCCTGGGGGTGTGGCCCCACTGGACCACAGACCGAACTTTTCTGGAAGGGGCGTAACTAAGTAGCTTCCTAGGTGTTCGCTGGAGCCTCTGATGGTGAGGTCAGACTTGTGCAATAGGAAGCTACCAGGTACCACTCCAGGGTGGAGTCGGACTGTGGATGCTGATCTCACCGGGGACAAGACATGGGCAGGCAGGCACGGCTGTGACACTGGCTGACAGACGGGTATGGCAGAGGCCCTGACGGGCGGACTGGCTTGACAGAGATACAGGCAGGCAGACAGGCGCGGCTGGCACTCAGGCGGGCACGGCTGGCACTGGCAGACAAGACTGATACTCTGGTAGGAACTGGGATTCAGATGGATGTATGGAAACAGGTAAGAACCGGTTCAGACTGGAGAATATAAAGCAACAGAGACCTGTATAGAAAGTTGCAGAATAAAGATAGAGCAAGAGCGGAAGCAAAGCTGAATCGCAGGAGCCTGAGTACGAGTAGAAGGCGAAGTTAAGAGAAGAGAAGGAGAAGGCAGAGCTATGAGCAGAGAAGGAGAAGGCAGAGTAGAGAAGGAGAAGGCAGAGCAGAGAGTAGAGAAGGAGAAGGCAGAGCCAAGGACGGAGCCGCAGGAAGTGGAGCCAAGAGCAGAGACGCTGGAGGCGGAGCCAAGAGCGGAGACGCTGGAAGCGGAGCCATGAGTGGAGATGCTGGAGGCGGAGCCAAGAGCAGAGACGCTGAAGGCGGAGCCAATAGCTGAGATGCTGGAGGCGGAGCCAATAGCGGAGACGCCGGAGGCGGAGCCAAGAGCGGAGACGCTGGAGGCGGAGCCAAGAGCGGAGATGCTGGAGGCGGAGCCAAGAGCGGAGACGCTGGAGGCAGAGCCAAGAGCGGAGACGCTGGAGGCGGAGCCAAGAGCGGAACCGCAGGAGGTAACGCCAAGAGCTAAAGACGTAGAACCGCAAGGAGCGGAGCTGCAGAGCAAAGCCACAGAGTGTGGAGCAAGGTCAGAGAGCAGAGCTGAGAGAAAAGCTGAGACACACAGAACCACAGGTTGTGGTAGAACTGAGCAGAGAGAAGAGCCACAGACAGTGGCGTACAGAGCAGAAAGATAAGGCAGAGGTACACACAGCAGAGTGGGAAATGACTAATGACAAAGAAGGAGCAGGGACGGACATAGACCAGAGTACAGACAGGAACGGACACGGATACACAAACAGAACACAGATGAAGGCCTGCAATAGTGCAGCCCTTTGAGACAGGAAACACACGACCTGGCAGCTCAGTAGCAAATGCTAACTGAGGGGAATAGTTTGCTCAGGCATCCTCCAATGGGTGAGGATGCCTTAAGTATCAGAGGCCTCAAGGCTATTGGCCAGAAGCACCTTAGGGAGGTGCACACAGTCTCAATAAGAATCCGGAGTGGCTGGCGCCGCCCCCCTATGCACACAGCCAGGAAGTGTACACAGAGCAGGCCGCCATGAAGCACATGGCATGGAACCAGCAGCAAACAGATCTCACAGCATGGCACTGGGTGAGTGAGTAGATCTAACAGGCAGGTTGGGAATGGAAGGCCATGCAGTGATGGCGGCAGGGTTGTTACAGCCACACACTTAACCCAGCCTGCAGTCTGAGATTTTTTGCCTGAGGACTGGAGCCATACTATGCATTGGGACATTTGGGGAGCTCCGCCAACCAGCATGGTTTTGCCTGATATGAACTGAGAACATGTGAGTTTTACCTTTCTTCTTTATTCCCTTTAATTTTATAATTACCTTGTACATATTTTCAATAGTCTCTTTTGTAACATCTTTATATGCCTTTTTATAAACACTGCCTTAAAATCTTTTATGGAGTATAATATTTAATATACTAGAGTCGTTCTTCTGCTCTAACATGTACCCTAAGTCTTCTGAAGGGGATTACGCTACTGTTTTGGGTTAGCTTCAGACCCGTTTAATCGAAGCTGGTGGCAGCATAACATGTGCTGTGCCTTTGGGAGTCGTTGTAGCAACTGCGGCGTTGATAATTATTGTTCCTGCTTGAGTGGGAGTAGTTAAATTGCCTCGCTGCAGCGTGCCCAATAGCCAGTACATAGCAGGCAGCCTTTCTGACGACGAATTACCCCAGGTGCAGTACCTAATCTGACCTGAGTGTAAGGGGGGCGCCAGAGAGCTGCAAGTTTCAAGTGGAACTGTAAGCGGGATATACATAAATCCCTGCAGTTCGTGGTATATTGCAGAGCAGTGGGATACCTAAAATAAGCCCCTGCTGTAAACTAAGAGGTCAATAGCCTTGTGTGTGTTTTTTCATCACATTGTGGAGTGGAGGGATAACTAAGATAAGCCCCCTGCACATGTCATAGCTGTCTGTTGGCCGAAAGTCACCCCGATCTGTGACGTGGGGGGGTGACGGTCACAGTGTGAATCGTGACAGGGACACATACGGCAGCAGTGGCTCAGTATTAGGGTATCGGGTGCAGTAATAGGAACACATACGGCAGCAGCGGCTCAGTATTGGGGTATCAAGTGCAGTAATAGGGACAAATACAGCAGCAGCTTCTCTGTCTTGGGATATCAGGTGCAGTAATAGGGACACATACGGCAGCAGCGGCTCAGTATTGGGGTATCAGGGGCAGTAATAAGGACACCTATGGCAGCAGCGGCTCAGTTTTGGGGTATCAGGTGCAGTAATAGGGACACATACGGCAGCAGCGGCTCAGTATTGGGGTATTAGGGGCAGTAATAGGGACACATGGCAGCAGCGGCTCAGTTTTGGGCTATCAGGTGCAGTAATAGGGACACATACGGCAGCAGCGGCTCAGTATTGGGGTATCGGGCAGTAATAGGGACACATATGGCAGCAGGGGCTCAGTATTGGGGTAGCAGCAGGATGAGGGGTTTGTTCAGGTTGGGAATAGATGGTGATGGCTGAAATATGAGAAGTGAAACGTGTCTTTGTTGTTTTCTCTGCAGACAAGTTGTAGCTGATAGAAGTTGTCATGTTGGTCTGGGCCAGATGGAAAAGACGGGAAAAGTGACGATTCCACCATAAAGAACGTCAACGGTAAGTCATTATCTGTAACTGTGCTGTGATCTCTTATATGCTCTGTAGGACTGGTATCTACAACTGACCATATGGCGGTAATATCCACCTTGGTCGTTATATAGGGATTATCTTCAGTAACAGCGCGGTCGTTTGCTGAGGTTCTCCTCCACTATAAGGGGGCGTCATCGAGTTGTACTCAAGGTTACTTGGTTGGGGGCCAACTCAGAAGCTTCGCCCCCCTGGACCAAAACCCTAGGTACACCTCTGCTGCTGCACAAGGTGGCTCGTTCAGTTACAAACGCCTGGGGGGACTTGTTCCCTTGAATTTCTGTTGTGTTAGCGTGGACGTAGCATGAGACATTGCCATATACACAGCAGGGGAGCACCTGGTGATACAGAACCCCACTAACACAGGAGCTAGTGTTTTTCTCTGTGCAGACAGTACTTCCCGGCAGCAACTGGCTGTGTTAGAGCCCAGGGTCAATAAAGCTGTAGGCCGAGGCCTAATTGGAGCAAGTTTAATATCTCATGTAATTTGACTGTGGAGGTAGCAGGAGCAATTGCCGGACACACAGCAGGGGAGCAGCTGATGTTACTGAACCCCAATAACAGAGGAGCAACTGTTGACTGTGCAGACAGCACTTGCGAGCAGCAACTGTCAGTGTTGAAGCCCAGGGATTACAGGAGGAGCAGACTGGAGGTATTGCTGCACACACAGTAGGGGAGCAGCTGGCATTACTGAACCCCAATAACAGAGGAGCAACTGTTGGCTGTGCAGACAGCACTTCCGAGCAGTAACTGGTGGTGTTGAAGCCCAGGGATTGCAGGAGGAGCAGACTGGAGGTATTGCCGCACACAGCAGGGGAGCAGCTGGCTTTACTGAACCACAAAAACAGAGGAGCCGCTGTTCCTAAGGGAACCTTTAACCCCCTTAGGCGTTTGTAACTGAAAGAGCCACCTTGTGCAGCACTAATTCCGCACAAGGAAAAGGTGGCTCTTTTATTTATGCTCCTTGCAGACGCATAACTAAATACTTTTAAAATGTGTCCCCTCATACCGTGAAACCGTCCCGGAGGTGGGACTTTCCTTCGTAATGAGACGCAACACAGCCGTCATTCCTCCCCCTTTGGCGCCGGGCGCCGCCTCCTCAGCGTTATTTGAATCTGTCACAGAGCCTGCGCTGTTATGTTAAACCTTGGGCATCCGCACTGAGCGCTGCCCGTCTTCTGACATCATTTGGTGTCAGGCTGACTGCGCCTGTGCGGCAGCGCTGACCGAGATCCCGCCTCACAGTGCCTTCTGATTTATTCACACTGCGGGGCTAGGATTCCTGGGCATGCGAAGTGCATATCTGCAAAACTGGACACAGTACTCCATGTGCGGTCTAACTAGGGATTTGTACAGAGGCAGTATAATGCTCTCATCATGTGTATCCAGACCTCTTTTAATGCACCCCATGATCCTGTTTGCCTTGGCAGCTGCTGCCTGGCACTGGCTGCTCCAGGTAAGTTTATCATTAAGTAGGATCCCCAAGTCCTTCTCCCTGTCAGATTTAACCAGTGGTTTCCCGTTCAGTGTGTAATGGTAACATAGTAACATAGTAACATAGTTAGTAAGGCCGAAAAAAGACATTTGTCCATCCAGTTCAGCCTATATTCCATCATAATAAGTACCCAGATCTACGTCCTTCTACAGAACCTAATAATTGTATGATACAATATTGTTCTGCTCCAGGAAGACATCCAGGCCTCTCTTGATAGTGATATTGATTCCTTCTTCCCATGTGTATAACCTTACATTTATCATTGTTAAACCTCATCTGCCACCTTTCAGCCCAAGTTTCCAACTTATCCAGATCCATCTGTAGCAGAATACTATCTTCTCTTGTATTAACTGCTTTACATAGTTTTGTATCATCTGCAAATATCGATATTTTACTGTGTAAACCTTCTACCAGATAATTAATGAATATGTTGAAGAGAACAGGTCCCAATACCGACCCGTGCGGTACCTCACTGGTCACAGCGATCCAGTTAGAGACTATACCATTTATAACCACCCTCTGCTTTCTATCACTAAGCCAGTTACTAACCCATTTACACACATTTTCCCCCAGACCAAGCATTCTCATTTTGTGTACCAACCTCTTGTGCGGCATGGTATCAAACGCTTTGGAAAAATCGAGATATACCACGTCCAATGACTCACCGTGGTCCAGCCTATAGCTTACCTCTTCATAAAAACTGATTAGATTGGTTTGACGGGAGCGATTTCTCATAAACCCATGCGGATATGGAGTTAAACAGTTATTCTCATTGAGATAATCCAGAATAACATCTCTCAGAAACCCTTCAAATATTTTACCAACAATAGAGGTTAGACTTACTGGCCTATAATTTCCAGGTTCACTTTTAGAGCCCTTTTTGAATATTGGCACATTTGCTATGCGCCAGTCCTGCGGAACAGACCTCATCGCTATAGAGTCCCTAAAAATAAGAAATAATGGTTTATCTATTACATTACTTAGTTCTCTTAGTACTCGTGGGTGTATGTCCCAATGTGGGTTCCTTTTTTTACAAAATAAAATAGTGCCATCACAGCCCCCTTGCCCAAAATGCACCATACAGAGCACGGCAAGCGTGCAAACAGCAATGCAGCTATCAGGGAGCCTTGTAAGGCAGCCTAATAAGCTACAGAGCTGATGCACAAAAATATAGCCTCCACTGTCCCTGCAAAAAAATTGTGGTGTTGGACAGTGGAAATCGCTACAGCACAAGCAGTTTTGGGGTTAATCTTCCCTCCCTAACTATATCCCTTCTTCTGATGAAGCTGCAGCAACCTCTCCCTATGCTACGATCGGCAGAAGTAAGATGGCGGTGGGCGTGCACGCCCCTTTATAGCCCCTGTGACGCCGTAGAAAGCAAGCCAATCACTGTCATGCTTTTCTCTAAGATGGTGGGGACCGAGACCTATGTCATCACGCTGCCCACACTCTGCGTCCTCCTTCATTGGCTGAAAAATGGCGATGAAAGCGTCATATGAAACTCGACTTTTGTGCGCAGATCGGCGACCTCGTGGCCGATCGCACACTGGGATCGGGTCGGGTTTCATGAAACCCGACTTTGCCAAAAGTCGGCGATTTTTGAATTTGTCCGATCCGTTTTCTCAACCCTACTTAAGATAAATATAGAAAAATCTAAAGCATTATTCGTAAACACTCCAAAAGATGTGCAAAGCAATATAATCTCCCAATTTAAGTTCACAAGAAAGGAGCATTACCTGACCTACCTTGGGATTAACCTTACAACCAATAAGTCGACACTGTTCAAAGTTTGTGTGGCAAAGAAAGAGACCTAGAATGTCACAAAAAATTATGTTTCACCACCGGAGATTGGGATGATTATCTTTGCCCAACTTCGCACTATATTTCAAGTCAGCCCAAATAGCTCAACTAACTAACACATGTACACCTACCAGCAAACCTAGATGGTTCTCTTGGAGTCATTTCTCACAAAGCCATTCTCATTACCAGGTCTCATATGGACTACAGAAAAGCTTCCACAGGGTTTGACCATCACGGCGCCTTTCACAGCCCACTACCCACTAACTAATACTCTGGAGGAAAGAAAGATTCAAATTTAAACTCCTGTCCAACCCTTCCCCGCTAATCTCATTATTTAACAACCCAATGTTTCTGCCTGGCCTTGAACCCCATCTCTTTTCATGGTGGAAGCTAAAAGGGATCTCCATATTAAAACACCTTTTATCTCCATTTAACACATTACTTAATAGGCAAGAATTTATTCAGAAATATAACCCCCCAACCAGAGAAGCCATACGTGTAAACCAGATTCTTCACTTTGCCAAACAAATTTTTCAAAATGAGTTTTTTCTCAATGCTTCAAGCTTTGAACAAAAATGTCTAAATGACCCTGTGCAAAGGGGAACAATATCATTAGTCTACTCAACCATCCATCAATCCTCCACACGACAAGAGAAAAATAAAATATATGGTACAATGGGAGGATTTTGGCTTCACTGTCTGTGGAGAGTTGGCAACGATGCTGCGCTACGCTATCAAGAGGTAGCCACCAGACGTCTCTTCTGGAGACTTCTCTGAAAATTTTCCACAGAACGTACCGTGTCCCAGCAAAACTTCATAGCATTTACCCAAATGTTTCAGACAAATGTTTCAGGAGATGCAGTTTACTAGGAGATATGAAACATATTTGGTGGACTTGCCCAGCGGTATCAGACCTGTGGCATAAAGTGAAACTTCTCGTTGAACAAATGTTTGGAGGGACAGTTCAATTAGACCCCTCTATCTCCTGGGGGCAAAACCTCCGTGATTCACTAATAACGTACACAGATTGGTAAATTTTCTATTTATGGACATCAAAATCCACATAGCAGCGAAGTGGAAGTCCCCTTCACTCTCTATATCTCTGGTAAGAGAGAGGATGAATGCTATCATGCTATTTGAGCGTATTGAAGCCACCAGAGCTGATATGTTGGACTCCTTCTTTAAGATATGGAACCCGTGGATAGATCTAGATCCGAACACGCAACTAAATCAGGCTTTGCTTTTGTCACCCTGATGAGACGGGGCCTGAAGGTCTTGGGGAAGATGTCCAAACATAGGATTAGGGGTTTAATCACATGTCTATGCTTAAGCAGATCTTATTATAAATTATATTCTTTCTTTCTCTACCTTAAATTAACACCCCCTGTACGACCTAATCTGAATCTGAAATTCTGACTATTTTATGTTGTTGCCATTCCATGCAATAGTTGACAATGAACTGGTGTAAAAAACACCGTGGATTACCTGTTTGTCTTCCTTTTGCACTGTCCCTTCCTATCTTTGTCTTGTCTCCCCATATGTAAACATTTGTATTTGTTCATTATTACTGAAATTTACACCTCCCCTGCGTGGAAGAACCTACCCAAACTGTTGTATACCTTCTAAATAAAACTTATTGAAACTAAAATGCAATAACAGGCGATAAAAAATTGTATCTGCATCAAAATGGTATAATTAAAACCGTCAGATGAGCATGCAAAAAATAAGCCTTCACCCAACGCAAGATCATGAAAAATGGAGATGCAATGGGTGTCGGAAAATGGTGCAATTCTTTTATACTTTACCTAATAAAGATGAGTTATTGTTACTGATAAATGTTTCTTTTGGGTCATTTATTTTCTGTTGGCTTTTGGTTTATCCTATAAAACTCCCATATAATATTCTCACCTTGAACGCACGCTGCGCGCATCATGTTTTTGTACAATTTGTCAATAATATATATAGGTTCTCCCCGTCTGAGCTAGTTTTGAAGGTCAACAAAATACGATTTTCCTGTAATTCATTTCTCACCCTTTAGGTATAATGGCTTTTCCCTGTGTGGGATTTTTGATGTTTATAAAGGTGGACAACTAGTTGGACAAGCCCTTCTCATTCCTCATGTTTGGTCCTGTTAAAATAAAAATCCTCATACAAACCTCCCATGGTGGCGCCATTTCACTGGTGTTGGCGCTTGTGTTCTTGGGGCTCTTCTGAGGTTTTACGTCATGTGATCCCTGTGCCCAATCAGCGCTGACGTCACTGTCCCCACCTTCGGACAAATCAAGCATCATGAGGCAGAGAGCAGCCGCGGCCCTGGCTTCCTGTTCAATACGTCCGAAGGAAGGAGCAGTGAAGCTGCCGCTGATCGGGTGCAGGGCTCGTGTGATGTAACAAGCTCACATAAGCCCCGGGACAGTGAGTCTCGACACCGCTGAAGTGAAGCCGGCCGCCAGCAGAGTATGAGTGTTTTTATTTTAATGAGGCCAAACATGAGGAATGAGTTCACTGATAAAAAAATATATACTGTAGTTTTGGGGGTATAAGACGCACCTAGGTTTTAGAGGAGGAAATTTGGAAAAAAAATTGAAGCAAAAACTGTGGTCAATTCTATAATTAATATCTCCGATCCTGGTATATATGGTCCCCTCACCCCCATCCTGATACACATGGCCCCTCACCTTTATCCTGATACACAAGGCCCCTTCATCCCTATCCTGGTATGCATTCCTCCTCATTAGTGATGAGCGAGTATACTCATTGCTCGGGTGGTCTCCAAGTATTTGTTAGTGTTTGGAGATTTAGTTTTCATCACCTCAGCTCAATGATTTCCAGCTATTAGCCAGCTTAAATACATGTGGGGATTCCCTAGCACCCAGGCAACCCCCACATGTACTCAGGCTGGATAACAGCTGTAAATCATTCAGCTGCGGCAATAAAAACTAAATCTCTGAACACTAACAAATACTCAGAGACCACCTGAGCATGCACAGGAAAACCCGAGCAACGAGTATACTCGCTCATCACTACCCCTCATCTCTATCCTGGCAGGAATGATCGCCCTCATCCCTATACTAGTATGCATGGCCCCATCCTAATCCTGATATGCAGGGTCCACCATCTCGCCGTAGTATGTAAGGCACCATACCTATTCTGGTATGATTGGGCCCCGTCCCGATCCTGATATGCATGGCCCAATCCTTATAATTGCCCCAGACTCCCATCCTGGAATGCATGGCCCAATCCTTATGATTGGCCCCCACCCCCATCCTGGTATGCATGGCCCCATCAGAAAACATTAAAAATAAAACATCACATTTACCTACCCGGCGCTCCCTCGCAGCGTCCTGCTCTGATGCTTTATTCTTGTAAGCAGCACAAGCAGAGCACAGCTGCCGGAGTACTCGCCGGGACTGTGCGCACAGAGAGCAGTGAGTATTCATTGCTCTTCAGTAGTGCAGTGTCAGCCACCGGCTTCCTGCTGCTGCCGGCGGTCACGTGTGCCGCTACTTAAGAGAAATGAATATTCATTGGATTCATTCATCAGGAGACTATTTATTATTGAACTATATTCAAGCGGGACTAGACGAAGAAAACCCTAAAATCATGTATCATGTTATCCAAAACAGTCAGAAAACCAGCCACGTATTGGCAGATCCCAGACCTCAAACTATATACTTCGTAAGTTTATACACCACTCCAGTGTCAGGAATAGATAGTATGTGACAATACAGTATATACCGCTCAGGGAACACTTAACTTTCAGAGATAATCTCCATATTCATACTAAATAATGGCACAGATCTTCCAGACATTATGATTGCACACATCCCTAGTCTTCATAACGATATTGCACTCATTCCTTGACAGACCGCAGCATGGCCATTAGTTAGAAGCTGCTATTGATCTTTGGAGCAGGTAAGTTTTCCCTGAGTGGTACATATTGGGCCATCTGAAAACGGAGTTTAGTCTAGGACAATTTGTCTGCGCTACTAATTAACAGCTGTTACATTACCAAACTAGGGCAGTCCCTACAGGAGAAAAACACAAGAATTATACTGTATTTTCACATACTACCTATTCCTGACACTGGAGTGGCTTATAAACTTACAAGGTGTATAGTTTGAGGTCTGGGATCTGCCAATATGTGGCTGGTTTTCTAACTGTTTCAGATAACATGATACATGATTTTAGTTTTTTTGTCTAGTCTCGCTTGAATATAGGTCAATATGAAATAGTCTCCTGATGAGTCGCCTTTGGTGAGGACGATGAAACCCGTAGAAATGAGAGGCTTGGAGAGTGAGTGTGTATACGTCACCTCACCCTATATACTGAACTGTGGGGTACATGTTTTTTCTATTAGTCACCTGCTGACTAACCTTCAGGGGGTAAATTATGGGTATAGTTTTACTTTTGGAATTAAGAAAGTTTAGTTTTATCCTTTTTTTCAACAAACATGAGGAATGACAAGAGACAACCCATTTAAGAAGATTCAATTTTGGTTAAAACTATTCCAACATTATCAGGTAGGTTTTGTTCCAGGAAGAGAGGCAAGGGACAACACTATAAGATCTATTTCTTTGATAGACAGAGCAAATAGGACCGGGGACCCCATGTGTATATTTTCAATCAATGCCGAAAAGGCATTCGATACGGTGGGTTGGGATTTTATGTACCAAACGCTAGAGGGTATTGGATTAAAAAAGAAAATGCTGAGGAGTATTATGGCTCTTTATGAGACCCCCTCTGCACAGATCAAAGTTAATGGCTCTTTGTCAGATTCCTTGCACATATGAAATTGCACGAGGCAAGGGTGCCATTTATCACCCTTGTTATATGTATTATCTATGGAACATTTGGCCAATGCAATACGTAGTAATCCATCTATAAAGGGGGTGAAGATCCTTTCAGAAGAACACAAGTTGGCACTTTTTGCTGACGATGTGCTCATGTTTATTACCTCCATCTAACCTCTAAGACGTCACAATTATATGAAGCCAACCATAAAACAGCCCTTCGTAGAGCAGAACTTGATCTGGAGAGATGGAATAAATTACATCTATCCTGGCTTGGGAGGATCAATACGATAAAAATGGACTTATTACGACTCCTTTACTTTTTTCAGACCATTCCTATGGTCTTACCCGCCTCCTTTTTCTCCAGACTCAAGACAACACACACAAGATATGTGTGGTTGGGCAGGCGTCCTTGCATGTCGTACCAGTTATTAAGCAGATCTAAACGAACGGGAGGATTGAGCCTCCCTAACTTTCTACTTTACAATTATGCTTCCGTCGGAACCTGTCTCTTAGATATATTTCATCATAAACATAAAAAAATGGGTGGACTTAGAATCAAAGATCTCAACGAATAATCCCAAAGCAAGCATTTGGCAGGGAGGAAGTATAAAAGTTCAGAGAGAGGACTGTGACGGGGTGTACGGCAGAGCAAGAAGGGACAACAGGCCGAGGGATGATTCAACAGATTTATTATCAAGAACGCTGGAACAACACATGCAGGTAGATCTACAGAGTCCACAATTAGTCCAATGGAACAGGTTCGGGGCACCTCCCGATAATCCTTGTGCCAGGTAACAAAGCAATAGTCCACAATTAGTCCAAGGGATCCCAAAACAATCTCACGAATGACGAGATATGTCCTCAGCTCAAGTCTCGCCCCGTTCGCTTCCACAGTCACAGATGGACATGGGGTCTTGCCTCAGCTAAGAATCCCCACTCCTTCTCCTTCAAGGATCAACTCACATCTGATCTCAAAATAAGAATGGATTGTCTGAGCTCCTGGGATCCACCCATAAAGGGGGGTCACACCTTCTATTCAATGGTTGGGTCCACCAGAAGATTCTAGACTGGTGGGCTCCACTTAATCTATGTAGTATGTACATTTGACTAGCCACCTGCTGTGAGGAAGAATGGCTATTCCTCCACTAGTGATGTTGACAAAGCCTAATTACATTAGAGCTGAGGGCTGCAAGTATTGGGGGAAGGAGACAGGTTAGTTACATACACCCCATGACATTACAAAATGTACAGTAAATACAAGGAAAGAGAAGTTGCATCACATCATGACATATTGTACAAAATACAGGACAGGGAAAAAAGTACATATCATGACAATCCCTTCCCCTCCCAATTTGTGTACGTACTAGGGACCTCTACAGGTCACTGGTTAAGTACACACAGGCAGAGCGTAACTTACATGTGGTTTCATGCAGCCACGAATTGGCATCGTAGCTCTCCCACATCATTGCCCAGGAGAACATCTGCAGGCAGACCACCCATCACCCCAACCACACATCGCCTGACCCCAAAACCAAAGTTCAGATCCACAGTGGCTGTGGGAATAGTCCTCCATTGTCCACCAGCCAGTTCAATGACAATCCCAGGTCCTCGATGGATTGCCTCAGGCCGAACCACTCGGGGATCAGCCAGTGTGAGGAAAGCCCCTGAGTCACAAAATCCAATAAGTCTCTGTCCATCCAGCACGACCGCCTGCAAGTGCTTACCTCGATGAGCAGAAGTCGTCATAGCTGCAGGTCGCACACCATAAACTCCTAGTGGTGCAACATGGGTGGGTGAGGCACAAGGCCAGTCCTCACATAGTGGTGACACGTCGTCCTCCATGGCACTTGGCTGTACATAATTAATAATACGACTGGGTACAGGATAAATCCTCATTTGAACAGCTGGGCAGGAGGCTTGCAGATGCCCCGGCTGTCCACATCGATAGCATCTGTGCTGGGTCTCACTCCATCCAAGGCGTCCTCTTGGGCGAGGGGTAAGGGAACCTGGAGGCCGGCTCCCACCTGAAGGTGCTGTAGGGGTTTGAGGACGACTTCTCCATGAGCTGGCTGGGCATGAGGCCTGCAGATGCCCACAACCATAACACCTGCGCTCTGCTACTTCCTCTCTTCGTCGTATTCCAGAAAATGCAGTAGAAGCAACTGGAGGCACTTTTACACGGGTATCAGCATGAGGTGGTGGCTTTGAGGAACGGGGAACAATGGGGACAGAAGAACAGGGGGCCACCGGTGTTGTGGAGCTGGTAGGCCTCTCTCCATCCTCCAACAGAACCCTCCACTGAGGCTTGATGGTGAGAGCCTCATCAGCTAGAGCTGCAGCTTCCTCCACAGTGGCTGGTCTCCTCTCACGCACCCATTCCCGGATCTCAGCAGGGCACTTGAAGTAAAACTGCTCTTTTAGGATAACCTGGAAAAAGGTCTCCCAGGTTAAGGCCTCCTCTGCCTCCAGCCAGCAATGACATATTTGTTTGAGTCTGTGGGCATACATCTTGAAAGACACTTCCTCATCACAGGCTAAAGTACGGAACTGAGTCCTGTAAGTGTCTGGGGTAACAGCATAATGTTCTAGAATAGTCCGTTTAATCTCCGCATACTCACAGTTCCCCTGAGGGTCCATAGCTTTATAGGCTGCGGCAGCTCCACCTTCTAAGAGCCCCACCAGATGTCGGACTCGCTCCCTTTCCGGGACTTCCATTAATCGACACTGATGCTCAAAGTCCTGGAAGAAGCCCTCAATGTCGCCTGCAGCCTCATTAAAGGGCTTGAAGTCTTTGCGGGACACTCTGGGGAGTTCCCTCATGGTGGGTGCTGGGGTTACAGTCTGTCTGGAGCTTCTAGCTGCTTCCAAAGCGATCTGCCTCTCCAGCAATGCCATCTCCTGAGCTCTGTCCTCGGCTCTGTGAATGGCCTCCCTCTCGGCTCTGTGAATGGCTTCCCTCTCCTCGGCTCTGTGAATGGCCTCCCTCTTGTCGTCTATGGTGGCCTCTTCTCCCAGCAATGCCAACTCCTCCTCGTACCACACAACCCACTGACTCCTTTGGGCATTTACCTCTGGCTGCAGTCTTTCCTCCATTTGCTGTGAGGGTCCTTCCTCAGCGTCATCTTGCAGGCGAACTCCTTCCAAAGCCTCAATAAGCTGCTCCTTGGAGAGTCCCTTAAAACGGACTCCTACTTCACGGGCCTTTGATTGTAGGCTCCCCAAAGTCCAGTTCTTGTACTCTGCGGTGTTGGTTCCCGATGTTGATGGGCCTTTGTCCTCCATTCCTTCTGCTCTGGTCCCACTGCTTGCCACCAGTTTGTGACGGGGTGTACGGCAGAGCAAGAAGGGACAACAGGCCGAGGGATGATTCAACAGATTTATTATCAAGAACGCTGGAACAACACATGCAGGTAGATCTACAGAGTCCACAATTAGTCCAATGGAACAGGTTCGGGGCACCTCCCGATAATCCTTGTGCCAGGTAACAAAGCAATAGTCCACAATTAGTCCAAGGGATCCCAAAACAATCTCACGAATGACGAGATATGTCCTCAGCTCAAGTCTCGCCCCGTTCGCTTCCACAGTCACAGATGGACATGGGGTCTTGCCTCAGCTAAGAATCCCCACTCCTTCTCCTTCAAGGATCAACTCACATCTGATCTCAAAATAAGAATGGATTGTCTGAGCTCCTGGGATCCACCCATAAAGGGGGGTCACACCTTCTATTCAATGGTTGGGTCCACCAGAAGATTCTAGACTGGTGGGCTCCACTTAATCTATGTAGTATGTACATTTGACTAGCCACCTGCTGTGAGGAAGAATGGCTATTCCTCCACTAGTGATGTTGACAAAGCCTAATTACATTAGAGCTGAGGGCTGCAAGTATTGGGGGAAGGAGACAGGTTAGTTACATACACCCCATGACATTACAAAATGTACAGTAAATACAAGGAAAGAGAAGTTGCATCACATCATGACATATTGTACAAAATACAGGACAGGGAAAAAAGTACATATCATGACAATCCCTTCCCCTCCCAATTTGTGTACGTACTAGGGACCTCTACAGGTCACTGGTTAAGTACACACAGGCAGAGCGTAACTTACATGTGGTTTCATGCAGCCACGAATTGGCATCGTAGCTCTCCCACATCATTGCCCAGGAGAACATCTGCAGGCAGACCACCCATCACCCCAACCACACATCGCCTGACCCCAAAACCAAAGTTCAGATCCACAGTGGCTGTGGGAATAGTCCTCCATTGTCCACCAGCCAGTTCAATGACAATCCCAGGTCCTCGATGGATTGCCTCAGGCCGAACCACTCGGGGATCAGCCAGTGTGAGGAAAGCCCCTGAGTCACAAAATCCAATAAGTCTCTGTCCATCCAGCACGACCGCCTGCAAGTGCTTACCTCGATGAGCAGAAGTCGTCATAGCTGCAGGTCGCACACCATAAACTCCTAGTGGTGCAACATGGGTGGGTGAGGCACAAGGCCAGTCCTCACATAGTGGTGACACGTCGTCCTCCATGGCACTTGGCTGTACATAATTAATAATACGACTGGGTACAGGATAAATCCTCATTTGAACAGCTGGGCAGGAGGCTTGCAGATGCCCCGGCTGTCCACATCGATAGCATCTGTGCTGGGTCTCACTCCATCCAAGGCGTCCTCTTGGGCGAGGGGTAAGGGAACCTGGAGGCCGGCTCCCACCTGAAGGTGCTGTAGGGGTTTGAGGACGACTTCTCCATGAGCTGGCTGGGCATGAGGCCTGCAGATGCCCACAACCATAACACCTGCGCTCTGCTACTTCCTCTCTTCGTCGTATTCCAGAAAATGCAGTAGAAGCAACTGGAGGCACTTTTACACGGGTATCAGCATGAGGTGGTGGCTTTGAGGAACGGGGAACAATGGGGACAGAAGAACAGGGGGCCACCGGTGTTGTGGAGCTGGTAGGCCTCTCTCCATCCTCCAACAGAACCCTCCACTGAGGCTTGATGGTGAGAGCCTCATCAGCTAGAGCTGCAGCTTCCTCCACAGTGGCTGGTCTCCTCTCACGCACCCATTCCCGGATCTCAGCAGGGCACTTGAAGTAAAACTGCTCTTTTAGGATAACCTGGAAAAAGGTCTCCCAGGTTAAGGCCTCCTCTGCCTCCAGCCAGCAATGACATATTTGTTTGAGTCTGTGGGCATACATCTTGAAAGACACTTCCTCATCACAGGCTAAAGTACGGAACTGAGTCCTGTAAGTGTCTGGGGTAACAGCATAATGTTCTAGAATAGTCCGTTTAATCTCCGCATACTCACAGTTCCCCTGAGGGTCCATAGCTTTATAGGCTGCGGCAGCTCCACCTTCTAAGAGCCCCACCAGATGTCGGACTCGCTCCCTTTCCGGGACTTCCATTAATCGACACTGATGCTCAAAGTCCTGGAAGAAGCCCTCAATGTCGCCTGCAGCCTCATTAAAGGGCTTGAAGTCTTTGCGGGACACTCTGGGGAGTTCCCTCATGGTGGGTGCTGGGGTTACAGTCTGTCTGGAGCTTCTAGCTGCTTCCAAAGCGATCTGCCTCTCCAGCAATGCCATCTCCTGAGCTCTGTCCTCGGCTCTGTGAATGGCCTCCCTCTCGGCTCTGTGAATGGCTTCCCTCTCCTCGGCTCTGTGAATGGCCTCCCTCTTGTCGTCTATGGTGGCCTCTTCTCCCAGCAATGCCAACTCCTCCTCGTACCACACAACCCACTGACTCCTTTGGGCATTTACCTCTGGCTGCAGTCTTTCCTCCATTTGCTGTGAGGGTCCTTCCTCAGCGTCATCTTGCAGGCGAACTCCTTCCAAAGCCTCAATAAGCTGCTCCTTGGAGAGTCCCTTAAAACGGACTCCTACTTCACGGGCCTTTGATTGTAGGCTCCCCAAAGTCCAGTTCTTGTACTCTGCGGTGTTGGTTCCCGATGTTGATGGGCCTTTGTCCTCCATTCCTTCTGCTCTGGTCCCACTGCTTGCCACCAGTTTGTGACGGGGTGTACGGCAGAGCAAGAAGGGACAACAGGCCGAGGGATGATTCAACAGATTTATATCAAGAACGCTGGAACAACACATGCAGGTAGATCTACAGAGTCCACAATTAGTCCAATGGAACAGGTTCGGGGCACCTCCCGATAATCCTTGTGCCAGGTAACAAAGCAATAGTCCACAATTAGTCCAAGGGATCCCAAAACAATCTCACGAACGACGAGATACGTCCTCAGCTCAAGTCTCGCCCCGTTCGCTTCCACAGTCACAGATGGACATGGGGTCTTGCCTCAGCTAAGAATCCCCACTCCTTCTCCTTCAAGGATCAACTCACATCTGATCTCAAAATAAGAATGGATTGTCTGAGCTCCTGGGATCCACTCATAAAGGGGGGTCACACCTTCTATTCAATGGTTGGGTCCACCAGAAGATTCTAGACTGGTGGGCTCCACTTAATCTATGTAGTATGTACATTTGACTAGCCACCTGCTGTGAGGAAGAATGGCTATTCCTCCACTAGTGATGTTGACAAAGCCTAATTACATTAGAGCTGAGGGCTGCAAGTATTGGGGGAAGGAGACAGGTTAGTTACATACACCCCATGACATTACAAAATGTACAGTAAATACAAGGAAAGAGAAGTTGCATCACATCATGACATATTGTACAAAATACAGGACAGGGAAAAAAGTACATATCATGACAAGGAACTCCCCTTTCTCCCGAGAAATCTGACCCTTTTTGGTAAACACAGTAATCAAAAACTCAACATCTCATCCATACCAGGCCCCCTGACCCCGATTTTTGATAACCCAGACTTCCCTGCGGGCCTAGATAAAGTTAGATTTCTACATAAACACAAAGATAGCCACCCGATAGTCTATGATTACATAACTCAATATTCTATAAAATCCTTGCAGGCCCTCTTCGGAGAGACAGACCCTCCCCCTGGCTTATGGCTTTTTTAATAAACAAATTAGAAGCTATATTACCAAGATATCCAGACAGGTTGATCTATTTAGACCCCTTACTCCCTTTGAGTCAGCTTGCTTGGATGGGGACCCTCCATCACACACTGTATCACTTCTCTATAAAGTGTTTCAGGAACATCAAGTGTCTACATTTGATCCTCCAGTTTTTTCTTAAAATGGGAAAACGACTTGAATAAACCATTAACATTGGAAGACAGGAACAAGAATCTCCTCCACACGTTCAGATCCTCATTATGTGCAGATTACCAAGAGAGAAGTTATAAACTGTTGACTCGATGGTGCAGATGCCCAGATAGCATTCATACTATGTTCCCCACCACTCCAGATACGTGTTGGAGATGTTGGAAGGAGAAGGGATCGTATTCACATATTTGGTGGTCCTGTTTACCCATTAGAAGTTTTGTGGGAGGCTGTTTTTGATCTCCACAACAAATTATCTCTCCATAAGGTCTGGCCTACAATGTAGGTGGTCCTGCTGTCTATTTGTGATCTCTCCATAGCCAAATTTAAGAAAAGCCTTCTTAGACACTTCTTGACAGCTGCACGCAATCTAATACCCGGCTACTGGAAGCAATCAAATTCCCCTTCTGAATTTGTAGCATAATTAAACCATCCCTTTGGAATGAAGCAATTGGTTGGTCAGGATACGGGAACTTTTTATTATTATTTATATAGCACCATTAATTCCATGGTGCTGTACATGAGAAGGGGTTACATCAATACAAATATCACTTACAGTAAACAAAACTAACAATGACAGACTGGTACAGAGCGAAGAGGACCCTGCCCTTGCGAGCTTACATTCTACAGGATTATGGGGAAGGAGACAGTATGTCGAGGGTTGCAGTAGCTCCAATGGTGTTGAGGTTGCCGTGTGGTCTTTACAGGCTGTAAGCCTCCTTGAAGAGGTGGGTTTTCAGGTTTCTTTTGAAGGATCAAAAAGTAGTGGATAACCGGATGTGTTTGGGCACTGAATTCCAGAGGATGGGTGATATTCGGGAGAAGTCTTGGAGGCGATTGAGTGAGGAGCGAATAAGCGTGGAGGAAACGAGGAGGTCTTGGGAGGACCGGAGATTACATGAGGGAAGATATTGAGAGATTAGTGTGGAAATATACGGAGGAGAAAGATTATGGATGGCTTTGTAGGTCAGTGTTAGTAATTTTTTTTTTAAATTCGTTTATTTATTAAACATAGAATAAAATTACAGCATACATATTTGTCCTTGTCATTAATCTGCATGGTTACATTACAGGGATTGGAAAGGACAGAACATACATATGTCAATCATTTTACTTTTAGAAAAACAGTCAGAACATAGGGTTCTTAAACTACAACCCAACTAAACCTCCAAAACTTCTACACCGCCACTTGACCAAAGCCAAATACATTATTTATCTTGTTCTTTTCCCATTGCGCAATATTTGCAGATCAAGGACCAGGTAAACCACATTTCTCCCATTTAATCAGGTCACAAAGTGAGATGAGAGGAATTCCATCTATCCCAAATTTTACTGAACTTGTATGGGCAGCCCCTATTTTGGTAAAGAGTACGCTCATAGGGGACGATTGTATTCACCAGTTCAATCCAGGACCTAACGGAGGGGGGTGAATTCCCCATCCACCGCATAGCTAGCAACTTCCTTGCCAAGAAAAGTGTTTCTCGTAGAAAAATCCCCGTATAGTGGTCCCAGGCCTCCTCGTCCCACACTCCAAACAGGCAAATTAAGGGTTCAAGAGGAATTGGAATTGATAGTATTGAAGCTAATAATGACGTCACCTCCTTCCAGTAGTGAGAGATTATGGGGCACTGCCATATCATGTGTACAAAATCAGCGTCAGGTGAGTGACAACGCAAACATTCCGACGTCGAGTACCGACCCATCCGACAAAGTCTCAATGGAGTCAAATATGACTGGTGGATTATATATAATTGGGTCATCTTATTATTGGCTGATGGGGAGACTCTGAGGGGTGATTCCAAAATATCCTCCCATTCCTCACCTTGCATATCAGGAAAAAGCCCCTCCCATTTGCCTCTCACCGAATCCACAACAGAGTTCGTTCCCGCTGATAACAAATATGTATATAGGGACGAGATAAGACCTTGAGGGCCCTGGGATTTAAGAATACCTATCAGAGGCAAAGAGGAGATGTTACGGTTCATTCCCTCATTCCTGACAAATGACTGAACGGCAGATCTGAGTTGCAGGTATCGAAAAAATTGAGATCTTGGAAGGTCATATTTATCTTGTAGTTGTTCAAAGGACATAAAAACCCCCTGGTCATATAAATCTCCCAACAAAAGAACCCCGTAGGAAACCCAAAATTTTGTAGACGGGTGATTCACTAACATTGGAAAATAACTGTTATCCCACAGAGGCATCTCGGCTACAATGTCCCCAAATCCAGTAACTCTCCTAATTTTCTTCCAAGTGGATCTCGCCAATCGAATCATGGGCAGCAAACCAGGAGCACTTATTTTCCCCGATTCCAAAAGACCCAGCGGACATCTAGCACCAACGGAACTAAGTGATTTTCAGAATTAGGGAGATAGTTATGAGGCATCCATTTACATAATGCTTTAGCCTGTCCCGCCAAATAATATAAAAAGAAATCTGGCAGTGCCGCTCCTCCCTCCTGTTTAGGTCTTTGCAGAGTAGTCAGTTTGAGCTTGGGCCTGCCTTTCCCCCACACAAATGAAGTAACGTGAGAATTTAACCTGGTAAAGAAGAATTTTGGTATGGTTACTGCACTATGTTGAAGACAATAGTTGAATTTAGGGAGCAAAATCATTTTTATAAGATTAATGCGGCCTGCTACGGACAATGGAAGCTTACTCCAAGATGCAAATTTCAATTTAGTGTATTCCAACAGGGGGAGAACATTGAGCTGTAGGTCTAACCCACTGCATTGGGACATGTAGATGCCCAGGTACTTAAATTTGGACACTATGGGCAGTAAAGAAAGAGTACTAAGATTGGGTGCTGGGTGTTGAGATAGAGGTAATAGGGCAGATTTATCCCAATTAATATATAGGCCCGAGAACCCACTGAATTTATCTATGGTAGCAATTATTTTTGGCAACGTTTCTTCTACCCTATCCATAAATATTATCATATCATCAGCATACAAACCAATGATGTCAGTGCGGTCCGCTATCTTAATACCATCAATACCAGGAGTTGAACGCAAGCGCACAGCTAATGCCTCTATTGCTAAAGCAAATAGGGCCGGAGAGAGGGGGCACCCTTGACGAGTTCCCCTATATAGTGAAAAAGGTTCAGACATAGAGCCGTTAATAACTATACGGGCTTTGGGTTTCAGATATAACACACCAACCCATTTCAAAAATTTCTCCCCAAAGCCATATTTCTGCAGACAAGCGGACAAAAAGGGCCATTCAAGTGAGTCAAACGCCTTGGCTGCGTCCAGTGACGCCAATGCCCAGGCATTGTCTGGTAACAAAGAACTGTACTGAATCACCGACTGGACCCGTCTAATATTTATAGAGGTGCTCTTACCGGGCATAAAGCCAGTTTGATCTGGATGTATAATATCCAGTATAATGGAGTTCAACCTGGTAGCCAGTATCTTGGCAAGGATCTTATAATCCACATTTGCCAAGGATATAGGACGATAGGATCCGCATTCCAAAGGATCTTTACCCTCCTTCTTAAGTACAATGATATGTGCCTCGTAAAAAGTATCTGGTAGACACCCTCCCTTCCATATCTCGTTAAACACTTTCAGTAGAAACGGAGCCAGTATCCCCCGGTATTTCCTATACAACTCTACAGGGAAGCCATCTGGCCCAGGAGCCTTTCCAGAGGCCATGTCTGTTATAGCTTGCTCCACTTCCTCCAGGGTAAATTCAGCATCCATAAAGGTCTGCTGGGCGGAACTCAGCACAGGGAGTGTTATATCGGACAAATATCCCAGACAATCGGAAACATCAAAACCGCTCTTAGATTCATACAGCCCCTTATAATAGTTATAAAAACATTGTAGTATTCCCTCAGTAGTGAAATTCAATGAGCCGTCCGGTGAGCGAATTTGCAATATCATGTTAATGTATTATGTTGACGCACCAAGTAGGCCAGAAATTTCCCCGCCTGATTCCCCATTTCAAAGTACGATTGTCGCGTAAAAAATAACTTACGTTTAGACTTGGTGTCTATGTGTTGGGTGTATAATCTTTGCAGAGTCAACCACTCAACCCTATTATCATTAGTCTGGTCAGCTGTATATGTTGCCTCAGCTTCTCTCAAACGTTGTTCAATCTCATCGTCCTCCCTCGATGTTACCCTTTTAATGTATGAGATCGTAGAAGACAGACAACCCCTCAGATATGCCTTAAGTGTATCCCAAAATAAGTTAATGTTCTGAAGTTCTGAGTGGGACTGAATAAAGCAGTTCAGTTGGTCAACTGTCCTATCGTCCGAATCTATTAGTTTAAGCCAAAAGGGATTCAATTTCCATACTCTACCATTATTTAACGTCCCAAACACAAGTTTAAGAATAATCGGACTATGATCCGAGGCCCCTCTATTACCGTGTTCCACACTATCCACCCACCGCACCAGGTCACCGGATCCGAAGATATAATCTATGCGAGAAAGGGAACTTCTAGTGGATGAGTGGCAGGTATATCCCCTCTCCCCGGGGTGATGCATCCTCCATAGATCTATCCAGCCGCTACCTTCCATGAACAATGTTAACTGAGTCGGGGTCGAAGAAGAGGAAGAGGACAAAGATTCCCCAAGCGACCCATCTCCCAATCGCATTCTATCTAAATCACTGTCCATAACTAAATTGAAGTCACCCATACAAATAACATGTGCGTCCGGGTAGCTTAACGCAAAGCTCATTGCCATCTTAAGTACTGAAGTATTAGCTGGGGGGGGGGGGTTATATATGCATAATATAACGTATTTGCGGGAATTAATTAATGCATGAACAAGAACAAAAACAAAACGTCCCTCTAGATCTCGTCGAGTCGTCTGGGCCTCCCATTGGACGTCTTTGTGTACTAATAATGATACCCCTCTCGAGTAGCTAGTGTGAAACGCGTGAGCATACCACTGCACCCATGGTTTCTGTACACCTCTGGCTGTATCTCTAGTTAGATGTGTCTCTACCAGGGCCACAATATGAGGATGATATCGTCTAATTTGAGAGAACACCTTAATTTTCTTCCGGGGTGATTTAATACCCCGAATGTTCCATGTCATACATATCAACTCAGACCCCATATCTAGCAATTAAAAACATGGTATGCATTGATGGTGAGAAAAGTCCGCTGATTACGCATGGGAAGTCATAATGGCTTTGGAGGCGGTTCTTACCCAAATACCTACTAAAACTAATTAAATCTAACAGAAGAAAAAAACAATTTGACAAAAACTGAACAGTAGAGGAGTAAGATCCTGTACTCCTACAGTCAAATATAAAAGGGGATACCCTCACTGAATCCAGCGTCCAGTATTGTTAACAACCTTAGCACCCACTTAGAGAGCTCCATTTATGTTACCATTGGACAAGGAGCATAAATTAGGAGTCTTTCACATTAGACACCCTGTGAGACCGCAACCATTCGGCCGCCTCCGCTGGATCCGTGAAGAATAAGGTGGAACCATCATGAACAATGTGCAGTCGAGCCGGATAAAGCATGGAGTAAATGATACTCTTATCTCTAAGTTGTTTCTTGATGTCCATGAATCACGCTCGCTGCTTTTGGAGTTCCATGGAAAAATCCGGAAAAATCGATATGGTAGCATTGTTGAATTTAATAGGGCCCTTCTGTCGCGCCAGACGAAGAATAGCATCTCTGTCTCTACAGTTGAGAAGACGTGCCAGGAAGGGTCGGGGTGGAGTTCCAGGGGGAAGAGGTCTTGTTGGGACCCTATGGGCTCTCTCCACTGCAAAAGTTGAAGAAAATTCTTCCCCCAGGGAGGCCTTAAGCCAGTCCTCCAGAAATTGTTCGGGTTGCTGACCCTCCAAACGTTCCGGTAGACCGATAATTCGGATATTATTACGACGCAGTCTGTTTTCCAAGTCATCTGCCTTTTGTTTCCAGGCGTTTACTGAGCCAGCGGCTTTTGTCAACTTAGCCTCCATAGGGGTGATGGTATCCTCTATATGAGACACTCTTGCTTCAACCTCCGAAATACGCCCTCTCATAGCTTGCATATCATGCCGCAAACGACCCACCTCAGTGTGCACGTCCTCAATTTTTTCTGTGAGAGATGATCTAGTGAGGGATATAGCTTGCATTAGCTGCTCTGACGCCTGTTTAAGAGTCAGTTCATCTTGTTCTCCCTCCTCATTACTATCAGAAAGACGATTTTTACGCTGGGTTTGTGCAGGGTTATTTCTGAGAGTGCGTGTACTATCAGAAGGATCCTCCCTGGCATACTTCCTTAGTTTATCAGCAGCCCCTGTTCCTTTAGAGTGATGCATGGCAGGCAGCTAGAGGGCTCCACTGGTTAATTACAGTTATATGTGTATACAGTGCACTCTCCAGATCCAGCCACAGCAGAGTTAAATGTAGGATTGTATTCCAGAGAGACCACTAGATGGGCAGCTGGGACATTGAGAGTGATATATGCAGCAATTTAATATGCACCCAGGCTCTGTATGTTAGAGCAGATCCACAGGCTCCACAGGGGGAACAGCAGAGCAAGGGGGGGGAGGGTTAACCCCTCTAAAGTTATGGCGCTGGTAGGAGGAGTGCTTGTATGGCAGGGGGCACGGGGCCCAATCTTTCAGGGCACACACACCGTGCCACCTCCTTGCTGTGTCAGGCTAATCTTTCACCTCCTGAGTTGCGCCGCAGATGAGGCTGAGAGCGCCGCTTCCCCCACTGTCAGGGCGCGCGCTGTAATGATGTGCCCCCCCCCCGCGGACACCGTCGTCCACCTCCGGTCCTTCTGCCCCCGCTCACCGGTACTCTCCAGCGATCACCGCTGTGTTCGGGGAGCTCCGCTTCCAAAAGGGAGAACGCCCGACACCAGGAAGAGCCGGCGCTGTGTTTGGTCTCCTCAGCGCGCGCACTCACAAGATGGCCGCCGCTGCATGTGGAGTCTGCCGCCCGTCCAGGCCACCACCGCTCCTTCGTCCCAGATCCTCACCGCAGCCGTCTGGAGGGCTCGCTGGGTTCCTGAGACTATGCGGTATCAGTACCAGCCGGCACAGTGCGTTAATTAAGGGTCCAAGTGGCAGGATAAGTTCAGGATTGCTGGAGCTCACATGAGGTGCGTCTTTCCTCCTCAGTTACATAGCCACGCCCCCCCAGTGTTAGTAATTTAAACTGGATACGCTGGGAAATTGGGAGCCAGTGAAGGGATTTGCAAAGAGCAGAAGCAGGAGTGTAGCGAGGAGAGAGATTAGTCGGGCAGCAGAGTTAAGGATGGACTGGAGGGGTGCGAGAGTGTTAGAAGGTAGGCCACAGAGGAGTATGTTGCAGTAGTCGAGGCGGGAGATGATTAGGGCATGCACAAGCATTTTGGTAGAGTGTGGGTTGAGGAAAGGACGGATTCTGGAAATATTTTTGAGCTGCAGGCGACAGGAGGTGGCGAGAGCTTGGATGTACGGTTTGAAGGACAGGGCAGAGTCAAGTGTTAGGGTACCGTCACACAGTGCCATTTTGAGCGCTACGACGGTACGATTCGTGACGTTCCAGCGATATCCATACGATATCGCTGTGTCTGACACGCAGCAGCGATCAGGGATCCTGCTGAGAATCGTACGTCGTAGCAGATCGTTTGGAACATTCTTTCATCGCTGGATCTCCCGCTGTCATCGCTAGATCGGTGTGTGTAACACTGATCTAGCGATGCGTTCGCTTGTAACCAGGGTAAACATCGGGTTACTAAGCACAGGGCCGCACTTAGTAACCCGATGTTTACCCTGGTTACCAGCGTAAATGTAAAAAAAAAAAAACAGTACATACTTACATTCCAGTGTCCGTCAGGTCCCTTGCCGTCTGCTTCCCGCACTCACTGACTGCCGGCCGTAAAGTGAAAGCAGAGCACAGCGGTGACGTCACCGCTGTGCTGTGCTTTCACTTTACGGCCGGCAGTCAGTGAGTGCGGGAAGCAGACGGCAAGGGACAGACACCGGAATGTAAGTATGTACTGTTTGGTTTTTTTTTACGCTGGTAACCAGGGTAAACATCGGGTTACTAAGCGCGGTCCTGCGCTTAGTAACCCGATGTTTACCCTGGTTACCCGGGGACCTCGGCATCGTTGGTCGCTGGAGAGCTGTCTGTGTGACAGCTCTCCAGCGACCACACTACGACTTACCAACGATCACGGCCAGGTCGTATCGCTGGTCGTGATCGTTGGTAAATCGTATAGTGTGACGGTACCCTTACTCCGAGACAGCGGATTTTGGGGACAGGGGAAAGTGTGATTTAATTTATTTTGATAGATTGATCAGGTAGGGAAGATATGCGTGATGGAGGAAAGATAATGAGTTCAGATTTGTCCACATTGAGCTTGAGGAAGTGAGAGGAGAAGGAGGATATGGCCGATAGACACTCTGGGATTCTGGAGAGCAGAGAGGTGACATCTGGGCCAGAGAGGTAGATCTGAGTGTCATCGGCATATAGATGGTACTGAAATCCATATGATCTTATAAGTTATCCCAGGCCGAGTGTATAGATTGAGAAGAGTAAGGGTCCTAGGACAGAGCCTTGGAGGACTCCAACAGAGAGGGGGCGAGATGAAGAGGTAGTATGGGAGTAGGAAACACTAAATGTGCGGTTGGCAAGGTATGAGGAGATCCAAGATAGAGCAACATCTTTGATACCAAAGGAAGAGAGGATCTGTAGTAGGAGGCAGTGGTCAACTGTGTTGAAGGCAGAGGACAGGTTTAGGAGGAGTATAGAGAATTGTCTGTTAGCTTTGGCTGTAAGTAAGTCATTAGTAATTTCATTAACTTCAGATAAAGCATTATCTGAATTAACTTCAGATAAAGTATTAAACAAATGGACTCCTTGGATAGTGTTTAGAGAGACCGAAGAGCTAATTACTTGGCTTGGCTAATGGACTGAATATACTAATGGTACCCTCATGCATATGTATTCTAGGTGGTGGAAGTGGAACAAATGTGTTTTATAATCAACTAACAGCTGAGTTGGACGAGAAACCAGACACCATACCCTCCTTCCCCATCCTCTTTGTCTACTTTCTATTTCTCCTCTATTAATCATAAAGTTGGTTTAAACTATATTAAGGTACTGTATAATGAAACAATTTGGATACTCTTACTTCAGCATTATATTCAACTCTAGTTAACAGAACGGGACTCGGAGAATCGGACTTTTAATAACCACAAATCCTATTGCGAATAGTAATAGATTCTTTCATAGTTAATGCGTAGAACATTCATAAGTTCGAACTCTAGAACTTAGTTAATGATCCCCGATTCTCTTTTGAAAAGTTAAATAGAATAGCATTCTCTATCCTAAAGGAGACAAAGAAACTACTATACAGGTTTATATTATTATTATTTATTTATATACCACCATTGATTCCATGGTGCTTTACATGAGAAGGAGTTACATACAAGTTACAGATATTACTTACAGTAAACAAACTAACAATGACAGACTGATACAGAGGGGTGAGGACCCTGCCCTTGCGGGCTTACATTCTACAGGATTATGGGGAAGGAGACAGTAGGTTGAGGGTTGCAGGAGCTCCGGTGTTGGTGAGGCGGTAGCTTCGGTAGTGATGAGGCGGCAGCGGGGTCAGTGCAGGCTGTAGGCTTTCCTGAAGAGATGGGTTTTCAGGTTCCGTCTGAAGGATCCGAATGTGGTTGATAGTCGGACGTGTTGGGGCAAAGAATTCCAGAGGATGGGGGATATTCGGGAGAAGTTTTGGAGGCGATTGGATGAGGAACGAATAAGTGTGGAGGAGAAAAGGAGGTCTTGGGAGGACCGGAGATCACGTATTGAAAACATTATATTTTTCCCTGATTTACAGTCCTTGGAAGTGCCAATCGTTATTTTGATTTGTACCTGTTTGTTATTATTCTAATTTGCAATGTATCTTTATATGCAACTTCATTTAATAAACCTGATTTACACGAAAACTATTCCAACATTATGAACATAAAAAAGGCTTCTCTCCTATGTGACGGCTCTGATGTTTATTAACAGTTGATTTCCAAGTAAAATATTTCCCACATTAAGAAAATGAAAAAGGCTTCTCCCCTGTGTGACTGCTCTGATGTTTAACAAGAAGTGCTTTCCATTTAAAACATTTCCCACATTCTAAACAGGAAAAAGGCTTCTCCCCTGTGTGAGTTCTCTGGTGAGTAACCAAATATGATTTCTGGTTAAAACATTTGCCACATTCTGAACAGGAAAAAGGCTTCTCCCCTGTGTGAGTTCTCTGGTGACTATCAAGATGCCATTTCCAGTTAAAACATTTCCCACATTCTGAACAGGAAAAAGGCTTCTCCCCTGTGTGAGTTCTCTGGTGCTTAAAAAGATGCCATTTCTGTTTAAAACATTTCCCACATTCTGAGCAGGAAAAAGGCTTCTCCCCCGAGTGGGTTCTTTGATGACGATCAAGATCTAATTTCCTTTTAAAACATTTCCCACATTCTGAACATGAATATGGCTTCTCTGCTGTGTGCATTATTTGGTGCCTAACAAGATGCCCTTTCAGGATAAAACATTTCCCACATTCCGAACATGAAAAAGGCTTCGCTCCTGTGTGAGTTCTTTGGTGTTCATCAAGATTCCATTTGCGGATAAAACATTTCCCACATTCTGAACAGGAAAAAGGCTTCTCTCCTGCGTGAGCTCTCTGGTGGTTAACAAATTTTGATTTATGTGCAAAACATTTCCCACATTCTGAACAGGAAAAAGGCTTCTCCCCTGTGTGAGTTCTATGGTGATTAACCAAATCTGATTTCCGGTTATAACATTTCCCACATTCTGAACAGGAAAAAGGCTTCTCTCCCGTGTGAGTTCTATGGTGAATAACCAAAGCTGCTTTCGAGTTACAAGATTTCCCACATTCTGAACATGAAAACGACTTATTTGCTTTAGCAGTTTGTTTTTTAATGCCTCTTTTGTGACTTTGATTTTCCTTAGTAGTCAGTAGTGAATCAGAAGATGGGACCTGTTTCATAGGATCAGATGACAGATCTTTGCTGTTAATGGATGATGATATATCTGGAGTAACAGCAATTACTTCAGTTGTATCTTGTAGGATCTCAAGATCATCAGATTTAAAAATTGAAGATGTCAGCTGTCCCTCTGATATCCTGGTACAGTCATCTGCGAAGATAAATATTTTTTTAAATAAAATATCCTTGAGTTTTACATTTTTGAACACTTGTACTTAAACTGTCTATAAAAATGGCAAGCTATCTAATAAACTTTAATTATTTACCAAGACAATGACAGTTGACAGTCTAATAGAAAACCTTGTTGGATGAACCAGTAGTGTGTGGTGTTCAACTGTTTGTTCATTCTGCCTCCCAAATATCGAATAAAAAGAAACCAATTTAATGTTATGTAGGCGAAAATAATACCAATTCTCATTTCACAAAAACAAGTCCCCACTCAGGTCCATCATCTGTCAGTGGAAAAACAGAGGCTCCCGCACTATAACTTCTATAAACCAATCCAGCAAAGTCTGCTCTCACTTCTGAGTCTTGCAGTGTGTTCAAACAACATTAAGGATTCCTGTATTTAGCAATATTATAGTGAGAAGAATCCACTTAATTTGCGGTGTGTGTCTCCTGGAGCACAATCTGAGCACTATGTGTTGGGTAATAAAATGGCAAATGTGTAATTTTCACTCTCCAATATCCACTGCGTGTTAATTTCTGGAAAGTGGCTGTGGAGTCAAAATATTCATTCCTCCTGCACACGTGGTCTAAATTGTTGGTACCCCTCGTTTAATGACTGAAAAACCCACAATAGTCATAAATAACTTGAATCTGACAAAAGTAATAAGAAATAAAAAATCTATAAAAATGAACAAATGAAAGACAGACATTGCTTTTCAACCATGCTTCCACAGAATTAGAAATTTAAAAAAAAACAAAAACCTCATGAAATAGGCCTGGACAGAAATTATGGTACCCTTAACTTAATACTTTGCTGCACATCCTTATGAGGCAATCACTGCAATCAAACGATTCCTGTAACTGTCAATGAGACTTCTGCACCTCTCGACAGGTATTTTGGCCACTCCTCAAGAGCAAACTGCTCCAGTTGTCTCGTGTTTGAAGGTTTCTTATCCAGACGGCATGTGTCAGCTCTTTCAAAAAATACTCAATAGGATTTAGGTCAGGGCTCATAGAAGGCCACTTCAAAAAAGTCCAATGTTTCCATCTTAGCCATTCTTGGGTGTTTTTAGCGGTGTGTTTTGGGTCATTATCCTTTTGCAAGACCTATGACCTGCGACTGAGACCAAGCTTTCTGACACTGGGCAGCACATTTCTCTCTAGAATCCCTTGATAGTCTTGAGATATCATTGTACCCTGCACAGATTCTAGACACCGTGTGCCACATGCAGCAAAGCAGCCCCAGAACAGAGCCTCCTCCATGTTTCACAGTAGGGACAGTGTTCTTTTCTTGATATGCTTCATTTTTCTGTCTGTGAACATAGAGCTGATGTGCCTTGCCAAAAAGTTACATTTTTGTCTCATATGTTCATAGGACACTCTCCCAGAAGCTTTGGGGCTTGTCAACATGTAGTTTGGCAAATTCCAGTTTGGCTTTTCTATGATTTTTTTTCAACAATGGTGTCCTTCTTGGTTGTCTCCCATGAAGTTGACTATGGCTCATACGACAGATTGTGTGATCTGACACTGATGTTCCTTGAGCTTGAAGTTCACATTTAATCTGTTTAGTTTTTCTGGGCTCTTTTGTTACCATTCGTATTATCCGTCTCTTTGATTTGTCATCAATTTTCCTCCTGCGGCCATGTCCACGGAGGTTGGCTACAGTCCCACGGATATTAAATTTCTGAATAATATGTGCAATTGTAGTCACAGGAACATCAAGCTGCTTGGAGATGGTCTTATAACTTTTACCTTTAACATGTTTGTCTATGATTTTCTTTCTAATCTCCTGAGACAACTCTTTCCTTCGCTTCCTCTGGTCTATGTCGAGTGTTATACACATCATGTCACAGCACAATGAGTATCTGAGAACAAAAACCACTGCTACATAATTAAACAGGTCCAAATACATACCTTTTATACCTATTTTAGACCTATATTATACCTTTTCAAGGGATTAGATCAACATGATCAAGGACACTCCAAACTAGATAATTCCTGCACAAACACACGGAGTAAATGTCCAAAAATAATTTCATTAAAAAAAGAAAGTTTATTGAAAACATGATATTACAAGAAAATCACAAAAAAAACGTGATAAAAACGTCTTATCAATGACAAGGCACATAGAGAGCTTCTGTGTGAAGGACACAAAAACAGTGGCACTGAGAAAAAGCAGGCTGGGCAAACAGAGGTCATAAATCTCCACCTTAGTAAACTTTAATGCAATAGCAAAAAAGTGCATAGTGCAAATAAGGTGCAAACATTATACCCATTACCGAAAAAGTAGAAGGCTTAATATGGCTTAATGTGGGAGAGTATACACCACTCTATAAACCCATTAGCCAAATATCACTACCCTAGGGGAAAAAGCAACACTCAAACAAAGCCCTGCTTACCCATGTTGCCTGTCAGAATTTGTCCAAGGCAGCCCCAATGCACTTTCAGGAGGCAGCCATCTGAAGACGACCACGCGAAACGCGCGTCAGGGCTACCCTGGACACACACTGACAGGCGACATGGGTAAGCAGGACTTTGTTTGAGTGTCGCTTTTATCCCGAGGGTAGTGATATTTGGCTAATGGGTTTATTTAGAGAGATGTATACTCTCCCACATTAAGCCACATTAAGCCCTCTACTTTTTCGGATAATTGGTATAATGTTTGCACCTTATTTGCACTATGCACTTTTTTGCTATTGAAGTTTATTGAGGTGGAGATTTATGACCTCTGCTTGCCCAGCCTGCTTTTTCTCAGTGCCACTGTTTTTGTGTCCTTCACACGGAAGCTCTCTATGTGCCTTGTCATTGATAAGACGTTTTTATCATGATTATTTTGTGATTTTTGTGTAACATCATGTTTTCAATAAACTGTTATTTTTATGAAATAACTCTTTTTGGACAGTAACTGTAGCCTTATATACAGGCCACTCACTGATTCCAAGATTGTGATGCTAGTTAGTGGTCACACCGCGATTTAACATGTCCCTTTTGTCACATTATTTTCAGGGGTCCCATCATTTCTGTCCAGGCCTATTTCATGAGTTTTATTTATTTATTTTAATTCTGTGGAAGCATGGTTGAAAAGCAATGTCTGACTTTAATTTGTTCATTTTCATAGATCTTTTCTCTCTTATTACTTTTGTCAGATTCAAGTTATTTCTGCATATGGTGTGTCCAATCTCATCTGGGATCTGTTCCTGCTGTCCAGCTGGAGTAATCTGCTCCCTACTTCAGCCAATTGGAAAGTACCACACCCTACTAAAGATCAAAGCACATGGCCGGAATCTGCCAGAAACAGCTTTGTCCTCCTCTGGTTCAATCCTCTGTGCGGAGCTTGTGGCTTGTGTATTTGTTTCCAGTTGTGACCATGGCCCATTTACTCACTACTCCTGTGTCTTCTGATTCTGTCCTTCCGGTTCTGACCCAGCTACCTGACTATTCTTCTTGCCATCTAACACCACAGAATAGCAGGTAACACCATGGTCCAAGCCCAGGGGTCCCAGTGTAAGTCCAGATCCATGTAATGGTGTTATAGGGCGATGAACAAGGCAATCCTTGGGATATGGAAAGCAGAGAAGATAGTGCCAAGCATGTTCATGGTGGAGATCTCTTGAGCTGCCAGCTGACCACGAACAGTGCTCCCAATACATTGTGTCTGCAAACTATTCCAGCTAGATCTGCATTCAAACAGCTAAATGGCGCTCCTTCCCTTCTGAACACGGCCATGTGCCCAGAGAGTAGTGTACAATCGTATGTAGGGTATTGTGAGAAGCTGGAAAATAATTTGTGAGATCCATTTGTTTTCTATTATCCTTTGTGAATAATTCCAAAGTTATCACCACATAAAGTGACACACGTCAGATTGTAAAAATGGGGCCTGATTAAGAACACAAAATTGGCTGCGGGAAGAGGTTAAATCAGAGGATTCTGGACACTACTGTAATCAAAAACTGACTATAGACAATAACATCTACTGAAATGCTCAAACTGAACAGTCTCCATCAGTAATAAATGAGCAGCTAGTGGTGAAACCTCTCTGGGGTAATTAGAGCACGGGGCTCGGTGACTTCACAATCTAAACTATCGGAAGATCCAATATTTTCTGTCAGATGAGTTTCAAGAAGAAATATTACACATTTAGGGTATGTGCACACGTCCGGATTTTTTCCTGACAAAATCCGGAGAATTCTGCCAGAAATCCGCGTGCTTTTTTCACGCGGATTTCTCGCGGAATTTGCGCGTTTGACGCGTTTTTTGCGCGGATTTTTTGCGGATTTTTCCGGAATGGCCATTTTGATAGGAAATCCGCAGAAAATCCGCAAAAAGATAGAACATGTCCGGATTTTTTGCGGTATGCGTTTTTTTTGCGGAAAAAAATGCTAACATATGCACAAAAAATGCGGAATGCATTATAAATGATAGGATGCATAATGTTAGCTTTTTTTAGCGGATTTATAGCGTTTTTATGGCGAAATTTCCGCAAAAAAAATGCTAAAAATCCGGACGTGTGCACATACCCTTAAAGAGAACTGTGTATAATAGTGCAGAGCGGAGATGTCCAAGGAAGGTGACGGGCACAAGGGGGCATTCTTTGCGTCTGGAGGAGAGAAGGTTTTTCCACCAACATAGAAGAGGATTCTTTACTGTTAGGGCAGTGAGAATCTGGAATTGCTTGCCTGAGGAGGTGGTGATGGCGAACTCAGTCGAGGGGTTCAAGAGAGGCCTGGATGTCTTCCTGGAGCAGAACAATATTGTATCATACAATTATTAGGTTCTGTAGAAGGACGTAGATCTGGGTATTTATTATGATGGAATATAGGCTGAACTGGATGGACAAATGTCTTTTTTCGGCCTTACTAACTATGTTACTATGTTACTATGTTACTATGTCTTAAAGGGAACCTGTCAGCAGGATTGTGCTCTGTGACTACAGACACTGTCAGGTCGGTGTCGTTATACGGATTACACCGATACCTGGTGATGAAATCCGTCTTGTGGTTGTTGTTTAATCTGTATTTGTAGTTTTCTGCTAATGAGATTCTTGTTCTTTGGGGCGGGGCTTTGTGGTGCTCTGGGGCGGGGATGTGGGCGGGGCTTTATGTGGTGCTCTGATTACATATGCATCTCTATTGGCTTATGACAGGTCACTGACCCTCACTACAGGGGCTGACAACCCCTCTGCTTTTGCATCCTAGACCCCGTGGAATGACGTGTGGTCCCGATCGCTGTCATGGAGACATCCGGGTCTCCAGACCTGAGAGGCTTCCTGTTATGCGCAGTGATGATCAGGAAGTCTCTCAGGTCAGTGTATAGAAGGAGAGTGTTGTGGTCTAGAGGCAAAATGGTGATCATGGTAATACGGCCGGACTACACCACCGATAAAGCAGCCACAGCCGGTGACTGAGAAGAATCTGTGACCTCTCTGCATTTAGTGGTTAGTACTCACCTGGGTAGCCATATGTGGGAATCTCCTCTTTACACCACTCATCCCCCCTCACATATGTCTCTGTAGTATTAATATGGGTCAGATCTTCACCCTGAAACAAATATTATAAAAGTCACCGACAGATGGAGAAGTCACATCTATGATCAGCTCTAATCCTGCCATCTCCACCGTTCTCATTACACAAGTATAAAACATATAATACTGGTGGATAAAACAAGACTGAGCACAAGACCTTCACCGGCGTCTACACATCATAGGGGAGATCTCCTGACACCTTCTCTCCATCTACCTGATGATCCTGAGGAGCATTGGGATCTTCTTGGTTACAGTCCTGTGGAAGAAGAGGACGGGGACATCTCTCTGGTGTTGTCCTCTTACTGGATAGATCTGGAGGAAACACATACAGGGACTGAATTCATTCTTTACATACAGATAATTATAGGCCGTGTGTATTTAGTCCTGTCTATTACCTGGAGATGTGAGGGGCTGGGGAACCTCCATTATGACGTTCTTGTACAGATCTCTGTGTCCTTCTAAATACTCCCACTCCTCCATGGAGAAATAGACAGCGACATCCTGACACCTTATAGGAACCTGACACATACAATGATACAGTCATCCCCCGATCCCTTCATAGTATTACTGTATAATGTCCCAGCAGTGTCACCTCTCCAGTCAGCAGCTCAATCATCTTGTAGGTGAGTTCTAGGATCTTCTGGTCATTGATGTCCTCATGGATCAGGGGGTGAGGTGGAGGCCCCGTGATTGGGCTCAGGGGTCTTCCCCATCCCTCAGACACAGGGTCCTGACAGCGATCGCTAGAGGTCTTCTTCACCACTGTGTAACCCTGGTAATGGAGAGACAATAATAAATCTCTCTACAGACATTTCCAGGGTCCTCACTTCTCCAGTTCTGTCCATCTGTTATTCCCATAGATAACAATGATGTAATGTGATGTCATCAGAATCTCTCACCTCTCCAGTAAGCCGGAAGAGGATCTCTAGGGTGAGGTGTAACATCCTCTCCGCCATCTTGTCTCTGTCCACATCCATCTTTGATGGGTAAATCAGGAAAATTCTCTTTTGTAGAAGATCTTCACTGAGAGGATCCCATATTGTAGAGACCTGAATGAGAAGATGAGCCGATGTAACATCATAAGAATCCTGTGTAATAATACAATTACTGGAGATAATAAGGGAAACATATGAGGAGATTTATTATTTTACAGTATTTAGTCTCCTTCTTTACATCTACTAATAAATCCTATATATTTAGGCCACAGACAACAAGCAGTTTCCTCCTCGGAGTCGGCAGCTGAATACGTTTCTCATAGACTCATCTTACATAATGCTAATTCTTGTCTCATTTACCGACCCTGGAATTGGCATTAGCAATAATGCACGAGATATTTATTACACGCGACATGAGAAATAACTACTTCATGATGAGGACGACATCTTCATCTTCTACTACGGCTCTAGAGACATATTTGGCCAGAGTCGGTCACTGACTCCATCACCACCGGCCGTCTATATCCCGTCTTTCCCACACTGTAATCTTCTATCACATTAGATCTCAGGTCTGATTCACACACATAAGTTTGTTTATAGCCTAGGAAGGGGGTAATACCCATGAAGCTTCCCAGGCTAGTAATATCAGCTCACAACTGTATACTTAACCTTTAGTGGCTATTAAAATGGGGGACCCACGAAGGGGGTCGTGGCCAGCAGTTGAGGGAGCAGGACGTGTTTCCTCTGAGCTCCTCTGCTGGCTGAAATAATCTTATTTAATCTATAGTTCTACTCACTCATCCAATAAGATAGGGGATTCCTATTATCTCCCTGAAGATCAAAGGGTCTTTTCTCATCATATCTGAACCTTATACAGTCGCCTATTTAAGCTTTCTTCACCGAGGCCTACAAGGAAATCTGAGGCCTGCGGGGAGACCCGGCCCCTCACGCCGGTCCTGAGTTGTGCCCGGCGGAAAGGCTACTTTGAACAAGCCTGCGGCGGATCTCCCCATCACAAACAGCCGTATCAGAAGATGGATCGTATACCGGGAGCGCTCTATAGGGTGTGAAAGAGGTAGGAAGATCTGAGGGGGAGGCGCACCCTGCGGCTCCGACGGAGGCACCTACCGCCAATCTCCTCTGACACCCGAACACATTGCGACCTTGGTGCAGACATCTCGGGGGACGCACGCCGCCCCTGCCCCGCTGGACAGGAAGCTCACCTGCTTGGGGAGCGATTGGGAGCTGTTGCGCCTTGTACCCGGCTGGAACCTGGCCATTCACCTGTTGCCACCGCTGCGGGCCGCGTGGTGAGTTCATCGCGAGACACCGCCATCTTGGGGAGTTCGCGGCCCTGAAGCGCGCCGCACCTGGGCGGCTTTGGAGAAGAGCGGGCTTCCTGCTTGCCTGAAGCGATACCTGCCCTGGCTCGTCACCTCCTCGGGCTGACGTCCCTTTGCTTGGACCCCTCCGCGGTCCGGTGTGCGCTACACAGTGTGACGCTGCAGCGCCGAATCCGAGACGCCCTCTCTGAATACCTGAGGGTTGGAACTTTCACTTCTGCCGGCTTCTGGGCTAGTGGGCTCATCGTCCATAGTGGCGCTCTAGGTTCCCCCCCTTCGGCCCAGCGGCTGTCTTGTACACGAGGGAGAGTCCGGGGTCCGGAGAGCGGTGAGTCAGACCGGGGGATCCCCCCTTCCCCCCCTCCTGAGGCGCCATCTTAGATTCCTTCTTGAGTACGGAGAGAGGCCCCTAGCGGCCAAGCAGGGTCTTATCAAGATCTAGATTACCTTTTTTGGCCACTCTGACCTGTTGTTGTGTGGGGATGCGGGGTGGTGGTCGCTGCTGTGCATATTAAATAAAGAATACCCACAAGTGAAGGTTTGGCACTGCTTCCCCTCGCCACATCTCTGTGTTCAGTGGGACTCAGGACGCCTACACAGCAAATTTACAATAGGAGGTCCTATGATATGCAGCTCCTGGTCTGAGGCACCTGCACCTAGATCTTCTACGAACATATTATTTTATTTTATTTAGTTTTTTCTTATTATTTTTCTCCTTTTATTCATTTTTTTACTGAAAAGCTGTGAGACACTTCACCTTGCACATCTGTGGTGTGGAGGGCCTCCTCTGGAGAGGAACCTTGGATAACCTACAACAACTTATGGACTCCATGATACTACTACGCCACCTACAGGTGAGATAAAAAGCTTCAATATACCTCTTTTCCTAACTGAATATCACAGACAGTCTGGTGACAACCATTTCCTTTATTAAACCCACGACAATGTTCATCTTACTTCAACCACACTCACAAATATGCTGATTTAAAAGTAATTCTGGCGCACAGGTGATGATTTTCCAAACAAGCGCTATATTTAGCTAGAATGGTGAAAAATCATAAAGAGCGCTGCAAATCTGCTCTACCAATTACAAAACAAGATAAACAAAGTGACATGGAGAAATTCCTAAAACACAAGACCTCGCTGGCCCGGTCGGCTCATAGGCCCCCTCGATCCAATACCAAATCAGATGACCCTGATCTAGATTCCAGTGATGAAGCTTCAGGCAGTGATACCACCCAGATAGACTCTGGAGGAATTTCAAAATCTTTCCTCAAAAAGGCATTAATTCAAGCAATGAAACCGCTAATTGCAGAGGTCTCTGGCCTAAGAGAAGATATACAACAAATCGGTAATAGGGTTGAATCCCTAGAAACCACCCAATCTTCTATTATAAAGCACTCCAACAAAATAAAAGACCATTTGGACTTCCACAAATCCCAATTAAACATGGCCTCCCTAGCTATAGAGGATCAGGAAAACAGGAGTCGCCGTAAAAACATCAGAATTAAAGGGATTCCTGAAAGCGTCTCCAACGAAATACTTGAGAAATCGACCAGAGAAATATTTGCCTCCCTACTGCCTCAGGAACGATGCGACCAAATGGTCATTGAAAGGATCCATCGCTCGCTCAGACCCAAACCCAAACCAACGGATCCCCCAAGGGATGTGATATGTGGTCTTCTAAATTATCTGGATACCGCTGCTATTTTAATCGCCTCTAGAGATAACAAACACTTATCCTACGAAGGTTCACCAATCCAGCTTTACCAGGATCTAGCACCGTCGACTCTCGCCAAACGTAGGGTCTTGAAACCTCTTCTTGACACATTACGAGCAAATAAGATACTTTATAAATGGCTATTTCCCTTCGGCCTAGCTGCTCATGGGGGTGGAAAGCAAGTCGTAATCCGTCATCCAGATGATCTCGCCAAAGTGTGGTCTACATTTGACATTGATGCAGTAGATGTCCCTTCGTGGTTGCCTTTGGATATGACGCTTAATGCCCCCTCCAGTCTTCACCCTTTGCCAGATCATGGTGAATGGTCCCCAGCCAAGAGGTCTGCATCTCCGAGACAGAGCAAGTCTGGAACTAAAAAGAAACCGCCTCCTGGAGTCGCTTTTGCGACGTTATTTCTTCTTGTTTTTTGATGGTCAGATAAACCTGAGCCCTTCAATGAGCTGTGTTCGGGTATTGTTTAAAACTTGTAAGCTTAACGGAATTATTTTCCTAACAGCGCTTTAATACAGACTTCTTTGGTAGTAAATGTTCATACCTTGCTTACCACTTGTGCGCCTACAATGGACTGTCCTGTCTGTTCGGGAGGATGTTTGTGGCCCCAGCCTCTGCTACAGATGGGATTTTTCTTTGTTTTATGTTACATTTTTCTCTCAAAAATGTTCTTATTGCATTTATAGTTATTATGTTTGTTCAGTACATGTACAAAGATGTTAATCTACTTCCTTTTGAAACCCATGGCCGGTAGCGTCTCAGATTCAGCCATGGTGATTGTGGCTTCCTATAATGTGAAGGGCATGCGCTCACCAAGGAAAAGAGGGCAATTGATGAGATTCCTGAAATCCAAAAATTCTAACATCGCTTTTTTCCAGGAAACCCACTTTAAAAAAGATAGGACCCCAGATATGTCAAGGACACAATTCCCTACCTGGTACCATAGCACAGGATCCACAGCTTCGAGAGGGGTCAGTATTGCTTTCAAAAGAAACACCCCTTTTACTTTGAAAGATACTCTATCAGATGCCGATGGGAGATACATAATGATAAAGGGATTGTTAGCTAACACGATGGTTACCTTTTGCAACATATATTCCCCAAACCAAAACCAAATTGGGTGGTTATGTCAAGTATTAAATACACTTAGACTATTTAAAGAAGGAATTTTAATATTGGGAGGGGACTTCAATGTCACTTTTAACCCAGCAATAGACTCTTCTTCAGGGAAATCTTCTATATCACAAAAAGCAATAAGAAAACTACATATCAATCTACAATCTTTAAATTTAATTGACCCATGGAGAACTCTATACCCAACAACTAAAGACTTTACTTTTTACTCCACACCCCATAATAACTATCATAGACTAGATTACCTTTTAATCCAATCTTGTCATCTTCAGCTAGTAAAATCTGCAAAAATAGACGTTATATCCCTCTCAGATCATGCCCCGATTTTCCTGGAGATGAACATTAAATCACTCCCTCCCACTTCCTTTACTTGGACACTAAATGAGACCCTTCTTGGTACTAGCTCTTATGTGACTAGATTCTCTACTTCCATTAATCTTTTCTTCAAGGAGAACTGCCTCCCGGGCTCCCCCGTGCCTCTGGTGTGGGAAACACACAAGGCGGTCATGAGAGGAGAATTTATATCCTTGGGCTCATATCTGAAAAAAGAACGGTCTAAAGAGGTGGGGGCTATTCTGCACCAGATCAATTATGTGGAAAAGATGCATAAACGCTCTCAGACAAATAAAGCTCAGACTGAACTCATTTCGCTCAGAAGATCCTTAAAGGATCTCTTGAACATACACTCCGCTAAGATATACATGAGAAGCCAACAGAAGTTTTACCTTCATGGAAATAGAGGGAGCAAACTCATGACTTCTCTTCTGAGAAAACGCAGTGAACGTACTTTTATCACACGGTTGAGGGGTGCGGATGGCCTTACTGTTTCTGAGACCAGAGACATTGCCAAGGAATTTAAGCAATTCTATGAGAACCTTTATAATCTGGAGGATCCGGAAGGCATGGGGGAGTCCGGGATAGCCTTAGATAAAATAGATACATTCCTCTCCTCTTTGAAACTCCCCTCATTATCGTTAGAAGACATCTCTAGCTTAACAGCCCCAATCACCCCGGAAGAGGTATTGGAGACTCTATCTAATATTCCCAATGGAAAGGCCCCATGTCCTGACGGCCTCCCCATTATCTACTATAAGAAATTAGCGAAACCCCTACTACCCCATATAGTTACACTATTTAATTCTTTTTTGACGGGACAATCCCCCCCGAAACAAGCTCTAGAAGCTTACATCACAGTTTTACCAAAAGAAGGCAAGGATCCCAACCTTTGCTCTAGCTATACGCCTATTTCCCTGCTCAATACTGATATGAAACTATGGGCTAAACTTTTGGCGACTAGACTAAGTAATATACTCCCTAGAATAATTCACTCGGACCAGGCGGGTTTTGTACGTGGGAGGGAGGGCAGAGATAATTCGACCAAGGCTCTTCAATCTATAATGTACGCTAGACGGCGAAATCTGCCATTGGCTCTCTTGTCTACGGATGCCGAGAAGGCATTTGATAGAGTAAGCTGGACATATATGGAGAGGGTATTACATAGATTTGGTTTTCCATCCCAGTTTATTACAGCGATCTTCTCCTTGTACTCCTTTCCCACTGCCAGAGTCCGGGTGAATGGAGTTTTATCCGACGGGTTTAATATTAACAATGGTACCAGGCAGGGATGTCCTATCCCCTTCCTTGTTCATATTGGTAATTGAAACTCTCATACAAAGAATTAGACAGGAGGCTCAGATTCAGGGACTACAGATAGGTAAAATAGAGATAAAAACATTAGCATTTGCGGATGATCTGCTCTTCCTGGTCTCTAATCCTCTCAATGCATTCCCAATTATCCTCAATATACTCAACCATTTTGGCAAACTCTCAAATTTCAAAATTAACAATACAAAATCGGAAGCTCTTAATATAACTTTATCAGCCACTCAACTTTTTACTCTACAAAAACTAGTCCCCTTCTCCTGGTCCACATCCTTTATTAAGTATTTGGATAACTAGGGACCCCACAGACCTATTCAGATCTAACTTCTCCCCCCTAATAAAAAACTAGAAACATTGATGAAATCATACAATCTTCCCACTTTGTCCTGGATGGGACGTATTAACGTGTTTAAAGCTTACATTATGCCTATCCTACTGTATTTCATGAGTATGGTGCCTATTCGTCTTCCCCTTACATTCTTTAAAACCATAAGGTCCTCAATAATCAAATTTGTATGGAAAAATAAACCATCCAGGCTACCTTTCAAATTGTTAACATGTCCCACTTCCTGTGGAGGTCTGGGATTACCAGACCCCTATATATTTTATAAAGCTACACATCTTAGTAGATGGCTGAGAATAGTAATCAACCTAGAGAGGGGCACGTCGGACATACTTGACGCGGCATTGCTGGACAATGGAGGGATACCTCTTCTGTGGTCACACTTGAAACCAACGACCTCACTGGGTCTAGATGAAATAACTCTAGCTACCCTACACATTAGACGGACAGTTTTGAAGGAACTTCCATCAGACTCATTCCCTTCATCCTTAACACCCATCGCAGTTATCCCCTATCTAGTTAATCCTGATTTTAAGGATTCATACAACTTATGGTCAAAACTCCCTAAGGACTCCCTCACTAGCTTCTATGAAGGTAGAATCCTTAACAACAACATTTGGCCTGGCAATGCCACGCAGTCTCCAAAAAATTTCCTGCAGGAACTCCACACTAAACGTATCCTCACAGAATTCAGAAAAAGGTTCCCTCAAAAATCGAATTGGTCGTGGCTAGACCTCATGCTCAAAACGGGTTCGGCTAGATATAAAATTATATCTCGCTCGTATTATCAACTTGTAGCCCCCTCTCAGCCCTTTAAACCATCTGTTATTTATTCCTGGGAATCCGAACTTAATTTCGGCTTCTCAGAGGACCAGATCTCCAAAATGTTGAGGTTTGCCAGGGGGTTCTCTCGATGCATCTTATTGCAGGAAAGTGCTTATAAGATACTAACTAGATGGCATTTGACACCGGTCAAACTCCATCATTTGGGTTTGGCGGACTCTGACTTGTGCTGGCGATGCCGGGCTGCCCAGGGAAACCATGCTCATATATTTTGGGGATGTGTGGGGATTAGGGACTTCTGGGAGGAAGTTAACCTAACGCTTAAGAAACTAAAGCTGATTAAAACGGACCTACTGGTGGTTGAAGCCGTTCTCTCGTGCCCCACAAATAATTTTAAACCCACTAAGCATGGTCTCTTACCCTTAATGCTTAGTGCGGCAAAACATTTAATAACCATCCACTGGAAAAGTACAGTCCCTCCAACACAGGGGGAGTGGTTCAACAAAATTGACCATATTCATAGGATGGAGGAATTATCGAGCTGGGAGACGCATGCCCATGATCGTTTTGTTAGGAACTGGCTTCCATGGAGAACATTTCGTTCAATCGCTCCTTAATATTGCTATATATGCTATTTTATACTGAGAATATATGCTACCGTAACGTTTGTTTTCAAGTACTACAACCACATGTACTGGTTTTGTTTTGTTTATGGTTCTTCTCCCCTCCCCCTCCCTCACTTCTCCTAATCTTTCCTCCTTTCCCCCATTCTTCCCCCTTCCCCCTATTCCCAACCCCCAAAGTTGGAGGATGGATTCGCTTGCTGCTATTGTTACGATTTGTTTGAATATCTTGACTCTTCATGCATGTAACGTTTCCGACCTTTATTCTAAATAAAGAATTTACAAAAAAAAAATGGGGGACCCACCCAAAAAGTGATGTAGGGTCCCCCTATATTTAATAACCAGCAAAGGCTATGCAGACAGTTGCGGGTTGATATTAATAGCCTAGGAAGGGGCCATGGACACTGTAACCCCAGGCTAAAAATATCAGCTCTCAGTCACCCGGAAAAGGCACATATCTAAAAATAACCAATTCAGGCACTTAGCATCTCTCTTCCCACTTGCCCTTTAGTGGATATCGCTGAAATTGTGATGATGGGAAGGAGAGGGTAACAGTACCACACCCCACCAAGCCCTGTCAATTCATAGGCATCATAGCAAACGAGTGGGCTATCGTCTTGGATGCAATGCTGCCTATCCAACTATCAAATGGTAAATATCTCATAGATTCTGGGTTTATTAGTAACTACACCAACAATGAGGCTAAGTGATTATTTATTAATTGTCAGTGGTCGGAGGTAGTCAGTGAGGTGGATGGTACCGTATTGTGCATGTAGGGGAAAGTACTGTGAGAACATTAAAAAGTGGGGGGATGGCAGTACTGTGGGGACATTATACTGTGAGTGGTGGGATGATGGTACTGGGGGAAATTTATACTGTGTGTAGGGGTATAGCGGTACTGGGGGAAATTTATACTGTGTGTGGGGGTATAGAGGTACTGTAGGAACATTACACTGTGTGTGGGGGTATAGCGGTACTATGAGAACATTATACTGTGTGTGGGGGTATAGCGGTACTATGAGAACATTATACTGTGTGTGGGGGTATGGCGGTACTATGAGAACATTATACTGTGTGTGGGGATATGGCGGTACTATGAGAACATTATACGGTGTGTGGGGGTATGGCGGTACTGTAGGAACATTATACTGTGTGTGGGGGTATGGCGGTACTATGAGAACATTAGACTGTGTGGTGGGATAGAGGTACTGTAGGAACATTATACTGTGTGTGGGGGTATGGCGGTACTATGAGAACATTATACTGTGTGTGGGGGTATGGTGGTACTATGAGATTATACTGTGTGTGGAGGGATGGAGGTACTGTAGGAACATTATACTGTGTGTGGGGGTATGGCGGTACTATGAGAACATTATACTGTGTGTGTGGGTATGGCGGTACTATGAGAACATTATACTGTGTGTGGGTATGGAGGTACTGTAGGAACATTATACTGTGTGTGGGGGTATGGCGGTACTATGAGAACATTATACTGTGTGTGGGGGTATGGCGGTACTATGAAAACATTATACTGTGTGTGGGGGTATGGCGGTACTATGAGAACATTTTACTGTGTGTTTGGGTATGGAGGTACTGTAGGAACATTATACTGTGTGTGTGGGGCAAATCACGAGAAAAGGTGACCGAAACACAGAGTACCAAATGAAATACAATAGTGGTAATATCAGTTAACTTACAAAGTAGCATGATCTGTTCCCGGTCTCCAGGATGGGCGCCCTCCCCAACGCGCGTTTTAGCACGCTGCCTTCGTATGATATTTCATTTACTGATCCCTGATGTTCAATCCTGGTCACTCAATACTCGATGTGGATACACTGACAGCTGCTGGTGGAACTTTCGCATTTGCACTTTATTATTATTTTATTCAGAGTATTGTGTTTACAGTGGACACGTTAACACACAATTGTGAATCTTTGCACTCTCTTGCACTTTACTATTTTATATGCAAAAAAATTTCTGGTGTAGTGCGCCCCCTTTTCCTTGTAGCATACAGATATGTATTGTATTTATCATTTTATGTATTTTTTTTTATTCTACATTATTTTTAACCTGGTATACCAATAAAAAAATACATTTATACTTCTGTACTTTGGACTTTTAGACAGCTTTTGTTCTTGTGTTTCTATGTGTGTATGTGTGGGGGTATAGCGGTACTGTAGGAACATTATAATGTGTGTGGGGGTATGGCGCTACTATGAGAACATTGTACTGTGTGTTGGGGTATGGCGGTACTGTAGGAACATTATACTGTGTGTGGGGGTATGGCGGTACTATGAGAACATTATACTGTGTGGGTGGGTATGACGGTAGTATGAGAACATTATACTGTGTGTGGGGATATGGCGGCACTATGAGAACATTATACTGTGTGTGGGGGTATGGCGGTACTGTAGGAACATTATACTGTGTGTGAGGGTATTACGGTACTATCAGAACATTATACTGTGTGTGGGTGTATGGCGGTACTATGAGAACATTATACTGTGGGTGTGGGGGTATGGCGGTACTGTGAGAAAATTATACTGTGTGTGGGGGTATGGCGGTACTGTAGGAACATTATACTGTGTGTGGGTGTATGGCGGTACTATGAGAACATTATACTGTGTGTGGGGGTATGGCGGTACTTTGAGAACATTATACTGTGTGTGGGGGTATGACGATTCTATGAGAAGATTTTACTGTGTGTGGGGGTATGATGGTACTGTAGGAACATTATACTGTGTGGGGGTATGGCGGTACTATGAGAACATTATACTGTGTGGGGTGGGATGGAGGTACTATGAGAACATTATACTGTGTGTGATGGTATGGCGGTACTATGAGATTATACTGTGTGTGGTGGGATGGAGGTACTGTGAGAACATTATACTGTGTGTGGGGATATGACGGTTTTGTGAGAACATTATACTGTGTGTGGGGGGGGTATGGCAGTACTATGAGAACATTATACTATGTGTGGGGGTATGGCGGTACTATGAGATTATACTGTGTGTGGTGGGATGGAGGTACTATGAGAACATTGTACTGTGTGTGGGGAGATGGCGGTACTATGAGAAAATTATACTGTGTGTGGGGGTATGGCAGTACCGTGAGAACATTATACTGTGTGTGGGTGTATGGCAGTACTATGAGAACATTATACTGTGTGTGGTGGTATGACGGTACTATGAAAACATTATACTGTGTGTAAGGGTATGGCGGTACTGTAGGAAAATTATACTGTGTGTGAGGGTATGGAGGTACTGTAGGAACATTATACTGTGTGGGTCCGGATGGCATACACCCACGAGTACTAAGAGAACTAAGTAATGTAATAGATAAACCATTATTTCTGATATTTAGTGACTCTATAGCGACGGGGTCTGTTCCGCAGGACTGGCGCAAAGCAAATGTGGTGCCAATATTCAAAAAGGGCTCTAAAAGTGAACCTGGAAATTATAGGCCAGTAAGTCTAACCTCTATTGTTGGTAAAATATTTAAAGGGTTTCTGAGGGATGTTATTCTGGATTATCTCAATGAGAATAACTTTTTAACTCCATATCAGCATGGGTTTATGAGAAATCGCTCCTGTCAAACCAATCTAATCAGTTTTTATGAAGAGGTAAGCTATAGGCTGGACCACGGTGAGTCATTGGACGTGGTATATCTCGATTTTTCCAAAGCGTTTGATACCGTGCCGCACAAGAGGTTGGTACACAAAATGAGAATGCTTGGTCTGGGGGAAAATGTTTGTAAATGGGTTAGTAACTGGCTTAGTGATAGAAAGCAGAGGGTGTTTATAAATGGTATAGTCTCTAACTTGGTCGCTGTGACCAGTGGGGTACCGCAGGGTCGGTATTGGGACCTGTTCTCTTCAACATATTCATTAATGATCTGGTAGAAGGTTTACACAGTAAAATATCGATATTTGCAGATGATACAAAACTATGTAAAGCAGTTAATACAAGAGAAGATAGTATTCTGCTACAGATGGATCTGGATAAGTTGGAAACTTGGGCTGAAAGGTGGCAGATGAGGATTAACAATGATAAATGTAAGGTTATACACATGGGAAGAAGGAATCAATATCACCATTACACACTGAACGGGAAACCACTGGGTAAATCTGACAGGGAGAAGGACGTGGGGATCCTAGTTAATGATAAACTTACCTGGAGCAGCCAGTGCCAGGCAGCAGATACCAAGGCAAACAGGATCATGGGGTGCATTAAAAGAGGTCTGGATACACATGATGAGAGCATTATACTGCCTCTGTACAAATCCCTAGTTAGACCGCACGTGGAGTACTGTGTCCAGTTTTGGGCACCAGTGCTCAGGAAGGATATAATGGAACTAGAGAGAGTACAAAGGAGGGCAAGAAAATTAATAAAGGGGATGGGAGAACTACAATACCCAGATAGATTAGCGAAATTAGGATTACTTAGTCTAGAAAAAAGACGACTGAGGGCCGATCTAATAACCATGTATAAGTATATAAGGGGACAATACAAATATCTCTCTGAGGATCTGTTTATACCAAGGAAGGTGACGGGCACAAGGGGACATTCTTTGCGTCTGGAGGAGAGAAGGTTTTTCCACCAACATAGAAGAGGATTCTTTACTGTTAGGGCAGTGAGAATCTGGAATTGCTTGCCTGAGGAGGTGGTGATGGCGAACTCAGTCGAGGGGGTCAAGTGAGGCCTGGATGTCTTCCTGGAGCAGAACAATATTGTAACATACAATTATTAGGTTCTGTAGAAGGACGTAGATCTGGGGATTTATTATGATGGAATATAGGCTGAACTGGATGGACAAATGTCTTTTCGGCCTTACTAATTATGTTACTATGGCTGTATGGCGGTACTATGAGAAGATTATACTGTGTGTGGTGGTATGGCAGTACTATGAGAACATTATACTGTGTGTGGTGGTATAGTGGTACTATGAGAACATTATACTGTGTGTGGGGGTATGGCGGTACTGTAGGAAAATTATACTATCTGTGGGGGTATGGAGGTACTGTAGGAACATTATACTGTGTGTGGGGGTATGGCGGTACTATGAGAACATTATACTGTGTGGGTGCGTATGACGGTAGTATGAGAATATTATACTGTGTGTGGGGATATGGCGGCACTATGAGAACATTATACTGTGTGTGGGGGTATGGTGGCACTATGAGAACATTATACTGTGTGTGGGGGTATGGCGGTACTATGAGAACATTATACTGTGTGTGGGGATATGTCGGTACTATGAGAAGATTATACTGTGTGTGGTGGGATGATGGTACTGTAGGAACATTATACTGTGTGGGGGTATGGCGGTACTATGAGAACATTATACTGTGTGTGGGGGTATGGCGGTACTGTAGGAACATCATACTGTGTGTGTGGTGTGATGGCGGTACTATGAGATTATACTGTGTGTGGTGGGATGGAGGTACTATGAGAACATTATACTGTGTGGGGGGGTATGGTGGTACTGTAGGAACATTATACTTATGGGAGTATGGCGGTACTATGAATACTCTATACTGTGTGGGGGTGTGGCGGTACTATGAGAACATTACACTGTGTGGGGGTATGGCAGTACTATGATAACATTATACTGTGTGTGGGGGTATGGCAGTACTATGAGAACATTGTACTGTGTGTGGGGAGAAGGCGGTACTATGAGAAAATTATACTGTGTGTGGGGGTATGGCAGTACTGTGAGAACATTATACTGTGTGTGGGTGTATGGCAGTACTATGAGAACATTATACTGTGTGTGGTGGTATGACGGTACTATGAGAACATTATACTGTGTGTAAGGGTATTGCGGTACTGTAGGAACATTATACTGTGTGTGAGGGTATGGAGGTACTGTAGGAACATTATACTGTGTGGGGGTATGGCGGTACTATGAGAACATTATACTGTGTGTGGGGGTATGGCGGTACTATGAGAACATTATACTGTGTATGGGGGTATGGCGGCACTATTAGAACATTATACTGTGTGTGGGGGTATGACGGTACTATGAGAACATTATACTGTGAGTGGGGATATGGCGGTACTATGAGAACATTATACTGTGTCTGGAGGTATGGCGGTACAATGAGAAAAATATACTGTGTGGAGGTATGGCGGTACTTTGAGAATATTACACTGTGTGTGGGGGTATGGCGGTACTGTGAGAACATTATACTGTGTGTGGGGGTATGGCAGCACTATGAGAACATTATACTGTATGTGGGGGTATGGCGGTACTGTAGGAACATAATACTGTGTGTGGGGGTATGGCGGTGCTATGATAACATTATACTGTGTGTGGTGGGATGGAGGTACTGTAGACACATTATACTATGTGTGGGGGTATGGCGGTACTATGAGAACATTATACTGTGTGTGGTGGGATGGCGGTACTATAAGAACATTATACTGTAAGGGGGGTATGGCGGTACTATGAGAACATTATACTGTGTGTGGTGGGATGGCGGTACTATAAGAACATTATACTGTGTGTGGGGGTATGGCGGTACTATGAGAACATTATACTGTGTGTGGGGGTATGGCGGTACTATGAGAACATTATACTGTGTGGGGGGTATGGCGGTACTATGAGAACATTATACTGTGTGTGGGGGTATAGCGGTACTATGAGAACATTATACTGTGTGTGGGGGTATGGTGGTACTGTAGGAACATCATACTGTGTGTGGGAGGTATGGCGGTCCTAGGAGAACATTATACTGTAAGGGGGATATGGCGGTACTATGAGAACATTATACTGTGTGTGGGGGTATGGTGGTACTATGAGAACATTATACTGTGTGGGGGTATAGCGGTACTATGAGAATATTATACTGTGTGTGGGGGTATGGTGGTACTATGAGAACATTATACTGTGTGGGGGTATAGCGGTACTATGAGAATATTATACTGTGTGTGGGGTATGGCAGTACTATGAGAACATTATACTGTGGGGGTGTGGCGGTACTATGAGAACATTATACTGTGTGGGGATATGGCGGTACTGTAGGAACATTATACTGTGTGTGGGGGTATGGCGGTACTATGAGAACATTATACTGTTTGTGGTGGTATGGCGGTACTATGAGAACATTATACTGTGTGAGGGGGGTATGGCGGTACTATGAGAACATTATACTGTGTGGGGGGGTATGACGGTACTATGAGAACATGGGTGGGATGGAGGTACTGTAGACACATTATACTATGTGTGGGGGTATGGCGGTACTATGAGAACATTATACTGTGTGTGGTGGGATGGCGGTACTATGAGAACATTATACTGTAAGGGGGGTATGGCGGTACTATGAGAACATTATACTTTGTGTGGGGGTATGGTGGTACTATGAGAACATTATACTGTGTGTGGTGGGATGGCGGTACTATAAGAACATTATACTGTGTGTGGGGGTATGGCGGTACTATGAGAACATTATACTGTGTGTGGGGGTATGGCGGTACTATGAGAACATTATACTGTGTGGGGGGTATGGCGGTACTATGAGAACATTATACTGTGTGTGGGGGTATAGCGGTACTATGAGAACATTATACTGTGTGTGGGGGTATGGTGGTACTGTAGGAACATCATACTGTGTGTGGGAGGTATGGCGGTCCTAGGAGAACATTATACTGTAAGGGGGGTATGGCGGTACTATGAGAACATTATACTGTGTGTGGTGGGATGGCGGTACTATGAGAACATTATACTGTAAGGGGGGTATGGCGGTACTATAAGAACATTATACTGTAAGGGGGGTATGGCGGTACTATGAGAACATTATACTGTGTGTGGTGGGATGGCGGTACTATAAGAACATTATACTGTGTGTGGGGGTATGGCGGTACTATGAGAACATTATACTGTGTGTGGGGGTATGGCGGTACTATGAGAACATTATACTGTGTGGGGGGTATGGCGGTACTATGAGAACATTATACTGTGTGTGGGGGTATAGCGGTACTATGAGAACATTATACTGTGTGTGGGGGTATGGTGGTACTGTAGGAACATCATACTGTGTGTGGGAGGTATGGCGGTCCTAGGAGAACATTATACTGTAAGGGGGGTATGGCGGTACTATGAGAACATTATACTGTGTGTGGGGGTATGGTGGTACTATGAGAACATTATACTGTGTGGGGGTATAGCGGTACTATGAGAATATTATACTGTGTGTGGGGGTATGGTGGTACTATGAGAACATTATACTGTGTGGGGGTATAGCGGTACTATGAGAATATTATACTGTGTGTGGGGTATGGCAGTACTATGAGAACATTATACTGTGGGGGTGTGGCGGTACTATGAGAACATTATACTGTGTGGGGATATGGCGGTACTGTAGGAACATTATACTGTGTGTGGGGGTATGGCGGTACTATGAGAACATTATACTGTGTGTGGTGGTATGGCGGTACTATGAGAACATTATACTGTGTGTGGGGGGTATGGCGGTACTATGAGAACATTATACTGTGTGGGGGGGTATGACGGTACTATGAGAACATGGGTGGGATGGAGGTACTGTAGACACATTATACTATGTGTGGGGGTATGGCGGTACTATGAGAACATTATACTGTGTGTGGTGGGATGGCGGTACTATGAGAACATTATACTGTAAGGGGGGTATGGCGGTACTATGAGAACATTATACTTTGTGTGGGGTTATGGTGGTACTATGAGAACATTATACTGTGTGTGGTGGGATGGCGGTACTATAAGAACATTATACTGTGTGTGGGGGTATGGCGGTACTATGAGAACATTATACTGTGTGTGGGGGTATGGCGGTACTATGAGAACATTATACTGTGTGGGGGGTATGGCGGTACTATGAGAACATTATACTGTGTGTGGGGGTATAGCGGTACTATGAGAACATTATACTGTGTGTGGGGGTATGGTGGTACTGTAGGAACATCATACTGTGTGTGGGAGGTATGGCGGTCCTAGGAGAACATTATACTGTAAGGGGGGTATGGTGGTACTATGAGAACATTATACTGTGTGTGGTGGGATGGCGGTACTATGAGAACATTATACTGTAAGGGGGGTATGGCGGTACTATAAGAACATTATACTGTAAGGGGGGTATGGCGGTACTATGAGAACATTATACTGTGTGTGGTGGGATGGCGGTACTATAAGAACATTATACTGTGTGTGGGGGTATGGCGGTACTATGAGAACATTATACTGTGTGTGGGGGTATGGCGGTACTATGAGAACATTATACTGTGTGGGGGGTATGGCGGTACTATGAGAACATTATACTGTGTGTGGGGGTATAGCGGTACTATGAGAACATTATACTGTGTGTGGGGGTATGGTGGTACTGTAGGAACATCATACTGTGTGTGGGAGGTATGGCGGTCCTAGGAGAACATTATACTGTAAGGGGGGTATGGCGGTACTATGAGAACATTATACTGTGTGTGGGGGTATGGTGGTACTATGAGAACATTATACTGTGTGGGGGTATAGCGGTACTATGAGAATATTATACTGTGTGTGGGGGTATGGTGGTACTATGAGAACATTATACTGTGTGGGGGTATAGCGGTACTATGAGAATATTATACTGTGTGTGGGTTATGGCAGTACTATGAGAACATTATACTGTGGGGGTGTGGCGGTACTATGAGAACATTATACTGTGTGGGGATATGGCGGTACTGTAGGAACATTATACTGTGTGTGGGGGTATGGCGGTACTATGAGAACATTATACTGTGTGTGGTGGTATGGCGGTACTATGAGAACATTATACTGTGTGTGGGGGGTATGGCGGTACTATGAGAACATTATACTGTGTGGGGGGGTATGACGGTACTATGAGAACATGGGTGGGATGGAGGTACTGTAGACACATTATACTATGTGTGGGGGTATGGCGGTACTATGAGAACATTATACTGTGTGTGGTGGGATGGCGGTACTATGAGAACATTATACTGTAAGGGGGGTATGGCGGTACTATGAGAACATTATACTTTGTGTGGGGGTATGGTGGTACTATGAGAACATTATACTGTGTGTGGGGGTATGGTGGTACTGTAGGAACATTATACTGTGTGTGGGAGGTATGGCGGTCCTATGAGAACATTATACTGTAAGGGGGGTATGGCGGTACTATGAGAACATTATACTGTGTGTGGGGGTATAGCGGTACTATGAGAATATTATACTGTGTGGGGGGGTATGGCGGTACTGTAGGAACATTATACTGTGTGTGGGGGTATGGCGGTACTATGAGAACATTATGCTGTGTGCAGGGGTATGGCGGTACTATGAGAACATTATACTGTGTGTGGGGGTATGGCGGTAGTGTGAAAATCCCTTTTTTACGAGAGATGCCAGTACTGTGGAAACATTATACTGTGTGAGCGCCATCATATATATTACATAAGGGGTGTAAAAAGGAGAGTCATAAAAAAGACTCCTCAGGGCTGTGCTGCATTTGTACAGACTGCTATCTGCCGTCCAGACGGGACCATGTGACATCAATGGGAAGAGGGAGAGTTTCCGGAGGGAAGAGTCTAGAGGGTGCACCTGGTCAGGAGACCTTGATGACGCAGTTACTGATATTATAAAGGCCGGAGCCCCAAAGGCAGAACAGATTTGGCGCCAACAAAGGAAAGGGGTGCGGGGAAGAATCTGAGGTACCAGCTCATGGTAAAGTGCCCGAGGCAGCTGGGTGTGGGGCAGAACCTGCTTACAGGGCATAATGGGGGCATTACACTGTGTGGGGCCAAGAAAGGGGCCCTGTACTAGGAGAACAATCCGCTCCCTCACTTCCTGTCCTCCATAGTTGGCTCGTATGTATCTATTACAGGAAACAGAACAACAACGTTATGATTCTTATAAAGAGTCTCGGTGCAGAAGGGGTTAATGTCCCCGCGCTCAGTAATGGGGAATCTCCACATACCTCCACCTGCAGAGCCGCACTCCACATATATGGCTGCTCTGTGCGCACAGGACCTGTGATGAGGTCACAGGAGGGAGGAGTCAGGGGTCACGTGATCCGCAGTGAAGACGCTACATGGAGACTTCTCCTCAGTCAGTGACATTTCCGCCATTATTCGCCCTCACTACTGGCACAATTACCTCGCGCCGCCTTTTCTACACAATGTTCTGTGTGGAATGTAACGTGTGATTTCTCTGGAGACAAATAGACCCCACACATGAGGGGATTATTACCGGTTACCGGACGTCTAGTATATGGCGGCATATGATTGTGCTATCGCCTCCACCAGGAGCTAAAATGCCGAAATCTCGCTTATTTACCCCCTTCCAGTGTCCGGCTGAGGGTAATATAACAATGGCTCTTCTTGTTCCTTCATGCTGGCATTAATATGGCACTTCAGGGGGCACGATGAGCGGTGTACAAACGTGCAGATACGAGGATTTCATCAGCTCACCCACCCAGACGTATTAGGCTATGTTCACACTTTGCGGATTTGACCGCTGCGGATCCGCAGCAGTTTCCCCTGAGTTTACAGTACAATGTAAACCTATGAAAAACAAAAAACGCTGTGCACATGCTGCGGAAAAAAACGCGCAGAAACGCCGCAGATTACATTCCGCAGCATGTCACTTCTTTTCTGCAGATTTTCACCTGCTCCAATAGGAAACTGCAGATGAAAATCCGCAGAAGAAACCACAGTAAAAACCGCAATAAATCCGCAGTAAAAACCGCGACGGGTTTTCACTGCGGATTTTGGAATTCTGCTGCGGAAAAATCCGCAGTGGAATCCGCAAAGTGTGAACATAGCCTAAGAGTCCAGTCCTCAGTAGACATGTGCAGAGTTCGGGTCACCACCAAGTTCCTGCCGGCCGACTCTCAGGTGTAAATGGAAATCACTCACTTGTCCGGCTCATGCAGATACTGAATGGAGATGAAGATAGAATAAAATCTTGTCCTTTATTGGTGCATCATAATACAAGCTGACGCGTTTCAGGCGATACTGCCCTCAGTCATAGTATAATAAAAACACATTATAACACAATATATAAAGACACATAACGAGGCTGCAGCCAATCACAACCATATATCACACACCCGAGTACCCACTGGACACAGTCACACAGCTGCCCAACCGGAGCGTTATACAAATGTTATAGCCACTAAGTCTATATACAAATTGTAAGAATCCGACAATACCCTTCGCCTATTCACTACAATCTGCGACATAAACACATTTATAAGAGGAATATTACTGTGAAAAGACATTTCGCACGATATCGATTGCTCATATGGACCGAATCTGCATAATAATTGTGATTTACTTTCAGTTTACATAAATGTGGAGTTCAGCAAAGAACATTCTCTGGATGAAATAGTTTCCATGGTTGCACTGGAGGAATTGCTTTCTGAATCATCACGGTTCAGTTTTGATATTGGTAATCTACAACAAAACAATGTTCCGAATGCATTGTTCTATCCTGTGCGATCCCGGTGTAAAGGTCTGGATATATTCCAACAATAGGTGATGGAAGAAATTACAGAGCTGTTAGATGTAAAAAAATAACGGGGAAAATAAAAATATAATGTGAGATATGATGAATCCCTTACCGACGTCCGCCGTACTAGTACTGCAGAGGCGGATCCCGTGGTTTGATGCCGGCTCCAGCGGTGACATGTCAGCCCGAATAGCCACAGATGGAATCACGATTCACCCACCGCTATTAACTAGTTAAATGCCGCTGTCAAACGCTGACAGCGGTATTTATCTACCGCTTCCGGCCATTAGGCCGGAAATGAGCGCATCGCCGACCCCGTCAGATGATCAGGGGTCAGCGATGCGTTGGCATGAAAACCAGAGGTCTCCTTGAGACCTCTATGGTTGCTGTTGCCGGACTGCTGTGAGCGCCACCTGTGGTCAGTGCTCACAGCAATGTAGTAAATCTACTACATAGGGGCGGTCTGACGATCGCTCCTATGAAGCAGAGCCGATCGACTTGTACCAGCTTCTAGTCTCCCATGGAGGCTATTGAAGCATGGCAAAAGTACAAAAAAAATGTTTTAAAAAATATGAAAAAAAATAAAAAATGGAAGTTTAACCCCTTAGCGACCGCCGATACGCCTTTTAACGGCGGCTGCTAAGGGTACTTAAACCACAGTGCCGTTAATTAACGGCGCTGTGGAAAAAGTAAATAGCGCCCCCCAGAGTTGGATTTTCTCCGGGGTCTCGGCTGCCGGGGGGTAGCCGAGACCCCAGAGAACATGATTCGGGGGGTTTTTAACCCACCCCGCATTTGCGATTGCCGGTAATTAACCGTTTACCGACGATCGCAAAAAAACGCGATCTCTTTTTAATTTCTCTATCCTCCGATGTAATCGCACATCGGAGGATAGAGAAAAGGGGTCCCAGGTAGCCCCCCAATACTTACCTATCTCCCCCGATGCTCCTCGTGGCTCCCGGTGGGCGCCGCCATCTTGAAAATGGCGGGCGCATGCGCAGTGCGCCCGCCGGCCGGCCCCGCGAGAATCTTTGGGGTCTCGGCTGCCGGGGGTAGCCGAGACCCCAAAGAGCATGATCGGGGGTCGGTTTTAGCGACCCCTGTTTTGCGATCGCCGGTAATTAACTGTTTACCGGCGACCGCTAAAAAAAAAAAAAGCTAAGTGTAATTCTCTGTCCTCTGATGTGATCGCACATCAGAGGACAGAGAAATAGGGGGATTCGGGGACCCTATCATACTCACCTGTGTCCCTGGATCCTCCTGCTGCTCCTCCTGGCCGCCGGCATCTTCTGGGCAAAAGAAAATGGCGGGCGCATGTGCAGTGCGCCCGCCATTTGTCTCCATCTGCCGGCCGGCAGGAGAAGAGCAGTTGGGGCTAAAATTAGGGTTAGGGGTAGGGGTAGGGTTAGGGGTAGGGTTGGGGTTAGGGCTAGGGTTAGGGCTAGGGTTAGGGCTAAATTTAGGGTTAGGGTTGGGGCTAAATTTAGAGTTAGGGTTGGCGCTAAATTTAGGGTTAGGCTTCTTTCACACTTACGTCGGTACGGGGCCGTCGCAATGCATCGGCCCGACATACCGACACACGTTGTGAAAATTGTGCACAACGTGGGCAGCGGATGTAGTTTTTCAACGCATCCGCTGCCCAATCTATGTCCTGGGGAGGAGGGGGCGGAGTTACGGCCACGCATGCGCGGTCAGAAATGGCGGATGCGACGTACAAAAAACCGTTACATTGAACTTTTTTTGTGCTGACGGTCCGCCAAAACACTGATCCAGTGCACTACGGACGCGACGTGTGGCCATCCGTCACGATCCGTCGGCAATACAAGTCTATGGGCAAAAAACGCATCCTGCGGGCACATTTGCAGGATCCGTTTCTTGTCCAAAATGACGGATTGCGACGGATGCCAAACGACGCAAGTGTGAAAGTAGCCTTAGGGTTAGGGTTGGGGCTAAAGTTAGGGTTAGAGTTGGGATTAGGGTTAGGGTTTGGATTAGGGTTGGTATTAGGGTTAGGGTTGGCATTAGGGTTACGCTTGGGATTAGGGTTAGGTTTGGGATTAGGGTTAAGGTTAGGGTTGTGATTAGGGGTGTATTGGGATTAGGGTTAGGTTTGAGGTTAGTGTTGAGATTAGGATTAGGGGTGTGTTGGATTTAGGGTTTTGATTAGGGTTATGGTTAGGGTTGACATTAGGGTTGTTTTTGGGTAAGGGTTGGGATTATCGTTAGGGTTAGTGATTAGGATTATGGATCGGGTTGGGATTAGGGTTAGGGGTGTGTTGGAGTTGGGTTGGAGCTAGAATTGGGGGGTTTCCACTGTTTAGGTACATCAGGGGGTCTCCAAACACGACAGCCAATTTTGCGCTCAAAAAGTCAAATGGTGCTCCCTCCCTTCTGAGCTCTGCCGTGCGCCCAAACAGTGGGTTACCCCCACATATTTGGCATCAGCATACTCGGGATAAATTGGACAACAACTTCTGGGGTCCAATTTCTCTTGTTACCCTTGTGAAAATAAAAACTTGGGGGCTACAAAATCCTTTTTGTGGAAAAATATATATATTTTTTTATGACTCTGCATTATAAACTTCTGTGAAGCACTTGGGCATTCAAAGTTCTCACCACACATCTATATAAGTTCCTTGGGGGGTCTAGTTTCCAAAACGGGGTCACTTGTGGGGGGTTACTACTGTTTAGGTACATCAGGGGCTCTGCAAACGCAACATAACGCCCACAGACCATTCTATCTAAGTCTGCATTCCAAAACGGCGCTCCTTCCTTTCTGAGCTCTGCCGTGCGCCCAAACAGTGGTTTACACACCCACATATGGGGCATCAGCATACTCAGGATAAATTGGACAACAACTTTAGTGGTCCAATTTCTCCTGTTACCCTTGTGAAAATAAAAACTTGGGGGCTAAAAAATCTTTTTTGTGGAAAAAAAAATATTTTTTATTTTCACGACTCTGCATTACAAACTTCTCTGAAGCACTTGGGCATTCAAAGTTCTCACCACATATCTAGATACGTTCCATGGGGGGTCTAGTTTCCAAAATAGGGTCACTTGTGGGGGATTTCTACTGTTTAGGCACATCAGGGGCTCTCCAAACGCGACATGTCGTCCAATTTCAATTCCAGCCAATTCTACATTGAAAAAGTAAAACGGCACTCCTTCTCTTCCAAGCTCTGCGGTGCGCCCAAACAGTGGTTTACCCCCACATATTGGGTATCAGCGTACTCAGGAGAAATTGCACAACAACTTTTGTGGTCTAATTTCTCCTGTTACCCTTGTGAAAATAAAAATTTGTGGGCAAAAAGATCATTTTTGTAGAAAAAATGCAATTTTTTTTTCACGCCTCTACATTATAAACTTCTGTGAAGCACATGGGGGTTCAAAGTGCTCACCACACATCTAGATAAGTTCCTTAAGGGGTCTAGTTTCCAAAATGGGGTCACTTGTGGGGGGTTTCTACTGTTTAGGCACATCAGGGGCTCTCCAAACACGACATGGCGTCCAATCTCAATTCCAGCCAATTCTACATTGAAAAAGTAAAACGGCACTCCTTCTCTTCCAAGCTCTGCGGTGCGCCCAAACAGTGGTTTACCCCCACATATTGGGTATCAGCGTACTCAGGAGAAATTGCACAACAACTTTTGTGGTCTAATTTCTCCTGTTACCCTTGTGAAAATAAAAATTTGTGGGCAAAAAGATCATTTTTGTAGAAAAAATGCAATTTTTTTTTTCACGCCTCTACATTATAAACTTCTGTGAAGCACATGGGGGTTCAAAGTGCTCACCACACATCTAGATAAGTTCCTTAAGGGGTCTAGTTTCCAAAATGGGGTCACTTGTGGGGGGTTTCTACTGTTTAGGCACATCAGGGGCTCTCCAAACACGACATGGCGTCCAATCTCAATTCCAGCCAATTCTACATTGAAAAAGTAAAACGGCGCTCCTTCACTTCCAAGCTCTGCGGTGCGCCCAAACAGTGGTTTACCCTCACATATGGGGTATCGACGTATTCAGGAGAAATCGCACAACTTTTGTGCTCTAATTTCTCCTGTTACCCTTGTGAAAATAAGAATTTGTGGGCGAAAAGATCATTTTTGTGTAAACAAAAGCGATTTTTTATTTTCACGGCTCTACGTTATAAACTTCTGTGAAGCACTTGGGGGTTCAAAGTGCTCACCACACATCTAGATAAGTTCCTTAAGGGGTCTAGTTTCCAAAATGGTGTCACTTGTGGGGGGGGTTCCACTGTTTAGGCACATCAGGGGCTCTCTAAACGTGACATGGTGTCCGATCTCAATTCCAGCCAATTCTGCATTGAAAAAGTCAAACGGTGCTCCTTCACTTCTAAGTTCTGCGGTGCGCCCAAAAAGTGGTTTACCCCCACATATGGGGTGTTGGCGTATTCAGGAGAAATTGCATAACAAAATTTATGGTTACATTTCTGTTTTTACACTTGTGAAAATAAAAAAAAATGGTTCTGAATTAAGATGTTTGCAAAAAAAAGTTAAATGTTCATTTTTTCCTTCCACATTGTTTCAGTTCCTGTGAAGCACGTAAAGGGTTAATAAACTTCTTGAATGTGGTTTTGAGAACCTTGAGGGGTGTAGTTTTTAGAATGGTGTCACACTTCATTATTTTCTATCATATAGACCCCTCAAAATAATTTCAAATGTGATGTGGTCCCTAAAAAAAAATGGTGTTGTAAAAATGAGAAATTGCTGGTCAACTTTTAACCCTTATAACTCCCTAACAAAAAAAAATTTTGTTTCCAAAATTGTGCTGATGTAAAGTAGACATGTGGGAAATGTTATTTATGAACTATTTTTCGTGACATATCTCTCTGATTTAAGGGCATAAAAATACAAAGTTTGAAAATTGCAAAACTTTAAAAATTTTCGCCATATTTCCATTTTTTCATAAATAATCGCAAGTAATATCGAAGAAATGTTACCACTAACATGAAGTACAATATGTCACGAAAAAACAATCTCAGAATCAGCGGGATCCATTGAAGCGTTCCAGAGTCATAACCTCATAAAGTGACAGTGGTCAGAATTGCAAAAATTGGCCCGGTCATTAAGTACCAAATTGGCTCTGTCACTAAGGGGTTAACCCCCTTACTCCCAAGGGTGGTTTGCACGCTTATGACGGGCCAATTTTTACAATTCTGACCACTGTCCCTTTATGAGGTTATAACTTTGGAACGCTTCAACGGATCCCGGTGATTCTGACATTGTTTTCTCGTGACATATTATATTTCATGATAATGGTAACATTTCTCTGATATTACCTGCGTTTATTTGTGAAAAAAAACCAAAATTGGCGAAAATTTTGAAAATTTCACAATTTTCCAAGTTTGAATTTTTATGCCCTTAAATCACAAAGGTATGTCACACAAAGTACTTAATAAGTAACATTTCCCACATGTCTACTTTACATCAGCACAATTTTGGAACCAAATTTTTTTTTTGTTAGGGAGTTATAAGGGTTAAAATTTGACCAACAATTTCTCATTTTTACAACACCATTTTTTTTAGGGATTACATCACATTTGAAGTCACTTTAAGGGGTCTATATGATAGAAAATACCCAAGTGTGACACCATTCTAAAAACTGCACCCCTCAAGGTGCTCAAAACCACATTCAAGAAGTTTATTAACCCTTCAGGTGTTTCACAGGAATTTTTTGAATGTTTAAAAAAAAATGAACATTTAACTTTTTTCACAAAAATTGATTCAGCTCCAATTTGCTTTATTTTACCAAGGGTAACAGGAGAAATTGGACCCAAAAAGTTGTAGTACAATTTGTCCTGAGTACGTCGATACCCCATATGTGGGGGTAAACCACTGTTTGGGCGCATGGCAGAGCTTGGAAGGGAAGGAGCGCCATTTGACTTTTCAATGCAAAGTTGACAGGAATTGGGATGGGACGCCATGTCGCGTTTGGAGAGCCCCTGATGTGCCTAAACATTGAAACCCCCACAAGTGACACCATTTTGGAAAGTAGACCACTAAGGAACTTATCTAGATGTGTGGTGAGCACTTTGACCCACCAAGTGCTTCACAGAAGTTTATAACGTAGAGCCGTAAAAATAAAAAATCATATTTTTTCACAAAAATGATCTTTTCACCCCAAATCTTTTATTTTATCAAAGGTAACAAAAGAAACTGGACCCCAAAGGTTGTTTTTCAATTTGTCCTGAGTACGCTGATACCCCATATGTGGGGGTAAACCACTGTTTGGGCGCATGGCATAGCTCGGAAGGGAAGGAGCACCATTTGACTTTTCAATGCAAAATTGACTGGAATTGAGATGGGACGCCATGTCGTATTTGGAGAGCCCTTGATGTGTGTAAACATTGAAACCTCCCAAAAGTGACACCATTTTGGAACTTATCTAGATGTGTTGTGAGAACTTTGAACCCCTAAGTGTTTCAGTACATTTTGTAACGCAGAGCCATGAAAATAAAAATTCTTTTTTTTCCACAAAAATGATTTTTTAGCCCCCAGTTTTGTATTTTCCCAAGGGTAACAGAAGAATTTTGACCCCAAAAGTTGTCCAATTTCTCCCGAGTATGCTGATACCCCATATGTTGGGGGGAACCACTGTTTGGGCGCATGGCAGCTCGGAAGGGAAGGAGTGCCGTTTGGAATGCAGACAAGGAACTTATTTAGATGTGTTGTGAGAACTTTGAACCCCCAAGTGTTTCACTACAGTTTATAACACAGAGCCATGAAAATAAGAAATCTTTTTTTTCCCACTAAAATTATTTTTTATCCCCTGATTTTGTATTTTCCCAAGGGTAACAGGAGAAATTGGACCCCAAAACTTGTTGTCCAATGTGTCCTGAGTACGCTGATACCCCGTATGTTGGGGTAAATGTTGTGAATTCTGTGGTCAAGCTCCCTCCTGTGGTCATGAGTGGTACTTCGGCTGGTTCTGTCCATGAGCTTCATCTGGTGGATGTGAGTGGGGCTGCGGCTTCTGAGTTTCCTTCCTCAGGTGACGAGGTTAGGTCGTTAGGTGCTGCTCTATTTAACTCCACCTAGTTCTTTGTTCCTGGCCTCCAGTCAATGTTCCAGTATTGGTCTTGCTCTCTCCTGGATCGTCTTGTGGCCTGTCTGCCCTGCATAAGCTAAGTTCTGCTTGTGTTACTTTTGTTTGCTATTTTTTCTGTCCAGCTTGCTATATTGGTTTTTCTTGCTTGCTGGAAGCTCTGGGACGCAGAGGAAGCACCTCCGTGCCGTTAGTCGGTACGGAGGGTCTTTTTGCACCCTCTGCGTGGTTGTTTGTAGGTTTTTGTGCTGACCGCAAAGCTATCTTTACTATCCTCGGTCTATTCAGTAAGTCGGGCCTCACTTTGCTAATACCTATTTCATCTCTGTGTTTGTATTTTCATCTTTGCTCACAGTCATTATATGTGGGGGGCTGCCTTTTCCTTTGGGGAATTTCTCTGAGGCAAGGTAGGCTTATTTTTCTATCTTCAGGGCTAGCTAGTTTCTCAGGCTGTGCCCGAGGCGCCTAGGTCTGGTCAGGAGCGCTCCACGGCTACCTCTAGTGTGGTGTGATAGGATTAGGGATTGCGGTCAGCAGAGTTCCCACGTCTCAGAGCTCGTCCTATGTTGCTAGTAACTATCAGGTCACTTTGTGTGCTCTTAACCACCAGGTCCATTGTGTTTCTGAATCACCAGTTCATAACAGGTAAACCCCTGTGTGGGCACACGGGAGAGCTCGGAAGGGAAGGAGCACTGTTTTACTTTTTCAACACAGAATTGGCTGGAATTGAGATCGGATGCCATGTCGCATTTGGAGAGTCCCTGATGTGCCTAAACAGTGGAAACCCCCCAATTATAACTGAATCCTTAATCCAAAACACACCCCTAACCCTAATCCCAACCACACCTCTAACCCAGACACACCCCTAACCCTAATCCCAACCATAACCCTAACCAGATTCCTAACCGTAATCCCAACCTTAAATGTAATCCAAACCCTAACCCTAACTTTAGCCCCAACCCTAACCCTAATGGGAAAATGGAAATAAATACATTTGTTTTAATTTATTCTTTTCCCAAACTAAGGGGGTGATGAAGGGGGGTTTGATTTACTTTTATAGCGGTTTTTTTTTAGCGGATTTTTATGATTGGCAGCCGTCACACACTGAAAGACGCTTTTTATTGCAAAAAATATTTTTCGCATTACCACATTTTGAGAGCTATAATTTTTCCATATTTTGGTCCACAGAGTCATGTGAGGTTTTGTTTTTTGCGGGACAAGATGACGTTTTTATTTGTATGGGCAGGTGACTTTTTTGATCGCTTTTTATTCCGATTTTTGGGAGGTAGAATGAACAAAAACCAGCTATTCATGAATTTCTTTTGGGGGAGGCGTTTATACCGTTCCGCATTTGGTAAAATTGATAAAGCAGTTTTATTCTTCAGGTCAGTACGATTACAGCGATACCTCATTTATATCTTTTTTTATGTTTTGGCGCTTTTACACGATAAAAACTATTTTATATAAAAAAAATAATCATTTTTGCGTCGCTTTATTCTGAGGGCTATAACTTTTTTATTTTTTCGCTGATGATGCTGTATGGCAGCTTGTTTCTTGCGGGACAAGATGACGTTTTCAGCGGTACCATGGATATTTATATCCTTCTTTTTGATCGCGTGTTATTCCACTTTTTGTTTGGCGGTATGATAATAAAGCGTTTTTTGCCTCGTTTTCTTTTTTTAGTGTTCACTGAAGGGGTTAACTAGTGGGACAGTTTTATAGATGGGGTCGTTACGGATGTGGCGATACTAAATATGTGTGCTTTTATTGTTTTTTTATTTACATAAAGAAATGTATTTATTGGAACAATATACTGTATATATATATATATATATATTTTTTTTCTTTATTTAGGATTTTTTTTTTTACACATGTAAATATTATTTTTTCTCCTTTTTTACATTGCCCCAGGGGGGACATCACATTATTGTGACAGGACGCTGATCTGACACTTTTCAGTGCACTGTGTCAGACCAGCGATCTGACAGGCACTGCAGGGAGGCTTCCCGGCGCCTGTTCTGAGCAGGCGCTGGTAAGCCACCTCCCTGCAGGACCCGGAAGGCCCCCCGTGGCCATTTTGGATTCGTGGCTGCAGGGAGGAGGTAAGAGACCCTCGGAGCAACGTAATCACATCACGATGCTCTGAGGGTCTCAGAGAAGCACGCAGGGAGCCCCCTCCCTGCGTGATGCTTCCCTATGCTGCCGGAACGTTGCTTGCGATCATGTTTGATCGCAGTGTTACGGGGCTTAATGTGCCAGGAGCGGTCCGTGGCCGCTCCTAGCACATAGTGCCGGATGTCAGCTGCAATAGTCAGCTGGCGATCGGCCGCGCTCCCCTTGTGAGCGTGGCTGTTCGCGCTGAACGTACTATCCCATCCCTGGGAATTAAGCCCCAGGTCACCTAGACGGGATAGTGCGTCCAATGGGATTAAGGGGTTAAATCACCCCCCTTTCACCCCATTCAAAATAAAGCAATAAAAAAATCTAACCTACACATATTTGGTATCGCCGCGTTCAGGGTCGCCCGATCTATCAATAAAAAAAAAGGATTAACCTGATAGCTAAACGGTGTAGGGAGAAAAAAATTAAAAATGCCAGAATTATGTTCTTTTTGTTGCCGCGACATTGCATTAACATACCAAAATGATACCATTAAAAACGTCAGCTCAGCTCGCAAAAAATAAGCCCTCACCTGACCCCAGATCACGAAAAAGGGAGACACTATTGGTATCGGAAAATTGCGCACATTTTGCTTTTTTTTTTAAGCAAAGTTTGGAATTTTTCCTTGCCACTCGTAATGACCTGGAGAATCATAATGGCAGGTCAGGTTTAGCATTTAGTGAACCTAACAAAACATGTGGGATTGCACTTTTTTTGCAATTTCATCGCACTTGCAATTTTGTTCCCGGTTTCTAGTACACGACATGGTAAAACCAATGATGTTGTTCAAAAGTACAACTCGTCCCGCAAAAAACAAGCCTTAGCATGGCGATATTGATGGAAAAATAAAAAAAGTTATGGCTCTGGGAGTGAGGGGAGCAAAAAATGAAAACACAAAACCTAAAAAGGGCAAGGTCTTGAAGGAATTAAAATCTCTTGAAGCTAGTGAGCACAATATAATTGGTCAGTCAGATAAAGATAAAGTGGTGGGGCTGGACAGGGCCTTATACGGTCGGGAGGTCACTGTAATGGTGAATTCGGATGACACATATCAAGTATTGAGCGGTGATCCAACTGCAAGATATCAGGCTGAACTGAAAAGTCTGCTGGTGGAATGCAAACATCATGTCGGCTAAAGAAAGATAACACGTGTGGGTACATGATCCTAAATACCAATGTTTCATTGTATTCCCAAAACACATAAAGAAACATTTCCCCCCAAATTCTGCCCTATAACTTCTGGCTTTGGATCTTTCTCTGCCTGGTAGATCGCTTCATTCAACCTTTGGTATCAGATGCCCCCACATATATCAGAGATACAGAAGCGTTTCTGAATATTATTAAAGAACTAAAATGGAAACCAGAATATGGATGGGTCACCGGCGATGTGGTTTATTCATCTATGCCGCATCATTATGGGCTGTATTCAGGGTGATGACAATGTTCACTATGGTGCCGGAGGGGATCGTAGTCAGGATTGTGAATGTGGCGGCCTCCATAAGAAGCATTTGCAAAGACAAGCAGAAAGTGCAATCATGCAAAAAGATGATGTTTTTAGGCCAGGGCCAACCACAAATAGTATTTAAATACATACACCACATATCATGGATTCAAGATCAAACAGTCGGCAAATTACTATACAAAAAAGGTATAGTAAATTGTCTATAGGGGGACTAGCTGCCGCAATGTATCATAATAGTACTGGTATGCGCCTCATCTATACATTCTGGTATCCCATTCTACAATCTAGCTATCTGGGAGGGGCATTGCCCAATATTGAGGGCGCTTACATCAATAATCTGATCATATGATCATTGTATTCATATCCCCATATGTAAAACATTCATATAATGCCACTATCAGAGATGTATCATGGGTTTTTACCCCACACAATCTATATAGTGAATATTCCATAGAGATAAAGGATAAGTATTACCTAGCTGCCGACAGGATGTGCGAGTCCAGGGTCTACACATCTGCCCGGCGCGCGTTTCAGAGACGCTCCTTCTAACACCATATTTGAAGATAACCTCATATGTCCACATTGAATGCACAGTAAATATGGCCACCATATGTGTCTTGCCATTAATCCTAATATATATAAATCACATGTTTATCCTGATGTCCATTGTCCTATTACCACCCATGTGGGAAAAACCTACCATCAATCAAAACTAAGATATGACAACCTCATATAGTTTAACACAATGGATAATATATATATGGTAATTATGCAATATAGATGACACATAATATTATATAGCATAGAATTATATGGCTGATGTATTTCAATCTTCATGGTGGAACAAAAAAGGGGGCGAAGAGGCAAGTTCCAATCCCAACACCAATACAAATATAGATGTGAATCTAAAATGATAAAAAAATAGTTAAAAACAAGCACAAGCATATAACTGCACATCACGTCAATGAGCTAGCGATCACAGGAACGGCACATAACTTATAGTCTCAGAGTCCATGAGGATGAACTGTATTTGGGGTCCAGATCCAGCGAGTCTCCTATTGCGCTAGGCGTTGTGAGATCTTGCCACCCCAAATCCCCATATCTATCACGTCAATGTCTTTGACATGTAGGGAACTGCTATCACGGTTGTGATGGAGTTTAAAATGCCTCGGTAATGTTCTGAGGGAAGAAGTGTCAACTTCTGTAGCAGCTGCCTGTATTCCCTGATCTTTAACTGTCTAGTGGTTAATCCTATGTATATCATTGAACAGGGACAGGATGCATAATGAATGACATTTTTGGACGTACAGGTGATGTGTTTCAGTATTTTAAATTCCTTTGTACCCGAAGAGTCCACAAATGTCTCATCTCTAACTATATTTGCGCGTGCCACGCAGTGACCACAGGCCTTACACCCTCCTCTCTTCTTATCCCTAAAATTGTCTAAAAATGTTTTAGGGGAATCACTCACATAGTGACTACACACCAAGTGGTCGCACAAATTTTTAGACCTTCAGTAAGTAATCAATGGTTTATCTGGTATTAGTTTGGCCAACACAGAGTCCGTTTTTAGAATGGACCAAGATTTCGCCAATATTTTCCATACCTGTTCTGCACGGGAATTAAAGTTCATCACGAACCTAACCACATCCGTTTTTTGCGTCACACTACCTGTCCAATATAATAAGGAATTTCTGTTGCTATGTTTAGCCTGCAGATAGGCTTTTTTAACACTGCGATGACTATATCCCCGGTCTTTAAAGTGATTCTTAAGATCCCAGCCTGAATCTCAAACTCCTCATCTGTTGAACAAATACGTCGTAGGCGTAAGAACTGGCCCACCCGGATCGACCGGACCATGTGGGTTGGATGGGAGGAGGACATATGTAGCAACATGTTTGTTGATGTTGGTTTCCTAAAAATTGTCTGGATAATACCCTCCATGTGTCTGGTAAGTGTCACGTCCAAAAATTCAATTTGGCCCTATCACATAAGGCCGTCAGATGTCTGTTTCGACTATTGTCATTAAGGCCCACCACAAATTCCTCAAATGACTTCGGGCTGCCCTGCCAAATCAGAAAAATGTCGTCTATGTAGCGCATCCATAAGAGGACGCGCTCCATAGACAATAGTTGATCAGACAATACGAGGTCCTTTTCCCACAGCCCCAGGAACGGGTTAGCATAGGAGGGCGCAAAGGCCGCTCCCATGGTTGTCCCCTGGAGCTGCAGGAAAAAGGACCCCCTAAAGATAAAGAAATTATGTGTTAATGTACTCCACTATAAGAGCTCTAAGACCAGGGGAGCAATTGGACATTGACAGAAAAAATTCCGTCGCTTGAAAGTCATCACTGTGTCTTATACTAGTGTATAATGACTCAACATCCATTGTTCCCATAATGGTGTCATCGTCAAGTATGAGGCTATCTTTGTTGCAAAGCATTTTATTGGTGTCTTTGAGGTGTAGGAGGGTGGTGTTGTTATGAACAGTAAGGAACACGCTGTTACTTTAAGAGACTGCACCCCTTGTCTGGCATGATGGAATGTTCTTCTCCTCCCCTGCAATAGACTGCATAATGGACTGGACTGTGCAGATGGCAGGGGTGGAGCCTGAACTGTGTGTGTAAGCTGAGGCTGCTGCAGAGAAAACTTTGTGCTAATAGTGGCAAGAGAGAAGTGTGTTCTGATATAGCTGCAAGAGAGGACCCCCTGTCTGTAACGGAGAGGACTTGTGAGATTTGACAGACTTTTCCGGGTGCAGAGAGGGTGGTTATTATTATTATTTATTATTATAGCGCTATTTATTCCATGGCGCTTTACATGTGAGGAGGGGTATACATAATAAAAACAGGTACAATAATCTTAATCGATACAAGTCATAACTGGTACAGGAGGAGAGAGGACCCTGCCCGCGAAGGCTCACAGTCTACAAGGGATGGGTGAGGATACAGTAGGTGATGGAGCTGGTCGTGCAGTGGTTTGGTCGATGGTTACTGCAGGTTATAGGCTTGTCGGAAGAGGTGGGTCTTCAGGTTCTTTTTGAAGGTTTCGATGGTAGGCGAGAGTCTGATAGGTTGGGGTAGAGAGTTCCAGAGTAGGGGTGATGCGCGACAGAAATCTTGTATATGATTGTGGTAAGAGGAGATAAGAGGGGAGTAGAGAAAGGGGATCTTGTGAGGATCGGAGGTTGCGTGCAGGAAAGTACCGGGAGAGGAGGTCACAGATGTATGGAGGACACAGGTTGTGGATGGCTTTGTATGTCATGGTTAGGGTTTTGTACTGGAGTCTCTGGGCAATGGGGAGCTAGTGAAGGCATTGACAGAAGGGACAAGCTGGGTAATAGTGGGGGGGACAGGTGGATTAGTCGGGCAGCTGAGTTTAGAATAGATTGGAGGGGTGCGAGAGTGTTAGAGGGGAGGCCACAGAGCAGGAGGTTACAGTAGTCGAGGTGGAAGATGATGAGGGCATGGACCAGGGTTTTTGCAGATTCTTGGTTTAGGAATGTACGGATCTGTGAAATATTTTTGAGTTGAAGGCGGCAGGAAGTAGAAAGGGCTTGGATATGCGGTTTGAAGGAGAGATCAGTGTCAAGGATTACCCCGAGGCAGCGAGCTTGTGGGACTGGGAAGAGTGGACAGCAGTTTACTGTAATGGATAGGTAAGTTTTAGAAATCTAGCGGAGAAGAAGGATGAAATAGCGGATAGACATTGAGGGATTCTGGTTAGTAGGGTGGTGATATCTGGTCCAGAGATGTAGATCTGTGTCATCAGCATAGAGGTGATACTGAAAACCGTGAGATTCTATGAGCTGTCCCAGGCCAAAAGTGTAAATGGAGAAGGTCAGGGGCCCTAGAACTGAACCTTGCGGGACTCCGACAGATAGGGGGTGAGGTGAGGAGGTGGTGTGTCAATGGGAGATGCTGAATGTCCGGTCAGTTAGGTATGACGAGATCCAGGATAGGGCCAAGTCTGTGATGCTAAGGGATGAGCAGGTCTTTAGTAATAGGGAATGGTCCACTGTGTCAAAGGCAGAGGACAGGTCCAGGAGGAGGATAGAGTAGTGTCACTTGCTCTTGGCGGTTAATAGGTCATTGGTGACCTTAGTTAGGGCAGTTTCAGTGGAGTGGTGTGATAGGAAGCCTGATTGTAAGCGGTCGAAGAAGCCGGATGAGAGATGGGAAGACAGTTCAAGATAGACGTGTTGTTCCAGTAGTTTGGAGGCATAGGGGAGAAGTGATATAGGGTGATAGCTAGATACAGAGGATGGGTCAAGAGGGGGCTTTTTGAGGATAGGTGTGATTGAGGCATGTTTAAAGCTTGAGGAGAAAACACCAGTTGTTAGTGATAGGTTGAAGAGATTGGTTAGAGTTGGGATGAAGACTGTGGTGAGGTTTGGGATGAAGTGGGAAGGGATTTTGGTCAAGTGCACAGGTGGTGAGATGCGATCTTGAGAGTAGAGTGGAGAGTCGATCTTCTGTAATGGTGGAGAAATTGGTTTTGGAGGTGGAGAGCTGGGCAGTTGGGAGGAAGGGCTCTTGGGGTTGTTGACCAAAACTGTCTCTGATGTTCTCAATCTGTTGTCCTGTGTTAGTTTGAGGAGCCACAAAGATACCGAGAAAGGGATTTACAGTTTCCAGGAGCACCTCCAGCACCCAGAAGCAAGGAGAAGACCGCATTTCACGGAGCTGGCAGAGAGCCGTGCGCACCACCATACTAGACTGCTGGGGGCCCCCCGGGACTGGATCTGAATCCCCAACATCATCGTGAGTTTGTTCCTGTTTTGTGCACGTCAGGGCCTAGTGTAGGCTACAATAGTCAGAACACGGCAGCCGTGTGGCCTGCTTATTAAAGGCCAGGGAGGTTATACGTAGACTAGCATGATTCTTTGTTTATTGTTTGCATTTACTTGTGTAACATATGTTGAGTCTGTAATAGTTGGAGCACCGTGCTATTTTACGGACAAGCTAAAGAATATAACTCTTGTAAATTATCTTCCTCATCCACTTCATTCCTTGCCTTCGTATAAATCTACCCTTTGTTGTTTGCACCTCATCTTGTGTACAGTAGTCTTCCTGCACCGTGGTGGTCGCCCGGCCATCGCTTCAGAGGAATAATGGTAATTCCTCTACAAGGGGTTGTAATATGGAATCAATCCATTTGTTTACGCATTCCAAATAGTTCCCCCGCCCAGAAATAATTGGGCGCCCCGGTGGAACCTGTAGATTTTTATGTGTTTTGGGGAGCAGATAGAATGTAGGTATGATTGGTTCCGTCACAATAATTGCTGTGAAAAGCTCCCTAGTAATGATATCGATTTCAGTGGCTCTAGTCAAAATCTCCTTGAGTTGTGCACAAAAGGCGGACAAGGGATTGTATGTAAGCTTGCTTCTTGTAACACGTTACATTTAGCAATTGGCGCATAGCTTCTTTTTCGTACATACTTTTAGGCCATATTACAATGTTCCCTCCCTTGTCTGCCGGTTTGATCACAACGTCAGGGAGACTGCACAAATGGCCGAGCCGTAACCTCTCTTCCCTAGTTAGATTATCAGAATATATGGATCGAGGGATTTGGGCAAGTTCATTACTTACTACTTTGACAAATAGATCAATGGCACTACAATTGGACAGAGGGGGGAACTTTTTGGAATGCACACGAATAGACTGAGTTATTCTACCTCCTTCTGTTGTTGAATGTTCGCTAGACAGTTCCTCTAGAATCCTCAAATCTGACTGTTCGGTTTCTGTAGGGAACAATTTGTGTAAGTCATCATAATGTTTAAATAGTAATGAACGAGCAAAAATATGGAGGTCCTTGACCTTGTTTTTAACTACTTTTTGATCATTTTAGATTCACATCTATATTTGGATTGGTGTTGGGATTGGACCTTGCCTCTTCGCCCCCTTTTTTGTTCCACCATGAAGATTGAAATACATCAGCCATATAATTCTATGCTATTTAATATTATGTGTCATCTATATTGCATAATTACCATATATATATATTATCCATTGTGTTAAACTGTATGAGGTTGTCATATCTTAGTTTTGAATGATGGTAGGTTTTTCCCACATGGGTGGTAATAGGACAATGGACATCAGGATAAACATGTGATTTATTTATATTAGGATTAATGGTAAGACACATATGGTGGCCATATTTACTGTGCATTCAATGTGGACATATGAGGTTATCTTCAAATATGGTGTTAGAAGGAGCACGTCTCTGAAACGCGCGTCGGGCAGAGGTTAGAGGTGGGTGGGTTGTTTTGTTTTATCTATCTATTTATATATGAGTTGATTTTCTATTTCTCTCACTGATTTTCTATGTCGTTTTATAACGTTCCCTTCCGGTAGTATCCTCACGGCAGAACTAGCGTGGGCACGACCATGTATACGCGCGCACCTGGTCCCGACACGCTGGGCGGCCTTTGGCTTCTACATGCTGAGGTGGTTGCCATGACTGTGGCGATGTCTCCGCATGACGCCGACGCTGCCTAGCATTGTGGGTTACCATGGTGAGGGGTGCATCACTTCCGCTACGCGTCACCGCTACTTCCGGTCTAGTGGTAATTTAAACCCGGCACTACATTTACTCACACATCCCCTGACGAAGCAGCATGTTTCCGAAACGCGCGTCGGGCAGATGTGTAGACCCTGGACTCCCACATCCCTTCGGCAGCTAGGTAATACTTATCCTTTGGAATATTCACTATATATATTGTGTGGGGTATAACACTTAAAACCCATGATACATCTCTGATAGTGGCATTATATGGATGCTTTGCATATGGGGATATGAATACAATGATCATGTGATCAGATTATTGATGTAAGCGCCCTCAATATTGGGCAATGCCCTTCCCAGATAGCTAGATTGTAGAATGGGATACCAGAATGTATAGATGAGGCGCATACCAGTACTATTATGATACACTAGATCGTGGCCCGATTCTAATGCATCGGGTATTCTAGAATATGCATGTCCCTGTAATATATGGACAATGATGATTCCAGAATTCGCGGCAGACTGTTCCCGTCGCTGATTGGTCGAGGCAACCTTTATGACATCATCGTCGCCAAGGCAACCATTATGACATCATCGTCGCTGTGCCCGTTGTCCATTGAGTATCCACAAATCATCAATATAATAAAACAGCATCTTCCAGATTTGAAGCAGGATGAAAAACGAACACCATCTTAGATAATGGAGTGCAATTTGTAGCCAAAAATCCAAGACTTTAGCCAACATGTTGTCACCCAGTTTATATGTGGGATCAAATAATTCAGGAAAAAGAGCTTATTCCTGGTTAGAAAGTGCGGGGAACTACAAATGTGGCAGAGTAGATGTGGATTGTGCCAATATATGCAAAAAACACCAACTTTCGAGCACAAGATGCACAGCACGAGTATACTATCACATTGTAACTCCAGATCTGTCATATATCTGGTTCTTGTCAGGCCTGTAATGGGCAATATGTGGGATCGACCACATGTAAATTACAGCAGAGGATATAAGAGCATGTATCAGGAGCCGCTACAGGTAATAGCCATGATAAGCGCTCCTTGTCAGGAGGGTCCAGACACCAAGGAGGTTCATGCTGGTGAGACGACGTCCATGAGAGTAACTGCCATCGTACAAGTACAGAGGTCGTCAGAGGAGGGTCCGGACACCAAGGAGGTTCATGCTGGTGACACGGCGTCCATGAGAGTAACTGCCATCGTACAAGTACAGAGGGGGTCAGAGAAGGGTCCAGACATCAAGGAGGTTCATGCTGGTGACACAGCGTCCATGAGAGTAACCTGTTATGAAAGGCAATTCAGCAACACAATGTACATAGCGATCAGAGCACATACAGTGATCTGACAATAACCCAAAATAATAGAACGAGCTCTGAGACGTGGGAACTCTGTAGACCGCAATTCCTGATCCTATCCAAACACAACTAGAGGCAGCCGTGGATTGCGCATAACGCTACCTATGCAACTCGGCACAGCCTGAGAAACTGACTAGCCTGAAGATAGAAAAATAAGCCTACCTTGCCTCAGAGAAATACCCCAAATGAAAAGGCAGCCCCCCACATATAATGACTGTGAGTAAGATGAAAAAACAAACGTAGGGATGAAATAGATTCAGCAAAGTGAGGCCCGATATTCTAGACAGAACGAGGATAGAAAGATAACTTTGCGGTCTACACAAAACCCTAAAGAAAACCACACAAAGGGGGCAAAAAGACCCTCCGTACCGAACTAACGGCACGGAGGTACACCCTTTGCGTCCCAGAGCTTCCAGCAAAACAAATAGACAAGCTGGACAGAAAAAATAGCAACAAATAGCAAAGAGGCACTTAGCTATGCAGAGCAGCAGGCCACAGGAAAGATCCAGAGATACACAAGTCCAACACTGGAACATTGAAAGGAAGCATGGATCAAAGCATCAGGTGGAGTTAAGTAGAGAAGCAGCTAACGAGCTCCCCAGATCACCTGAGGGAGGAAACTCAGAAGCTGCAGTACCACTTTCCTCCACAAACGGAAGCTCCCAGAGAGAATCAGCCGAAGTACCACTTGTGACCACAGGAGTGAACTCTGCCACAGAATTCACAACAGTACTCCCCCCTTGAGGAGGGGTCACCGAACCCTCACCAGAGCCCCCAGGCCGACCAGGATGAGCCACATGAAAGGCACAAACAAGATCGGGAGCATGGACATCAGAGGCAAAAACCCAGGAATTATCTTCCTGAGCATAACCCTTCCATTTAACCAGATACTGGAGTTTCCGTCTTGAAACACGAGAATCCAAAATCTTCTCCACAATATACTCCAATTCCCCCTCCACCAAAACCGGGGCAGGAGGCTCAACAGATGGAACCATAGGTGCCACGTATCTCCGCAACAATGACCTATGGAATATGTTATGTATGGAAAAAGAATCTGGGAGGGTCAGACGAAAAGACACAGGATTAAGAACCTCAGAAATCCTATACGGACCAATAAAACGAGGTTTAAACTTAGGAGAGGAAACCTTCATAGGAATATGATGAGAAGATAACCAAACCAGATCCCCAACACGAAGTCGGGGACCCACACGGCGTCTGCGATTAGCGAAACGTTGAGCCTTCTCCTGGGACAAGGTCAAATTGTCCACTACCTGAGTCCAAATCTGCTGCAACCTGTCCACCACAGTATCCACACCAGGACAGTCCGAAGACTCAACCTGTCCTGAAGAGAAACGAGGATGGAACCCAGAATTGCAGAAAAACGGCGAAACCAAGGTAGCCGAGCTGGCCCGATTATTAAGGGCGAACTCAGCCAAGGGCAAAAAGGACACCCAGTCATCCTGATCAGCAGAAACAAAGCATCTCAGATATGTTTCCAAGGTCTGATTGGTTCGTTCGGTCTGGCCATTAGTCTGAGGATGGAAAGCCGAGGAAAAAGACAAGTCAATGCCCATCCTACCACAAAAGGCTCGCCAAAACCTCAAAACAAACTGGGAACCTCTGTCAGAAACAATATTCTCTGGAATGCCATGCAAACGAACCACATGCTGGAAGAACAAAGGCACCAAATCAGAGGAGGAAGGCAACTTAGACAAGGGCACCAGATGGACCATCTTAGAAAAGCGATCACAGACCACCCAAATGACTGACATCTTTTGAGAAACGGGAAGGTCAGAAATAAAATCCATAGAGATATGTGTCCAAGGCCTCTTCGGGACCGGCAAGGGCAAAAGCAACCCACTGGCACGAGAACAGCAGGGCTTAGCCCGAGCACAAATCCCACAGGACTGCACAAAAGTACGCACATCCCGCGACAGAGACGGCCACCAAAAGGATCTAGCCACTAACTCTCTGGTACCAAAGATTCCAGGATGACCAGCCAACACCGAACAATGAAGTTCAGAAATAACTCTATTCGTCCACCTATCAGGGACAAACAGTTTCTCCGCTGGGCAACGATCAGGTTTATTAGCCTGAAATTTTTGCAGCACCCGCCGCAAATCAGGGGAGATGGCAGACACAATTACTCCTTCCTTGAGGATACCCGCCGGCTCAGATAAACCCGGAGAGTCGGGCACAAAACTCCTAGACAGAGCATCCGCCTTCACATTTTTAGAGCCCGGAAGGTACGAAATCACAAAGTCAAAACGGGCAAAAAACAACGACCAACGAGCTTGTCTAGGATTCAAGCTATTGGCAGACTCGAGATAAGTCAAGTTCTTATGATCAGTCAATACCACCACGCGATGCTTAGCTCCTTCAAGCCAATGACGCCACTCCTCGAATGCCCACTTCATGGCCAGCAACTCTCGGTTGCCCACATCGTAATTTCTCTCTGCAGGCGAAAACTTCCTGGAAAAGAAAGCGCATGGTTTCATCACTGAGCAACCAGAACCTCTCTGTGACAAAACAGCCCCTGCTCCAATCTCAGAAGCATCAACCTCGACCTGGAACGGAAGAGAAACATCTGGTTGACACAACACAGGGGCAGAAGAAAAACGACGCTTCAACTCTTGAAAAGCTTCCACAGCAGCAGAAGACCAATTGACCAAATCAGCACCCTTCTTGGTCAAATCGGTCAATGGTTTAGCAACACTAGAAAAATTGCAGATGAAGCGACGATAAAAATTAGCAAAGCCCAGGAACTGTTGCAGACTTTTCAGAGATGTCGGCTGAGTCCAATCATGGATGGCTTGGACCTTAACCGGATCCATCTCGATAGTAGAAGGGGAAAAGATGAACCCCAAAAATGAAACCTTCTGCACACCAAAGAGACACTTTGATCCCTTCACAAACAAAGAATTAGCATGCAGGACCTGAAAAAACGTTCTGACCTGCTTCACATGAGACTCCCAATCATCCGAGAAGATCAAAATGTCATCCAAGTACACAATCAGGAATTTATCCAGGTACTCACGGAAGATGTCATGCATAAAGGATTGAAACACTGATGGAGCATTGGCAAGCCCGAACGGCATCACTAGATACTCAAAATGACCCTCGGGCGTATTAAATGCAGTTTTCCATTCATCGCCTTGCCTGATTCTCACCAGATTATACGCACCACGAGGATCTATCTTAGTGAACCAACTAGCCCCCTTAATCCGAGCAAACAAATCAGATAACAAAGGCAAGGGGTACTGAAATTTAACAGTGATCTTATTAAGAAGGCGGTAATCTATACACGGTCTCAGCGAACCATCCTTCTTGGCTACAAAAAAAAAACCCTGCTCCCAATGGCGGCGATGACGGGCGAATATGCCCCTTCTCCAGGGATTCCTTCACATAACTGCGCATAGCGGTGTGCTCAGGCACGGATAAATTAAACAGTCGACCTTTTGGGAATTTACTACCAGGAATCAAATTGATAGCACAATCACAATCCCTATGCGGAGGTAGGGCATCGGACTTGGGCTCATCAAATACATCCCGGTAATCAGACAAGAACTCTGGAACCTCAGAAGGTGTGGATGACGAAATTGACAGAAATGGAACATCACCATGTACCCCCTGACAGCCCCAGCTGGACACCAACATGGAATTCCAATCCAATACTGGATTATGGGCTTGTAGCCATGGCAACCCCAACACGACCACATCATGCAGATTATGCAACACCAGAAAGCGAATAACTTCCTGATGTGCAGGAGCCATGCACATGGTCAGCTGGGTCCAGTATTGAGGCTTATTCTTGGCCAAAGGTGTAGCATCAATTCCTCTCAATGGAATAGGACATTGCAAGGGCTCCAAGAAAAACCCACAACGTTTAGCATAATCCAAGTCCATCAAATTCAGGGCAGCGCCTGAATCCACAAACGCCATGACAGAATACGATGACAAGGAGCATATCAAGGTAACGGACAGAAGAAATTTTGACTGTACAGTTCCAATGGCGGCAGACCTAGCGAACCGCTTAGTGCGCTTAGGACAATCAGAGATAGCATGAGTGGAATCACCACAGTAGAAACACAGCCCATTCAGACGTCTGTGTTCTTGCCGTTCAACTCTGGTCATAGTCCTATCGCACTGCATAGGCTCAGGTTTAATCTCCGGTAATACCGCCAAATGGTGCACAGATTTACGCTCACGCAAGCGTCGACCGATCTGAATGGCCAAAGACATAGACTCATTCAAGCCAGCGGGCATAGGAAATCCCACCATGACATCCTTAATGGCTTCAGAGAGACCCTTTCTGAAAATGGCTGCAAGCGCAGATTCATTCCATTGAGTGAGCACGGACCATTTTCTAAATTTCTGGCAATATAGCTCTATCTCATCCTGAGCCTGACAAAGAGCCAGCAAATTTTTTTCTGCCTGATCTACTGAATTAGGCTCATTGTACAGCAATCCAAGCGCCAGGAAAAACGCATCGATATCACCCAATGCAGGATCTCCTGACGCAAGAGAAAATGCCCAGTCCTGAGGGTCGCCACGCAAAAAAGAAATGACGATCCTAACCTGTTGCGCTGGGTCACCAGAAGAGCGAGGTTTCAAAGCCAGAAACAGTTTACAATTATTCTTGAAACTCAGAAACTTAGTTCTATCTCCAAAAAACAAATCTGGAATATGAATTCTCGGTTCTAACAAAGAATTCTGAACCACAAAATCCTGAATATCTTGAACTCTTGCCGTGAGCTGATCTACACATGAAGACAGACCTTTAATGTCCATTGTAACACCTGTGTCCAGAACCACCCAAATGTCTAGGGGAAAAAAAAGACAAATCACAGAGCAAAGGAAAAAAAATGGTCTCAGAACTTCTTTTTTCCCTCTATTGAGAATCATTAGTACTTTGGGCTTCCTGTACTGTTATGAAAGGCAATTCAGCAACACAATGTACATAGCGATCAGAGCACATACAGTGATCTGACAATAACCCAAAATAATAGAACGAGCTCTGAGACGTGGGAACTCTGTAGACCGCAATTCCTGATCCTATCCAAACACAACTAGAGGCAGCCGTGGATTGCGCATAACGCTACCTATGCAACTCTGCACAGCCTGAGAAACTGACTAGCCTGAAGATAGAAAAATAAGCCTACCTTGCCTCAGAGAAATACCCCAAAGGAAAAGGCAGCCCCCCACATATAATGACTGTGAGTAAGATGAAAAGACAAACGTAGGGATGAAATAGATTCAGCAAAGTGAGGCCCGATATTCTAGACAGAACGAGGATAGAAAGATAACTTTGCGGTCTACACAAAACCCTAAAGAAAACCACACAAAGGGGGCAAAAAGACCCTCCGTACCGAACTAACGGCACGGAGGTACACCCTTTGCGTCCCAGAGCTTCCAGCAAAACAAATAGACAAGCTGGACAGAAAAAATAGCAACAAATAGCAAAGAGGCACTTAGCTATGCAGAGCAGCAGGCCACAGGAAAGATCCAGAGATACACAAGTCCAACACTGGAACATTGAAAGGAAGCATGGATCAAAGCATCAGGTGGAGTTAAGTAGAGAAGCAGCTAACGAGCTCCCCAGATCACCTGAGGGAGGAAACTCAGAAGCTGCAGTACCACTTTCCTCCACAAACGGAAGTTCCCAGAGAGAATCAGCCGAAGTACCACTTGTGACCACAGGAGTGAACTCTGCCACAGAATTCACAACAGTAACCGCCATCGTACAAGTACAGAGGGCGTCAGAGAAGGGTCCAGACACCAAGGAGGTTCATGCTGGTGACACGACGTCATGAGAGTAACTGCCATCGTACAAGTACAGAGGGTGTCAGAGAAGGGTCCAGACACCAAGGAGGTTCATGCTGGTGACACAGCGTCCATGACAGTAACTGCCATCGAACAAGTACAGAGGACGTCAGAGAAGGGTCCAGACACCAAGGAGGTTCATGCTGTTGACACGGCGTCCATGAGAGTAACTGCCATCGTACAAGTACAGAGGACGTCAGAGGAGGGTCCAGACACCAAGGAGGTTCATGCTGGTGACACGACGTCCATGAGAGTAACCGCCATTGTACAAGTACAGAGGGCGTCAGAGGAAGGTCTGGACACCAAGGAGGTTCCTGCTGGTGACACGGCGTCTATGAGAGTAACTGCCATCATACAAGTACAGAGGGCATCAGAGAAGGGTCCAGACACCAAGGAGGTTCATGCTGGTGACACGGCGTCCATGAGAGGAACTGCCATCGAACAAGTACAGAGGACGTCAGAGGAGGGTCCGGACACCAAGGAGGTTCCTGCTGGTGACACGGCATCCATGAGAGTAACTGCCATCGTACAAGTACAGAGGGTGTCAGAGAAGGGTCCGGACACCAAGGAGGTTCATGCTGGTGACACGGCGTCCATGAGAGTAACTGCCATCGTACAAGTACAGAGGGCGTCAGAGAAGGGTCCGGACACCAAGGAGGTTCATGCTGGTGACACGGCGTCCATGAGAGTAACCGCCATCGTACAAGTACAGAGGGCGTCAGAGAAGGGTCCGGACACTAAGGAGGTTCATGCTGGTGACACAGCGTCCATGAGTGGAACTGCCATCGAACAAGTACAGAGGACATCAGAGGAGGGTCCGGACACCAAGGAGGTTTTATGTATTTACATATATCAGTGAAGGGTAGTGTTTACTGATGAGTGAATATACTATGTGGGGGTTGCCTGGTTGCTAGGGAACCCCCACATGTACTTATGCTGGCTAACAGATGTAAATCATCCAGCTGAGGTGATGAAAACTAAATCCCTGAGCGTGCTCAGGAAATCTCGAGTAACTAGTATATTCGCTCATCACTAGTAGTGTTGTATTCTTACAATGTTGTATATAGACTTAGTGGCTATAACATTTGTATAACACTCCGGTTGGGCATGTGGGTGTCTTCGTCTAATGGGTACTCAGGTGTGTGATATATGGTTGTGATTGGCTGCAGCCTCGTTAGGTGCCTTTATATATCGTGCTGTAATGTGTTTTTATTATACTATGACTGAGGGCAGTATCGCCTGAAACGCGTCAGCTTGTTTTTATGATGCACTAATAAAGGACAAGATTTTTATTCCATTTTCATCTCCATTCAATATTTGCATGAGCCGGACAAGTGAGGGATTTCCATTTTCTCCTAGGAGTCGGCCGGCAGGAACTTGGTGGTGATCAGAGCTCTGCACATGTCTGCTGAGGACTGGACCCTAATACGTCTGGATGGGTGAGCTGATGAAATCCTTGATTTGTACGTTTGTACACCACTCATGGTGCCTCCTGAAGGGCCATATTAATGCCAGCATGAAGGAACAAGAAGTGTCAGCGTTATATGGCCCTAAAGGTACCGTCACACTAGACGATATCGCTAGCGATCCGTGACGTTGCAGCGTCCTGGCTAGCGATATCGTCCAGTGTGACAGGCAGCAGCGACGCCCTGACGAAGCCGTTCCTGCAACGGCGATATGCGTTGGGCTTCCTCCCCACGCTCGCCCTGCCTTAGCGCCTTTTACCCTAATGTGGGTTTCTTTACGGCGCCTCTCTGTATTCTGTCTGGCCGGACCTGGGACCTGGATACACTCTCCTTATAGGTGGTAGCTATATTTTGGCACATGGGCATTACTGCGGATGCACATTTATTACTCTCATATTGTCTTATTTTTCTACCACCACATTATCTGGACCCAGTTGTCTAGGCGCCTCTTTGTTCTTATATGCCACATGGTCCTATATGGGCTCTCTCTCTATCTCTCAGTTGGCAGTATTTGTGCCTATTTGGTAGAGGTGCTTATTATACCCTTTATGTCATCAGGGCTTAGTTATACACATGCTGTGCCTCACGGGACACTGATGAGGTTGTTGTGTCATTTATTGCTATTTAGCAGTGTGATTATTGGCGCCTTTACCTGCTTGTATTGTATTGCTTTGGCGGGTGTACGTGGGGATGTCGGTATAATACCGTTTTAATTGTTTTTATCTGATGTGTCAATAAAAGTTTACCTTGTTATTTATCCTTATTGTGTGGTGTGCAATCATATGAAGTGGTTCTCTTTTTTTTATTTTCAAGGCAGCAGCGATCAGGCCCCTGCTGTGCTGTCGCTGGTCGGGGAAGAAAGTCCAGAACTTTATTTTGTTGCTGGACTCCCCGCAGACATCGCTGAATCGGCGTGTGTGACACCGATTCAGCGATGTCTTCGCTGGTAACCAGGGTAAACATCGGGTAACTAAGCGCAGGGCCGTGCTTAGTAACCCGATGTTTACCCTGGTTACCATCGTTAAAGTAAAAAAACAAACACTACATACAGTTAGGGCCAGAAATATTTGGACAGTGACACAATTTTCGCGAGTTGGGCTCTGCATGCCACCACATTGGATTTGAAATGAAACCTCTACAACAGAATTCAAGTGCAGATTGTAACGTTTAATTTGAAGGGTTGAACAAAAATATCTGATAGAAAATGTAGGAATTGTACACATTTCTTTACAAACACTCCACATTTTAGGAGGTCAAAAGTAATTGGACAAATAAACATAACCCAAACAAAATATTTTTATTTTCAATATTTTGTTGCAAATCCTTTGGAGGCAATCACTGCCTTAAGTCTGGAACCCATGGACATCACCAAACGCTGGGTTTCCTCCTTCTTAATGCTTTGCCAGGCCTTTACAGCCGCAGCCTTCAGGTCTTGCTTGTTTGTGGGTCTTTCCGTCTTAAGTCTGGATTTGAGCAAGTGAAATGCATGCTCAATTGGGTTTAGATCTGGAGATTGACTTGGCCATTGCAGAATGTTCCACTTTTTGGCACTCATGAACTCCTGGGTAGCTTTGGCTGTATGCTTGGGGTCATTGTCCATCTGTACTATGAAGCGCCGTCCAATCAACTTTGCAGCATTTGGCTGAATCTGGGCTGAAAGTATATCCCGGTACACTTCAGAATTCATCCGGCTACTCTTGTCTGCTCTTATGTCATCAATAAACACAAGTGACCCAGTGCCATTGAAAGCCATGCATGCCCATGCCATCACGTTGCCTCCACCATGTTTTACAGAGGATGTGGTGTGCCTTGGATCATGTGCCGTTCCCTTTCTTCTCCAAACTTTTTTCTTCCCATCATTCTGGTACAGGTTGATCTTTGTCTCATCTTTCTGCTTTCCGGCCGCTGTGCTCACAGCCAGACCAGAGAAGCAGAGCGCCGAGGGACAGACAGCGGTAGGTAAGTATGTAGTGTTTGTTTTTTTACTTTAACGATGGTAACCAGGGTAAACATCGGGTTACTAAGCGCGGCCCTGCGCTTAGTAACCTGATGTTTACCCTGGTTACCGGCATCGTTGGTCGCTGGAGAGCTGTCTGTGTGACAGCTCTCCAGCGACCAAACAGCGACGCTGCAGCGATCCGGATCGTTGTCGGTATCGCTGCAGCGTCGCTTAGTGTGACGGTACCTTTAGCCGGACACTGGAAGGGGGTAAATAAGCGAGATTTCGGCATTTTAGCTCCTGGTGTGGAGGCGACAGCACAATCATATGCCGCCATATACTAGACGTCCGGTAACTGGTAATAATTCCCTCATGTGTGGGGTCTATTTGTCTCCAGAGAAATCAAACGTTACATTCCACACATAACATTGTGTAGAAAAGGCGGCACGAGGCAATTGTGCCAGTAGTGAGGGCGAATAATGGCGGAAATGTCACTGACTGAGGAGAAGTCTCCATGTAGCGTCTTCACTGCGGATCACGTGACCCCTGACTCCTCCCCCTGTGACCTCATCACAGGTCCTGTGCGCACAGAGCAGCCATATATGTGGAGTGCGGCTCTGCAGGTGGAGGTATGTGGAGATTCCCCATTACTGAGCGCGGGGACATTAACCCCTTCTGCACTGAGACTCTTTTGGGGTTGTTGTTGCCTCTTTATAAGAATCATAACGTTGTTGTTCTGTTTCCTGTAATAGATACATACGAGCCAACTATGGAGGACAGGAAGTGAGGGGGCGGATTGTTCTCCTAGTACAGGGCCCCTTTCTTGGCCCCACACAGTGTAATGCCCCCATTATGCCCTGTAAGCAGGGTTCTGCCCACACCCAGCTGCCTCGTGCACTTTACCATCAGCTGGCAACTCAGATTCTTCCCCGCACCCCTTTCCTTTGCTTGGCCCCAAATCTGTTCTGCCTTTGGGGCTCCGGCCTTTATAATATCAGTAACTGCGTCATCAAGGTCTCCTGACCAGGTGCACCCTCTAGACTCTTCCCTCCGGAAACCCTCCCTCTTCCCATTGATGTCACATGGTCCCGTCTGGACGGCAAATAGCAGTCTTTCTCCTTCGCCTCATTGGGGGACACAGACCGTGGGTGTATGCTGCTGCCAATAGGAGGCTGACACTAAGTGATACAAAAAAAGTTAGCTCCTCCCCTGCAGTATACACCCTCCTGCTGGCTCTCAGCTAACCAGTTCTTGCTTAGTGTCTGTAGGAGGCACATGGGTCTGTTTCAGACCCCAACGTTTTTATTTTATTGTTTACTTTTCTGTAAATTTTTAATTTTTAATTAACGGAGTGAAGGGGGGCGACGGTTCCTTTCAAGGTTCCGATCTCCCCCGAACCATCAACAGGTGAGCATGGCGAGTATACCTCTCCGTACCCTCTCCTGCGACGTGGGAAGCCATGCCTGAGCTCACTTCAGGGGCGACGGTTCCTTCAGGTCCCGATCTCCCCACACCAGCAGCAGGCGACAACATGGAGTGTCGCCTCCATGTATCCTCTCCTGGAGCGAGGCCTAATGCCGGACAACTGGCCCTGTCCACCCGGACTGAACTCCGTGGATGTACAGAGGCCCCTCTCTATGGCGTCCGAGCAGCCCCCACTGTCCCACCACAGTGAAAGCAGATGGCACAAGGAGGCGGACGGTTCCTCTCCACCTCCCTAACAAACAGATGATGGATTGAGGCTTATCCCTGCACCGTCCACGCTGCACAGAACAGCGCTGAAACCCACATCCGCGGCGGCTCCATGCCGGGACGCGCATCAATGGTGAGTGGATCCATCTTCAGAGGGATATCCACATGCTGACAGGCAGCCTCAGCCACTTCCCTGTGGCCCACCTCTCTGAGGTAACGCTCTGGATGGCTGCAAAAATTTAGCCCCTGGCTTCGACCGATTTGTAGGCCGCATCCTGGAAGTCTTGCCTGGAACGACCCACTGATGACGTCCGCCGGCTACAGAAATTTAGGCCCCGACTTGGGCCTATTCAACATCGTGTCTGTGGCTCCGCCCCCCCAAATTGGCGCTTCTCGCTCTCTGCGAGATTTTATCAACTCTGCAACTCCCGGTGGCCATCTTGGCCAGCTCACACTGGGGTGACAGTATTTTTGCATTAAAGGGGCACATCGACTCTACATCAGTACCCGGGTAAGGAAGTACCTGGTCTTAAAGGCACATGACCAGTATTCCCTAGTCTTAAAGGCGCATGACCAGGATTCCCTGGTTTTAAAGGCACATGACCAGTATTCTCTGGTCTTAAAGGCGCATGACCAGTATTCTCTGGTCTTAAAGGCGCATGACCAGTATTCCCTGGTCTTAAAGGCGCATGACCAGTATTCCTTGGTCTTAAAGGCGCATGACCAGTATTCTCTGGTCTTAAAGGCGCATACTCTGGCGCCATGGGGGTGACTCAGTATATGCTCCAGGTACAGCATGTTTTTAATGTGGTCTTGCATTTAGTTCATTTAGGAGGCCTTTATGGCACAGCGAATACAAAAAACGTAGTGTAGGACTGCCCCAATATGAGATTGCCGTGAAGAGGCGGGGTGGCTCAAAGAATTGATCAATTGTTTGTTAAATGTCTAATTTTGAAAATACAGTTAGAAATTAATATGTGCATTTGCACTTTATGTGTTGCGTCTTAACCTTAGGCTGCGCTGGCTTCTCCCCTTTTTTTGCTCTTAAAGGCGCATGACCAGTATTCTCTGGTCTTAAAGGTGCATGACCAGTATTCTCTGGTCTTAAAGGCGCATGGCCAGTATTCCCCGGTCTTAAAGGCGCATGACCAGTATTCCCCGGTCTTAAAGGCGCATGACCAGTATTCTCTGTTCTTAAAGGTGCATGACCAGTATTCCCTGGTCTTAAAGGCGCTTGATCAGTCCGAGGAGCCCTCCGCCGCCGACCCCAGCTTTATCCTCTAGTTCCCCTCAGTGGACTTCTTCACTGACCAATCCATGGTTCTCTGACCAAGAGATTGAATCCCTCTGTGTACCCTCTGTGTTTGGAGTGCTCGCAGGACCAATATACATGGTCCCTATCCTACATGGGAGCCGTCGGCTAGCAGGGGCCGCAAGTATTCTAGAAACGTGCAGGCGTCTAGAAAACGGAAGTTTTTCGTTTCCTGCTCCCTCACCAATGATTTGATGACAACAAGGCTCTGAATATGGATTGGATATTGCCTGAGCTTGCCAGAGCTTCAGAGACTAAACTCCCTCGAGAGCATTTGCCATTCAATTCGGATAAGCGATTCACTGGACAGAAGCCTCTACGTGGGATGCCATGCCTGGCCTGTTTTTTAAGGGCAACGGGTCCTTTAAAGGGCACCGATCTCCCCACACCATCAACAGATGGACACACGGAGTGTCGTCTCCATGTTTCCTCTTCTGCATCCACGCCTAACGCCAGACAACCTGTCCTGTCCACCTGGAGACCTGAACTCTGTAGACATATAGAGGCACCCTTTTTGGCGTACGAGCTCCCCCCTCTGCATCACCACTATTTAGTGGATGATGCAAGAAGGCGGACAATTCCTCTCCACTTCCTGTTAAGAGGTTGATGGATCGAGGGTTCCTAATTTTTATCTCTGCACCGTGAAAAGAGGAGATGGCAAGAGACTATGACCTGCTGGATGCAGCCGCACATTCTGCCATGGGGCAGATTAACCGGGTAGAATCTCCTGTGGTATACCTACCAGTATCCCTACCTGATGGGTCATTGTTGTGAATTCTGTGGCAGAGTTCACTCCTGTGGTCACAAGTGGTACTTCGGCTGATTCTCTCTGGGAGCTTCCGTTTGTGGAGGAAAGTGGTACTGCAGCTTCTGAGTTTCCTCCCTCAGGTGATCTGGTGAGGTCGTTAGGTGCTTCTCTACTTAACTCCACCTAATGCTTTGATCCATGCTTCCTGTCAATGTTCCAGTGTTGGACTTGTTTTACCCTGGATCATTCCTGTGGCCTGCTGCTCTGCATAGCTAAGTTCTCCTTTGCTTTTTGTTTGCTATTTTTTCTGTCCAGCTTGTCTATTTGTTTTGCTGGAAGCTCTGGGACGCAAAGGGTGTACCTCCGTGCCGTTAGTTCGGTACGGAGGGTCTTTTTGCCCCTTTGCGTGGTTTTCTTTAGGGTTTTGTGTGGACCGCAAAGTTATCTTTCCTATCTTCGCTCTGTTAAGAAAGTCGGGCCTCACTTTGCTGAATCTATTTCATCTCTACGTTTGTCTTTTCATCTTAACTCACAGTCATATGTGGGGGGCTGCCTTTTCCTTTGGGGTATTTCTCTGAGGCAAGGTAGGCTTATTTTTCTATCTTCAGGCTAGTTAGTTTCTCAGGCTGTGTCGAGTTGCATAGGTAGCGTTAGGCGCAATCCACGGCTGCCTCTAGTGTGGTTTGTTAGGATCAGGGATTGCGGTCTACAGAGTTCCCACGTCTCAGAGCTCGTTCTATTATTTTGGGTTATTGTCAGATCACTGTATGTGCTCTGATCGCTATGTCCATTGTGATACTGAATTGCCTATCATAACAGTACAGGAAGCCAAAAGTACTAATGATTCTCAATAGAGGGAAAAAAGAAGTTCTGAGACCATTTTTTTTCCTTTGCACTGTGATTTGTCTTTTTTTTTCCCTAGACATTTGGGTGGTTCAGGACACAGGTGTTACAATGGACATTAAAGGTCTGTCTTCATGTGTAGATCAGCTCACGGCAAGAGTTCAAGATATTCAAAATTTTGTGGTTCAGTATTCTTTGTTCGAACCGAGAATTCCTATTCCAGATTTGTTTTTTGGAGATAGAACTAAATTTCTGAGTTTCAAGAATAATTGTAAACTGTTTCTGGCTTTGAAATCTCGCTCCTCTGGTGACCCAGCGCAACAGGTTAGGATCGTCATTTCTTTTTTGCGTGGCGACCCTCAGGACTGGGCATTTTCTCTTGCGTCAGGAGATCCTGCATTAAGTAATATCGATGGGTTTTTCCTGGCGCTTGGATTGCTATACGATGAGCCTAATTCAGTAGATCAGGCAGAAAAAAAAATTTGCTGGCTCTTTGTCAGGCTCAGGATGAGATAGAGCTATATTGCCAGAAATTTAGAAAATGGTCCGTGCTCACTCAATGGAATGAATCTGCGCTTGCAGCCATTTTCAGAAAGGGTCTCTCTGAAGCCATTAAGGATGTCATGGTGGGATTTCCTATGCCCGCTGGCTTGAATGAGTCTATGTCTTTGGCCATTCAGATCGGTCGACGCTTGCATGAGCGTAAATCTGTGCACCATTTGGCGGTATTACCTGAGATTAAACCTGAGTCTATGCAGTGCGATAGGACTTTGACCAGAGTTGAACGGCAAGAACACAGACGTCTGAATGGGCTGTGTTTCTACTGTGGTGATTCCACTCATGCTATCTCTGATTGTCCTAAGCGCACTAAGCGGTTCGCTAAGTCTGCCGCCATTGGTACTGTACAGTCTAAATTTCTTCTGTCCGTTACCTTGATATGCTCCTTGTCGTCGTATTCTGTCATGGCGTTTGTGGATTCAGGCGCTGCCCTGAATTTGATGGACTTGGATTATGCTAAGCGTTGTGGGTTTTTCTTGGAGCCCTTGCAGTGTCCTATTCCATTGAGAGGAATTGATGCTACGCCTTTGGCCAAGAATAAGCCTCAATACTGGACCCAGCTGACCATGTGCATGGCTCCTGCACATCAGAAGGTTATTCGCTTTCTGGTGTTGCATAATCTGCATGATGTGGTCGTGTTGGGGTTGCCATGGCTACAAGCCCATAATCCAGTATTGGATTGGAATTCCATGTTGGTGTCCAGCTGGGGTTGTCAGGGGGTACATGGTGATGTTCCATTTCTGTCAATTTCGTCATCCACCCCTTCTGAGGTTCCAGAGTTCTTGTCTGATTACCGGGATGTATTTGATGAGCCCAAGTCCGATGCCCTACATCCGCATAGGGATTGTGATTGTGCTATCAATTTGATTCCTGGTAGTAAATTCCCAAAAGGTCGACTGTTTAATTTATCCGTGCCTGAGCACACCGCTATGGCAGTTATGTGAAGGAATCCCTGGAGAAGGGGCATATTCGCCCGTCATCGTCGCCATTAGGAGCAGGGTTCTTTTTTGTAGCCAAGAAGGATGGTTCGCTGAGACCGTGTATAGATTACCGCCTTCTTAATAAGATCACTGTTAAATTTCAGTACCCCTTGCCATTGTTATCTGATTTGTTTGCTCGGATTAAGGGGGCTAGTTGGTTCACTAAGATAGATCTTCGTGGTGCGTATAATCTGGTGAGAATCAGGCAAGGCGATGAATGGAAAACTGCAGTTAATACGCCCGAGGGTCATTTTGAGTATCTAGTGATGCCGTTCGGACTTGCCAATGCTCCATCAGTGTTTCATTCCTTTATGCATGACATCTTCCGTGAGTACCTGGATAAATTCCTGATTGTGTACTTGGATGACATTTTGATCTTCTCGGATGATTGGGAGTCTCATGTGAAGCAGGTCAGAACGGTTTTTCAGGTCCTGCGTGCTAATTCTTTGTTTGTGAAGGGATCAAAGTGTCTCTTTGGTGTGCAGAAGGTTTCATTTTTGGGGTTCATCTTTTCCCCTTCTACTATCGAGATGGATCCGGTTAAGGTCCAAGCCATCCATGATTGGACTCAGCCGACATCTCTGAAAATTCTGCAAAAGTTCCTGGGCTTTGCTAATTTCTATCGTCGCTTCATCTGCAATTTTTCTAGTGTTGCCAAACCATTGACCGATTTGACCAAGAAGGGTGCTGATTTGGTCAATTGGTCTTCTGCTGCTGTGGAAGCTTTTCAAGAGTTGAAGCGTCGTTTTTCTTCTGCCCCTGTGTTGTGTCAACCAGATGTTTCTCTTCTGTTCCAGGTCGAGGTTGATGCTTCTGAGATTGGAGCAGGGGCTGTTTTGTCACAGAGAGGTTCTGGTTGCTCAGTGATGAAACCATGCGCTTTCTTTTCCAGGAAGTTTTCGCCTGCTGAGCAAAATTATGATGTGGGCAACCGAGAGTTGCTGGCCATGAAGTGGGCATTCGAGGAGTGGCGTCATTGGCTTGAAGGAGCTAAGCATCGCGTGGTGGTATTGACTGATCATAAGAACTTGACTTATCTCGAGTCTGCCAAGCGCTTGAATCCTAGACAAGCTCGTTGGTCGTTGTTTTTTGCCCATTTTGACTTTGTGATTTCATACCTTTCGGGCTCTAAAAATGTGAAGGCGGATGCTCTGTCTAGGAGTTTTGTGCCCGACTCTCCGGGTTTATCTGAGCCGGCGGGTATCCTCAAGGAAGGAGTAATTGTGTCTGCCATCTCCCCTGATTTGCGGCGGGTGCTGCAAAAATTTCAGGCTAATAAACCTGATCGTTGCCCAGCGGAGAAACTGTTTGTCCCTGATAGGTGGACTAATAGTTATCTCTGAACTTCATTGTTCGGTGTTGGCTGGTCATCCTGGAATCTTTGGTACCAGAGAGTTAGTGGCTAGATCCTTTTGGTGGCCGTCTCTGTCGCGGGATGTGCGTACTTTTGTGCAGTCCTGTGGGATTTGTGCTCGGGCTAAGCCCTGCTGTTCTCGTGCCAGTGGGTTGCTTTTGCCCTTGCCGGTCCCGAAGAGGCCTTGGACACATATCTCTATGGATTTTATTTCTGACCTTCCTGTTTCTCAAAAGATGTCAGTCATTTGGGTGGTCTGTGATCGCTTTTCTAAGATGGTCCATCTGGTACCCTTGTCTAAATTGCTTTCCTCCTCTGATTTGGTACCTTTGTTCTTCCAGCATGTGGTTCGTTTGCATGGCATTCCAGAGAATATTGTTTCTGACAGAGGTTCCCAGTTTGTTTCAAGGTTTTGGCGAGCCTTTTGTGGTAGGATGGGCATTGACTTGTCTTTTTCCTCGGCTTTCCATCCTCAGACTAATGGCCAGACCGAACGAACCAATCAGACCTTGGAAACATATCTGAGATGCTTTGTTTCTGCTGATCAGGATGACTGGGTGTCCTTTTTGCCTTTGGCTGAGTTCGCCCTTAATAATCGGGCCAGCTCGGCTACCTTGGTTTCGCCGTTTTTCTGCAATTCTGGGTTCCATCCTCGTTTCTCTTCAGGACAGGTTGAGTCTTCGGACTGTCCTGGTGTGGATACTGTGGTGGACAGGTTGCAGCAGATTTGGACTCAGGTAGTGGACAATTTGACCTTGTCCCAGGAGAAGGCTCAACGTTTCGCTAATCGCAGACGCCGTGTGGGTCCCCGACTTCGTGTTGGGGGATCTGGTTTGGTTGTATTCTCGTCATATTCCTATGAAGGTTTCCTCTCCTAAGTTTAAACCTCGTTTTATTGGTCCGTACAGGATTTCTGAGGTTCTTAATCCTGTGTCTTTTCGTCTGACCCTCCCAGATTCTTTTTCCATACATAACGTATTCCATAGGTCATTGTTGCGGAGATACGTGGCACCTATGGTTCCATCTGTTGAGCCTCCTGCCCCGGTTTTGGTGGAGGGGGAATTGGAGTATATTGTGGAGAAGATTTTGGATTCTTGTGTTTCAAGACGGAAACTCCAGTATCTGGTTAAATGGAAGGGTTATGCTCAGGAAGATAATTCCTGGGTTTTTGCCTCTGATGTCCATGCTCCCGATCTTTCCTATCTTCGCTCTGTTAAGAAAGTCGGGCCTCACTTTGCTGAATCTATTTCATCTCTACGTTTGTCTTTTCATCTTAACTCACAGTCATTATATGTGGGGGGCTGCCTTTTCCTTTGGGGTATTTCTCTGAGGCAAGGTAGGCTTATTTTTCTATCTTCAGGCTAGTTAGTTTCTCAGGCTGTGTCGAGTTGCATAGGTAGCGTTAGGCGCAATCCACGGCTGCCTCTAGTGTGGTTTGTTAGGATCAGGGATTGCGGTCTACAGAGTTCCCACGTCTCAGAGCTCATTCTATTATTTTGGGTTATTGTCAGATCACTGTATGTGCTCTGATCGCTATGTCCATTGTGATACTGAATTGCCTATCATAACAGGTCATCAATTAAAAATACCACGGACTGTCAGATAGCAAATCTGGTTTGTTCAGCGGGTCCAGCGCGCTCTCCTCCCTAGCAGCCGCATGGATTGCTAGAGCAATGGTCTCCTGGCTGGAGACCTTAACTACCTTGATTCACACCAGCAACAACTGGCCAATCAAATCCCTTGAGCGGGAGTCTGACAAAGGATTGTATAAGGATTGTCCAGCACAGTCTAGATCTAAGGGATCTTGGTTCCAAACAGGGGAACGAAAAGTAAGATCGACCCTGGACCTCAAACTTCTAACAAACTTTGACATGGTCCTCCTTCTTTGGATGGAGTTCCTCCGCTCAGCCATTACTTCAACAGAAAAAGGTGCAGTTTCCGGCATCCATCGACATTTGGGTTGCTTGCCCTCTGCAAAAATTCCTTCGCCTTTCCATTCGTCAACAGCATCTTCAAGTCACAACCTTGTCCTTTGGCCTTGCTTCCGCACCCAAAGTGTTCGCTCGGGTCATGGCGGATGTCATGTTTCTCTTGCACTCTAGAGGTGTGCTCGTCCTGCCCTGTTTGGTCTGTCTAGCCGCCCTTCCAGGACTACGCTGAGTCGTCTATATCTCTTGCGATACCTTCTCTCCTGGGCTGGCAGCTACACTTAGACAAGTTCTCCTCATTTCCAGCCCAGCAGATATCCTTTTTGAGGATGATCCTGCACACTTCTAGAAGGATGGTAATTCTTCCTCGAGACAAGGTCATGGCCCTTCAACAGGGAGCTCGCGCAAGGAGAGTTCTGAGGACTTGATTACTCACCCCCTCATTTCATTCGATTGCCTAAGAGAGTTCTGAGGAAAAATGGTGACGACAATGGAAGCGGTTTCCTTCGCTCCGCTCATTTTCAGCAAGTCAAACAGACTTTCAGACAATAGTCTCTGAGCTCCTTCTTCATCCAGGGCCTTTCTCCCGGTTCAATGGTTATTAGTAACTACCAATGCCAGTCTTCTTCTCCCCATCATTGTTCTGGAGATCCGAACGGTAGTCTTACAGCAGGTCCACTGCCTTCTGGCGGGTCTCCCTATCCGAATTCAATTGGATAATGCCACGGCGGTGCCTTACGTCAGTCATCTAGCAGGTACCCACGGTCAGGCGCCTTGACCGAGGTACCTCACTTTCTCTGACGGGCCAAAGTCTATTATTCGGTGATCTCGGCAGTATATATCCCAGAAGTAGAACTCTGAACGGCAAACAAATTCAGCCGTCAGGGTTTCGCCTCAAGTCAGTGGGAACTTCACTCCGAAGTCTTCCATCAGATCTGTCCTTACTGGAGCTCTCCAGTTGTAGGTGGGATGACATCCAGACTGAAGGCCAATGTACTCGAGTTCGTGGTTCGGCCTCGAGATCCAAGAGCCATCGCTCTCCATGCTCTGGTTCTGCCGCGGTACCAGTTTCCATAACTCCCCTTCCACTGCTTCCGAAAGCCTTTCGGAAGCAGAAAGGGGCCCCAGTGATCCTCAGAGATCCGCACTGACCACGTCCGTTTTTTGTTTGCGGAGCTAGTATCTTCTCGCCTTATCGCAGCACAACTGCAAGTAGGGACTTTCTCACAGGGAGTTTTCACACGTAGTTCTTCCCTATCGCATACCGTTAGATAATTGGGACCTTATTATTCCTAGGAGCCTTACAGTAGGCTCCTTTTTCATCCGGGCAGACTTTACTATCAGGGAAAGTCGTCCCGTTCTCCTCTGCGATATTCTCACTCTGACGAGTCTTCGGAGCTAGCTTCTCTGTTCTTTCAGACTTTTTTCCCTTATTACCTTCGAGGCAAGGTTGTCCTCAGGCCATCTCCATCCCTTGTTACCAAGGTGGTACTGTATTACCACTGTTATGAGGGCATAGTTCTTCCCTCATGTCTTTTGGCTCCAGTCCACAAAATGGAATAAGATCCCCCATATTCTGGACGAAGTGAGTGCTCTGAGTAGGTACGTCTTGAGGACGGCGTCCTTCTGAAGGCTGGACGTTTTATTTGGGCTTCCTGACGGTAGAGGAAGGCTTCCTGACATTTTCAGGAAGGGTTTAGCCGTTTCATCGACCATGATAACATGGTGAATTCTTTTCACCATCCAGGAGTCCTTCCGTGCTAGATGTCAGCCTATCTCCCTGTCTATCAAGGGTTCTAGGCACCAGGCGTCAGCAAGGCACGCCTGCAAGCTTGCGGATTCGTCCAGTCCGCATGCATTCTTGAAGCGCTATAATTCCCACACTTCCACAGATGTGAATCTGGGCAGGCCGACTCTGCAGGCCGCGGTGGCGCACTTGTAAGTAGCGGTTACACAGGGCCTGATCTATTGTTGTCCCCACCCAGGGACTGCTTTGGGACGTCCCACGATCTGTGTCCCCCAATGAGAAAGAGAAATAGGGATTTTTGTGTACTCACCGTAAAATCCTTTTCTCCGAGCCATTCATTGCGGGGACACAGCTCCCACCCTGTTATTAGCTTATGCTTGTTTTTTTAGAATATAACATGCTATACGCTCATATATTGTTATGGATCTCCTACTGCTTTTGCACCGAACTGGTTAGCTGAGAGCCAGCAGGAGGGTGTATACTGCAGGGGAGGAGCTAACTTTTTTTGTATCACTTAATGTCAGCCTCCTATTGGCAGCAGCATACACCCACGGTGTGTCCCCCAATGAATGGCTCGGAGAAAAGGATTTTACGGTGAGTACACAAAAATCCCTATTTTTGTACAAATGCAGCACAGCCCTGAGGAGTCTTTTTTATGACTCTCCTTATTACACCCCTTATGTAATATATATGATGCCGCTCACACAGTGTAATGTTTCCACAGTACTGGCATCTCTCGTAAAAAAGGTATTTTCACAATACCGCCATACCCCCACACAGTATAATGTTCTCATAGTACCTCCATACCCCCACACACAGTATAATGTTCTCATAGTACTGCCATACCCCCACACACAGTATAATGTTCTCATAGTACCGCCATACCCCCACACAGTATAATGTTCTCATAGTACCGCCATACCCCCACACACAGTATAATGTTCCTACAGTACCGCCATATCACCACACACAGTATAATGTTCTCATAGTACCGCCATACCCCCCACACACAGTATAATCTTCTCATAGTACCGCCATACCCCCCACACACAGTATAATGTTCTCATAGTACCGCCATACCCCCACACACAGTATAATGTTCTCATAGTACCGCCATACCCCCACACACAGTATAATGTTCCCACAGTACCGCCATACCCCCACACACAGTATAATGTTCTCACAGTACCTCCATTCCACCACACAGTATAATGTTCTCATAGTATCCCCATACCCCCACACACAGTATAATGTTCTCATAGTACCGCCATACCTCCACACAGTATAATGTTCTCACAGTACCGCCATACCCCCACACAGTATAATGTTCTCACAGTACCGCCATACCCCCACACACAGTATAATGTTCTCATAGTACCGCCATACCCCCCACACAGTATAATGTTCATAGTACCGCCATCCCCCCACACAGTATAATGTTCATAGTACCGCCATACCCCCACACACAGTATAATGTTCTCATAGTACTGCCATCCCACCACACACAGTATAATGTTCTCATAGTACTGCCATCCCACCACACACAGTATAATGTTCCTACAGTACCGCCATACCCCCACACACAGTATAATATCCTCATAGTACCGCCATACCCCCACAGTATAATGTTCTCATAGTACCGCCATACCCCCACACAGTATAATGTTCTCATAGTACCGCCATACCCCCACACACAGTATAATGTTCCTACAGTACCGCCATATCACCACACAGTATAATGTTCTCATAGTACCGCCATACCCCCCACACACAGTATAATCTTCTCATAGTACCGCCATACCCCCACACACAGTATAATGTTCTCATAGTACAGCTATACCCCCACACACAGTATAATATCCCCACAGTACAGTACAATGTTTCCACAGGACTGACATCCCCCTCACACACAGTATAATGTCCCCACAGTACAGTACAATGTTTCCACAGGACTGACATCCCCCTCACACACAGTATAATGTCCTCACAGTACTGCCATCCCCCCACTTTCTAATGCTCCCACATACACAATATGGTGCCATCCACGTCACTGACTACCTCCGACCACCGACAATTAATTAATAAATACTCACTTAGCCTCATTCTTGGTGCAAATACTAATGAACCCAGGATCTATGAGATATTTACCATACGATAGTTGGATAGGCAGGAGTGTATCCTCCATAAAGGTAGCCCACTCGGTTGCTATGATTCCTATGAATTGACAGGGCTCGGTGGGGTGTGGTATTGGTCACCCTCTCCTTCCCATCATCACAATGTCAGTGATATCCACATTCCCATGACGGTGATACCGCTGAATAGATTAGTGAATCAGGGAGTTGAAAGCTCCTGATCCACCATTCAGCCTTCACTTCTGAGTCTGAGACTCCGTGCACTGCAGGCACAATGACGTCACTACATCACACCTGTAGTACGGAGCCTCAGTACTCACACCGCACAGACCAGAGCAGCGCTCCTCAGGAACCGGGTTGGCTGAGTAGTGTGTGTTTTTATATCAGGAATTGTGGCGGCATCATATTAAGAGAAGAGCTGTTGGGACTCTCATACTGAATGTGTGGCTGGTAGGGGCCATTATACTGGGGTTGTGGTGGACTGTAAATGCCTCCATACTGAGTGGGGTTTTATTTTGTGTAGCAGGTTGTGGTGGACATAATTAGAGATGAGCGAATATGTTCAGAAAACGATCGATAAACGTAAATTCTGCACGAATATGGTACATTCGGATTCATGATCGATAACACGAGCATATTTCTTACAATCAGTAACATTCGGTAAAAGATATAATAGAAGCCGACAATACATGTGCCGCGTTTAGTAAAATCACAGCCACCAATGTGGGAGACTGGGGTTCAAATCCTGGCTCTGCCCTGTTGGACATTGTTAGAAAAAATAACCGTTCCTTATTTTTCAAGTAATACGGTGAGAATAGGAAAGAAAAGCAAAATTGAATTGTGTGGATAAAACAAGTCTTATTTAATGTCCATTCAAAAAGTGATTACAAAAATTTAGAAAAAGTAAGTTTTTAAGTTCATAGCACACAAATTATAAGAGAAAAATTAAGCATAGGTCTTACGTATGTCTTTGAGGCATGATGTGGTCCATGTGAAGAGTTCTCAAGGAATGAGAAAGTCTGCCCCCTACTGGTGCTGGGTCTGCCCTTATATACGCTTTTGACCCATAGACTTCCATTGGTTACTATCGTTTCCTACCTCCTAACCACATAAGGTGATCTACCTGGTGCTATATCCATAGCTCATACCATATTAGCAGAACCTAGTAATTTCCAAACATACATTGACTCTTTACATTACCTCATGGTACATTCTAAATATAATTTGTTTCAGTTACGAGTATCCTAAGCAATCCACATATAGACCAGCTTGACAACTCCTCTCTTTAGCTTTGACATACAAACAACAGATGCAGAAGCCAAGGTCTCCAGGATAGCTGATACACACACTTTTTACTCAGAGATTCTGGTTCAATAATTGATCTCTGTAAATATGTTGCATCATTATTTTTTATTATTTTACATTCCCCCGATTATGATTTGAGAAATATCATAATCAATCCTAAACTCTTTCTCTCACCATTCGTATCACATTCATTCGTTATTCTGAAAACCTTGTATCAACGTCTGTTTTGAATGTCATCTAAATTTGAGACTAAAATAAAATTAAATCAAAGATTCAAAGATTATATTTTTCTTTTTAGCATTTCTCTTAGAATATCATCTTCCTTTTTCATTTCTATCTTTATCTTTTTGTAAATATTCTTAATTTTACACATAACTATTTGATATATTATACACAGCAAAACTGTAATAAATATAATAACAATTGGATTAGATAATACATTTCCTGCTGCCATTTTCGCTGAAGACTGTGACCAACTAGTTACTGATTTTCCTAAATTTCTCCACCAAGATGCGCCTGACATACTTGTCCACTCATGTTCAATATCATTTAAATTCTCTTGCTCATGCCTGAATACAATTTCAGCTTCTTTTAGCTGTTTTGTTAACAAATCCTTGTCTTTCTTTATCTCATTTGTCCACATAGTCCAAGGAAAATTATTAATTTGGGACAAATTGAACTGTATTGGAAGGATTTTTAGATTTCTTGAACCTATTGACATAATATTAACACTTCCTTCCTTCTTTGAGAGAGTTTTCACATTTCCCTCGATACAATATAAACCTATTGTCAGATTTTCAGCATGTACACAGGATGAAAAGAATGCAGAAACGACTTCTTTTTCTGACATAACTTGGAAACCAATCTTATTAGCGCTTATTGGTGTCACCAAGTCATGGATCGTGTGCACATTCTCCACTCTGGCATGACATGAGGTATGATTATGGAAACATGAATGGTAAATGACTTTATCCTGTCCAGGTAAACACAATACCTTAGAAACAAAATTTAAGCATGAAGAAATGTCTAATTGTTCAGTGTTTATACCGTCAAATGCGAAATCTGTGTACTGTAGTTATTAATATACCAATTGTGTACGACTAACAGGGATTCCCAGAACAGTAATAGGAACCAGGGTTTCTTGGCTTTCCGACAATGGAATCAGTGATGTTCCTACACAAATGTTCTGTTCACATCCTAACCACTTATTTACCCACAAATCTGTATGATTTAATGCAAAATTATATTATGTAGGCAAATTCCTCATTAGTCCTAAAGGTGTAATTCCACTTTGTAAGACTTGTGCAATCATTTTCAGATTGGTGGAATATTCAATCTGAATTTCTAGACACGTTTTGGCCACTTGGGATTCCTGTTCACTTTCTATTAAAGCTAAAGTAGCATCTTGTAGATGTGACACGGAAGATCCCAATACAACAGCAGTGTTCAAAACCATCTTTTCAAGGACTTGATTCAAACTTTTCTGAATCTTTACCCCTTTACCTCCAATATACCCCACATTTTCCAAATCTGATTTAAGTGTATGTATGTCCATAGTGTTAGACTTCCTACTGTTCCTAATCCCCCCCAAAATACCTTCTAACACTCCCCTCTTACTTCTAACGTGTGCTGGGGTTCTTTTCCCATTGTTCTATTCCCATTTCCATGTTAATGAGATGTGATTGACACTGGGGATATCTAGAAGAGATTTTCCAATTAGACATGTTAAAAGTCCATATCATAGTCATAAACACTCCTTCTCGTAATAGGGGTCTAGATTGGAATTGGTTTATTTGGAAAGAAGTAGATGGTTGAAATCTTGTCTGTGTGCATACATTATCTACTGCTGACCATATATTCACATTTACATCTTTACATTGTTTGTAATTATTTTCTGTTAAAACGCAACATTGGTAAAGTCCGGAATCCTTAGGAGATGGATTATCTACAGAAAAAATAAAATTCTTATTTAACCATCTCACATTACCGGATTGACCTCTGTGTATAACATTTGTTGGACCATTTGAAAAACTTCCCCAAAATAATCTATCCTTGGTCCATGTTAACAGAGATTCTGAAGGTAACTCTAACCTTGTGTTGCATTTTAATGATAAGGGAGACATATTTTCTTGACTATGTACTGCTTGTGGGGTGACCCTTACTTCTGGAGCTATAGTATTTGTTACTGTAAAAATTACAGATACCTGTACTTGTACTGGTTCTCTAGTTATCTGGAAGTTCCATGTTTTTACCCAATCTTCATCTCCCTCTGTAATAGAAAGTAATGATCTAAAATTTTCCCCAGAAGTTGTGTCTTTAACCAAATATCTGTTTTGATGTTCCAACTTTCCCTTTTGCGATCACATCATTTGTAATATCACCTGAGCACACAGCTTTTTCTTCACCTCTTATCTCTATATTCCAGTATAACACATCTGTAGGATTACATTCCCATGTGCCTGTCTTATTATTGTGTACATAATCTCCTTGTAACTGTATAAACCCAGTCTTAGGTCCTGTGGTAGCATGTAATGTTATGTTAGTGTCATGTATGAAGTGTAACTCAATACAGTATTTACACCGTAACCCATGCAAATGTTTCCGGTAATATCTACTGAATTGTCCGGTATGTCTTCATCTATTACGTTTTGTAGACTTGATCCTCTTGGTTTCCTCGAATGTAGAGTTCTTTCGAAAGGTTCATTCACTTCACTAGTGTTGGTTCCACGATGCAAAATATCTTCTGCGTAGATCCCAGTTGACATAGTACATAGTAGCAGGAATGTAATACCCATCAGATAGTAGCTTTTCCTGGGAAATGTCGTCTTCTCCTGAAGGATTGGTGTTGATTCCCTTCCACCAAGGCCATGGTGTTTCGTATTCCAGCTCTTATTGGAATCCATTTCTTCCTAAAAGAAATGCAGTATCATTATTTTGCAATATACAATTTGCACTGATCGACATGTACCCACACTCTTTGTTGTCTGCAGGTATTTTTGACCGCATTAGATGCTCGTTGCACAAGAATCATCACTTGTCCCATGGTTTCAATAATCTCAAAGGGACCTTCTCAGTTACTTTCCCAAGGTCCATTCTTCCTGAAAGTTTTGATCATCACCTGAGCCCCTTTTTTGAATTTGGATTCATATGGTGGCTCCATTCTCTGCATTCTTGATGCAGCATCTGGAAGAATCGTTTTTAAATTTTCCTGCAACAATTGCAACCATTTGGACTTTGCAACAGCATCTTTTTGAGGTGTGGACAAAAATGGTTCATGTGGAAAAATCAATGGCATTTTTCTTCCTTTCATTAGTTCTAAAGGAGTAAACTGAGTTGTGGAAGAAGTTGTTCCTCTCACACTCAACAATGCAAAAGGTACGGCATCAACCCAAGTATTGCCTTTGTCCAATAGCATCTTGGCAATTCTGGATTTTATTGTTCTATTCATCCTTTCTACAATACCAGCAGACTGTGGATGGTAAGGTACATGGAACTGTTGTTGTACCCCTAGAATAGTACAAACGGCTTGCATGATTTTTCCTGTAAAGTGACTTCCTCGATCAGAGGAGATCATTCTTGGGATCCCCAAGTACAAAAGACATGATAAACTAATTCTCTAACTGTAGACAAAGCATCATCTTTCCTAACAGGTAATATTTCAACCCATTTAGAAAAAAACATTTACTACAACCAATGCATACCTGAGACCATTTTTACGTGATGGTAACGGTCCAATGTAGTCGATTTGTAATGTGGACCATGGACCATCTGCAGGTGCGGTTCGGAGTAGTGGCGGTTTCTGTCCTTTTGGTCTTGGATAAATTTGGGCACAAATGAGACATAATTGCACAATACTTTATACAGTCTCTTCCATCTTTTCCCAGTAAAATATCTCTCTGAGAATGCCTAACAATTTCTGTTGACCCATGATTATATTTTGTGAACTCAACCTGTAGAACTTTTGGTACAACAGGACGCAACTCCCTGTTTAAGTCATGGCACAAAACCCCGTTTTCACAAAGGGAGGTTTTGGATCAACCTGGGAAGCAACAAGAGATGTGTCTTTTTCTTGTTTTTCCACAAAAGAAGGGATATGCGTGTCTGTTCTTTAAACTGCTAAAATCTCTAAAGTTTCAGGGTGAAACAGTTCTTCTCCTGTCAGGGCTGCCTCTTTGGCTAACCTATCTGCAGTGGCATTTCCAACAGATAATTCATAAAATTTTTTATTGGCAGGGACTTTGACAATAGCAAAACCATTAGGGTTTTTGATGCCATCACAAAAATTGTTTTCAGTGTGTCACTATGTACAAGGGTCTTATTAGAAGAATCTACAGAGCCTCTTTTCCCCAAACTGGCAAATAATATGTCAGTGATCTCACAACATAGGAGCTATCACTGTAGATTACAATGGGACATTGATCATCAGCTTCGTTCAGCTGTAGTACCATTTTTATCACTTCTAGCTCTGCCCTTTGAGCTGAAAACTTACACAGTAATTTGTGTTTTACAACCTGTGATCTTTTGGGATAAATAATGGCATATCATGAATAGTAGTGTCCATCTCAATAAAATCTGGAACCATCTACAAAAATTGGTTCATCTGTTGCCTCTGGGTTCCGTCTGAAAAGCGATGGACTAGGATCATGAAAAGACTAAACAATCATGAGTTTGCCCTTCATATTGCATCAACTAAGTAAGAACATATTTGGCCTTATAATCTACCTCAATTTGTTTTGGAGACAATGACAATAACCACTGAGCAAAGCTCTGTGACACACCTGGGATATTGTTCTCAAAGAGAAGTTTTAGTGTAGAATGAGGAGTTTGCAAAGTGATTTTGTTGAACCCAACAATGTGTTCAGTTGCTTTGACTGCTAAGTACACCTCTACCAAGTGTCTTGCACAGGTCTCAAAACCTCTTTCAACAGGTGAGAGAAGCTTAGAAAAATAGCCCCAAATTCTCCACTCTTCTCACTACAACTGTAGCAGCACAGCAGACACAGATGTCTCTGATGTGTGTACTTGCAAAGCAAATGGAGCCGAAGGATCTACTGTGGACAAAGCAGGTGACTTTTGTAAATTCATTTTCAATTGTTCAAATGAAGTTTGTTGTTCATCACCCCAAGGCGTCAAAGTAAAAGAGATAAACAGTATGGAAATTCAAAAACCGTGTAACATATTGTCCCCTTAAAAATATATTTTTAATCAAATAATCTTTAAAAATACCACTTCCCAGTGAAAACAGAAAAAAATAAATATATATATGAATCTGCTAGTGCACCTATCCTCATACCGTAACCCTGCACTTACCTGCTGTCCCTTCCTAACAGTGGAGGTTGGCACCCTGATAGATTATTTGGCGCCCCCCACTCCGCGGCGGCTAACACCTGCTCACCCTGTTAAGTAACTAACAAACTATAGGAGGGAAAACAATGAGCCAATAAAAGAAATGAAAGAAAGCGTAGGGTAAGAAAAAACTAACGTGCATAAAAAATTATATCCACCTCCTCCATTAGGATCCCGTGTAGGACGTTTAAAACGCTAGAAAAACATTATAGCAAGGGGGCGTGGCTAGCAGCCGAAGGAGAAAGACGTGTGTCCCTGGGGCTCCTCAAATGGTGGCCTCTATCCGCTAAATTCCTGGCCCCACAAAGCCCATCCACGTCTCTACAGAGGGATATTCATCTCCCTAAAGATCAGAGACCTCGCTTTTGACTGGATTAGCCATCTATACAGTCGGTACCAGTGGCGAGGACCTGTGGCCTGCGGGCAGGCCTGAAGCCTGCGTGAGGTACTCCCTCCCGACCCCTGGTGGACGCACTGGGCTCGGTGCATCATCCCCCTGGAGCGAGGCGGCTATAAGCCGGGGGACGGGTTATCTGCCCCCCCCGTGAAGCGTCCAGCGACCCCAACGCTCCTTGGCGGAGGGACCGCAGACTGGTAACTGGTGGCCGCGGCCACATTGAGGTGCCTCTCGCCCGCCATATTCGGAGGGGTTTCCCGCCGCTGGCCTACCTATCTGGCGGTGGGTGCGCGGCAGACGAGGAGCCACCGCTGCTCGCCCATCCGGTCCTGCTCCAGAGTGGCCCCCTGAGGCAGTGCCCGTTCCTGCCTTCTGCTGTGCGGTCCATCGCTGCGGCGGCTGGCGGTGAGCGGTGAAGGGGGTTCCCTCTGGCTGACAGGGACGGCGGGAAGAGGACGCTCGCGGTGACCGCCGCTCCCCTGGACTGAGGCGGTGAGTGACGCTGACTGGTCTCCCGAAGTGTGCCCTGCCTGCCGACCGCTCCACGGGGCTGGTGTGCGGCTGCGGTCGTCCCCTGCCTCCCACCCCCTCTCCCCCTGAGGAGAAATAAAGAAACGCGGGCTGAAGGTCTGTGGGCCATTACACCTGCTATCTGGGGCTGAGAGGTGGTCCTTAGCTGTGCCAGAGGAAAACAGGAGAGAACAGAGGGGAAAAGAGGCTACTCCGCAAATAGATCAGGAGAGAACTGTATGAAGAGGAGGCACAATTATAACAATCTATTATCAGAGGTGCTGTCTGGGGACGGGTTTGGGCGTTAAGGAGGCAAACTGTCCCATTTGATACCCTTCTTTATGCCTCTCATATAAGACTCTGAGTTCTGCCATCCCCCTGGCGCTGTAAATGTTCCCTCTGGAACTGTGACTGCAGAAGCATACTTGTGGCCAATACTGAGCGCCTGTACAAGCCTGTTCACCAATTTGGTTCTTGGACTGGGGCCCCTACACCTAAGCCCTCTGGGAACACATTATTATTTTATTTTATTTAGTTTTTCTTTTTCTTTTTTCCTTTTATTCCTTTTTTATTAAGTACCGAGGGTGACACTTGATGCTCAATCTGTCACACATTCATAGTGAGGAAAACTTCCTCTAAGTGGGCTGCCTATGACAATCTGCAATAATATAGAGATTCAGTGGTTCTGATACGCCACCTGGTGGTGACATAAAAAACTTTGAATATATTTCTCTTCCTAATTGAACAACATAGTCAGACTGATGACAATCTTTTTCTTTACTAAAACTACGACAATGCTCTTCTTATCTCAACTATATTCACAGATATGCTGATCTAAAAGTAATACTGGCGCACAAGTGGTGATCTTCTAAGTAAGCGCTATAATTAGCTAGAATGGTCAAAACTCATAAAGAGCGCTGCAAAACTTCTCTACCTGCCGCAACACAAGACAAACAAGGTGATATGGAAAAATTCCTAAAACACAAGACTTCGCTGGCCCGACCTGCTCACAAGTCCTCTCGCTCCAACACCAAGTCTGACGATCATGCCGATGAATTGGATTCTAGCGAAGAGGCCTCAGGAAGTGACACCACTCAAATAGAATCGGGTGGAATCTCAAAATCCTTCCTCAAAAAGGCATTAATCCAAGCAATGAAACCATTAATTGCTGAGGTCTCTGGCCTACGAGAAGATATACAATACATAGGCAATAGGGTTGAATCCCTAGAAACCACTCAGTCTTCTCTTATAAGCCACTCTAACAAAATAAAAGACCACCTGGACTTTCACAAATCCCAACTAAACATGGCATCACTAGCTATAGAGGATCAAGAAAATCGGAGTCGCCGGAAAAACATAAGAATCAAGGGGATTCCCGAAAGCGTCTCCAATGAAATACTCGAAAAATCAACTAGAGAAATATTTGCTTTACTACTGCCTCAGGACCGATGTGTTCAGATGTCATCGAGAGGATACACCGCTCGCTCAGGCCCAAACCTAAACCCACGGATCCCCCAAGGGATGTGATATGTGGTCTCCTGAGTTACTTGGATACCTCTGCAATTCTAAATGCCTCCAGAGATAATAAAAACTTGACCTACGAGGGTTCATCAATCCAGATATACCAGGATCTAGCTCCGTCGACTCTCGCCAAACGCAGGGTCTTGAAACCTCTCCTTGATACGCTACGGGCAAATAAAATCCTATATAAATGGTTATTTCCTTTTGGTCTTGCCGTACATGGTGGAGGAAAACAAGCCATAATTCGTCATCCAGATGACCTCGCTAAAGTTTGGTCCACGTTTGACATTGATGCAGTAGATGTCCCTTCTTGGCTGCCTTTGGACATGACACCCAATGTCCCCTCGGATCTTTTCCCTTTGCCGGATCATGGCGAATGGTCCCCAGCCAAGAGGTCTGCTTCTCCGAGACAAGGCAAGTCTGGAACTAAAAAGAAACCACCCCCTTGAGTCACTTAGGTGACGCTACTCCTTGCCTTTGATAGTCAGATAAACCGGATCTTGTCGGTTTGACTGGTTCGGGTATTGCCTAAAACTCGTTAGGTCAACGGAATTTTTCTTTCTTTCACGTTGCCTTTATTACAAATGTTATTGGTAGCAAATGATTATATCTTGTTTACCATTTGTGCGCCTGCAATGGACTGTCCTGTCTGTTTGGGAGGATGTTTGTGGCCCCAGCCTCTGCCACGGACGGGATTTCTTTTTGTTTTGTGTTAAACTTTTTTCTCAAAAATGTTCTTATTGCATTTTTACTTATGATGTTTATTCAGTACATGTGCACAGATGTTATTTTAATTTCATTCATAACCTATGTCTGGTAGCGCCTCGGAATCAGCCACTGTGGTAGTGGTGTCTTATAATGTGAAGGGCATGCGCTCACCAAGGAAAAGAGGGCAATTGTTGAGATTCCTGAAATCTAAAAACTCTAGTATTGCATTCTTGCAGGAAACCCATTTCAAAAAAGATAGAACCCCGGATATGTCAAGAACACAATTCCCTACATGGTATCATAGCACTGGCACCACAGCCTCGAGAGGAGTCAGTATAGCCTTTAAAAGAAATGTCCCTTTTGTTTTAAAAGATGCCCTCTCAGATGCCGATGGGAGATACATAATGTTAAAAGGGCTATTAGCCAACACGAAGGTCACATTCTGTAATATTTATTCCCCAAACCAAAACCAAATTAGTTGGCTATGCCAGGTATTAAATACCCTTAGACTATTTAAAGAAGGGATTATAATATTAGGAGGGGATTTCAATGTCACTTTTAACCCAGCAATAGATTCTTCATCAGGGAAATCTTCTATACCTCAAAAAGCACTAAGAAAATTACATATCAATCTACAATCTTTAAATCTAGTTGACCCATGGAGAACATTATACCCAACAACCAAAGACTTCACCTTCTTCTCCTCACCTCATAATAATTATCACAGACTAGACTATCTCTTAACCCAATCTTGCCACCTTCAACTAGTGAAATCTGCAAAAATAGATGTTATTTCCCTCTCAGATCATGCCCCGATTTTCCTAGAGATGAACATTAAGTCACTCCCTCTTACTTCTTTTACATGGACACTAAATGAGACCCTTCTGGGCACTAGCTCTTATGTGACTAGATTCTCTACTTCCATCAACCTCTTTTTTAAGGAAAACTGTCTTCCGGGCTCTCCCATGCCTTTAGTCTGGGAGACACACAAAGCGGTCCTAAGAGGGGAGTTCATAGCCCTAGGCTCATATCTAAAAAAAGAACGGTCCAAAGAGGTATTGGCCATTCTGCACAAGATCAGTTCGGTGGAAAAGATGCATAAACGTTCACAAACAAATAAAGCTCAGACTGAACTCATCTCACTCAGAAGATCCTTAAAAGATCTCCTAAACATACATTCCGCTAAGATATACATGAGAAGCCAACAGAAGTTTTACCTTCATGGAAATAGAGGGAGCAAACTCATGACTTCTCTTCTGAGAAAACGTAACGGACGTACCTTTGTCACACAGTTGAGGGGTGCGAATGGTCCAACTATTTCTGAGACTAAGGACATTGCTAAAGAATTTAAACACTTTTACGAGAAACTTTATAATCTGGAGGTCACAGAGGACATGGGTGAGCCCGGGGCAGCCTTGGAAAAAATAGATACATTCCTTTCCTCTCTGAGACTCCCCTCACTTTCAGTAAATGACATCTCTTGCTTAACAGCCCCAATTACCCCTGAAGAGGTATTAGAGATTCTATCCAGTATCCCCAATGGAAAAGCTCCAGGTCCTGATGGCCTTCCCATCATCTACTACAAGAAATTAATAAAACCCCTGCTACCCCATATAGTTACCCTATTCAATTCTTTTTTGATGGGACAATCCCCCCCGAAACAAGCTCTAGAAGCTTTTATCACAGTTTTACCAAAAGAGGGTAAAGATCCCAATCTTTGCTCTAGCTATAGACCTATTTCTCTTCTCAATGCTGATATGAAATTATGGGCTAAACTTTTGGCGACTAGACTAGGCAACATACTCCCTAGAATAATTCACTCGGACCAGGCGGGTTTTGTACGTGGAAGGGAAGGCAGGGACAATTCGGCTAAAGCTCTTCAATCTATTATGTACGCTAGAAGGCGGAATTTGCCGCTTACTCTATTGTCTACCGATGCCGAGAAGGCATTTGGTAGGGTGAGCTGGAGATATATGGAGAGGACCCTACATAAGTTTGGCTTCCCCCTTAGTTTATCGCAGCAGTCTTCTCCCTGTACTCCTTTCCCACTGCCAGAGTCCGGGTGAATGGGGTTTTATCCGATATCTTTAATATTAACAACGGCACCAGGCAGGGATGCCCCCTATCCCCTTCTCTATTTGTATTAGTTATCGAAACTCTCATACAGAGAATTAGACAGGAAACTCAGATTCAGGGATTGAGGATAGGTAGATTGGAGATAAAAACATTGGCATTTGCGGATGACCTACTCTTCCTGGTTTCTAACCCTCTCGAAGCATTCCCTATTATACTTAATACACTAAATCACTTCGGCAAACTTTCTAACTTCAAAATTAATAATACCAAATCGGAAGCTCTTAATATCACCCTACCGGCCCCCCAACTTGCCACACTACGAAAACTAACCCCCTTCTCCTGGTCCACATCCTCTATAAAGTACTTGGGTATCTGGATCACTAGGGATCCTATGGACTTATTTAGATCTAATTTTTCCCCTCTAATAAAAAAACTAGAAGCACTAATGAAATCATATAATCTTCCCACTTTATCATGGATAGGTCGTATCAACATATTTAAAGCTTACATTATGCCTATCCTATTGTACTCTATGAGTATGGTGCCCATACTTCTTCCCCTTACATTCTTTAAAAATATAAGGTCCTTAACAATTAAATTTGTATGGAGAAATAAGCCAGCTAGGCTACCCTTTAAATTGTTAACATGTCCCACTTCTTATGGAGGTTTAGGTTTACCTGACCCCTATACATATTATAAAGCGATACATCTAAGTAGATGGCTGAGAATAGTAATTGGTATTGAGAGGGGTATGATGGACATGCTGGATGTGGCTTTGTTGGACAATGGGGGAATACCACTCTTATGGTCTCGCTCGAAACCAACGACTTCACTGGGTTTAGATGACATAACTCTAGCTACCCTCCATGTTAAACGGACAGTTTTAAATGATCTTCCACCGGATTCACTCCCATCATCCTTGACCCCTATTGCAGTCATTCCATATCTAGTTGATCCTGATTTCATAGACTCATATAATTTATGGTCAAAGCTCCCTAAGGATCCCCTCTCTAGCCTTTATGAAGGGAAAATTTTTAAGAACAATATTTGGCCTGGCAACGCCACGAAGTCTCCAAAAAATTTCTTGCAGGAACTCCACACTAAGCGTATTCTTACGGAATTCAGAGTGAGGTTCCCACAGAAGTCCAATTGGTCATGGTTGGACCTTATGCTCAAAACGGGTACAACTAGATATAAAACTATATCTCGCTCTTACCACCAACTTGTTACCCCCTCTCAACCCTTTAAACCATCATTTGTTTATTCCTGGGAATCTGAACTTAACTTTAACTTCTCAGATGACCAGATTTCAAAGATATTGAAGTCTGCCAGGGGGTTTTCTCGATGCATCCTGCTGCAGGAAAATGCATATAAAATATTAACCAGATGGCATTTGACGCCGGTCAAACTCCAACATTTAGGCCTGGCGGACTCCGACTTGTGCTGGCGTTGTCAGGCCGCCCAGGGGAACCATGCACACATATTCTGGGAGTGCGGAGGGATCAGAGATTTCTGGGGGGAGGTTAATTCGACACTTAAAAAGTTAAAATTAATTAAAACTGACCTACTGGCAGTTGAGGCCGTCCTATCGTGCCCGACAACCAACTTTAAACCCACTAGGCACGGCCTTCTATCCTTGATGCTCAGTGCCGCAAAACACTTAATAACCATCCACTGGAAGAGTGTATCCCCCCCAACACTAGGTGAATGGTTCAGCAAAATTGACCACATTTATAGAATGGAGGAACTATCGAGCTGGGAGACGCATGCCCATGATCGCTTTGCCCTGAACTGGCTTCCCTGGAGAAATTTCCGTTCCGTTGCTCCTTAACATTGCAACTTATGTTTTCTTAATACCGAGAATTCATGCTACCATACTGTTTGCTTTTTTAGTGCTATAACCATGTGTACTGAAACTGTTATGTTCACTGTTTCCCCTCCCCCTTTTTTCCTATTTCCCCTCTTCTAACCTCTTCTACGCAGGTCAACCCTCCTCCTCCTAACCCCTCCTTCCCTCCCCTTCCCTTCCCTCTCCTACCATTCCCCAAAGTTTGTGGTCCGGAGTCGTTTATAGCCATTGATATAGCTGTTACGAGTTATTTACTCGCCTTAACATTACTTGCATGTAACGTCTCTGTCCTTTATGTTAAATAAAGAATTTACAAAAAAAAAAGAAAAACATTATAGGAGCAGAAAAAGTCATGTGCTCATAGTGTTTTGATATAACGGTCCTACTGCACAGCTGTGTGCATAAATAATGGGATGATAGTAGGAGGGGACATATATAGTTAACAGATGACCTGGTTCAATCTTAAATAGACAATGTACATGGCAGCACCTCCCTGGTAAAAATTAACAGTAGTCAGTTAGTGCATTAGAAATATTCAATGATATTATATATCTTAGTACAGCTGCTAGTATCTATAAGCACACAGTGGTTTTCAAAATGCCACACCAGAATAGAAAAAATAATAATAAAAAAATACACTCGATTGCACACTAGATGGAATAGTATGCAGACAATAACCAGTGAGCACTGATAGCCAACGGTAGGTGCCGGTACACATGCACAATCGGGTAACCAGAAATAGATGGTTCAAAAGACAGCCAATAAAGAGGGTGTTAGCCCCCAAAAAAACAACACTTAGCTGTCAGCAAACGCCCTGACGCGTTTCCCCGTCATACGGTTCCTCAGGGGGCAAAAATGATGATGAACCGGAGGTCAAAGATACAGGTGCCCTGATGCCTAGGCAGACCTGATTAGATCCCAGGAGAGGGCGCTTATATAATGAAGTATAACACCTGCTGATCAATCAGAAAGGAGCCACCCCCCCCTCCCCAATTTCCGGAAAAACCGGGTATAGTAAACAAAAAACCATGGTCTATAGATACGGACCAGTGAATAGACGCATGTCCACACTATCATGGGGTTCCCACCCCCCAGACAGATAAAGGGATCATTAATCAAATAAAGGATAGAACACATACCGCACCGGACACCAATCCCGAAGTCCGTTCCCCGCCGTATGGTATGCGCTGGGCGCCGCCATCATGGATAGCGTGCGCCCAACTCACAGGCAGATCCAGGAAGCGGCGCGCGCGCACTAAGTACCATGTTTGCATGTTTTAGCGCTACAGTGTGCTGCCTTATTTATTTGATAGAATCAATTGATTCTGGAGGCAATTTATACTGACGTTGTGGTGGAAGATCTTGCCCTTCCACATTTACAACAACATCCTTCATTGTACCAACCTCATTCCTGAACAGAGCCCAAAGAAAAGGAAAAAGCTGTACAATTTCTGTCAATACCTCATCACCACCAGTTTCAGGCCACAAACGATCTGTTGACACAACATAATTTAAGCAAATACTTCCAACATGGCTATAATCACTAGGATGAATGACTTCAGGTTTACAACCATTAGAATCTTTCCAGATCACTTGATTTCCTAGATCGACTACCCAACCGAATTTCTGCATAAAATCTGTGCCAAGTATATTTTCAGAATCACGACCATAGCAAATGTCAATTCCTGTTTTGGAAGAACTAGGTATTTCCAACGCCACATTGGTAACCAAGGTTGCTGTAGTTCCACCTTTCCACTAAAACCAACAATAGTACAAACTGGTGAATCTGGTTGTAGCTTCAAATCAAGATTTGTAACACGTAATTGAGCTCCTGTATCAATAAGAAATACAACATTCTGTCCTGCTAAATTTCCATTGATAAATGGTCTTCCACAGTCATCCAATGCAACGAGTCACAAATTCCAATGAATGGGGTATAGGTGTAGTCTGTGATTGTCAGAAGATGGAGGAGTGTTGTGAGTTCTGTTTTTGGGCTCCCTCTGGTGGTTACTGATGGTACTGGGTGATTTGTGTTCTGCTGTCTCTGGTGTCCACCTGTTCTATCAGGATATGGGAGTTTCCTATTTAACCGGGCTTTCTTGTCATTTCCTGGCCGGCTATCAAGGTTATCAGAGTGTTTTGTTACCTCAGCTTCTGGCTTCAGTAATCTTCAGGACAAGCTAAGTTTTGATTTTTCTTGTTTCTCGTTTTGCTTTATTTTTGTCTTGTCCAGCTTGCAGATACGTGTTTCTTTGCTGCTGGTTGCTCTAGTGGGCTGTAATTGCTCCTCATGTTCCATGAGTTGGAACATGAGTTCAAGTAATTTCAGGATGGTTTTTTGAAGGGTTTTTTGCTGACCGCGCAGTTTACTTTTGTATCCTCTGCTATCTAGTTTTAGCGGGCCTCATTTTGCTGAATCTGTTTTCATACTGCGTATGTGCCTTCCTCTCATTTCACCGTCATTATATGTGGGGGGCTGCTATTTCTGTGGGGTATTTCTCTGGAGGCAAGAGAGGTCTGTGTTTCTTCTAATAGGGGAAGTTAGATCTTCGGCTGGTGCGAGACGTCTAGGATCAACGTAGGCACGTTCCCCGGCTATTATTATTTGTGTGTTTAGGTTTAGGGTCGCGGTCAGCTCAGGTTCCATCACCCTAGAGCTCGTTTGTGCTTGTCCTTTTGTGATTCCCTGCCATTGGGATCATGACAGTATAGCCGGCCCGAAAGTTTTGGCTGAAGTAGGAGGAAAAGTAGTCTGAGGAAGTGTTTTTTTTTTTTTTTTACTACTCCTCTGAGGTTGCTGCCTAGCCTTAATTGCAGCCTGGCTGATTTTTTCCTCCTCTTAATCCTTGAATGGCTCTGACCTTAGCTGTTTATCATGGACGTCCAGAGTTTAGCTTCGAGCCTGAATAATCTTGCTGCTAAGGTTCAAAATATACAAGATTTTGTTGTACATGCTCCTATGTCTGAACCTAGAATTCCTATCCCAGAGTTCTTTGCTGGAGATAGATCTAGTTTTCTGAATTTTAGGAACAATTGCAAGTTGTTCCTTTCCTTGAAATCTCGCTCTTCTGGAGACCCTGTTCAGCAGGTTAAGATTATTATATCTTTCCTGCGGGGTGACCCTCAAAATTGGGCATTTGATTTGGCACCAGGGGATCCTGCGTTGCTTAATGTGGATGCGTTTTTTCTGGCATTGGGTTTGCTCTATGAGGAACCTAACCAAGAGATTCAGGCTGAAAAAGCTTTATTAGCTCTCTCTCAGGGGCAAGATGAAGCAGAAATATATTGTCAGAAATTTCGGAAGTGGTCAGTGCTTACTCAGTGGAATGAGTGCGCCCTGGCTGCAAAGTTCAGAGATGGCCTTTCTGAGGCCATTAAAGATGTTATGGTGGGGTTCCCTGCGCCTATGGGTCTGAATGAGTCTATGACTATGGCTATTCAGATTGATCGGCGTTTACGGGAGCGCAAACCTGTGCACCATTTGGCGGTGTCTTCTGAACAGGCACTTGAGACAATGCAATGTGATAGAGTTCAGTCCAGAAGTGAACGGCAAAACTATAGGCGGAAAAATGGGTTGTGCTTTTATTGTGGTGATTCAGCTCATGTTATATCAGCATGCTCTAAACGCACAAAAAAGGTTGATAAGTCTGTTGCCATTAGTACGTTACAGTCTAAGTTCATTCTGTCTGTGACTCTGATTTGTTCATTATCATCCATTTCCGTCAATGCCTATGTAGATTCAGGCGCTGCCCTGAGTCTTATGGATTGGTCATTTGCCAAGCGCTGTGGGTTTAGTCTTGAGCCTCTGGAAGTCCCTATTCCTTTGAAGGGAATTGACTCTACACCTTTAGCTATGAATAAACCTCAGTACTGGACACAAGTGACCATGCGTATGACTCCCGTTCATCAGGAGGTGATTCGCTTCCTGGTATTGTATAATTTACATGATGTTCTAGTGCTTGGTCTGCCATGGTTACAAACTCATAATCCAGTCCTTGACTGGAAAACAATGTCTGTGTTAAGCTGGGGATGTCAGGGGGTTCATGATGATGCACCTCCGATTTCTATCGCTTCATCTACTCCTTCTGAGATTCCTGTATTTTTGTCTGATTATCGGGATGTTTTTGAGGAGTCTAAGCTCAGTTCGCTTCCTCCTCACAGGGATTGCGATTGTGCTATAGATTTAATTCCTGGTAGTAAATTTCCTAAAGGTCGTTTGTTCAATCTGTCAGTGCCAGAGCATACTGCTATGCGGGATTATGTTAGGGAGTCCTTGGAAAAGGGACATATCCGTCCATCTTCGTCCCCTTTGGGAGCAGGTTTTTTTTTCGTGGCCAAAAAAGATGGTTCCTTGAGGCCTTGTATAGATTATCGTCTTTTGAATAAGATTACCGTAAAATATCAGTATCCTTTGCCTTTGTTGACTGATTTGTTTGCTCGCATTAAGGGGGCTAAATGGTTCACTAAGATTGATCTTCGGGGTGCGTATAATCTTATACGAATAAAGCAAGGTGATGAGTGGAAAACCGCATTTAATACGCCTGAGGGCCATTTTGAGTATTTGGTAATGCCTTTCGGACTTTCTAATGCTCCTTCAGTCTTCCAGTCCTTTATGCACAATATTTTCCGTGAATATCTGGATAAATTTATGATTGTGTATTTGGATGATATTTTGGTTTTTTCTGATGACTGGGAGTCTCATGTTCAGCAGGTCAGGAAGGTGTTTCAGGTCCTGCGGGTCAATTCCTTGTTTGTAAAGGGCTCAAAGTGTCTCTTTGGAGTCCAGAAGATTTCTTTCTTGGGGTATATTTTTTCCCCTTCTACTATTGAGATGGATCCCGTCAAGGTTCAGGCTATTTGTGACTGGACGCAGCCTACATCTCTTAAGAGTCTACAGAAGTTCTTGGGCTTTGCTAATTTCTATCGTCGTTTCATAACTAATTTTTCTAGTGTTGTTAAGCCTTTGACGGATTTGACTAAGAAGGGTGCTGATGTTGCTGATTGGTCTCCTGCGGCTGTGGAGGCCTTTCAGGAACTTAAACGCCGGCTTTCTTCTGCTCCTGTGTTGCGTCAGCCAGATGTTTCGCTTCCTTTCCAGGTTGAGGTTGATGCTTCCGAGATTGGAGCGGGGGCGGTTTTGTCACAGAGAAGCTCCGATTGCTCGGTGATGAAGCCATGTGCGTTCTTTTCTAGAAAATTTTCGCCCGCTGAGCGGAATTATGATGTTGGTAATCGGGAACTTTTGGCCATGAAGTGGGCATTTGAGGAGTGGCGTCATTGGCTGGAGGGTGCTAGACATCGTGTGGTGGTCTTGACTGATCACAAAAATCTGATTTACCTTGAGTCTGCCAGGCGTCTGAATCCTAGACAGGCTCGTTGGTCACTGTTTTTCTCTCGTTTCAATTTTGTGGTTTCATACCTGCCAGGTTCAAAGAATGTGAAGGCGGATGCTCTTTCTAGGAGTTTTGTGCCTGACTCCCCTGGAAATTCTGAGCCCACTGGTATCCTTAGGGATGGGGTGATTTTGTCGGCTGTCTTCCCAGACTTGCGACGTGCTTTGCAGGAGTTTCAGGCGGGTAAACCTGATCGTTGTCCGCCTGAGAGACTGTTTGTTCCGGATAGTTGGACCAGTAGAGTCATCTCCGAGGTCCATTCTTCTGCGTTGGCAGGTCATCCTGGAATATTTGGTACTAGAGACTTGGTGGCCAGGTCTTTTTGGTGGCCTTCCTTGTCGAGGGATGTGCGTTCTTTTGTGCAGTCTTGTGAGGTTTGTGCTCGGGCTAAGCCTTGCTGTTCTCGAGCCAGTGGATTGTTGTCACCTTTGCCTATCCCGAAGAGGCCTTGGACGCACATTTCCATGGACTTTATTTCGGATCTCCCTGTCTCTCAAAAAATGTCCGTCATCTGGGTTGTGTGTGACCGCTTTTCTAAAATGGTTCATCTGGTACCCTTGCCTAAGTTACCTTCCTCCTCTGAGTTGGTCCCTCTGTTTTTCCAGAACGTGGTTCGTTTGCATGGGATTCCGGAGAACATCGTTTCTGACAGGGGATCCCAGTTTGTGTCTAGATTTTGGCGGACGTTCTGTGCTAAGATGGGCATTGATTTGTCCTTTTCGTCTGCATTCCACCCTCAGACGAATGGCCAGACGGAGCGAACTAATCAGACCTTGGAAACTTATTTGAGGTGTTTTGTTTCTGCTGATCAGGATGACTGGGTTACCTTTTTGCCGCTGGCCGAGTTTGCCCTTAATAATCGGGCTAGTTCTGCTACCTTGATTTCTCCTTTCTTTTGTAATTCGGGGTTTCATCCTCGTTTTTCCTCTGGTCAGGTGGAGCCTTCTGATTGTCCTGGAGTGGACATGGTGGTGGATAGGTTGCATCAGATTTGGAGTCATGTGGTGGACAATTTGAAGTTGTCCCAGGAGAAGGCTCAGCAGTTTGCTAATCGCCGTCGCCGCGTGGGTCCTCGACTTCGTGTTGGGGACTTGGTGTGGTTGTCTTCTCGTTTTGTTCCTATGAAGGTCTCTTCTCCTAAGTTCAAGCCTCGGTTCATCGGTCCCTATAGGATCTTGGAAATTCTTAACCCTGTGTCGTTTCATTTGGATCTCCCGGCATCGTTTGCTATTCATAATGTGTTCCATCGGTCGTTGTTGCGGAGGTATGAGGTACCTGTTGTTCCTTCGCTTGAGCCTCCTGCTCCGGTGCTGGTGGAGGGAGAATTGGAGTATGTTGTGGAGAAGATCTTGGATTCTCGTGTTTCCAGACGGAAACTCCAATATTTGGTCAAGTGGAAGGGTTATGGTCAGGAGGATAATTCTTGGGTGGTTGCCTCTGATGTTCATGCTGATGATTTGGTCCGCGCTTTTCATAGGGCTCATCCTGGTCGCCCTGGTGGTTCTCGTGAGGGTTCGGTGACCCCTCCTCAAGGGGGGGGTACTGTTGTGAGTTCTGTTTTTGGGCTCCCTCTGGTGGTTACTGATGGTACTGGGTGATTTGTGTTCTGCTGTCTCTGGTGTCCACCTGTTCTATCAGGATATGGGCGTTTCCTATTTAACCGGGCTTTCTTGTCATTTCCTGGCCGGCTATCAAGGTTATCAGAGTGTTTTGTTACCTCAGCTTCTGGCTTCAGTAATCTTCAGGACAAGCTAAGTTTTGATTTTTCTTGTTTCTCGTTTTGCTTTATTTTTGTCTTGTCCAGCTTGCAGATACGTGTTTCTTTGCTGCTGGTTGCTCTAGTGGGCTGTAATTGCTCCTCATGTTCCATGAGTTGGAACATGAGTTCAAGTAATTTCAGGATGGTTTTTTGAAGGGTTTTTTTGCTGACCGCGCAGTTTACTTTTGTATCCTCTGCTATCTAGTTTTAGCGGGCCTCATTTTGCTGAATCTGTTTTCATACTGCGTATGTGCCTTCCTCTCATTTCACCGTCATTATATGTGGGGGGCTGCTATTTCTGTGGGGTATTTCTCTGGAGGCAAGAGAGGTCTGTGTTTCTTCTAATAGGGGAAGTTAGATCTTCGGCTGGTGCGAGACGTCTAGGATCAACGTAGGCACGTTCCCCGGCTATTATTATTTGTGTGTTTAGGTTTAGGGTCGCGGTCAGCTCAGGTTCCATCACCCTAGAGCTCGTTTGTGCTTGTCCTTTTGTGATTCCCTGCCATTGGGATCATGACAGAGGAGATGGGAGAAGACCAATGTCCTTATTAAAAGCACTTGAAATTCTGTCCCTGGACTCAGTCTCTTTCACAGTCATCTCTCGGATCTGTCTGATTAATGGTGCATATGGTGACTGTGTTTGTCTGTTGTCAGTCTGAGTGAGTGCAGAAGAATGTAATGGAGGTGTTGAAGGTTTGGTGGATGATTTTGGCATGAGTCCATTTTCCCTTCCAAGCTTACCTGTTCCTTGTTTACCTGTCTCTGAGTCTGCTCTCAATAATTTTCTGCACTGCCATTTTAAGTGTCCAGGTATACCACAAAAATAACAATGGATATTGTTCCTTTGTGTAGTATTTTTACCTCTATGATCAATGTAATCTCTGTTCTTGGATGTTCCTGTGGGTCTAGGTTTCAGCTGACTTCTTTCTCATGAACTACAGCTATTTTAGTCAATAAAAACTGTTGCTTCTTGTAATTATGGCTGAGCACTAGCCAACTGCTCTGAGGCAGGATCTAAATATTTGAACTTTTTTACAAAAAAATCTGATCATGGACGTTGGCTCCGCATGAGGCCTAAGATCCATCACCATCCTAAAGGCCTGTTCAAATTTTACCAAAAATGCAAATGGGTCATCATTATTAGTTCGTACATTTTCCAGAACATCAATTGTAGGAGTGGCTTCGCCAGTTGTAAACAATATTGATTGTTCTTCAAAAAGAACCTGAAAACCCACCTCTTCCAACAAGCCTACAACCTGCAGCAACCACCAATCGACCAAACTGCTGCATGACCAGCTCTATCCTCATCTACTGTATTCTCACCCATCCCTTGTAGATTGTGAGCCTTCGCGGGCAGGGTCCTCACTCCTCCTGTACCAGTTATGACTTGTATTGTTTAAGATTATTGTACTTGTTTTTATTATGTATACCCCCCCTCACATGTAAAGCGCCATGGAATAAATGGCGCTATAACAATAAATAATAATAATAATCGTCTAAGTCTGTCTTCTTTTGTGCTATGCGTCAATTTATCATCATTTAATCTGGGTGTGGTCTATAACCTTTTTCCCATATGTGAGGGTAACCATACTTTGAATATCTTATATTTTTGTTCATCATCAAGATTGAACTTATCTGTGTTTGATTAAAAAATGTCCGCACTATAAAAGGCAGCCATCTTGTCATTGAAGTTTGGAATGTCTTTTACAATTTTCATTAACTGATCATGTATTTTCAGATTAATGCGTGCAGCTCTGTCATGGAATTTTTTCTGTTGGAGTTCATCTGCTTGTAAATCTACTAAAACAGCTGGATTTTGTGTGTCTGGTACAAATGATGCGGCGGCATTGTCTTCCTGTTTGTTTGATCGTGTAACAACAGAAGCCTTTTTTATCTTGGTGCAATTTGGACAATAATTCTGCTCGAGTATCAATTTGATCTTCCAATTGTTCAATATGTTCTGACAATATCAATTTGGACAATCGAAGTAAACCCCGTCAGACTCTTGTGTGTTACCTTGTGTGTCAGTATGACCAATGTCTTGTGTGATAGTACATGCTTTATGGATTTGTGTTTCAGTTTTCTCAAAAACTAAATTATTGTACACTCGGACCATGTGCATTCCATTTTGAAGCTTTCTCTGTAACTTGTTTTACTGAGAAAAACCTCTTATCAATTTTAAGATTCTCTGCTTCACATTGGCTATACAAACTAGACCATAATTGTGCATCTGTATGGCTATGAACAAACTTAAACTCTATATTACGTTTCTTAGAATAATCATGAATAAAATCCATTTTCTCACCTATGGAATGTCTTTTCCTCTATTGGATTGATCCAACCGTCAATGGATGGTCCTCTGTCTCTTTACTGAAATCCTCAGACCTCCGTCTGGATGGGACACATGTAGCTCTTTATGGTTGGGGACACAAATCTTCACTCCTCTGTAGGCTCTGTCTGATCCTTGTGACGTGAAATAGTGGAATTCCTGCACCTTGAACAACAGGTGTTTAGCAGAGCTCTCCGCCACCTGTGTGCAATCAAAAGGAATCCACCCAAAATAGCACAAAAATCAGATTTGGCTGGGCTCCCCAAAATTTTAGAAAAAATAACTTTCTTACTTTTTTTTTTAAACTAAGAGCACAGTGAGGATAGAAAGGAACACAATATTGAATTGTGTGGATAAAACAAATCTTGTGTAATGTTTATTCAAAAAGTAATTACAAAAATGAAGAAAAGTAAGTTCATAGCATCCAAAAATAAGTATTAGATTATAAAAGAGAAAACAAGCATTCAGTGGTTCTTACATATGGTCTTGAAGTTGATGTGGTCCGGGTTGGAGGTTCTTAAAGTATGAGAGATCTCCTGAACAAGAGTTAGGTCAGCTTATATACTATTTTGACCCATAGACTTACATTGGTTTCTATTTTTCCTGTCTCATAACAACATAAGATGATCTGCCGCTATGTTCATAGCCTCTACCATTTTAGAAGAACACTAGTAACTTGCGGAATATGCATATTAGTTATTTGTACATTACCTCATTTTGAAATGCTTAAGCATATAGCCTGTGACCTTTATGAACCATTTACTATCTCCAAATAGCCACATATTGACAGTTCTGACAAAAGCCCTATAGTTCTGACAAACAGAACTGACGTATCGGCCAAAATCCTCAGAATAACTCAGTCCCTCAATATACAGAGTATCTATTTGCTAGTTAGAACCTGCATATGTTAAGTAATCTATATTTTTTATTATTGAATTACTAATATTTTACAGTGTCTTATCCTCCTTCTGGAGTGTGTCAATGACTGCCTTCTAGACATCTGTCCAGTGAGCAGTCTTCCTCATGATTGTGGAGCCTACTGAAACAGACTAAGGGACCTTTTTTGAATGTTTAGGAAGCCACTGCAGGTGTTTTTATTCTAATTTACGGACATAATGACTTTTGGGTTTTCATTGGCTATAGGATATAGTCATCAACAGAAATAAACGCTTGAGATATATTAGTCATTACAGAGTGATCTAAGAGTTTAATTTTTTGCATTGAAGAACTGAAATAAATTAACTTTTTGATAATATTCTAATTTATTTAGAAGCACTTGTATGTGACTATGTAAAAACAATTAAGAACTTAAATAAAGCTTCTGCCCTGTGTGAATTCTTTGGTGGATAGAAAGAGATGGTTTCTTCACAAAACATTTCTCACATTCTGAACAGGAAAAAGGCTTCTCCCCTGTGTGGGTTTTCTGGTGGCTAACAAGATTCGATTTCTGGTTAAAACATTTCCCACATTCTGAACAGGAAAAAGGCTTCTCCCCTGTGTGGGTTTTCTGGTGGCTAACAAGATTAGTTTTGTGGTTAAAACATTTCCCACATTCGGGACAGGAAAAAGGCTTCTCCCCAGTGTGGGTTTTCTGGTGGCTAACAAGATTCGCTTTCTGGTTAAAACATTTCCCACATTCTGAACATGAAAAAGGCTTCTCCCCTGTGTGGGTTTTCTGGTGGATAACAAGATTTGCTTTCCTGGTAAAACATTTCCCACATTCTGAACAGGAAAAAGGCTTCTCCCCTGTGTGGGTTTTCTGGTGCCTAACAAGAATCGCTTGCTGGTTAAAACATTTTCCACATTCTGAACATGAAAAAGGCTTCTTCCCTGTGTGCCTTTTCTGGTGGATAACAAGATTTTCTTTCCTGGTAAAACATTTCCCACATTCTGAACAGGAAAAAGGCTTCTCCCCTGTGTGGGTTTTCTGGTGCCTAACAAGAATCGTTTTCTGGTTAAAACATTTCCCACATTCTGAACATGAAAAAGGCGCTTCCCCTGTGTGAGATCTATGATGTTTGATAAGACCTGATTTATCTAGAAAACATTTCCCACATTCTGAACAGGAAAAAGGCTTCTCTCCTGTGTGAGATCTATGATGTTTGATAAGACCTGATTTATCTAGAAAACATTTCCCACATTCTGAACAGGAAAAAGGCTTCTCCCCTGTGTGGGTTTTCTGGTGCATAACAAGATGCTCTTTCTGGTTAAAACATTTCCCACATTCTGAACATGAAAAAGGCTTCTCCCCTGTGTGAGATCTATGATGTTTGATAAGACCTGATTTATCTAGAAAACATTTCCCACATTCTGAACAGGAAAAAGGCTTCTCTCCTGTGTGAGATCTATGATGCCTGACAAGAAATGATTTATCTAGAAAACATTTCCCACATTCTGAACAGGAAAAAGGCTTCTCTCCTGTGTGCGTTCTTTGGTGGGTAACAAGCTGCGCTTTCCGAATAAAACATTTCCCACATTCTGAACAGGAAAAAGGCTTCTCCCCTGTGTGGGTTTTCTGGTGGCTAATTTTGTGACTTTGATTTTCCTTAGTAGTCGGTAATGAATCAGAAGACAGGACTTGTTCCAAATGATCAGATGACAGATCTTTGCTGTGAAGGGATGATGGTATATTTGGAGTAATGGCATTCAATTCAATTGTATCCTGTGGGTTCTCAAGATTATCTGATTTAAACATTGAAGATGTCAGCTGTCCTGCTGATTTCCTGCTATGGTCATCTGCCAAGAATAAAACCAATTATTTTAGAATAAAATATCCTTGAATTCTATATTCTTGAACATTTCTACTTAAACGGTCTGTAAAAATGGCAAGTTATGCAAAATTATTGAATTATTCACAAAGACAATGACAGTTTACTAGACTGTGCTCAAAACCACATTAAGCATCCATGCTTTTAGCATTACTATAGTGAGAAGAAACCACTTATTTTACGGCATGTGTATCTCCTGAAGCACAATCTGGGTACTCTGTGTTGGGTAATAACTTGGGATATTTGCAATTTTCACTTCCCAACATCTGGAAACTGCAGTGCAGTAAAAATAGTCACTATTTCTATAGATTAATTTATTGAGGGTTATCATTTACAAAATGGAGTCACTTTATAGGGATTTCATCAGATCTGGTTTTCTGCAATTTTGTCATATTAGAGATTCTGCAAATGGTGTTCCCCATCTCCTCTGCGATCTGCTCCTGCAATGTCTGCTTCGGACACCAGACGCGGCTTACTAATTCTGCAGGCGATGCTAGTAACAGAGGTGGGGTTGGAACCAGAAGCTCTTAGCGGTGCAGGCTCTTACCAGCCACTAAGATTAGGGTGCCTGGTATCTGTAGTACCATCCAGTCTGGCAGTATAGGTGTGTGTGTATTCAGCTGCAGTAATCTCTTCCCTGTTTTAGCCAATTGGAAAGCACCAAACATTTTTTTATCAGATAAATTTGTATTAACGATAACAAGATTTGTAACAGATAACATGTTCATTCATACTCATTTTATGTTTTACAGTAAATTAACCCCCCCGATGGAGACGATATCAGGAGCAAACAATTTGTCCATAGTTGACAATATCAAACAGAGTTCCAGTTTACCATAAGTTGTATTCTATAATACTATATACTGGTATAACATTAATCCTATCCAACCACGGCTGCCATAATTTATGGAAGAAATCTAGCTCGTCCCTCCTGGTGTAAATGCTTTTCTCAAGCTCAGTTATGTGGATCGTTTGAGCAATGAATTCGCGTCTGGACAGAGGCTCCTCTCTAACCCAATATTTTGCAATCAGTTTACTTGCAGCAAACGATAATCTTGCAATTACAATTTTAGTCGTATTGTCAGTTAATATTTCCTCCACATACCCTAATATACATATCAACGGATCCCTAGGCATAACGCACCCATACACCACTCCAATGCAGTTCAACACTACAATCCAATAGGAGGACAATCTGGGACAATGCCAAAGCATATGCAATATGTCTGTCTGAGATTGCCAACACCTTGGACAATCAGAGTTGGACTTCAAAAGCACCACACCTTACTACAGCTTGAAGCATATTGCCGGAATCTGCCAGATACAGCCTTGATCTCCTCTAGTTCAGTCCTCTGTGCTCAGCTCCTGGCTTGTGTATTTGTTTCCTGTTGTGACCCCAGCCTGTTTACTGACTACTCTTATGTCTCCTGAGTTTGGATTTTCACTGGCCTCTTGGTTCTGACACGGTTATCTGTCTATTCTTCTTCCCATCTTACTCCACAGAGCAGCAGGTAACACTGGGCTTCAAGCCTAGGGGTCTCTGTGTAAGTCCAAATCTGTCATGAACCCCACAGAGATTCCTGACCGCTGCCACCAATATGTCACGGATTCACACCGTGACCGTCACCCCTACGTCACGGATCGGGGTGACTTTAGGCCAACAGATGGCTATCACATGTGCAGGGGGCTTATCTTAGCTATCCCTCCACTGCTACAATGCAATGAACAAAAAAAAACACACACAAGGCTATTGACCTCTTAGTTTACAGCAGGGGCTTATTTTAGGTATCCCACTGCTCTTCAATATACCACGATCTGCAGGGATTTATGTGTATGCCGCTTACAGTTCCACTTAAACCTTGCAGCTCTCTGGCGCCCCCCTCTCTGTCAGGTCAGATTAGGTACTGCACCTAGGGTGATTAGTCGCCAGAAAGGCTGCCTGCTATGTACTAGCTATTGGGCACGCTGCAGCGACGTGATAAACTACTCCCGCTCAGGCAGGAACAATAATTATCAACGCCGCAGTCGCTACATTGACACCCAAACTTCAAATAGTAGACACGTCACTCCTCTTACGCTTCGGTGCCCGAAACAAGGGTTACCAAACCCATATAATATAATGAGAAAATATGTAACGGCACTCAAAATGTATATGCTTGAAAAAAAATTCTTTTATTGAAGATGCAAAATCCAGAATATCACTAACGTTTCGGTCATAACATTGACCTTCGTCAGACTGGAGTACATAAAACAAAAAATAAAGCAAACAATGACCATACAATAATATAAACAGAGTCCATAGAACAAAGTATAAACAAAAAAATGGAGTTTTTTAACACTTCGGACAAAAGAGCAAAGAAAAAAAGAAAAAATTATTTTATATAATATTTATCAAATGTGACGTATAGTAGGTGACAGACTGCAAAATTGTCATATGTAACATAATAAAGAAAAACCACAACTCATACAGGCTTAAACTACGGGTTTGAATCCAACTATCTATAATATAACGCTGGGAGCGTCACTCTGTCCGAAGCCTTTATAGACTGCGCTTCCAGCGCTGCGTGCGGCTCCGTCTCCCGGCTCCTCTGCTGTGACAGTTCAGAGGGCGCGATGACGCGCTTAATGCGCGCCGGCGCCGCCCTCTGACTTACCAGTCACAGGCAGAGGAGCCGGAGTGTGTCTTCAAGAAAATGCTGGAAGCCTGCCAGAAACTTATAACCTGCAGCCTGTGACATCACAGAAAGGGCTGAGTTAAGATCGCCCTCCTCTTTCTTCAGTCTTGGTAACTCTAACACAAGTTACTCTAATGGCTGTATCTCCGCTACAGAACATGTCATAATCATAACAAACACAGCATTCATATCGTATTAACGTGGGCATTCTAATGAGATTATATATGTCCTATTTGTGATGCATAATTACAGAGAAATCCAAACTTTTTTACCTGATGGAGTTAGAAGCTCATGTTTACAGCGGTTGACAGATCCACCGAGGGAGTTTCCAAATATGTATTTATTATTCTCCTATCTTAAACCGTTTGCCTAATATTTTACAATAACAGAACAAAGGACCCTCATGGATTCTAGAGTCTTCTAATCCAGTTCTAGCTGGCAAAGCTTTCCAATGCAGCTATGCCGGTCGTAAATTCCTCTCTTCAATAAAACTCCCCCACATACATTGGCAAGGCAAGGTGTTGCCTGAGTGAAAGGGAAGGGGTTTTTTTTAGCCCACATCCTGGGCTGACAAGAGAAACTAAACTTATATGATATTTCATACAATATCGTGACACCTCCCCCTTTTGGTGTGCGCTACGGAGGCAGAACCCCACGGTATGCCTCCAAGCGCACCTCAGTAGGTTCACCCTGGGGGGACAGTCCATCTGCATTTCCATGTTCCCTGCCCATTTTGTGTTCAATGGTGAAGTCAAGCTGCTGCAGGGCAAGGCTCCAGCGTAGCAACCTGCCGTTGGTTCCACACATGGCGTTTAGCCAGCGCAGAGGGTTGTGGTCGGTCACCACGGTGAAGGTGCGACCGTACAAGTAGGGCTGCAAGCGCTGCAGGGCCCAGACTATGGCCAGGCACTCCTTCTCAATGGTGGAGTTGGCTACTTCCCTCGGCAAAAGTTTCCGGCTCAGGTATAACACGGGGTGCTCTTGGTCCTCCGAGTCAACCTGGCTGAGCATAGCACCAAGGCCAAAGGCTGGCGTCAGTCTGTACCAAGAAAGGTCGACTGCTTTCAACACAGGGGCGTTGCACAGTGCGGTTTTCAACGCCTGGAAGGCCCCCTCACAGCCATCTGTCCAGTTGACGATGTGGGGTAGCTTCTTCCTGGTGAAGTCCGTCAAAGGTTTTGCTAGGCTACTATAGTGCTGTACGAAGTGCCTATAGTACCCTGCAGTGCCCAGGAAAAACATCACCTGTTTCTTGGTCGCAGGAGTGGGCCAGTTCACGATCGCGCCCACTTTCTCAGGCTCTGGGTTTAGGGTGCCTCCGCCTACCCGGTGACCCAGGTAGTGGACCTCCCTCATGCCCATCTGGCGCTTTCCGGGCTTGATAGTCAGTCCTGCTTGGTGAATTCGCCTGAGCACCTCCTCGAGATGCTGCAGGTGTTCCTCCCAGGAGGGACTGAAAATGGCAATGTCATCCAAGTACGCCACTGCGTACTTCTCCAGTCCCTGAAGCAGGAGGTTGACCATCCGCTGGAAAGTGGCAGGGGCATTCTTCATGCCGAATGGCATGACCGTGGACTCGTACAGTCCAAAGGGTGTGATAAAGGCGGACTTCTCCTGCGCCTTGGGGCTCAGGGGAATCTGCCAGTATCCTTGACTCAGATCCATTATTGTCAGGTATTTTGCATCAGCTAACTTCTCAAGCAGCTCCTCGATGCGCGGCATTGGGTGCGCGTCAGAGGTTGTAATGGCGTTGAGCCCCCTGTAGTCCACGCAGAACCGGGTGGTCCAGTCCTTCTTTGGCACGAGAACTACAGGTGAGGCCCACGCGCTCTTTGACCGTCGAATCACTCCCAGCTGTAACATCTCATCGATCTCCTGGCGCATAATCTGCTGCACCTGGTCAGAGATTCGATAGGGTGTTCGCCGTAGTGGGGCGTGATTCCCGGTGTCCACCTCGTGGACTGCTAACTCAGTCATCCCAGGTCGGTTGGAGAACACGACCCAGAAGGGTTCCAGTGTGGTTTGCAACTGCAACCGATGTGGTTCAGCTAGCAAGGCGCTTACCTCCACGTCCTCAATGGACCCACGGGCCTTGGCTTGGGCCAGCATGTCCAGGAGGGTGTCTTCCTCCCCGTCTTCGGGTAAGCTGCAGACCGGTTGGACGAAAGGTTCACATTCGTGATGAGCCTTCATGATGTTGACGTGAAAGGCCTTTCGCCTACCCTGAGCATGGTCAAGCGTGACCACGTAGGTGACCGGGGTGAGCTGTTGGTGTACGACGTACGGGCCCTCCCAGGCTGCCTGAAGCTTATCCGTTGGTACGGGGATCAGCACCCACACCTTTTGACCCACGTGATAAGTCCGCTCCTGGGTGATCTGGTCGTGCCAGTGCTACTGATCAGCCTGAGCCTGCGTCATGTTGTCATGCACCAACAGCGTCGAGGTCTGCATCTTGTCACGGAAGCGCATGACATACTCCACTATGGACACTTCAGAAGGGTTCGGCTCCTCTTCCCAGGATTCTCTTACCAACCCAAAGGGGTCCCCGGACTCGCCTTCCGTACAGGAGCTCGAAGGGGGAGAACCCCGTCGAGGCCTGCGGAACCTCTCTGTAAGCGAATAGCAGGTGTTGGAGGTACTGCTCCCAGTCATGCCCTTGTGTCTCAACCAGCATGTGTAGCATCTGTTTGAGGGTACCATTGAAGCGTTCACACAAGCCATTGGTCTGTGGGTGATACGCACTCGATACCAGGTGCTTCACCTGCATTCTCTTACAGAGAGCCTCCATTAGGCGAGACATGAATTGGGTCCCTTGATCAGTGAGCATCTCCCTGGGAAATCCTACACGAGCAAAGATAGCCAACATTGCATCTGCCACCTTATCTGCCCTAGTTGACGACAGAGCTACTGCCTCTGGGTACCAGGTAGCGTAGTCTACCACAGTAAGGATGTATCGCTTTCCAGAGCTGCTGGGGACGGCCAGCGGGCCCACAATGTCCACCGCGATCCTCTGGAAAGGCTCCTCTATCACTGGCAAAGGGATCAGGGGAGCCTTAAGAGCAGGCCCTGCCTTCCCCACTCTTTGACAGGTGACACAGGAGCGGCAGTAGTTTGACACATCTGTCCCCATCTTAGGCCAATAGAAGTCTTGAGACAGCCGGGCCTTTGTTTTGCTGATCCCCAAGTGTCCAGCTAGCGGGATCTCATGGGCAATCCGTAACAACTCACCCCAGAATTGCTGCGGGACGACCAGCTGTCTTTCCCTCAACCACTCCTTTTGCGATTTTCCGGGTACTGTCTCCCGGTACAACCTTCCTTGTTCCCAGAACACCTTCTCCTTATCAGTCTCAGAGGTGCGCGTCTCGGCGAGTTGTCTCAAACTCTCTAGGCTCACATCAGTATGCAGAGCGGCCTGAAACTCCTGGCTAGGGGAAGCCAGAAGCGATGTCAGGGTCCCTTCCCCACGGGAACCCTCTTGGACCTGTTCTGGGTCCACCTCTGGTTCAGTCACACTGATGACTGAGGAGGGTCCGGAAGGCAGATAGTTATCTGCGTTCCAGGCACTCTGACGGCGGGTGACAGCAGCTACGTAGGCTGTCTCCCAGGGGATTTCTACAGACCCATCAGCCGACGCTGCTATGGGCTCTACCTCCCCATCCACCCCCATTACCTCAGGAGCATTGCTACTTATGGGCCAGTTACCTTCCACGGTGGCACTGGTCAATTGCATGGCATCACCTTCCTCACGGTTCCCATGTATCTCCCCATTTCCTGTAGCACCGACACTTGTCCCTGCTAGGGGTTCCCCAGCCGTTTCACTCCGCAGAGCGACGTGGCTGAGCACTCCTGTACCTATGGACACATTAACCTTCACAGAAAAATCATTATCAGGTTCAGTTGGCACAGGTACAACATTTTCACCATCAATCCTAGGCAAAAAAAATGGTTATCACAGGCATCATTACTGGATAAAGCATGGTCAGGTAACACATGCGATTTCCCATCATCATCAGGGTTAACGTTACCCTTATTAGCAGATTGGGGAGGGGTGTCAGGGACGTAGTATGCAACCATCCTCCCCAAATCAGTCCCCAACAAAACATCAGTGGGCAAATTATCACAGCCCCACTTCCTTCACCCCGCTCCCAGCAGCCCAATCAATATAAACCCGGGCCATCGGTAAGGGACAACTGATGCCCCCAATCCCCCCAAGAGAACTGCTGCATTAGTCCCTGGGGCCTTGGATGAGGGGTTCTTCTGCTTGTCTGGACAGTAGGCACTGATATGACCAGGCCGCTTGCAGACGTAACACTGGCGAGGTTCGGTGGTAGGTCTGTTGCTGTTGGCTACGTGGACAGGACCTCTGGTGTGTTGGCTGGCAGGGGTACTGGCGTTGGATGCCGGCTTACCCCCTCTCCAGCTGGTGGTGACTGGCTTCCGCACTTCTGATCTACGGTTGGCCTCATAGGCATCGGCAATCTGCGCTGCTTTCGTCACGTCTTTGGGCTCTCTGTCCATCACGAACTGTCGCACCTCAGCTGGGCAAAGATGGAAGAACTGGTCTTTGATCATCAGGTCTCGCAGCTGTGCAAAGGTGGTCACTGACAGTCCTTGGGTCCACTGGTCAAAGTGGGTCCCCAGTCCATGCACCACATCACTGTAACTGTCGTGTGGGCCACGTTGGAGGGTCCGGAACTTTCTATGGTACACCTTGGGTGTAAGCTGGTACTTGGCTATCAGAGCCTGCTTGATGGCCTCATAGTCACCATCTTGTTCTTGAGGGAGGGCAGCAAACGCCTCCAGAGCTTTGCCTCTCAGCCCTGGTGTCAGGTATCGTGCCCATTCTTGTGTAGGCAGCTGGTACTGTCTGCAGGCTTTCTCAAAGGCCCGCAGAAAAGTGTCCAAGTCCCCGTCCTTTTCCATAACAGGGAAGTGATCGGGCCGGGGCTTCGGTGTCTGAGCGCTGCTTGGCTCACGGCTGGACTGGAACAACCCCTGCATTTGCAGTCGGGCCATCTGCAGCTGGTACTCCCGCTCCGCTTGGCCCTTTCGCTCGGCTCGCTGGACCTGGGCCTCTCGCTCGGCTCGCTCCTGGTATTGCTGGATCAGCTGCCGATGTCCCTCATGGTCGTCAGTGGGGAATTCTTTCAAGGCCGCCTGCAGGTGGGGGTCCAACTCACCCGGATTGCTAACAGAGCCAGCATTCAGTGGTTGGACCTCTGCTGCAGCACCATGTTCGCTTGTGCTGGCTTCTGCGGCCACTGGGCTCTGAGAGTGGTCTAGAGCAGCTTCCCATTGCACCAGAACTGCGACCAGTTGGCTTTTGTTTTTGCCTGCATAGTCAATGTGCTGTGACTTGCATAGGGCAATAAGGGTGTCTCTGGTCTGCTGCTCATAAAAGGTTTCTCCCAGCACAACCATGGTTGCCAAATAAAAGATAGGACAGAAAAATGAAGAGAAAGGGAAGGGATAATTACCAGTACACACAATTGTCTCAGGACTAATAAACACTGAGTTCGTTCTCCAAACTTATTTGCGCAGTCCTCGCAAGAACTTTCTACAAGTTTTTAGTGAGAGGAATGATTGCTCAAACCAAATCACTAATGCTCTAATATCCCACCGCCTTGCCACCACTTTGTCATGAACCCCACAGAGATTCCTGACCGCTGCCACCAATATGTCACGGATTTACACCGTGACCGTCACCCCTACGTCACGGATCGGGGTGACTTTAGGCCAACAGACGGCTATCACATGTGCAGGGGGCTTATCTTAGCTATCCCTCCACTGCTACAATGCGATGAACAAAAAAAACACACACAAGGCTATTGACCTCTTAGGTTTACAGCAGGGGCTTATTTTAGGTATCCCACTGCTCTTCAATATACCACGAACTGCAGGGATTTATGTGTATCCCGCTTACAGTTCCACTTAAACCTTGCAGCTCTCTGGCGCCCCCCTCTCTGTCAGGTCAGATTAGGTACTGCACCTAGGGTGATTAGTCGTCAGAAAGGCTGCCTGCTATGTACTGGCTATTGGGCATGATGCAGCGACGCGATAAACTACTCCCGCTCAGGCAGGAACAATAATTATCAACGCCGCAGTCGCTACATTGACACCCAAAGGCCTGCACACGGTATTGCTGCCACCAGCTTCGATTAAACGGGTCCGAAGCTAACCCAAAACAGTAGCGTAATTCCCTTCAGGAGACAGGGGTACGTTTTAGAACAGGAAGAACGAACTAGTATTAAATATTATACTCCGTAAAGTTTAGGCAGTGTTTATAGAAAAATATTACAAGGATGTTACAAAAGGAGACAATTGCAAAAATGTACAAGGTAATTATAAAAAAAAACAGGGAATAACATGAGAAATCAACACTTACATGTGTTCAGAGCATTGCAGGCAACCAGGCTAGTGGAGTTCCCATGTGTCGAGTGCATTAGGACTTGCAGTCAGGGCTCTTCAGGTAAAAAACAGACTGCTGGAAGCCTGCCAGAAACTTATAACCTGCAGCCTGTGACATCACAGAAAGGGCTGAGTTAAGATCGCCCTCCTCTTTCTTCAGTCTTGGTAACTCTAACACAAGTTACTCTAATGGCTGTATCTCCACTACAGAACATGTCATAATCATAACAAACACAGCATTCATATCGTATTAACGTGGGCATTCTAATGAGATCAAATATGTCCTATTTGTGATGCATAATTACAGAGAAATCCAAACTTTTTTTACCTGATGGAGTTAGAAGCTCATGTTTACAGCGGTTGACAGATCCACCGAGGGAGATTCCAAATATGCATATACACGCAGGTTATATATACAGGTATGCACATACCTGTATATATAACCTGCATATATATACATATTTATTTGTTTTGTATTCATTTTTTGACAAACTTAAAGGTGGAAGTTTTTTGGTATTGCTGCTGGAACTATTAATAGCGGTGACACTTTGCGCCACCATTTTTTATATATATTTTCTAGAGATTCCAAATATGTATTTATTATTCTCCCATCTTAAATAGTTTGTCTAATATCTTACAATAACAGAACAAAGGACTCTCATGGATTCTAGAGTCTTCTAATCCAGTTCTAGCTGGCAAAGCTTTCCAATGCAGCTATGCCGGTCGTAAATTCCTCTCTTCAATAAAACTCCCCCACATACATTGGCAAGGCAAGGTCTTGCCTGAGTGAAAGGGAAGGGGGGTTTTTTTGGCCAACATCCTGGGCTGACAATAGAAACTAAACTTATATGATATTTAATACAATATCGTGACAAAATCCATGTAGAGGGGTTAAAGAAGTTAAAGGGTAATGGGCAAAACTGTGACTATAGACAATTACACATCTACTGAAATGATCAAGCTGAACAATCATCCTCAGGAAAAAAAAATGAGTAGTGGTGAAACTTCTCTGGAGAAATTGGAGTATGGGACTCGGTGGCTCTAAGCAATATAAACTATCGGTATGGGACTTGGTGGCTCTAAGCAGTATAAACTATCGTAAGGACCAATATTTTCTGACAGATAAATGTCAAGAAGAAATATTAGACATTTAAATAGAACTTTTTATAATAGTGCAGAGCTGAGGGATCTTAAATTTAGATCTCAGGTATTTGGTAACTGAAACCTTTTTCTAAACACTTCCAGGGAGTTACAGACTCAGATAAGTGAGGCAGGCCGATCCCACCACAATCAAACTATCATGCAGAATGAACATGTATATAAAAAAAAAAGTTACATCCTCAACAACAACATATGTATAAGGGGAGAACTCCAACACTAAACCGGAGTTGCACTCATTCATGGTGGACTACTGGAGCTACTATGAGTCCTGACTAGTAGAGTAGAGAAAGTTAGCGCCCACATTTCAGGAGAGATTACTGCACAATCCGAATTAACGTATATACTCGAGTATAAGCCGACCCGAGTATAAGCCGAGACCCCTAATTTTGACACAAAAAACTGAGAAAACTTAATGACTCGAGTATAAGCCTAGGGTGGAAAATGCAGCAGATACCGGTAAATGTCAAAAATAAAAATAGATACCAATAAAAGTAAAATTAATTGAGACATCAGTAGGTTAAGTGTTTTTGAATATCCATATTGAATCAGGAGCCCCAGATAATGCTCCATACAGTTCATGATGGGCCCCATAAGATGCTCCATACAAAATACACCCCATATAATGCTGCACAAATGCTGATTATAGCCCCATAAGATGCTCCATACAGACATTTGCCCCATATAATGCTCCACAAATGCTGATTATGGCCCAGTAGCTTAGCTACTGGGGGGGCAGAGGGGGCCATTGCCCCGGGCCCAGTCATCTGAAGGGGCCCACCAGGAGATCCACAGCCGAGTCTGAGGTGTCAGGCAGAGAGCAGCACAATGCCGGCTGCAGAGCCCCCCTCCGTGCAGAGTGCGATGTGGTCTCACCCGAGGAGTCTCTTCCTGGTTGGCAGCAGCAGATGCAGTTACTTTCTGGCTGTGCACGCTTGGTTTGGCTGAGGCACGCTGGGTCCTAGTGCCCTCCTTGCATCTCTCTGGACACTTCCTGGTTCTCCTCACTGCCTGAAAACTTCATCAGTAAGTGGGGATGGAGTTTGTTAGCGTAATTCGGTTTAGGCATATCATGGTCACTGTGGGGGTGAATGTGAGAGGATTGTGTTATTGTAGGGGCTGAAGTGGGAGAGGACAGGGCACTGTGGGGTAAATGTGAAACGATGGGGGTTATTGTGGGTGCGCAGGGGGACAGGGCACTGTGGGGGTAAATGAGAGCGGGTGATGGTATAGTGGGAGGGAGACAAGGCACTGTGGAGGTGAATGGGAGAGTTTGAGGGTATTATGAGGGCTGACGTAGGTGAGGGGGCACTGGCGGACTGATGATTATTATACTGTTTAAAGGGCCACTGTCACCCCCTCCAGCCGTTATAAACTAAGAGAGCCACCTTGTGCAGCAGTAATGCTGCCTTCTAACAAGGTGGCTCTTTTAGTTTTGTGTTCATGTATTACTTAAATAAAGCGCTTTGAAACTTTTCAAAAATACCTGTCTTTGTACACGGAGGCAGGTCTGAAGCCTCCTCTGTGAAGCGCCCAACTGCCGTCACTCATCTCTTCTGGGGCGATGGTCGCCCCCTGTTCTTCTTAAATCCGGCGCCTGCGCTGCGCGTGCCTGCCTGGGGCAGGCGCATTGAGAATTGGCAGTCATAGCTCAGATGCCGGGTTCCTGACTGCGCCTGTGCGGGCAGTGCAGCCACCCTGTTATGCATTATGCACAGTGCGGGGCTGGGATTCCTGGGCATGCGCACTGCGCTTGTCAGACGCTCCCCCAGGTTCCCCGCCTTCCAGCGTCGGTCTGTGCAGGAATCTGCCCAGGAATCCCAGCCCCGCACTGTGCATAATGCATAACACAGTGCGGGGCGGGGATTCAGTAACAGGGTGGCCGCACTGTCTGCACAGGCGCCGTCAGGAACCCGGCATTGAGCTATGACTGCCAATTCTCAATGCGCCTGCCCCAGGCAGGCAAGCACAGCGCAGGCGCTGGATTTAAGAAGAACAGCGCACAGGGGGCGGCGACCATCGCCCCAGAAGAGATGAGTGACGGCAGTTGGGCACTTCACAGAGGAGGCTTCAGACCCGCCTCCGTGGACAAAGATAGGTATTTTTGAAAAGTTTCAAAGCGCTTTATTTTAGTAATACAGGTGGCTCTTATGTTTTTGTTCCCTAATAACGCTGAAATATTCACTTTTATAAATTGCGTGCCATACCTGTATTGAGTCTGGGGGGTACGTCTTTTGTCCCCAGACACAACCGCCTCCCACCCGTCCATCATCCCACCGGGCGCTGATGCCTGGGCTCTCATTTTTCGGGCATGCGCCGTGTGCGCTGCCCTGGAACTCCCATCAGCTGATGTACTGATATTGCGTGTAGCGGAGGCCCGAGATCCCGCCCCGCAGTGTGTTATGATTTATTCACACTGCGGGGCTGGGAATCTGGTGCTATGCGCAGGTGCGATCTACTTACATCACTTGATATAAGTTCCAGGGCAGCGCACCCTGCGCATGCCCGAGAAATAATTGCAGAGCGCCAGTGACGGCACAAGACAGAGAGGAGGCGGTGCTCGGTGGGATGATGAACGGCTGCGAGGCGGCTGAGTCAGGGGGAGAAAACGTACCTCCCAGACTCAATACAGGTATGGCGCACAATTTATAAAAGTGAATATTTCAGTGTTATTAAAGATCAAAAACATAAGAGCCACCTTCACAGAATGCAGCCTTAGTGCTGAAGAAGGTGGCTCTTTTACCTTAATAGGCCCTGGGGGGGTGACAGGTTCCCTTTAAGTTATTAAAGGCTTGGGATAATTTTCTGTCACTCTACAGACTGCCAAATCATGATGGGGTGCACCTGCCATCATGAGCCCCCAAGACCACTGGTGTGATCAGACTGTCATGCGACCACGTTTGCTATTTGCACGTGTTGACTAGACAAGTTTGACTTCTCTCAATAGAAGAAAATCGTCACACGACCTCCTGCTCTCATCAGCGATGCTGGGGCCATTATTACTGTACACAGGGGGACTCCTAAATATTAAGTAGACACTTACGTAGCATTAAAGCCTAACTACTGGTTGGCAGATAGTGCTGTACCGGCTGTCAGTCTGTCCCAGGGCATCAGTTACAGTCGCCGCTCTCTATACAGAGCGGTGACTGAAAAATGTTGAAGTAATAGTATACACAGATGGGAAAAGTGAATGGCTCCACCGGAAAGAACGTCCTCTGTAAGTCACCATCTACAACTGTACTGTGATCTCTCTATGTCATGCAGCACTGGTATCTACCACTATATGGTATTACTGTATGGCGGTATTATCAGTGCGGGTTATTGTATAGAGATTTATTTTGTCTGTGGACACAGACAGAAAAGGGCCTATGTGCAAGAACAATATATGGGCCCTTTGCAGCCCAAGAACTTCTAAAAATACAAAATTGCACCTTATTTAGAGGTAGAAAAGGCCCCCCTTAACTCTTGAGCCCATGTGCTGCCGCATAGTTTGCACTAATGATATGTCCGCTTGTTAGGGGCCCACTCACATGTTTCGCCCCCCCTGAGCTGAACCCCTAGCTACGCCTCTGTTATGGCCCCATAAGATGCTCCATAAAGTCATTTGCCCCATGTAATGCTCCATAAATGCTGATTATGGCCCCATAAGATGCTCCATAAAGTCATTTGCCCCATGTAATGCTCCATAAATGCTGATTATGGCCCCATAAGATGCTCCATAAAGTCATTTGCCCCATGTAATGCTCCATAAATGCTGATTATGGCCCCATAAGATGCTCCATAAAGTCATTTGCCCCATGTATTGCTCCATAAATGCTGATTATGGCCCCATAAGATGCTCCATAAAGTCATTTGCCCCATGTAATGCTCCATAAATGCTGATTATGGCCCCATAAGATGCTCCATAAAGTCATTTGCCCCATGTAATGCTCCATAAATGCTGATTATGGCCCCATAAGATGCTCCATAAAGTCATTTGCCCCATGTAATGCTCCATAAATGCTGATTATGGCCCCATAAGATGCTCCATAAAGTCATTTGCCCCATATGCTGTTACTGCGATTAAAAAAAAAAAAAAATCACATACTCACCTCTCGTCGCTCAGGCCCCCGGCACTTACTATATTCACCTGCTCCGCGTTCCACCGCTGCCAGTCGCCGCTACGTTCCACGTCCACTGCACTGACTGCTCAGGCAGAGGGCGGCGCGCACTAATAGCGTCACCGCGCCCTCTGACCTGAGCATCAGTGCAGTGGACGGGGAGCGTAGCAGCAGCTGGCGACAGTGGAACGGGGAGCAGGAGAATATCGCGCACTGCTTATACTCACCTGCTCCTGACGCGGTACCTGCACGTCTGTTTCCCGGCGCTGGCAGCTTCTTCCTGTAGTGAGCGGTCACATGGTACTGCCACTCCACCTCCCCTACGGACCCCTGGGTATGACTCGAGTATAAGCTGAGAGAGGCAATTTCAGCCTAAAAAAATGGGCTGAAATTGTCGGCTTATACTCGAGTATATACGGTATTTAGGATTGAAAACATAATGTAATTTATGAGGTGGAGTGAATCCATGAAACCAGGGCTGGAGCCAACACATCTCCTGCAGGCGGGCATAAATGTACAGTTTGTACAGAAAGTATTCAGAGTATTCAGTATTTTTCACTCTTTGTTTCATTGCAGCCATCCCATTGCATTACACCCCATCTTGACTGAAAACAAAACAGAAATGTAGAAATTTGTGCAAATTTAATATAAAAGAAAAACTGAAATATCACATGGTCATAAGTCTTCAGACCCTTTGCTTAGACACTCATATCAGTCACATACTGTCCATTTCCGTGTGATCCTCCTTGAGATGGTTCTACTCCTTCATTGGAGGCCAGCTGTGTTTAAATAACCCCCGAAGCCTTTTTCAGTTTAGCGTTTTCGTTTTTCACTCCCCTTCTTCTCAGAGAGATAACTTTTTTATTTTTCCATCAATATGGCCATGTGAGGACTTGTTTTTGCGGGACGAGTTGTACTTTTGAATGCCACCATTGATTTTACCATGTTGTGTACTAGAAAATGGGAAAAAATTACAAGTGCGGTGAAATTTAAAAAATAAAAGTGCAATCCCACACTTGTCATTTCTTTGGCTTTTTTGCTACGTTCACTAAACTGACCTGCCATTATGATTCTCCAGGTCATTACGAGTTCATACACAACAAACATGTCTAGGTTCTTTTTCATCTATGTGGTGAAAAAAAAAACAAAACAAAAAGACTTTGCTAAAAAATAAAATTTGCGCCATTTTCTGATACCCATAGTGTCTCTTTTTTCGTGATCTCGGGTTGGGTGAAGGCTTATTTTTTTGAGCGCTGAGCTGACGTTTTTAATGACACCATGTTGGTGCAGATACGATCTTTTGATCGCCCATTGTTGCATTTTAATGCAATCTCGCGGTGACCAAAAAAAACATAATTCTGGCGTTTTGACTTTTTTTCTCGCTATGTCATTTAGCAATCAGATTAATCTTTTTTTTATAGATCAGGCGATTCTGAACGCAGCGGCGCCAAATATGTGTATGTTTGATTTTATTTTTATTGTTTTATTTTGAATGGGCGAAAGGGGCTGATTTGAATTTTTAAAAACTTTTTTTTGTTTTACTTTTGGCATACTTCAATAGTCTCCATAGAAGACTATTGCTAAAAAACACATGAAGGACTCCCAGACTATGAGAAATAAGATTCTCTGGTCTGATGAGACAAAGATGGACCTTTTTAGTGATAATTCTAAGCGGTATGTGTGGAGAAAACCAGGCACTGCTCATCACCTGCCCAATACAATCCCAACAGTGAAGCATGGTGGTGGCAGCATCATGTTATGGGGGTGTTTTTCAGCTGTAGGGACAGGACGACTGGTTGTCATTGAAGGAAACATGAATGCGGCCAAGTACAGAGATATCCTGGATGAAAACCTCTTCCAGAGTGCTCTGGACCTCAGACTTGGCCGAAGGTTCACCTTCCAACAAGACATTGACCCCTAAGCACACAGCTAAAATAACAAAGGAGCGGCTTCAGAACAACTCTGTGACCATTCTTGACCGGCCCAGCTAGAGTCCTGACCTAAACCAAATTGAGCATCTCTGGAAAGACCTGAAAATGGCGTCCACCAACGTTCACCGTCCCACCTGACCATACTGGAGAGGATCTGCAAGGAAGAATGGCCGAGGATCCCCAAATCCAGGGGTGAAAAACTTGTTGCATCATTCCCAAGAAGACTCATGGCTGTACTAGCTAAAAAGGGGCTTCTCCTCAATACTGAGCAAAGGGGCTGAAGACTTATGACCATGGGATAGTTCAGTTTTTCTTTTTTAATAAATTTGCAAAAATTACTACATTCCTGTTTTTTTCAGTCAAGATGGGGTGCAGAATGTACATTAATGAGAAAAAAATGAACTTTTTTGAATTTACCAAATGGCTGCAATGAAACAGAGTGAAAAATGTAAAGGGTCTGAATACTTTCTGTACCCACCGTACATTTATTCCCGCCTGCAGGAGATGTGTTGGCTCCAGCCCTGGTTTCATGGATTCACTCCATGCCATAAATTACATTATGTTTTCAATCCTAAGGTATTCAGATTGTGCAGTAATCTCTCCTGAAATGGGGGCGCTAATACTTTCTCTACGCTACTTTCCGTGCCCACTGTATATTACAGCCATCAGCCACGCACAACTTAGAGATACATCATGGCGCAGGTGTACTAATTATTATGTAGTTTATCACAATCCTGTCTGAAGTTAGTCGGTTTTATAAGAAATTGTAAAATCAGGATAAAAGGAAACTCTGCTGTTATTGTCCAGAAATTCACACTTGGCCTCACTGCACATTTAATGTTGTCGCTCATAAAAGTGAAGTTTGGCCAGAAAGACTGGACCTGATCTTGTAGGGACCATATGATCACATTCAGCAGCACAGAAGGGAGAGAAGGGAGATTCATCCGATATCAGGGATCTAAAAACCACCCAAGCGATCCATAATAGGATGACCAGCCAGAGACATAATATTAGGAAAGGTGTAATCTGTCTATTTAGGCATTTTGTTTTAGAATATGAACGAGATCCCACCAGTTTAAGACTCAATATATCAGAACAAATATCAGAACATGTGTCTAATCGGTCCCAAAGACTTGTGAATAGAGAATCCTATTGGATTTTTACACTATCCACACTTAAACCGGAGGATTTTCCATGTACGTATATTGTTCGTTATATGGATTTTATTGTGCATCCAATATGCATTTTACATCTATTTGTATAGTTTTGTATACAAAGAAAGGTTTCTATACAAAAAACTGCCGCATAGGCGCGGTTTAATTAATGAATTAAGCAACTGGATCAGTGACGCCGTTCTGGAGGATATAAAACATCCACAATGTATCATTTGTATATGCCTGAGGAAGGAGATGGTTCACATCGGAAATGGGTAGAATGTTAAAATGAAAAGTTTTGGTGTTTTTTTTTACGTTCATTTGTTTTGATAGCCAACTTTCTGGCTCAGCACTTGGCAGCTCTTTTCAAAGCCCTGATTTTTTCCTTCTTCCCACATCAGGGATTTTGGAAGCCAACAACATCATTACCCTCCGTTTTCTCATCATAATATATTTCTATCTTGTCAGCACATTCTACGTACGCTGTCATTTGGCTTTATAGTTCACAGATCTGGGCAGGTAACAGCGTCTCCTAAACCCAGGGGGTAGGTGGATCTACCAGGTTGTAAGTTCTATAGAAAAGGGCTTTCAATGACCAAAGTCATTAGAACAGTTTTGGGTGGAGGAGAATGTTGTGGTCTAGAGGCAAAATGGTGATCATGGTAATACGGCCGGACTACACCACCGATAAAGCAGCCACAGCCGGTGATGAGAAGAATCTGTGACCTCTCTGCATTTAATGGTTACTACTCACCTGAGTAGCCATATGTGGGAATCTCCTCTTTACACCGCTCATCCCCCCTCACATATGTCTCTGTAGTATTAATATGGGTCAGATCTTCACCCTGAAACAAATATTGTAAAAGTCACCGACAGATGGAGAAGTCACATCTATGATCAGCTCTAATCCTGCCATCTCCACCGTTCTCATTACACAAGTATAAAACATATAATACTGGTGGATAAAGGAACACTGAACACAAGACGTTCACAGCCATCTACACAATGTGACAGGGTCACTGGTAAGGTGATAGAGGTGATACCGTATGTGTCACTGCGCTTAACGGCGTCAGTGATGTGAAACCAGAGCATTTTTCTCCAGCACACTACGTGTTGTGAGGGTTAAGTTGTATAAACAGGGCTGGATTTATGTGGACCTTCACAGAGCGGGTGGGAGAAGGTCCACATCTCCCCTGGCAGACCTGCCAGGACCTGCGTGAGGACATGATCATGTGATCAATGACATGATGGGGAAGTTACAGGCTTGGGTTGACATAACCGAGCTCTACAGTCTGGGTTCAGCTAGCCTGGAGAGAGGACTCCAGAGGCTTTGTGGCTCATCAAGTACAGACTGAACCTGTCCTGCTCCAGAGCGGGGTGCCACCCACAACATATGGACTGTGCTGCAGAATTTTGTTTTCTTTTATCGTTTTGTTTTTGTTTTAGCCAAGAAGGCTGAGTTTGTTTTCCCCACAAGTTGGATTATGCTGCCTTACAATACATCAACGATGATTTAAATAGACGGTGTTCACATTTTTCCTACCTCAGTGTGCCACCACGTGAGTGAACTACCACAACATCATAAAACCTCTTTCACACGTTCATGTCTCCGGTATGTGAGGTGACAGTTTTCACACGTACCGGAGACAGGTACACATACACCCATTCAAATGAATGGGTCTGTGCACGTCAGTGTGTCATGTCCGTTTTTTACCGTCCGCACGGACGGCAAAACGTACTGCACACGTGCAGATGGAGAACACACGTGCAGATGGAGAACACACATTGATGTCCTCCGTGCGACACGCATCAGCACCGCGGAAGAAGAGCTACAGTAAGAGCCATTTCCCGGCGGCAGGTGCTGAAGACAGCTCTCATTATTCTCCCCTGCTCTACCGGCGGTCAGCGCTGCTAATAACAGTGACAGCAGGAGCGGATTATCAGGGTATTCATCACCCGCCGCCTGCAATATATCGAAATAAATGAATGAAAACCCCGGTGTGGGTTCCCCCCTATTTTCTTGAACCAACCAGGAAAACCTCACAGCTGGGGGCTGCAACCCTCAGCTGTTAGCTTCAGCAAGGCTGGCTATCAAGAATAGAGGGGTACCCACGCTATTTTTTAAAATTATTTAAATATATAATTTTAAAAAATGGTGTGGGGTCCCCCCATTTTTGACAACCAGCCTTGCTAAAGCTCACAGCTTGGGGCTGGTTTTCTCAGGCTAGTAAGGGGTCATGGATATTGACCCCCCAGCCTAAAAACAGCAGCCTGCAGCTGCCTAGAAAAGGTGCATCTATTAGATGTGTCAATTTTGGCGCTTTGCCCGACTCTTCCCACTTGCCCTGTAGCAGTGGCAAGTGGGGTTAATATTTGAGGGGTTGATTTCATCTTTGTATTGTCAGGTGACATCAAGCCCAAAGCATAGTAATTGAGAAGTGTCTAAGACATCTCTCCATTACTAATCCTATAGTTATATGGTAAATAAAGACACAGCCAGAATAAAATCCTTTAATTAAAAAAAATGACTGACTCCTTTAATATTCTCAATTAAACCATACTTACAACCTCGCTTAATTCCACTGAAGCCATCGATCTCCTGTAATAAAAATAAAATAACAAAACAATATTCCATACCTGTCTGTAATTCTGTCCCATGCATGCGTAATCCGTGTCTGGGGGATAATTCGTTTTTAACCTGGACGGTGCCAAGATGCGACCGTCCAGACTGAGAACCACTGGTGAATGAGCTGATGAAAGCGCAGCATCATTTACCATCGATGACATCATCGAGGCCGGGCTGAACTGCGGTGACCTCAGTACCGTGGGAAAATGCTAGTGATGATGTCACCGCTTGTCACTGAGGCTGCGCTCGCAGCAGCTCATTCACCAGTGGTTTTCAGCCTGGACGGTCGCATCTTGGCACCCTTCAGGCTGAAAACTATTTAGCCCCCAGACATGGATTACAGCGTGGGACAGAACGAGGGACAGGTATGGTATACTGTTGTTTTTTTATTTCACTTTTATTATAGACCGAGGGCTTCGGTGGAATTAGACGATGCAGTAACTATGGTTTAATTGAGATTAATAAAGGAGTGGGACGTGTCTTAGCACTGAGGGGAGAAACCCCACAGAGTTTATTGAAAGCTGGCTGCTGGAGAAAATTGGGGCACAGTGCTGACAAAAGTTTTTGCTGTTGAGAGAGCTCATAGGGCCCCGCCGCAGCCCCCTGCCCCAGGAGCGAATCCTCGTACCATGCTTGCCAAAATACTGAATTACAGGGACAGAGACATTATCCTCAGGAAGGCTAGAGAAATGGAGGATTTGACGGCTGGAGGTCAAAAGATTGCTATTTACCCGGATTATTCTGCAGGGGTTCAGAAACAACGGATGAAGTTCACTGGAGTCAAGAGACAACCGAGGGAGCTGGGAGTGCAATACTCTATGCTGTTTCCTGCAAAGTTGAAAGAGGTGGCTTTAGATAAAACCCATTTTTTCCTGACTCCAGAGGACGCTACTCAGTGGATTGATACTAATGCTAAAAAACTTAAGGAAAAAGGCGATTGACATGTCGGGGAGATCTGGATGGGAGTTATTTCTCTGTCGCTGGAGGAGGGATCTGCGTTTAATAGAATAATTGCCAAAGGGATGAGCAACTGTTGAGGGCTGAGCTGGGCCATATTGAGTGATTGGCCGGAGGGGGCAGTAACGGTTAATAAGTATAGGGGAGGAGGGTTACGCAGGGTACTGCAAGTTTGTTTTGTAGTTTCTCTACATGTTTATATAAGTTGGAATGTTCTGTTGTGTTTTTTTTTTGTTTTTTTTAAAACGTGTGGGAAATTCTGATCGTCACGGTAGCGGGAGGCGAGTGGAGAGGGCAAAGCAAGGGAGAGTGTTCGCAATGGGCGGTGGAGCCCCACTCTTGATGAGAGGTAGAATGTGTTGTATTGGGTGGGTTAGGGGGGCAAGTTGGGAGGGATTAGACAGCACATACTTGGGAATGAGGATACTATGAAGGATGATGAGTCACATGATGGGGGGCCGCATTAAAATATTGAGTTGGAACGCGAGAGGCCTTGCGGATAAGTCTCGGCGGGCGGAGAGTCTGCAGTATGTTCGAGAACAGAGAGTCTCAATGATATGTCTGCTGGAGACGCACTTAGGCTACGTTCACATTTGCGTTGTGCGGTGCTGCGTCGGGGGGACCTCAGTGTGAGGATATGGCCGCTTACTAAAGACTATAGGCCAAATGGACGTGGAGCGGAGTCCACAGCTCTAAGGGTGTGTGCACACGTCAGGATTTCTTGCAGAAATTTCCTGAAGAAAACCAGAAATTTTCCGCATGCTTCTTTTCGCAATTTTTTCCGCGTTTTTTTTTTTTTTTTTTTTTAGCATTTTGCAAGCGTAATTAGCTTGCAGAATGCTAAAGTTTTCCAAGCGATCTGTAGCATCGCTTGGAAAACTGATTGACAGGTTGGTCACACTTGTCAAACATAGTGTTTGACAAGTGTGACCAACTTTTTACTATAGATGCTGCCTGTGCTGCATCAATAGTAAAAAGATATAATGTTATAAATAATTAAAAAATTTAAAAAAAAAAGGTTAGACTCACCCTCTGATGGCCCCCGATCTCCTCAGCGGTTGCTTTGTGTGTAGGACCTGCGATGACGTCACGGTCACATGACTGCGATGACGTCACGGTCACATGACTGCGATGACGTCACGGTCACATGACCGTGACGTCATCGAATGTCCTTCACACAGAGCATCTATAGGAACGGAAGCAGCCACATGCACCGCTGAGAGATGGGAAGACTCCGGGGGTGAGTATATCACGATTTTTTATTTTAATTCTTTTTTTTTTTAATTATATGGTGCCCAGTCCGTGGAGGAGAGTCTCCTCTCCTCCACCCTGGGTACCAACCGCATTCCCGCATGGTGGGCAGATCAATGCATTCCTAGGTGTGCGGAATCCCCGCGATTCCGCAAATTAATGAAGATGTTGCTTTTTTTCTGCGATGCGATTTTTTTCGCGGAAAAAAATGCAACATTTGCACAAGATATACGGAATACACTGAAAATAATGGGAGGCATATGTAAGCGGTTTTTTCACGTTTTTTTCTCGTTTTTATCGTGAAGAAACGTGAAAAAACGCAAAAAATCCTAAACGTGTGCACCCCCCCTAAGACATAAAGACTTTTTCCAGCACGGAGCACCGGTGACATCATTATCATTGTACTTTAATAGTTAATTTGCTTGATGTGTTTTATTAGTGATTTTATTGCTGTTTTATTAGTGGTTTTCTTGCTCATCAGTTCATGCTCAGGAATCAATGTCTCTATTCAGTGGCAGTCAGCAGAGGAAGACGAGCAGGCTAGAGTTTATGTGAACCTAAGGCCAGACTCTATAAATCTCATTTGTATCAAGGTCTTGCTCCCCATTGTACTCCCAAACCTGGCCCATTGTGTGGCTGGGGATAGTAGACTCAGGGGAGCAATCACCACGGGAGGTCTCACATACAGTCCCAGCTGATGGAATATGCCTTGTCCTGTGAGATAAAGGAAAATGTTTAAAGGGGCGGGAGAAAAAGACATAGGGTTGAATCAGGCAGTTGTTTGAGGGATTTCGATGGAAGAGGATCCAAGCTGGAATGGATGGATGATCTATGGAGCTTTGGAGATTGTTGGCTGGAGGGGTATCCATGTGCTATGGTCTGGATATCCATTGTCTGGAGGAACATAGGCTGTGACTGAACAATCTGTGGGCCAACCAAAAGTTGGGAGACAGTGGGCATCGCCTGGTATGGAGCCAGTGGAACTACCGATCTCAGATTGGGAACTTGTGGACTGAAGACATTGTACGTTGGCAATCTACCTGGATTTTTTAACCCCTTTCTGCCAATGGACGTACTATTCCGTCCATGTGGGGTGGGCCCTACTTCCCAAGGACGGAATAGTACGTCATAGCGATCGGCCGCGCTCACGAGGGGAGAGCGGCCGATCGCGGCCGGGTGTCAGCTGCCTATCGCAGCTGACATCCGGAACTATGTGCCAGGAGCGGTCACGGACAGCCCCCGGCACATTAACCCCCGGCACACCGCGATCAAACATGCCGGCGGTACAGGGAAGCATCGCGCAGGGAGGGGGCTGCCCTACCTCCCTCCATGCTCCAGACCCGGATCCAAGATGGCCGCGGCATCCGGGTCCTGCAGGGAGGGAGGTGGCTTTACAGAGCCTGCTCAGATCAGGCACTGTGAAGCCTGCAGTGCTGCAAGTCAGATCGGTGATCTGACAGAGTGCTGTGCACACTGTCAGATCACCGATCTGTGATGTCCCCACCTGGGACAAAGTAAAAAAGTTTAAAAAAAAATTTCCACACATGCAAAAAAAAAAAAAAAAAATTCCTAAATAATGAAAAAAAAATATATATATATTATTCCCATAAATTCATTTCTTTATCTAAATAATAAAAAAAAACAATAAAAGTACGCATATTTAGTATCGCCGCGTCCATAACAACCCAACCTATAAAACTATATCACTAGTTAACCCCTTCAGTAAAGACCGTAAGAAAAAAAAAAAAAAACGAGGCAAAAAACAACGCTTTATTATCATACCGCCGAACAAAAAGTGGAATAACACGCGATCAAAAAGACAGATATAAATAACCATGGTACCGCTGAAAACGTCATCTTGTCCCGCAAAAACGAGCCACCATACAGCATCATCAGCAAAAAAAAAAAAAGTTATAGTCCTTAGAATAAAGCGATGCAAAAATAATTATTTTTTCTATAAAATAGTTTTTATCGTATAAAAGCGCCAAAACATAAAAAAATGATATAAATGAGGTATCGCTGTAATCGTACTGACCCGAAGAATAAAACTGCTTTATCCATTTTACCAAACGCGGAACGGTATAAACGCCTCCCCCCAAAAAAATTCATGAATAGCTGGTTTTTGGTCATTCTGCCTAACAAAAATCGGAATAAAAAGCGATCAAAAAATGTCACGTGCCCGAAACTGTTACCAATAAAAACGTCAACTCGTCCCACAAAAAACAAGACCTCACATGACACTGTGGACCAAAATATGGAAAAATTATAGCTCTCAAAATGTGGTAACGCCAAAAATATTTTTTGCAATAAAAAGCGTCTTTTAGTGTGTGACGGCTGCCAATCGTAAAAATCCGCTAAAAAACCCGCTATAAAAGTAAATCAAACCCCCCTTCATCACCCCCTTAGTTAGGGAAAAATTAAAAAAATGTATTTATTTCCATTCTCCCATTAGGGCTAGGGTTAGGGCTAGGGTTAGGGTTAGGGCTAGGGCTAAGGCTACAGTTAGGGTTGGGGCTACAGTTAGGGTTAGGGTTTGGATTACATTTAAGGTTGGAAATAGGGTTGGGATTAGGGTTTGGGGTGTGTCTGGGTTAGAGGTGTGGTTAGGGTTACCATTGGGATTAGGGATACGGGTGTGTTTGTATTAGGGTTTCAGTTATAATTGGGGGGTTTCCACTGTTTAGGCACATCAAGGGCTCTCCAAACGCGACATGGCGTCCGATCTCAATTCCAGCCAATTCTGCGTTGAAAAAGTAAAACAGTGCTCCTTCCCTTCCGAGCCCTCCCATGCGCCCAAACAGGGGTTTACCCCAACATATGGGGTATCAGCGTACTCAGGACAAACTGGACAACAACTTTTGGGGTCCAATTTCTCTTGTTACCCTTGGGTAAATACAAAACTGGGGGTAAAAAATAATTTTTGTGGGAAAAAAAAGGATTTTTAGTTTCACGGCTCTGCGATATAAACTGTAGTGAAACACTTGGGGGCTCAAAGTTCTCACAACACATCTAGATAAGTTCCTTGGGGGGTCTAGTTTCCAATATGGGGTCACTTGTGGGGGGTTTCTACTGTTTAGGTACATACGGGGCTCTGCAAACGCAATGTGACGCCTGCAGACCAATCCATCTAAGTCTGCATTCCAAATGATGCTCCTTCCCTTCCGAGCTCTGCCATGCGCTCAAACGGTGGTTCCCCCCCACATATCGGGTATCAGCGTACTCAGGACAAATTGGACAACAATATTTAGGGTCCAATTTCTCCTGTTTCCCTTGGAAAAATACAAAACTGGGGGCTAAAAAGTAATTTTTGTGGAAAAAAAAATATTTTTTATTTGCACGGCTCTGCGTTATAAACTGTAGTGAAACACTTGGGGGTTCAAAGCGCTCACATATCTAGATGAGTTCCTTAGGGGGTCTACTTTCCAAACTGGTGTCAATTGTGGGGGGTTTAAATGTTTAGGCACATCAGTGGCTCTCCAAACGCAACATGGTGTCCCATCTCAATTCCTGTCAATTTTGCATTGAAAAGTCAAACGGCGCTCCTTCCCTTCCGAGCTCTCCCATGTGCCCAAACAGTGGTTTACTCCCACACAAGGGGTATCAGCGTACTCAGGACAAATTGTACAACAACTTTTGGGGTCCAATTTCTTCTCTTACCCTTGGGAAAATAAAAAATTGGGGGCGAAAATATAATTTTTGTGAAAAAAATGATTTTTTATCTTTACGGTTCTGCATTATAAACTTCTGTGAAGCACTTGGTGGGTCAAAGTGCTCACCACACCTCTAGATAAGTTCCTTAGGGGGTCTAGTTTCCAAAATGGTGTCACTTGTGGGGGGTTTCAATGTTTAGGCACATCAGTGGCTCTCCAAACGCAACATGGCGCCCCATCGCAATTCCAGTCAATTTTGCATTGAAAAGTCAAATGGCGCTCCTTCGCTTCCGAGCTCTGTCATGCGCCCAAACAGTGGTTTACCCCCACGTCAGGTATCGGCGTACTCAGGACAAATTGCACAACAAGGTTTGGGGTCCATTTTCTCCTGTTACCCTTGGTAAAATAAAACAAATTGGAGCTGAAGTAAATTTTTTGTGAAAAAAAGTTAAATGTTTATTTTTATTTAAACATTCCAAAAATTCCTGTGAAACACCTGAAGGGTTAATAAAATTCTTGAATGTGGTTTTGAGCACCTTGAGGGGTGCAGTTTTTAGAATGGTGTATTTTCTATCATGTAGACCCCTCAAAATGACTTCAAATGAGATGTGGTCCCTAAAAAAAAATGGTGTTGTAAAAATGAGAAATTGCTTGTCAACTTTTAACCCTTATAACTGCCTAACAAAAAAAATTTTGGGTTCCAAAATTGTGCTGATGTAAAGTAGACATGTGGGAAATGTTACTTATTAACTATTTTGTGTGACATATATCTGTGATTTAATTGCATAAAAATTCAAATTGCGAAATTTTCAAACATTTTTGCCAAATTTCCGTTTTTTTCACAAATAAACGCAGGTAATATCAAAGAAATTTTACCACTATCATGAAGTACAATATGTCCCGAGAAAACAGTGTCAGAATCACTGGGATCTGTTGAAGCGTTCCAGAGTTATAACCTCATAAAGGGACAGTGGTCAGAATTGTAAAAATTGGCCTGGTCCATAACGTGCAAACCACCCTTGGGGGTAAAGGGGTTAAACAACCATGGATGTATGGAATAAAAAAATTAGTTACATCGTTAACCTGCTTAGGTGATTTTTATAACCCACAACCTCAGATCTTCACACCATCTATTCTTGGTAACCAGCCTTGCTGAAGCTGACAGCTGAGGGTTGCAGCCCCCAGCTGTGAGTTTTGCCTGGTTGATTCAAGAAAATAGGGGGGGAACCTACACCGGGTTTTTCATTAATTTATTTAATTATATCGCAAGTGGCGGCTGAGGAATACCCCGATCATCCGCTCCTGCTGTCACTGTTATTAGCGGCAGCATGTGACGGATGATGGGAGTAGAAGTCTCAAAAGCCCCCACCTGCTATCATCGTTCAGACTTAATTATAACTCATCATTCTCTTCTGCTCCTGACGATCGCCGGCAGAGCAGGGGAGAACGATGAGAGCCGTCTTCAGCACCCGACACCTGGGAACAGCGCTTACAATAGCGCTTCTTCCCCGGCGGCAGTCTGTGTGGTACTGAGGCGGTACACGGTTGCCACATGTGTGTCGCAAGTATTACAGACACATATCTCCGGTATTGGTTTTTCCGGGATCGGAAATAAACGGAAGTGTGAAATTGGCCTAAGGGAGATCTCATGACACCTTCTCTCCATCTACCTGATCCTGAGGAACATTGGGATCTTCTTGGTTACAGTCCTGTGGAAGAAGAAGAGGACGGGGACATCTCTCTGGTGTTGTCCTCTTACTGGATAGATCTGGAGGAAACACATACAGGGAGTGAATTCATTCTTTACATACATATAATTATAGGCCGTGTGTATTTAGTCCTGTCTATTACCTGGAGATGTGAGGGGCTGGGGAACCTCCATTATGACCTTCTTGTACAGATCTCTGTGTCCTTCTAAATACTCCCACTCCTCCATGGAGAAATAGACAGCGACATCCTGACACCTTATAGGAACCTGACACATACAATGATACCGTCATCCCCCGATCCCTTCATAGTGTTACTGTATAATGTCCCAGCATTCCCAGCAGTGTCACCTCTCCAGTCAGCAGCTCAATCATCTTGTAGATGAGTTCTAGGATCTTCTGGTCATTGATGTCCTCATGGATCAGGGGGTGAGGTGGAGGCCCCGTGATTGGGCTCAGGGGTCTTCCCCATCCTTCAGACACAGGGTCCTGACAGCGCTCACTAGAGGTCTTCTTCACCACTGTGTAATCCTGGTAATGGAGAGACGCATTAATAAATCTCACTACAGACATTTCCAGAGTCCTCACCTCTCCAGTTCTGTCCATCTGTTATTCCCATAGATAAGAATGATGTAATGTGACGTCATCAGAATCTCTCACCTCTCCAGTAAGCCGGAAGAGGATCTCTAGGGTGAGGTGTAATATCCTCTCCGCCATCTTGTCTCTGTCCATATCCATCTGTGATGGGTAAATCAGGAAAGTTTTCTTCTGTAGAAGATCTTCACTGAGAGAATCAGATATTGTAGAGACCTGAATGAGAAGATGAGCCGATGTAACATCATAAGAATCCTGTAATAATACAATTACTGGAGATAATAAGGGAAACATATGAGGAGATTTATTATTTTACAGTATTTAGTTTCCTTCTTTACATCTACTAATAAATCCTATATATTTAGGTCACAGACAACAAGCAGTTTCTTCCTCGGAGTCGGCAGCTGAATACGTTTCTCATAGACTCATCTTCCATAACGCTAATTCTCGTCTCATTTACCGACCCTGGAATCGGCATTAGCAATACTGCAGGAGATATTCATTACACACGACATGAGAAATAACTACTTCATGGTGAGGACGACATCTTCATCTTCTACTACGACTCTAGAAACATATTTGGCCAGAGTCGGTAACTGACTCCATCACCACCGGCCTCTATATGAAGGTTTCCCATTTTCCCCGCACTGTAATCTTCTATCACATTAGATATCAGGTCTGATTCACACACAGAAGTTTGTTTATAGCCTAGGAATGGGGTAATACCGATGGAGCTCTCCAGGCTAGTAATATCAGCTGATAACTGTATACTTAGCCTTTAGTGGCTATTAAAATGGGGGACCCACCAAAATAGTGATGTAGGGTCCCCTGTTGTGAATTCTGTGGCAGAGCTCCCTCCTGTGGTCACAAGTGGTACTTCGGCTGGTTCTCTCTGTGAGCTTCCGTTGGAGGAGGAAAGTGGTACTGCGGCTTCTGAGTTTCCTTCCTCAGGTGATGTGGTGAGGTCGTTAGGTGTTTCCCTATTTAACTCCACCCAGTGCTTTGATCCTGGCCTCCAGTCAATGTTCTAGTGTTGGACCTGTTTCCTCCTGGATCGTTCCTGTGGCTTGCTGCTCTGCATAGCTAAGTTCCTCTTTGCTATTTGTTTGCTGTTTTTTTCTGTCCAGCTTGTCAATTTGTTTTTTTCTGCTTGCTGGAAGCTCTGGGACGCAGAGGGTGTACCTCCGTGCCGTTAGTTCGGTACGGAGGGTCTTTTTGCCCCCTTTGCGTGGTTTTTGAAGGGTTTTGTGTTGACCGCAAAGTTACCTTACCTATCCTCGCTCTGTTCAGAAAGTTGGGCCTCACTTTGCTAAATCTATTTCATCTCTACGTTTGTCTCTTCATCTTTACTCACAGTCATTATATGTGGGGGCTGCCTTTTCCTTTGGGGTATTTCTCTGAGGCAAGTGTGAAGAGCAGAACAAAAATGATTACCTCAATGAACAAAAATAAAAAAAAAGAATTTGTGATAAATATTGACCTGTCCATTCAAGGACATTTTAGCTATAGTATGAAATCCTGTTTTTCTTGTCTGTGGAATTGCCTTTGTACTGTTTGTTGTGAAACTGCCGCCCACGAAACTGTTTTCTTTTCTTTTCTTTCTTTCCTGTTTTGTCTCTTTGTTTAAACATGCAAAACTTGTATAACCACTAAACCTACTGAAACAACTATATAAAGAAGGGATAGCACCATGAAGGCAGGCGTGCTTCAGAGACTTCCCAGTGATACACTATACAAGACGTGTCTTGTGTATTATTTCTGGTGATTCCCCGATCCGATTCCGATCACTGGCTCGCTCTTCTTACCTGCATCTCAAAAACATTTCTAGAATTCGCCCTTTTCTTACTTTCGACTCTGCAAAAACTCTTACTGTTTCACTTATTCATTCTCGTCTGGACTATTGTAACTCTCTACTAATCGGCCTCCCTCTTACCAAACTCTCCCCGCTCCAATCTGTCCTGAATGCTGCTGCCAGGATCATATTCCTCACCAACCGTTACACCGATGCCTCTACCTTGTGCCAGTCATTACACTGGTTACCCATCCACTCAAGAATCCAGTACAAAACTACTACCCTCATCCACAAAGCACTCCATGGCTCAGCACCACCCTACATCTCCTCTCTGGTCTCAGTCTACCACCCTACCCGTGCCCTCCGCTCCACTGATGACCTCAGGTTAGCATCCTCAATAATCAGAACCTCCCACTCCCGTCTCCAAGACTTTACACGTGCTGCGCCGATTCTTTGGAATGCACTACCTAGGATAATACGATTAATCCCCAATCCCCACAGTTTTAAGCGTGCCCTAAAAACTCATTTGTTCAGACTGGCCTACCGCCTCAATGCATTAACCTAACGATCCCTGTGTGGCCTATATTAAAAAAAAAAAAAAATTAATTAACTGGTTCATGCAGCTTTACATGAACACCCAAGCCTTACACTATGGCTGGTCCGAATAACTATAGCAATTGTTACCATCCACCTCTCGTGTCTCCCCTTTTCCTCATAGTTTGTAAGCTTACGAGCAGGGCCCTCACTCCTCTTGGTATCTGTTTTGAACTGTATTTCTGTTATGCTGTAATGTCTATTGTATGTACAAGTCCCCTCTATAATTTGTAAAGCGCTGCGGAATATGTTGGCGCTATATAAATAAAAATTATTATTATTATTATTCCCCACTTCCAAAGGCTGCTCCGACTGAGTGTGACCCCGACATTTCCTGGCGCCTGAACAGGGACCCGAGGTCTGTGTATTCCTTCAAGAACACCGGCAGAATACGAACGAAAAGAGAATCTGGGATAATGGACGGCAGATGAACAAAAACCTGGCCAGGTAAGAGACACTGTTAGATCTCTTATATCTGCCCTGCACTGTCCGTAAGATTTTCTGTGTCGTGTTCTTTAGCGGGTAGTTCTAGTAGAGGAGGATACCTATAGCTCGGGTTCTTGAACTATTTAGGAATTGATCACCTCACGGAGTACGGCATTGAATGAGAGTGAATGTGAATAGAAGGTGTGTGGAAGTTGGGAATAGCCCTATAAGCCGCCCAGGGGGTTGAAACAGAAGAAGTGACTGTCCCACTGGGCAACGTGGTTGCGTCCTTTCGGGGAGACCTCCGCGCCTATGTTCAATCTCTGATCCTGTCTTTGACAAAAACCTGGTGACGGATAAGTGTATGATAGTATGAGCCCAGGACAGATAAATTAGCCTGGGACAAGAATACGTTGTATGTGATAGTATAAGCCCAGGACAGATAAATTAGCCTGGGACAAGATACGTTGTATGTTCTTTTTCTGTCTGGTTGCATTTGTGTTGTTTGCTATAGGTGTAGGAATCAGGATTTTCTTACATCAACACAGTTTAAACATCCTAGCTCCTTAGGAAGAAGGTAACGAGGTATTCTCATATCCAAACGCCACCTAGGGCAAGAAAAAGACATCCTAGCTCCTTAGGAAGAAGGTAACGAGGTATTCTCATACCCAAACGCCACCTAGGGCAAGAAAGCTCAGGATAAGAAAATGGGGAATAAGCAAACAAAGTCGGAACCAGAAGAATTAGATATCTATACTATCATAAAGGAGAGAAGTGGTGAAGATGCCACTAAGGGGCTGAAAAAGATTTTTAGTAAGTTTGGAGTTACTAGGGCAGAAGCTTTTAGTAGAAAACTATGGGAAGGAATTCAGGAAAGGAAAAAAGGCATAATCAGAGACAAGAAATGGATAGATCAGATCCAAGCATTGATTGATGTCTCTAGGGTAGCAGAAAATGAGGGATGGACATATAATCAACAGAGTAAAAAGTGGTGTATTAGACCCACAGGCTGTGGAGAAAAACAAAATGTGGAATCTAAAAATACCCCACCCCCATACCTTAACCCACATGCCCCATCTTTTCTCCAAACACCACCTCAAAGTTTAGCCGGACCAGGAAAATGGGTATGTCCGCACTGTGGACAACAAAATCCAGACTGGAGAAATGATTGCCTAGCCTGTGGTACACCTAGACATGGCGCTGTACTTGCCCCTGTTAGGGTAGTACCAAGACCCTTTAGGGAACCTCGTGCTGACGGAGTAATGGGAACTAGATATCACCAAACTCGACAATATTTCCCTTGGTCCCCCGCTAAAGGCATGTCTCTCTTGCATAACGCACCAGATCCCACCCAGTGTCCAGTTAGATTTGCACAATATATACAGCAAATTATGCAGACTCACGCTGGAGTTTGGGCAGATGGAGAAGAATTATGTAGAATGAAAATGACTCCTGGACTCTTCCAGGAGCTATTAGCAAATCTACAGGTACATAGGCCCCAAGCAGGAGATGGTGCCTTACAAACGATAGAATCAGGTACACAATTTGTAGATCACTTAATGGTTTTCATGAGGGAGAGACAGAGGCAGAGCGGAACAACGGGAGTGGTGGCTCAGAAATCTGGACAATCAGTAGACGAATATTATCTAAGTGTAGAAAATAATTTCAGAGATGAAGGCATGGATCTAACCGCTCCAGGAATGATGAGGTTAGTTACAAAAACCTTTATAGATGGATTGTCTCCAAAAGTGAAGGAAAAGCTTAAGGCCGCAACCCCTGATTGGAGAACCTTGGAAGACCCACACCTGGCTAGACAGAAAGCTGTAGGGATAGAAATGGACTTAAGAGAAAATTCTAAGCCAGTAAGAATTGCACAGGCTAATACTGGCTCTGCTAATCAAAAGTTTACTTGTCATTACTGTAAGAAGCCAGGACATTTCCAAAGGGAATGTAGGAAGAGAAAAGCAGATATAGATTCAGGAACCTTTGTACCCAAAAATAGGATAAATAACCCAGTGCCTGATCAAACAGACAGCTCAGAATGACTGAAAGTTATGCAGGTCTCTCTTCCTTCTAGAAGACCAATAATACAAGTTCAAGTTGAGGGTAAAAATGTACCTTTTCTGATAGATACGGGAGCAACATCCTCCATTTTAAATCAGGACTTTTTACCATATCCTGACAATATATCCTCAAAGGTTACATATGCAGAAGGGTATGATGGTAAAATTCAGGCGTTGCCCTTTACAAAACCTTTAAATGTGAGCTTTGGCCCTAAAACTTTTGTATCCAAATTTTTATTTGCTAAAGGTGCACCTACCTGCTTGTTGGGTACTGATGTCTTAAGTAAAATGCATGCAAACATCCATTTTAGAGAAGATGGCACAGTTATGCTGACCATCCCTGAAGATGCAGAAACTCTGGAACCATATGTTAGAATACAGGCAATGGAGGATTTTCCCGAAATTTACACTCAACAAGCAAAAATTGACTTGTCTCGGGTTCCTGACAGCCTATGGGCAAAAGGAGACACTGATGTAGGATTTTTATCAGTAGCTCCTATACTGTTAGAAACTGCCCCGGGAACCATATTACCTCAGCTTAGGCAATACCCCATCAGCGCCCAGCAAGAACAGGCGATATCTCAACAAATTCAGGATTATGTGTTACAAGGTGTTTTGGTAGAAATCAGGTCACCCGCCAATACACCCTTATATCCTGTTAAAAAGAAAGTGTCCTCCAAAGAAACTATGGTGAAATATCGCATGGTGCACGACTTACGGGAAATCAATAAGGTTTTGGCACCGGTCACCCCTGTGGTACCGAATCCTCATACCTTACTGTCTCAAATTCCCAGCACTGCTGCATATTTTACGGTAATTGACTTATCAAACGCATTTTTTTCTGTGCCACTACATAAGAACTGTTGGCATTTGTTTGCCTTTACATTCAAGGGTAAACAATTAGCATGGACAAGATTGCCACAAGGTATGGTACACTCACCAACTTTGTACTCTGAAGCAATGCAGACCGTGCTAAAAAATTTCATCCCAGAACCAGGAGTAGTCATTCTACAGTATGTAGATGACTTACTTATTTGTTGCCCTGATGAGCAGACGGCAGTTACCTCAACTGTTAATTTCTTAATTTTCCTAGCGCAAGAAGGCTGTAAAGTAAATAGACAGAAACTCCAGGCTTGTCAACAAACAGTCGTGTTTTTAGGTCACTGCATATCACAGGGCATCAGACACCTCACACCTCAACGTACGGAAGCCATACGTAACATGCTTGAACCCAGGAATCACAAACAGCTGCGTGCTTTCCTAGGTATTGTTTCACACTGTAGACAGTGGATCATACATGCAAGTCAACTCATGCAGCCTTTATATGACTGTATTGCCAACACACCATATTCACTCAGTGAAGAGGCTAAACAGTCATTTTCCTCTTTGAAAACAGCACTGGTATCAGCTCCGGCTTTGGGACTCCCAGACTACACTAAACCTTTTCAATTGATGGCAGCTGAGATATCCTCACATGCTACAGGGGTGCTCACACAAAAACATGGAAACAAACAGAGACCTGTGGCATACATATCAGCTCATCTGGACCCTGTAGCTAGAGCCGCACCTTCTTGTGTAAGAGTAGTAGCCGCAATTTCACTGTTATTAGATAAAGCTTCTGAGATTGTTCTTGATCACCCACTTCTAGTTCAGACCACTCATGATGTACATGGCATTCTTAACCAGGTCCAACCTAAACATATTTCAATGATCAGACACCTCCGTCTCCAATGTTCCCTACTACTGCCGCCCAACATTTCCTTTGCCAGGATTCAGACTCTTAATCTCGCGTCTTTGCTCCCTTTAGAGTCTGAGGGGGGTACCATACCTGAGGAAACTGCAACTGCACTCTCCAACTCCTTTGACCCATCAAAGTCAATGCATGATTGTGTACAATTAATGGAACAAGAGACTCAGGGCTTATGTAATGTACGTGACAAGCCACTCTGTAATGCTACATTTGAACTTTTCATAGATGGCAGTAGATATGCAGATATGAATGGACAATTTCATACAGGTTATGCGGTAGTAACTCAGCATGAAGTGCTGAAAGCAGAACCTCTCCCTGCTAATCAGTCTGCACAAGAAGCAGAACTTACGGCATTAGTTGAAGCTCTAAAAATAGCCAAAGATCAGACAGCAAACATATACACTGATTCTAGATATGCACATGGCATTATTTTCGATTTTGGCGTAATATGGAGAGCCAGAGGTTATATGACTGCTTCAGGCCAACCTGTTAAACATGCCTCCCTCATTAGACAGATTCTGGAGGCAGCACAAGAAACTAAAGAAATAGCGGTGATAAAGGTAGCTGCACATGTGAGACTCGACACCGAGGAAGCCAGGGGTAACGATAAAGCCGATAAGGCAGCAAAACAGGCAGCACGTAAACCCTTACATCATGCCCACACACTAGATAGCTCTGAAGATGATGAGGAAAGATTGAAGGAAGCTCAGAAACAGGTAGACGATGAAGAACGAGGGCAGTGGCAGAAAAAAGGGGCAGAAGATCAGCAAGGATTATGGAAAAAAGGAACTTTGTTGTGTTTACCCAGAGCCTGGTACCCCGCAGTGGCAAGTGACCTCCACCTACCCACGCATGTGTCGGCAAATGGTATGACGCTCAAGGTAAAAGAAAGGTGGTTGGCTCCAGGCTTTGGTAATTTTGCTCGGAACATGTGTGCTGCATGCGCTATATGCCTGGCACACAATCCAGGTCAGGCCATTAAAACCCCAACCAAGCATCATGTAAGACCACTGTATCCCTTTCAAAGACTCCAGATCGACTACATCCAACTTCCTAGGTACAATGGATACGAATATGTGCTTGTGTGTGTGGACATGTTCTCAGGGTGGCTTATCCAGTTCGTAAAGCCTCAGCAAAAACTACTGCCATTAAAATAGCACATGAACTGATACCCCGTTACGGCATGCCTGAGGTGATCGAGTCAGATAGGGGTACCCATTTTACTGGGGAAATATTCCAGAATGTTATGAAAATGTTGGGAGTAGAAAACCAGTTTCACACTCCATATCATCCACAGAGTTCAGGTAAAGTGGAAAGATTAAATGGGACAATAAAATTAAAAATCCAGAAGGCCATGGCAGAAACAGGAAAGCCTTGGACCGAGTGTCTACCACTTGCCCTGTATTCCATCCGAAACACCCCAAGGGGGAAGGCTAAGCTGTCACCACATGAGATTCTTTTTGGTAGAGCAGCAAATTTGGGTTGTTATTTTCCACAACAACTGATGTTGAATACTGAGACTTTAACTGCTTATGTACAAGAATTACAAAAACGTTTAACTAAAGTGCATTCGCAAGTTTTTGCTTCCCTTCCAGATCCAGAAAATCTCGAAGGAGGCCACAAGTTGGAACCTGGTGATCAAGTCTACGTGAAAAGACACACCAGAAAGACTCTGGAACCGAGATTTGACGGACCTTTCCAAGTCCTGTTAACAACTCCAACAGCAGTCAAGCTTGAAGGAAAGGCATCATGGATACATGCAAGCCATTGCAAAAAAGCAGTATAAGACTCATGATGTTGATGTTAATAATGTTAACCTCAACGGAGGCATGGGAAAGACTGAATTCTCTAGCCCCTTTGAACAATAGATTCGTACAACATCATAGAAAATTAGTACATGACTTGTTAAATAATACGCAACCCCTGGCAGATTGTTGGATCTGTACCCATTCACCAGTATCAGCCACAAGTATACCTTTTCTAGCAGTTCCCGTGTCAGCTGAAGAAATATTCGCTTGGCCTAATTGTTCAGACAACCTGGCCAACAACCAACCTGGCAATACTAGACTATGGAATACTACAATCGCCATACCAATTGTGGGATGGGTAGAATTTCCTTGGTGGCAGGGCAATCTTACAGGAAAAATAGACAACTTACAATATTTAGCATTCAAGGGAGGAAAATGGGTACCTAGGAATAAGACTGGATTAACTGATTTAGGACAGGTCCCCACTGAAAATCTACAGCTCAGTTTCAGTACAACCACCCCTTCCTCTGATGCTTTCAAACCTACAGTATTGGAAAGATACATACATAATAGAAAATGGGAACATTCTGAGTTGTTCCCCCAAGGTGATGCAAACAGTTGTACAAGTAAGCCGGGGAACCTGGTTTGTAATGAATCCAATGAGTATGTCAACGGAATGCATGTATGTGGGAATCCCGCAGCCGGGTACTGTAGCCCCTTGGGACAAAAACCCTCTTGGTGTATGCTTCAGAATGTATCTAGTTTTGTGGATTTGGCTCACAGATTGGTATTGCAGCACTCAGCTTTGTGGGATCTGCCTGAGGGTACATTTTGGATATGCGGAGAAGGAGCATATAAATGGCTTCCCGTAGGTATAAAGGGTACTAGTACATTAGGACGCCTAACCCCGGCTACTTTCATAATTTCAAATAAACAAGTGAATATGCAAGCCGTGCCCAAACACACACTGTATAAAAGAGCTGCAGATAACTCACCACGTCCCTCGGGGAGGCCGCATATAGTACAAATGGGAATTCCCAACAAAATTGCTAGTACCATTTTTATTTATCCTATGTTAACACAGATGTGGGATAAATTAGTTAGAGCCACGGATTATCTAGATGATCAGATTTGGGATATATTGGACATATTAAATACTAGTATAGCTGTACAGAATCAGCTTATAATAGTCACTAACCAACATACCCTGGTATTGGATTACCTAACTGCCTCACAAGGGGGTATGTGTCAAATCATCGGACCCACCTGCTGTCATTATATAGACCCGAATAGTACTATGAGTATGAGATTTAAATTAAAAGACGTACAACGACTCAGGGATCAGTATGACAAAGACAATGACCAAAATAAGGATAGCTGGTGGTCAGATACCTTTTCTTTTCTTAACCCGGCCAATTGGTTCAGAGGGATCGGTGGGTGGGTTACCGGGATTATGCAAAGCCTAATACATACAGTTATGGTTATTGTAATTATATATGTATTATTCAAGGTTGTACTCAAGGGTATCTCGGTATGCACAAATAAATTTTGTGTAATGGATGCGAGAATATAAAGTTTTTTTTTTGTAATATCACAAAAAGAATGACTAAAATGATCGACAAGGTTTTGAATGGAATATGTCAAAGGGGGGATTGTGAAGAGCAGAACAAAAATGATTACCTCAATGAACAAAAATAAAAAAAAAAGAATTTGTGATAAATATTGACCTGTCCATTCAAGGACATTTTAGCTATAGTATGAAATCCTGTTTTTCTTGTCTGTGGAATTGCCTTTGTACTGTTTGTTGTGAAACTGCCGCCCACGAAACTGTTTTCTTTTCTTTTCTTTCTTTCCTGTTTTGTCTCTTTGTTTAAACATGCAAAACTTGTATAACCACTAAACCTACTGAAACAACTATATAAAGAAGGGATAGCACCATGAAGGCAGGCGTGCTTCAGAGACTTCCCAGTGATACACTATACAAGACGTGTCTTGTGTATTATTTCTGGTGATTCCCCACTTCCAAAGGCTGCTCCGACTGAGTGTGACCCCGACACAAGGTAGGCTTATTTTCTATCTTCAGGCTAGCTAGTTTCTCAGGCCGTGCGGAGTTGCATAGGCAGCGTTAGGCGCAATCCACGGCTGCCTCTAGTGTGGTTTGTTAGGATCAGGGATTGCGGTCAACAGAGTTCCCACGTCTCAGAGCTCGTTCACGTTTTTTGGGTTATTGTCAGGTCACTGTATGTGCGCTGACCTCTATGTCCATTGTGGTTCTGAATTATCTTTCATAACAGTCCCCCTATAATTAATAACCAGCAAAGGTTATGCAGACAGTTGCGGGTTGATATTAATAGCCTAGGAAGGGGCCATGGATACGGTGGCCCCAGGCTTAAAAAAAGATCAGCTCTCAGCCACCCAGAAAAGGCACATCTCTAAGATGCTCCAATTCTGGCACGTAGCATCTCTCTTCCCACTTGACCTTTAGTGGATATCGCTGAAATTGTGATGATGGGAAGGAGAGGGTGACCAATACCACACCCCACTGAGCCCTGTCAATTCATAGCCATCATAGCAACCGAGTGGGCTACCGTTTTGGATGATGCACTCCTGCCTATCTAACTATCGTATGGTAAATATCTCATAGATCCTGGGTTCATTAGTATTTGCGCCAAGAATGAGGCTGAGTATTTATTAATTGTCGGTGGTCGGAGGTAGTCAGTGAAGTGGATGGTACCATATTGTGCATGTAGGGGGCAGTACTGTGGGAACATTAAAAAGTGGGGGGATGGCAGTACTGTGGGGAAATTATAGTGTGTCTGAGGGGGATGCCAGTCCTGTGGAAACATTTTCCGGTGTCTGTGGGAAGCCACTATTGTAGGAACAAAATACGGTGTGTGCTGGGATGATGGTACTGTGGGAACTTTATACTGTGGGGGGGGTATAGCGGTACAGTGAGAACTTTATACTGTGTGTGGTGGGGGTATGGCCTTACTATGAGAAGATTATACTGTATGTGGTGGGATGGAGGTACTGTAGGAACACTACATTGTGTGTGGGGTTATGGCGGTACTATGAGAGGATTATACTGTATGTGGTGGGATGGAGGTACTGTAGGAACATTACATTGTGTGTGGGGGTATGGCGGTACTATGAGAAGATTATACTGTGTGTGGTGGGATGGCGGTACTGTAGGAACATTATACTGTGTGTGGGGGGTATGGTGGTACTGTGAGAACTGTTGTGAATTCTGCTTTTGGGCTCCCTCCGGTGGTTTGTGAAAGGGTCCAAGTGTCTTTTTGGGGTGCAGAAGGTTTCCTTTTTGGGCTTTATTTTTTCTCCCTCGTCTATAGAGATGGATCCGGTTAAGGTTCAGGCCATTCATGATTGGATTCAGGCCACATCCGTGAAGAGCCTTCAGAAATTTTTGGGTTTTGCAAATTTTTATCGCCGTTTCATTGCTAATTTTTCCAGCGTGGTAAAACCCTTGACCGATTTGACGAAGAAAGGCGCTGATGTGGCAAATTGGTCCTCTGCGGCTGTCTCTGCCTTTCAGAAGCTTAAACGTCGATTTACTTCTGCTCTGGTGTTGCGCCAACCGGATGTTTCTCTTCCGTTTCAGGTTGAGGTTGACGCTTCTGAGATTGGGGCAGGGGCCATTTTGTCTCAGAGGGATCCTGTTGGTTCCTTAATGAAACCGTGTGCCTTCTTTTCCCGTAAGTTTTCGCCTGCTGAACGCAATTATGATGTCGGCAATCGGGAGTTGTTGGCTATGAAGTGGGCGTTTGAGGTTGGCGACATTGGCTTGAGGGAGCTAAGCACCGTATTGTGGTCTTGACCAATCATAAGAATTTGATTTACCTCGAGTCTGCCAAACGGCTGAATCCTAGACAGGCTCGATGGTCCTTGCTTTTTTCCCGTTTTGATTTCGTGGTCTCGTACCTTCCGGGTTCTAAGAACATTAAGGCTGATGCCCTCTCTAGGAGTGTTTTGCCCGATTCTCCTGAGGTCTTAGAACCGGTCGGTATTCTGAAAGAAGGGGTGGTCCTTTCTGCCATTTCCCCTGATTTATGACGGGTTCTTCATAAATTTCAGGCTGACAAACCTGACCGCTGTCCTGTGGGGAAACTGTTTGTTCCTGACAGATGGACTAGTAGAGTGATTTCTGAGGTTCACTGTTCCGTGTTGGCTGGTCATCCTGGCATTTTTGGTACCAGAGACTTGGTTGGTATATCCTTTTGGTGGACTTCTTTGTCGCGTGATGTGCGTTCTTTTGTGCAGTCCTGTGGGACTTGTGCGCGGGCCAAGCCTTGTTGTTCCCGTGCTAGTGGGTTGCTTTTGCCATTGCCGGTCCCTGAGAGGCCCTGGACGCATATTTCTATGGATTTTATTTACGATCTTCCGGTTTCCCAGAGGATGTCGGTTATCTGGGTTGTTTGTGACCGGTTCTCTAAGATGGTTCATTTGGTGCCTTTGCCTAAATTGCCTTCCTCTTTGGATTTGGTTCCGTTGTTTTTTCAGCATGTGGTCCGTTTGCATGGTATTCCGGAGAATATTGTGTCCGACAGAGGTTCCCAGTTTGTTTCTAGGTTTTGACAGGCCTTTTGTGCTAGGCTGGGCATTGATTTGTCTTTTTCTTCTGCGTTTCATGCTCAGACAAATGGTCAGACCGAGCGAACTAATCAGACCCTGGAGACTTATTTGAGATGCTTTGTGTCTGCTGATCAGGATGATTGGGTGGCTTTCTTGCCATTGGCCGAGTTTGCCCTTAATAATCGGGCTAGTTCGGCTACTTTGGTTTCGCCTTTCTTTTGTAATTTTGGGTTTCATCCTCGTTTTTCTTCTGGGCAGGTTGAGCCTTCTGACTGTCCTGGTGTGGATTCTGTGGTTGACAGGTTGCAGCAGATTTGGGCTCATGTGGTGGACAATTTGGTGTTGTCTCAGGAGGAGGCTCAACATTTTGCTAACCGTCGTCGGTGTGTTGGTTCCCGGCTTCGGGATGGGGATCTGGTCTGGTTGTCTTCCCGTCATGTTCCTATGAAGGTTTCTTCTCCTAAGTTTAAGCCTCGGTTTATTGGTCCTTATAGGATTTCTGAGATTATTAATCCGGTGTCTTTTCGACTGGCGCTTCCGGCCTCTTTTGCAATCCATAATGTCTTCCATAGATCTTCATTGTGGAAATATGTGGAGCCCGTTGTTCCCTCTGTTGATCCTCCGGCCCCTGTGTTGGTTGATGGGGAGTTGGAATATGTTGTTGAGAAGATTTTGGATTCCCGTTTTTCGAGGCGGAAGCTTCAGTACCTTGTCAAATGGAAGGGTTATGGCCAGGAGGATAATTCTTGGGTTTTTGCCTCTGATGTCCATGCCGCTGATTTGGTTCGTGCCTTTCATGTGGCTCATCCTGATCGGCCTGGGGGCTCTGGTGAGGGTTGGGTGGCCCCTCCTCAAGGGGGGGTACTGTTGTGAATTCTGCTTTTGGGCTCCCTCCGGTGGTTGTAGGTGGTAATGCAGTTGTCCCTGGCCTGCAGTCCTGGACAGGTGTATCTGCTGATTGCAATTTTGACTGGGGTATTTAGGTTTGCAGGACTCATTAGTCCTTGCCAGTTGTCGATGTTTCTTGGGAAGTGTTGGATCTCTGTCTGGCTTCTCCTGCTTAGCTGCCAATTCAGCAAAGATAAGTATCCGTTTCTTTTTCTTTGGCACACAAGCTGTGTGCTTTTTTTTTAATTGTATTCCTGCTCTGTGTGTAGGAGTCCCTGGAGTTGCAGATATACGTTCCACGTCTTTAGTTAGATGGAGGAATTTTTGTATAATCTGCTGTGGATATTTTTGGAAGGGTATTAATACTGACCGCACAGGACTCTGTTCTATCCTTTCCTATTTTAGCTAGAGTGGCCTCTTGTGCTAAATCCTGTTTTCTGCCTGTGTTTGTCTTTCCTCTCCTACTCACAGCCAATATTTGTGGGGGGCTGCCTACCCTTTGGGGTTCTGCTCTGGGGCAAGGTAGTATTCCTATTTCCATCTATAGGGGTATCTAGTCCTCCGGCTGTGACGAGGTGTCTAGGGTTTGTTAGGTACACTCCACAGCTACTTCTAGTTGCGGTGTTAAGATCAGGATTTGCGGTCAGTATAGTTACCACCTACTCCAATGAAAGTTTTCATGCTGCTCCAAGGTCACCGGATCATAACAGAGAACATTATACTGTGTGTGGTGGGATGGAGGTACTGTAGGAACATTATACTGTGTGTGGTAGGATGGTGGTACTATGAGAAGATTATATTGTGTGTGGGGGTATGGCGGTACTATGAGAACATTATACTGTGTGTGGGGGTATGATGGTACTGTAGGAACATTATACTGTGTGGGGGGGATGGAGGTACTATGGGAATATTATACTGTGTGTGGTGGGATGGAGGTACTATGAGAACATTATACTGTGTGTAGGTGGGATGGAGGTACTGTAGGAATATTATACTGTGTGTGGGGGTATGGCGGTACTATGAGAAGATTATACTGTGTGTGGGGGGTATGGAGGTGTAATGACCAGAGGTCCGAATAAGATCCAGTGAGTCACAAACCAAGACCAAGGCAGAAATCTCCAACGGTATTTACTCAAAGGCAGAATAATCAAGGTAATATGGAGAATATTAAGGCAGATGCACCCCAAAGATACACTAATTCAGCAGCAGCTGAAATCACTGTGCCACTCAAAGGTCTCCTGAGAACTGTATACTACAACAGACTAGTAAGAAATTTACCGAACAGGCAACTAAAACAGGAACAAGTGTAAATTGAATGTAGTGTTATTAAGGGAGCCCCTGGAATGGCACATTGAGTATAACTTACACAACTCTAATATAAGATACACCTCTAAAGTAACAATTTAACACTCTGAGCAGAGATACCCGGGTATCTATAACTATGGTACCGTATCCTGAGATGGATTTCCTCTCAGGCAGGAATCCGCACAGGCTGCAGCCAGTCCTTATCTTCAGCGCCAATAAGTTACAGCAAGCTCCTCTTGTCGGCCGATGCCGAGCCCAAACGCCGGGGACTTAGTTAGTGGTCTCACGATGTAGTCTCTGCTTCTGTAGCTCCTAGGAATGGTTCCACGACAATCCGTCCGTCTCTGTATCAGCAGTCTGTCCAGACTTGTTCCTCCACTCAATGCACAGGGAATCCACAGACTTCCAAATTCGTACTGGGTTCTTAGCAAAGTCTCCGTCTTTTCTTAGATAAAGGGTTAGCTCCTCTCCAGGAAACGTTAGCAACACAAGTCTCTCACAGAGTTAAACAAAAGGTTAGCTCTTCTCCAGGGGAACGTTAGCAACAAAAAGTCTCTCAAAAGCTTCTTTTCCTCCAAAAACACTTGCAGTAAATCCACACAGTCTCTTTTTAAGATCTCACAGCAGCTTCTCCTTTTCTTCCCGCCTTTTCTCTCTCAGCTCTCACTTCCTACTTTCACTTTACACTCGAGACACTAGACCCCACCCCGCAGCACACATTGTCTCTGGGAGGTCTGTCCTCTGCTGCAACAGGCAAAAACCACAGGGTCCTAGTGCCCTCTCAGTGGGACTACAGTTCACCCTCTTACATGCCACCCCACTAGAGGTTGGCGTCCTCGACATACCTTCCCACTCAAATTCATCTTGAGCATATCGCTGAGGCGGTATTCCTGCCGTAGATCGTGTAGTTCTCCTGAGTCCTACATCAACAGGTGCGACCTTAGAGGGAGCTAGAGTCTCTTCCGTGGTCGTGTTAGTGGGCGTAAGTGGAGTTGTCTCCTCCTGCGGCTCGATGTCCTGTGATACAGCGTCAGGACCAAGCAGTTGACCTGATGCACTCTCCTCAACAACATCCTCCATATCCCCAACATTCTCATCACCCGAGGCCAGATCGGTCACAGGGGGCAAATAAGCAGGCGCAGGAGTAAGCACACCATCAAACTCAAGATCATTCAGAGCTTCCGCCCCTTGGAACATGGCCTCTGGCTCTAGGGGGGTAGGCGCCGAATCTTCAAACCAGCACCGTTGTAACATGTTACGATGCAAATTACGGGTTGGCCCCCCTGTCCCCACCGGTTCGACCTCGTACACTGGAATCTCAGGGTTCACCTGTTTTTTTATCAGATACGGTATCGCCTCCCATCGGTCACTCAGCTTTCCTGACCGTCGTTTTGTCCTCACCAACACTCTGTCCCCCGGAGAGAACAGCTCTGTTTGTACAGGTCGCGTGTCCTTATGGACCACCTGTCGAAGGCGGTCGCCCACCACCTGATGCACCACCCTCAACCGCCGCCGATGCTCTCGTACCCACTCGGATGCAGTCCGAAGGGGGGCGGAGGAGGGATCTGGCATGTTCAAATCCTCAATGTCTCGGCCAGGTCTACCAAACATCAACATGTGTGGTGAGTAACCAGTAGTACTGTGCACCCTGTTATTGTAAGCCCACATCAATTCGGGGAGATACTCAGGCCAGCATGTCTGTTGCTGACTCTCTAAGGACCTCAACATTTGCAACAGGGTCCGATTAAAACGCTCACACGCCCCGTTACCCTGAGGGTGGTAAGGCGTTGTTCTCGACTGCTCGATACCATAGAGCTGGTGCAACTCTTTCATCAGCGTCCCCTGAAAGCAGGCCCCTTGATCTGAATGTATTCTCTGCGGACACCCGAACACTTGGAAGAAATGTCGGCACACTGCCTCAGCCGCCGACTTGGCCGTCTGATCTCTTGTCGGCACCGCTACAGCATACTTGGTAAAGTGATCTGTCATCACCAGGCAATAGGAGTACCCTGACGTAGAGTACCCTATCAACACGTAGTCAATCATGAGTAGCTCCAGTGGAGCTGAAGTCTTAATAGACTGTGTGGGAGCCCGCTGCTCAGGGCTTTTGTTGAGCCCACAAATTCGGCACTGCCGACACGCGTCGGCCACCATCCCTCCCAACTCAGGGCAGTAGAGGACTCGCTGCAACCACTGAAGTGTCTTTTCACTTCCAAAATGGGCCCCCTTCTCATGCGCCAAACGAGCGACCACTGGCCCCATCCCCACAGGAATTATCAGTTGGTACCGATGCTGCAGCTCCGATGGCAGGTACACCTTACGATACAAAAGACCTTGCTCCACACACAATTTATCCCATTGTCGAAGGAGTTTCATTCCTTCCATGGACAACTGAGCCTTGTCCTCTGCACTGGGCCAGGCCTTGTTTTGTACCCAACGGCGCACAAGTGCAATGTCCGGACACTCATCCTGGACTCTTGTCCAATCTGAGGGTGTTTTACCCAGGACACAGGGCATCCCGGTGGCCACCCCACTTGAGTGTACCACACTTTGGAAGATAGGTATCTGCCCCAAAGCTGGAGTTTCAGTATCCTCAAGTTGTTCGTCAACATCTTCCCCGGATAACCCAAGGGGCACCCTTGACAATGCATCTGCATTGCCGTTCTCTCGACCAGAGCGAAATTTAATGCGGTAATTGAACTTGGCCAGTCTGGCGACCCACCGCTGCTCCAACGCCCCCAGTTTTGCATTCTCTAAGTGAGCTAGCGGGTTGTTATCTGTCATGACTAGCACCTCAGCCCCTGTTAGATACTCGGCGAAGCGTTCCGTCATTGCCCACACCAGGGCCAGCAATTCCAGCCGGAATGAGCTGTAGTTAGCCGGATTTCGCTCGGAGTCTCTTAAAGATCTGCTGCCATAAGAAATCACTCGTTCTCGGCCGTCCTGCACCTGTGCTAGTACTGCCCCCAACCCATGAAGACTACCATCGGTATACAACAAAAAAGGGGTGTCAAACCGGGCGTAGGCCAGTAATGGGGCACTCGTTAGGGCGGTTTTCACTCCATCAAATGCCTTTTTCTGTAGGGGCCCCCATGGAATGGGGCGATTTCGAGGACCCAGCGCTGTCCCTCTCAAAAGTTCATTCAAGGGACTCACCACTTGTGAGAATTTAGGCACAAACCGCCGATAGTATCCTGCTAGGCCCAGGAAGGCCCGCACTTCTCGCAGGTCACAAGGAGGTGGCCACTCTTGTACCGCCTTAATCTTACTGGCTAAAGGTAGTACCCCGTCCGGGGTCACCAGATGCCCCAAATATTCAATCTGGTTTCGTAACAGTTGACATTTTTTTGGCTTTATTTTCAGGCCGTAGCTCTTGAGCCGCCGGAGAACTTGACGCAGCTTCTCCAGATGATCTTCAAATGAGGTTCCGAACACCACAATGCCGTCTAGATACATCAGGACTGATTCAAAATTTAGATCGCCCAAGCAATGTTCCATCAGGCGTTGGAAGGTTCCTGGGGCGGTAGCGAGGCCAAAGGGCATCCGGTTGAACTCAAAGAGCCCCATTGGCAAGACAAACGCCGTCTTGGCCCGATCTTTTTCAGCCATTGGGACCTGCCAGTACCCGCTTGCCAAATCCAACGTTGAGAAATACTTGGCCCGACCCAGGGCCGACAGGGATTCTTCAATACGGGGTAAAGGATATGCGTCCCGTAGGGTGTGGGCATTCAATTTCCGATAGTCCACACAAAATCGGAGTGTCCCATCCTTCTTGCGGACCAAGACTACAGGGGCCGCCCAGGGACTCCGGCTCTCTCGGATCACTTGGTTGTCCAGCATACTGGCCACCATGCTCTTCACCTCTTGATAGAGCGCCGGAGGAATTTGACGATATCTTTCTCTAATGGGTGGAGTATCCCCCGTTGGAATCTCATGCTCAATCGTCTGGGTACACCCGAAGTCCTCTCCATGTCGGGAAAATGTCTCTTGATGTTCCCACAAAACTCTCTCCAACTGCTTCAACTGCACGGGGGTCAGCTTCTCCCGATCCACTCCCATCTGCTCCATGATCACATGAACATTCCATTCCTCCATAGGAGGTTCAGTCCGGCCTACCTCGACCGCGAATGTCCAGGATGACTGTTGGTCTGGTCGCAATTCGAACCCTGCATTTTCCGGCACCTTCTCTGACGGCACGAACAGTTCAGCCAGTATGGTCCCAGCGGGAATTGCAACAGCTTCATCTAAAACATTGATGCATCGGACCGGCACTCGTCCATTCTTCACAATCGCCAAAGACCGGGCCACATGTACCTTGGCAAATGAGGAACCCTCTCGGGCGGGCTCAAGTAGCACTTCAAGCCCATTCAATCTCTGTGCAGCTCCCACAGGCAGCATTAAGAGTTCCTCTTGTCTGGGTCCCAGCAGGATCGGGGCCCTCGAAGTCACTCGGACCCGGCCCACCCGGCCACCTGGGACCGCACTTTTCAGCAAGTCGCAACTCAGCACTAGACGGTGTAGAATTCTCTGTGTGGGTCGGTGTCTTGTCGCACGGGCCCAGTATCGGGGTCCTTCACTGGCATACATCTGGTGATTCAAATCTCGCAGCACGTTCATTCCGAGCGTCACTTCCATCCCTCTTCTAGGGGGGTGATCCACCAGTACTACCCCTTTCTGCCCCAGCTCTTGACCAAACATTTTTAGTTGCATCCACACGATCCCTTTGACTGACAATTGACCATTATTTGCGGCGGTCAGTCGTATCACTCGGCCATCCTCTGGAATCACTAGTCGACTGAAGTATCTCTCATATACTTCTAGAGGCATTATAGTACATTCGGATCCCGTGTCAACCAAGCACCTCATCTTCCGCCCTTCAAACTCTGCTTTTATCACTGGACTACATGCAAACAAATCTTGTTCATTCCGTCGAGGGCTTTGTGTGGGTGGGGCCGCTGCTGCTTGCCCTCTCATGGCAGCGGCCGGAAGTTTAAAGCCGGCGACGGGGTTTCTGGGGCTGTAAGCGCCCGGCAGTAACGCGAGATGTGTCCCTGGCGGCCACACTTCCAGCAGGTGATTGTTCCTCGTGGGCGAGGGCTTGACTCATTCTGATAGGACGACCTGGCCATTTGCGGGGTCACCGTTCCAGGGGGTGGGGCAGGAGGTTCCCGTGAGGTGGTAGAGGCGGGATCAACTGTCAGTTGAGACAATTTCATCTTCAACTCCTTCACCTCAGCACGCAAAGCTTGTACCACGCTTACAAGCCCCTCTCCCCCCGACCCTGATGACACACCTTCCTCCAGCTGGGCACTGTTCACTGACCCCTCGGGAACATAGGCTGATTTCTCTTCCCTTTCCTCCACTGCAGCTCGGTAAATCTGCCAGAAAGATAACTCTGGTGCAACCCGGGCCATTTCCAACAGCTTGTCCCGGAGAAGTCTATGGGCTAAACCGGTGATGAATTGGTCCCGGAGCAAGCGGTCTACCTCCCGGAACGTCCCCATGGCCCCCGGGTCTAGTCGCTGCATCTCATTCAACATCTCTTGTAAAATATTAGAGTACTGCATCAGGGACTCACACTCTCTCTGGGGACGATTAAAGAATAGGGACCGAAGCTGGGCCACACGCGCTCGGCCCCCCAAACTCCCCTCTAACAGTTCCAAAATCTTTTCTAATGTATCCCTCTCTGATTCTGGGCGCACCATCACCATACGCCTAATATCACCCTCCAGTGCATTTAATGCCAGCTCAGCGCGTAACGCGGGGGTCAAATTACACATGCGCAGAATACTCCGGATTCTCTCAGCCCAATCTTGCAACGCCATATTGCGCCCATCGCATTTCGGCATGTGCTGAAGTAAAGCTCCTACAGGCACATACCCTCCCGGAGTCGCAGCGGCTGCCAGGGGAACCCCAACCCCCGAGGAGGATGCGGATACAGCGGGGTCATTTCCACTTTCGCCCTCGTCCATGACAAACACTGGATCCTGCCGACTACGCCAAAAATGTAATGACCAGAGGTCCGAATAAGATCCAGTGAGTCACAAACCAAGACCAAGGCAGAAATCTCCAACGGTATTTACTCAAAGGCAGAATAATCAAGGTAATATGGAGAATATTAAGGCAGATGCACCCCAAAGATACACTAATTCAGCAGCAGCTGAAATCACTGTGCCACTCAAAGGTCTCCTGAGAACTGTATACTACAACAGACTAGTAAGAAATTTACCGAACAGGCAACTAAAACAGGAACAAGTGTAAATTGAATGTAGTGTTATTAAGGGAGCCCCTGGAATGGCACATTGAGTATAACTTACACAACTCTAATATAAGATACACCTCTAAAGTAACAATTTAACACTCTGAGCAGAGATACCCGGGTATCTATAACTATGGTACCGTATCCTGAGATGGATTTCCTCTCAGGCAGGAATCCGCACAGGCTGCAGCCAGTCCTTATCTTCAGCGCCAATAAGTTACAGCAAGCTCCTCTTGTCGGCCGATGCCGAGCCCAAACGCCGGGGACTTAGTTAGTGGTCTCACGATGTAGTCTCTGCTTCTGTAGCTCCTAGGAATGGTTCCACGACAATCCGTCCGTCTCTGTATCAGCAGTCTGTCCAGACTTGTTCCTCCACTCAATGCACAGGGAATCCACAGACTTCCAAATTCGTACTGGGTTCTTAGCAAAGTCTCCGTCTTTTCTTAGATAAAGGGTTAGCTCCTCTCCAGGAAACGTTAGCAACACAAGTCTCTCACAGAGTTAAACAAAAGGTTAGCTCTTCTCCAGGGGAACGTTAGCAACAAAAAGTCTCTCAAAAGCTTCTTTTCCTCCAAAAACACTTGCAGTAAATCCACACAGTCTCTTTTTAAGATCTCACAGCAGCTTCTCCTTTTCTTCCCGCCTTTTCTCTCTCAGCTCTCACTTCCTACTTTCACTTTACACTCGAGACACTAGACCCCACCCCGCAGCACACATTGTCTCTGGGAGGTCTGTCCTCTGCTGCAACAGGCAAAAACCACAGGGTCCTAGTGCCCTCTCAGTGGGACTACAGTTCACCCTCTTATAGAGGTACTGTAAGAACATTATACTGTGTGTGGGGGTATGGCGGTACTATGAGAACATTATACTGTGTGTGGTGGGATGGAGGTACAGTAGGAACATTATACTGTGTGTGGTAGGATGGTGGTACTATGAGAAGATTATACTGTGTGTGGCGGTACTATGAGAAGATTATACTGTGTGTGGGGGTATGGTGGTACTGTAGGAACATTATACTGTGTGTGGTGGGATTGAGGTACTGTAGGAACATCATACTGTGTGGGGGAGGATGGAGGTACTATGGGAATATTATACTGTGTGTGGGTGGGATGGAGGTACTGTAGGAACATTATACTGTATGTGTGGGTATGGAGGTACTGTAGGAACATTATACTGTGTGTGGGGGTATGGCGGTACTATGAGAACATTATACTGTGTGTGGTGGGATGGAGGTACTGTAGGAACATTATACTGTGTCTGGCGGTATGGCGGTACAATGAGAACATAATACTGTGTGTGGGTGGGATGGAGGTACTGTAGGAACATTATACTGTATGTGGGGGTATGGCAGTACTGTAGGAACATTATACTGTGTGTGGGGGTATGGCGGTACTATGAGAACATTATACGGTGTGTGGTGGGATGGAGGTACTGTAGGAATATTATACTGTGTGTGGGGGTATGGCGGTACTATGAGCACATTATACTGTGTGTGGTGGGATGGAGGTGCTGTAGGAATATTATACTGTGTGTGGAGGTATGGCGGTACTGTAGGAACATTATACTGTGTGTGGGGGTATGGCGGTACTATGAGAACATTATACTGTGTGTAGGGGTATGGCGGTACTGTAGGAACATTATACTGTGTGTGGGGGTATAGCGGTACTATGAGAACATTATACTGTGTGGGGGTATGGCAGTAGTGTGAAAATACCTTTTTGACGAGAGAAGCCAGTACTGTGGAAACATTATACTGTGTGAGCGCCATCATATATATTACATAAGGGGTGTAAAAAGGAGAGTCATAAAAAAGACTCCTCAGGGCTGTGCTGCATTTGTACAAAAAGACTGCTATCTGCCGTCCAGACGGGACCATGTGACATCAATGGGAAGAGGGAGGGTTTCCGGAGGGAAGAGTCTAGAGGGTGCACCTGGTCAGGAGACCTTGATGACGCAGTTACTGATATTATAAAGGCCAGAGCCCCAAAGGCAGAACAGATTTGGCGCCAACAAAGAAAAGGGGTGCGGGGAAGAATCTGAGGTACCAGCTCATGGTAAAGTGCCCGAGGCAGCTGGGTGTGGGGCAGAACCCTGCTTTCAGGGCATAATGGGGGCATCACACTGTGTGGGGCCAAGAAAGGGGCCCTGTACTAGGAGAACCATCCGCTCCATCACTTTCTGTCCTCCATAGTTGGCTCGTATGTATCTATTACAGGAAACAGAACAACAACGTTATGATGCTTATAAAGAGTCTCAGTGCAGAAGGGGTTAATGTCCCCGCGCTCAGTAATGGGGAATCTCCACATACCTCCACCTGCAGAGCCGCACTCCACATATATGGCTGCGATGTGCGCACAGGACCTGTGATGAGGTCACAGGAGGGAGGAGTCAGGGTTCATGTGATCCGCAGTGAAGACGCTACAATGAAAAACAAATAAATACTCACCTCTCTTCCTCCTTGCTCCACCAGTGCTCCGACCTCCCTCCCGCTCATCTTCTGACAGCGGGTGCCGAGTGGTGAGTATATACGATATATATTTTTTGATATGAATATCTGTCACAGCTTACCATAATTTATATATCATTTTTGTGATATCAGGAATCGGTATCGGGATTAAGAATTATGTGTAAAATAAAGAATAAAAAAAAAAAATATTGAAATACTCATACACGCCCTGGTTGTCACCGCGGCAACCGCCATGTTTTCCTTGGTAGAATGAGCGCGTTAATGACCTTCGATGACGTCGCGGCTTGTGATTGGTCACGTGAGCGGTCACATAACGCTACCGCGACCAATCACAAGCCGCGACGTCATCGAAGGTCATTAACGCGCTCATTCTACCAAGGAAAGCATGGCGGTTGCAGCAGTGACAACCAGGGCGTGTCCGAGGGTAAGTATTTCAATATTTTTTATTTTTATTCTTTATTTTACACATGAATATGGATCCCAGGGCCTGAAGGAGAGTTTCCTCTCCTTCAGACCCTGGGATCCATTACAGGATACCTTCCGTTATTTTGGTCCCATTGACTTGTATTGGTATCGGATATCGTTATCGGCGATATTTTTCGGATATTGGCCGATACCATCCGATACCGATACTTTCAAATATCGGACGGTATCGCACAACACTACTCATCACTAATCATTTTGTTACTGAGTACGTATAACAATATTATTATTATTATTATTATTATGGACATTAAATTATTTTGCCAAAGAAAGATCTTATTATCAATATATCTTTACTTTGAGGGTTCCAGTCAATGCCTCACCCTCAAAAGGGTGACAAGTGTGGGATTGCACTTTTTTTGCAATTTCACAGCACTTGGAATTTTTTTTCCTGTTTTCTAGTACAAGACATGGTAAAACCAATGATGTAGTTCAAAAGTACAACTCGTCCCGCAAAAAATAAGCCCTCACATGGCCAAATTGACGGAAAAATAAAAAGTTATGGCTCTGGGAAGGAGGAGAGCGAAAAACGAAAACGCAAAAACGAAAAAGGGCTGCGGCGGGAAGGGGTTAACAACTGAATTCTGTAGTGAGCACATTGCCTCTTGCTGACATTGCACATGTGCTATTCCTGTATATGTAGCTCACCATATAGAGAGAGCACGTGCTCTATGGGACATATGTAATCACGGCTCGGGGAGAGCGGGAACTGTGGGGGACATCTATATATATCCACGGCTCGGGGTGAGCGGGCACTGTGGGGGACATCTATATATATCCACGGCTCGGGGGGAGCGGACACTGTGGGGGACATCTATATATATCCACGGCTCGGGGAAGCGGGCACTGTGGGGGACATCTATATATATCCACGGCTCGGGTGGAGCGGGCACTGCAGCCGCCTCCTGCTGTCACAGTCACTCTACAGACAGACGGAATGGACAGCTGGTCGCTGGGCTTATGGAGACTTCTACCATCCTCCGTCACAGGGACAGATGGAATGGACAGCTGCTCGCTGGGCTTATGGAGACTTCTACCATCCACCATCACAGGGATAGACGGAATGGACAGCTGCTCGCTGGGCTTATGGAGACATCTACCATCCTCCATCACAGGGACAGACGGAATGGACAGCTGCTCGACATGTGCTGATGGAGACTTCTACCATCCTCCATCATAGGGACAGACGGAATGGACAGCTGGTCGCCATGTGCTGATGGAGACTTCTACCATCCTCCATCACAGGGACAGACGGAATGGACAGCTGGTCGCTGGGCTTATGGAGACTTCTACCATCCTCCATCACAGGGACAGACGGAATGGACAGCTGCTCGACATGTGTCGATGGAGACTTCTACCATCCTCCATCACAGGGACAGACGGAATGGACAGCTGGTCGCCATGTGCTGATGGAGACTTCTACCATCCTCCATCACAGGGACAGACGGAATGGACAGCTGGTCGCTGGGCTTATGGAGACTTCTACCATCCTCCATCACAGGGACAGACGGAATGGACAGCTGCTCGACATGTGCTGATGGAGACTTCTACCATCCTCCATCACAGGGACAGACGGAATGGACAGCTGGTCGCCATGTGCTGATGGAGACATCTACCATCCTCCATCACAGGGACAGACGGAATGGACAGCTGGTCGCTGGGCTTATGGAGACTTCTACCATCCTCCATCACAGGGACAGACGGAATGGACAGCTGGTCGCTGGGCTTATGGAGACTTCTACCATCTTCCATCACAGGGACAGACGGAATGGACAGCTGCTCGCTGGGCTTATGGAGACATCTACCATCCTCCATCACAGGGACAGACGGAATGGACAGCTGGTCGCTGGGCTTATGGAGACTTCTACCATCCTCCATCACAGGGACAGACGGAATGGACAGCTGCTCGCTGGGCTTATGGAGACTTCTACCATCCTCCATCACAGGGACAGACGGAATGGACAGCTGGTCGCTGGGCTTATGGAGACATCTACCATCCTCCATCACAGGGACAGACGGAATGGACAGATGGTCGCTGGGCTTATGGAGACATCTACCATCCTCCATCACAGGGACAGACGGAATGGACAGCTGGTCGCTGGGCTTATGGAGACTTCTACCATCCTCCATCACAGGGACAGACGGAATGGACAGCTGCTCGCTGGGCTTATGGAGACATCTACCATCCTCCATCACAGGGACAGACGGAATGGACAGATGGTCGCTGGGCTTATGGAAACATCTACCATCCTCCATCTCAGGGACAGATGGAATGGACAGCTGGTCGCCATGTGCTGATGGAGACATCTACCATCCTCCATCACAGGGACAGACGGAATGGACAGCTGGTCGCTGGGCTTATGGAGACATCTACCATCCTCCATCACAGGGACAGACGGAATGGACAGCTGGTCGCCATGTGCTGATGGAGACATCTACCATCCTCCATCACAGGGACAGACGGAATGGACAGCTGGTCGCTGGGCTTATGGAGACTTCTACCATCCTCCATCACAGGGACAGACGGAATGGACAGCTGCTCGCTGGGCTTATGGAGACTTCTACCATCCTCCATCACAGGGACAGACGGAATGGACAGCTGCTCGCTGGGCTTATGGAGACATCTACCATCCTCCATCACAGGGACAGACGGAATGGACAGCTGGTCGCTGGGCTTATGGAGACATCTACCATCCTCCATCTCAGGGACAGATGGAATGGACAGCTGGTCGCCATGTGCTGATGGAGACATCTACCATCCTCCATCACAGGGACAGACGGAATGGACAGCTGGTCGCTGGGCTTATGGAGACTTCTACCATCCTCCATCACAGGGACAGACGGAATGAACAGCTACTCGACATGTGCTGATGGAGACTTCTACCATCCTCCATCACAGGGACAGACGGAATGGACAGCTGGTCACCATGTGCTGATGGAGACATCTACCATCCTCCATCACAGGGACAGACGGAATGGACAGCTGGTCGCTGGGCTTATGGAGACTTCTACCATCCTCCATCACAGGGACAGACGGAATGGACAGCTGGTCGCTGGGCTTATGGAGACTTCTACCATCCTCCATCACAGGGACAGACGGAATGGACAGCTGCTCGCTGGGCTTATGGAGACTTCTACCATCCTCCATCACAGGGACAGACGGAATGGACAGGTGGTCGCTGGGCTTATGGAGACATCTACCATCCTCCATCACAGGGACAGACGGAATGGACAGGTGGTCGCTGGGCTTATGGAGACATCTACCATCCTCCATCACAGGGACAGACGGAATGGACAGGTGGTCGCTGGGCTTATGGAGACATCTACCATCCTCCATCACAGGGACAGATGGAATGGACAGCTGGTCGCTGGGCTTATGGAGACATCTACCATCCTCCATCACAGGGACAGATGGAATGGACAGCTGGTCGCTGGGCTTATGGAGACATCTACCATCCTCCATCACAGGGACAGACGGAATGGACAGCTGGTCACTGGGCTTATGGAGACATCTACCATCCTCCATCACAGGGACAGACAGAATGGACAGCTGGTCGCCATGCGCTTATGGAGACTTCTACCATCCTCCATCACAGGGACAGACGCCATTTACCATTCAGAATCTCAGGAAAGTTGGGGAACAAACGTTGATATGAACAAGTGGACAATCTGTTCGGAACTAATTCACCTATTTTATATTTTGCTGCAAGGTGGGGTTCCTGTGGACCATCCAATAAACCACTACTTTTTTTAATGAAAATATGATGACATTTTTCTTTAAGGCTACGTGCACACGTCGGGAATGTTTTTCTAGCGGTTTTTGCAGATTTCACATTTTTTTCCGGATTTTCCCCAATTGAATAATATAGAGGGAAAAAAACGAAGAATCCACACAGTCCCCCCCCCCCCGCACACACACACAGCGTCCCCCCTGTGCACACGCACGCGCGCACCCACACAGCGTCGCGCGCGCACATACACACACAGCGTCCCGCGCGCGCACGCACATACACGCACGCACATACACACACCCAGCGTCCCCCGCACGGTCACTCACCGGCTCAGCAGCCGCTCAGTGACAGGAGGGTAGAGGCTAAATCCAAGTCGGCTAAAGGACCTCTGCTGACGTCATGCCCATGTGACCGGAAGGGGCGGCGCTTCTTCCTCCATAGAGCAGACAGGAGGAGGATGTGGATGTCAGGGCGGATTTGAAGTGTTTTGGGGTCGAGAAGGGGGTGATACTTGCATGGGGCTGCATGTGCATGCTGGAGGGGGGGTCTGCCTGGAGAGAAGGGGGTGATGCTTGCATGGGGCTGCATGTGTATAGTGGAGGGGGGGTCTGCCTGGAGAGAAGGGGTGATACTTGCATGGGGCTGCATGTGCACGCTGGAGGGGGGTCTGCCTGGGGAGAAGGGGTGGTGATGCTTGCATGGGGCTGCATGTGCATGCTGGAGGATGCTTGCATGGGGCTTCATGTGCATGCTGGAGGGGGCTTGCATGGGGCTGCATGCACATGCTGGAGGGGGCTTGCATGGGGCTGCATGTGCATGCTGGAGGGGGTCTGTCTGGGGAGGAGGGGGTGATGTTTGCATGGGGCTGCATGTGCATGCTGGAGGGGGGGTCTGCCTGGAGAGAAGGGGGTGATGCTTGCATGGGGCTGCATGTGCATGCTGGAAGGGGGGGTCTGCTGGGGGAGATGTTGCTTGCATGGGACTTTGTGTTCGTGGTCTGCCTGGGGAAGCTGGTGATGCTTGCATGGCACTGCGTGCTGGTTTTCTGCCTGGAGAAGGGGGAGACGTTGCTAGCGTGGGACTGCGTGCTGGGGGCGCTACCTAGGGAAGGTCGTGACGTTGCTTTTGTGGGACTGCGTGCTGGGGGTCTGCCTGGGGACGGGGTGATGCTTGCATGAGACTGCGTGCTGGGGGTCTGCCTGGGCAAAGGGGTGATGCTTGCATTGGACTGCATCCTGGAGGGGCCTGCCTGGGAAGGGGGTGACGTTGCTTGCCTGGGACTGCGTGCTGGAGGGGCCTGCCTGGGGAAGGGTGACTGCATGCTGGGGGTCTCTGTGGGAAGGGGGTCATGTTCCTTGCGAGCGGGGCTGGGTGTCTGTTGGGAAGGGGGGCTGCGTGCTGGGGGTCTCTGGGGAAGAGAGGCTGTGTGCTGGAGTCTCTGTTGGGAAGGGGGTCATGTTGCATGCGTGGGGGATCTGTGTGCAGGGGGGTCTACCTGCAGAGTGGGGCTGATGTTATTTGCATGTGTCTGCATGGTGTGGGGGGCTGTTGTCACGTGCTGTGCAGGTCAGTGTGTGATGTCACTTGCGGTGGGGGGGGGGGTGTAGGGAAGTATAGTGCTACGTGTGAGGGGGCGAACAGGGGAGGGGATGGATGATGATGGAGATCTGAGGGATTGATATTACTTAGCATGAGAATCTCTGCCTGATGGTGAGTCGGTCCTGTTGTGTTTTTTTTTTGTTTTTTTTTTTACATAAAACTTTTTCATTAATATTATTGGGCGCACATGACGTCAGGTTGATGACTGACCTATGACCTCTGGGAGCGTAACTGCGTGATAATAATGTCTCCAGATCCCGGGCTTTATTCTCTCCTCGCACCCTGTTCTGGTCAGTATTAGCCCGGTGGCCACTGGTGTCGGCCATTACTTGTATCCAGTTTTCTGCATGATTTTTTCTCTTTTACTTTAGGTATTGTGGCTTTTCCCCATCCTGTGTCCCCCAGAGCAGTGACCTCCCTGCAGATGTCATTTCATCACTGGACTTCTCTTCACCAAGTGGAATGCTTGTGCCGCCACAATCCATGTGAGGACCCAAAGGGATGACAATGTGGGCGTCTGATAATGTCAGATAGATGAGTATATTTCCTACAAAAAAAAAAACAAAAAAGCAAAACCTCCCCCTGTCTCCCCGGCCCCGTCGGGTCCCCCTGTCTCCCCGGCCCCGTCGGGTCCCCCTGTCTCCCCGGCCCCGTCGGGTCCCCCTGTCTCCCCGGCCCCGTCGGGTCCCCCTGTCTCCCCGGCCCCGTCGGGTCCCCCTGTCTCCCCGGCCCCGTCGGGTCCCCCTGTCTCCCCGGCCCCGTCGGGTCCCCCTGTCTCCCCGGCCCCGTCGGGTCCCCCTGTCTCCCCGGCCCCGTCGGGTCCCCCTGTCTCCCCGGCCCCGTCGGGTCCCCCTGTCTCCCCGGCCCCGTCGGGTCCCCCTGTCTCCCCGGCCCCGTCGGGTCCCCCTGTCTCCCCGGCCCCGTCGGGTCCCCCTGTCTCCCCGGCCCCGTCGGGTCCCCCTGTCTCCCCGGCCCCGTCGGGTCCCCCTGTCTCCCCGGCCCCGTCGGGTCCCCCCTGTCTCCCCGGCCCCGTCGGGTCCCCCTGTCTCCCCGGCCCCGTCGGGTCCCCCTGTCTCCCCGGCCCCGTCGGGTCCCCCTGTCTCCCCGGCCCCGTCGGGTCCCCCTGTCTCCCCGGCCCCGTCGGGTCCCCCTGTCTCCCCGGCCCCGTCGGGTCCCCCTGTCTCCCCGGCCCCGTCGGGTCCCCCTGTCTCCCCGGCCCCGTCGGGTCCCCCTGTCTCCCCGGCCCCGTCGGGTCCCCCTGTCTCCCCGGCCCCGTCGGGTCCCCCTGTCTCCCCGGCCCCGTCGGGTCCCCCTGTCTCCCCGGCCCCGTCGGGTCCCCCTGTCTCCCCGGCCCCGTCGGGTCCCCCTGTCTCCCCGGCCCCGTCGGGTCCCCCTGTCTCCCCGGCCCCGTCGGGTCCCCCTGTCTCCCCGGCCCCGTCGGGTCCCCCTGTCTCCCCGGCCCCGTCGGGTCCCCCTGTCTCCCCGGCCCCGTCGGGTCCCCCTGTCTCCCCGGCCCCGTCGGGTCCCCCTGTCTCCCCGGCCCCGTCGGGTCCCCCTGTCTCCCCGGCCCCGTCGGGTCCCCCTGTCTCCCCGGCCCCGTCGGGTCCCCCTGTCTCCCCGGCCCCGTCGGGTCCCCCTGTCTCCCCGGCCCCGTCGGGTCCCCCTGTCTCCCCGGCCCCGTCGGGTCCCCCTGTCTCCCCGGCCCCGTCGGGTCCCCCTGTCTCCCCGGCCCCGTCGGGTCCCCCTGTCTCCCCGGCCCCGTCGGGTCTCCCCGGCCCCGTCGGGTCCCCCTGTCTCCCCGGCCCCGTCGGGTCTCCCCGGCCCCGTCGGGTCCCCCTGTCTCCCCCGGCCCCGTCGGGTCTCCCCGGCCCCGTCGGGTCCCCCTGTCTCCCCGGCCCCGTCGGGTCTCCCCGGCCCCGTCGGGTCCCCCTGTCTCCCCGGCCCCGTCGGGTCTCCCCGGCCCCGTCGGGTCCCCCTGTCTCCCCGGCCCCGTCGGGTCTCCCCGGCCCCGTCGGGTCCCCCTGTCTCCCCGGCCCCGTCGGGTCTCCCCGGCCCCGTCGGGTCCCCCTGTCTCCCCGGCCCCGTCGGGTCTCCCCGGCCCCGTCGGGTCCCCCTGTCTCCCCGGCCCCGTCGGGTCTCCCCGGCCCCGTCGGGTCCCCCTGTCTCCCCGGCCCCGTCGGGTCTCCCCGGCCCCGTCGGGTCCCCCTGTCTCCCCGGCCCCGTCGGGTCTCCCCGGCCCCGTCGGGTCCCCCTGTCTCCCCGGCCCCGTCGGGTCTCCCCGGCCCCGTCGGGTCCCCCTGTCTCCCCGGCCCCGTCGGGTCTCCCCGGCCCCGTCGGGTCCCCCTGTCTCCCCGGCCCCGTCGGGTCTCCCCGGCCCCGTCGGGTCCCCCTGTCTCCCCGGCCCCGTCGGGTCTCCCCGGCCCCGTCGGGTCCCCCTGTCTCCCCGGCCCCGTCGGGTCTCCCCGGCCCCGTCGGGTCCCCCTGTCTCCCCGGCCCCGTCGGGTCTCCCCGGCCCCGTCGGGTCCCCCTGTCTCCCCGGCCCCGTCGGGTCTCCCCGGCCCCGTCGGGTCCCCCTGTCTCCCCGGCCCCGTCGGGTCTCCCCGGCCCCGTCGGGTCCCCCTGTCTCCCCGGCCCCGTCGGGTCTCCCCGGCCCCGTCGGGTCCCCCTGTCTCCCCGGCCCCGTCGGGTCTCCCCGGCCCCGTCGGGTCCCCCTGTCTCCCCGGCCCCGTCGGGTCTCCCCGGCCCCGTCGGGTCCCCCTGTCTCCCCGGCCCCGTCGGGTCTCCCCGGCCCCGTCGGGTCCCCCTGTCTCCCCGGCCCCGTCGGGTCTCCCCGGCCCCGTCGGGTCCCCCTGTCTCCCCGGCCCCGTCGGGTCTCCCCGGCCCCGTCGGGTCTCCCCGGCCCCGTCGGGTCCCCCTGTCTCCCCGGCCCCGTCGGGTCTCCCCGGCCCCGTCGGGTCCCCCTGTCTCCCCGGCCCCGTCGGGTCTCCCCGGCCCCGTCGGGTCCCCCTGTCTCCCCGGCCCCGTCGGGTCTCCCCGGCCCCGTCGGGTCCCCCTGTCTCCCCGGCCCCGTCGGGTCTCCCCGGCCCCGTCGGGTCCCCCTGTCTCCCCGGCCCCGTCGGGTCTCCCCGGCCCCGTCGGGTCCCCCTGTCTCCCCGGCCCCGTCGGGTCTCCCCGGCCCCGTCGGGTCCCCCTGTCTCCCCGGCCCCGTCGGGTCTCCCCGGCCCCGTCGGGTCCCCCTGTCTCCCCGGCCCCGTCGGGTCTCCCCGGCCCCGTCGGGTCCCCCTGTCTCCCCGGCCCCGTCGGGTCTCCCCGGCCCCGTCGGGTCCCCCTGTCTCCCCGGCCCCGTCGGGTCTCCCCGGCCCCGTCGGGTCCCCCTGTCTCCCCGGCCCCGTCGGGTCTCCCCGGCCCCGTCGGGTCCCCCTGTCTCCCCGGCCCCGTCGGGTCTCCCCGGCCCCGTCGGGTCCCCCTGTCTCCCCGGCCCCGTCGGGTCTCCCCGGCCCCGTCGGGTCTCCCCGGCCCCGTCGGGTCCCCCTGTCTCCCCGGCCCCGTCGGGTCCCCCTGTCTCCCCGGCCCCGTCGGGTCCCCCTGTCTCCCCGGCCCCGTCGGGTCCCCCTGTCTCCCCGGCCCCGTCGGGTCCCCCTGTCTCCCCGGCCCCGTCGGGTCCCCCTGTCTCCCCGGCCCCGTCGGGTCCCCCTGTCTCCCCGGCCCCGTCGGGTCCCCCTGTCTCCCCGGCCCCGTCGGGTCCCCCTGTCTCCCCGGCCCCGTCGGGTCCCCCTGTCTCCCCGGCCCCGTCGGGTCTCCCCGGCCCCGTCGGGTCCCCCTGTCTCCCCGGCCCCGTCGGGTCTCCCCGGCCCCGTCGGGTCCCCCTGTCTCCCCGGCCCCGTCGGGTCTCCCCGGCCCCGTCGGGTCCCCCTGTCTCCCCGGCCCCGTCGGGTCTCCCCGGCCCCGTCGGGTCCCCCTGTCTCCCCGGCCCCGTCGGGTCTCCCCGGCCCCGTCGGGTCCCCCTGTCTCCCCGGCCCCGTCGGGTCTCCCCGGCCCCGTCGGGTCCCCCTGTCTCCCCGGCCCCGTCGGGTCTCCCCGGCCCCGTCGGGTCCCCCTGTCTCCCCGGCCCCGTCGGGTCTCCCCGGCCCCGTCGGGTCCCCCTGTCTCCCCGGCCCCGTCGGGTCTCCCCGGCCCCGTCGGGTCCCCCTGTCTCCCCGGCCCCGTCGGGTCTCCCCGGCCCCGTCGGGTCCCCCTGTCTCCCCGGCCCCGTCGGGTCTCCCCGGCCCCGTCGGGTCCCCCTGTCTCCCCGGCCCCGTCGGGTCTCCCCGGCCCCGTCGGGTCCCCCTGTCTCCCCGGCCCCGTCGGGTCTCCCCGGCCCCGTCGGGTCCCCCTGTCTCCCCGGCCCCGTCGGGTCTCCCCGGCCCCGTCGGGTCCCCCTGTCTCCCCGGCCCCGTCGGGTCTCCCCGGCCCCGTCGGGTCCCCCTGTCTCCCCGGCCCCGTCGGGTCTCCCCGGCCCCGTCGGGTCCCCCTGTCTCCCCGGCCCCGTCGGGTCTCCCCGGCCCCGTCGGGTCCCCCTGTCTCCCCGGCCCCGTCGGGTCTCCCCGGCCCCGTCGGGTCCCCCTGTCTCCCCGGCCCCGTCGGGTCTCCCCGGCCCCGTCGGGTCCCCCTGTCTCCCCGGCCCCGTCGGGTCTCCCCGGCCCCGTCGGGTCCCCCTGTCTCCCCGGCCCCGTCGGGTCCCCCTGTCTCCCCGGCCCCGTCGGGTCTCCCCCGGCCCCGTCGGGTCCCCCTGTCTCCCCGGCCCCGTCGGGTCCCCCTGTCTCCCCGGCCCCGTCGGGTCTCCCCGGCCCCGTCGGGTCCCCCTGTCTCCCCGGCCCCGTCGGGTCCCCCTGTCTCCCCGGCCCCGTCGGGTCTCCCCGGCCCCGTCGGGTCCCCCTGTCTCCCCGGCCCCGTCGGGTCCCCCTGTCTCCCCGGCCCCGTCGGGTCTCCCCGGCCCCGTCGGGTCCCCCTGTCTCCCCGGCCCCGTCGGGTCCCCCTGTCTCCCCGGCCCCGTCGGGTCTCCCCGGCCCCGTCGGGTCCCCCTGTCTCCCCGGCCCCGTCGGGTCCCCCTGTCTCCCCGGCCCCGTCGGGTCTCCCCGGCCCCGTCGGGTCCCCCTGTCTCCCCGGCCCCGTCGGGTCCCCCTGTCTCCCCGGCCCCGTCGGGTCTCCCCGGCCCCGTCGGGTCCCCCTGTCTCCCCGGCCCCGTCGGGTCCCCCTGTCTCCCCGGCCCCGTCGGGTCTCCCCGGCCCCGTCGGGTCCCCCTGTCTCCCCGGCCCCGTCGGGTCCCCCTGTCTCCCCGGCCCCGTCGGGTCTCCCCGGCCCCGTCGGGTCCCCCTGTCTCCCCGGCCCCGTCGGGTCCCCCTGTCTCCCCGGCCCCGTCGGGTCCCCCTGTCTCCCCGGCCCCGTCGGGTCCCCCTGTCTCCCCGGCCCCGTCGGGTCCCCCTGTCTCCCCGGCCCCGTCGGGTCCCCCTGTCTCCCCGGCCCCGTCGGGTCCCCCTGTCTCCCCGGCCCCGTCGGGTCCCCCTGTCTCCCCGGCCCCGTCGGGTCCCCCTGTCTCCCCGGCCCCGTCGGGTCCCCCTGTCTCCCCGGCCCCGTCGGGTCCCCCTGTCTCCCCGGCCCCGTCGGGTCCCCCTGTCTCCCCGGCCCCGTCGGGTCCCCCTGTCTCCCCGGCCCCGTCGGGTCCCCCTGTCTCCCCGGCCCCGTCGGGTCCCCCTGTCTCCCCGGCCCCGTCGGGTCCCCCTGTCTCCCCGGCCCCGTCGGGTCCCCCTGTCTCCCCGGCCCCGTCGGGTCCCCCTGTCTCCCCGGCCCCGTCGGGTCCCCCTGTCTCCCCGGCCCCGTCGGGTCCCCCTGTCTCCCCGGCCCCGTCGGGTCCCCCTGTCTCCCCGGCCCCGTCGGGTCCCCCTGTCTCCCCGGCCCCGTCGGGTCCCCCTGTCTCCCCGGCCCCGTCGGGTCCCCCTGTCTCCCCGGCCCCGTCGGGTCCCCCTGTCTCCCCGGCCCCGTCGGGTCCCCCTGTCTCCCCGGCCCCGTCGGGTCCCCCTGTCTCCCCGGCCCCGTCGGGTCCCCCTGTCTCCCCGGCCCCGTCGGGTCCCCCTGTCTCCCCGGCCCCGTCGGGTCCCCCTGTCTCCCCGGCCCCGTCGGGTCCCCCTGTCTCCCCGGCCCCGTCGGGTCCCCCTGTCTCCCCGGCCCCGTCGGGTCCCCCTGTCTCCCCGGCCCCGTCGGGTCCCCCTGTCTCCCCGGCCCCGTCGGGTCCCCCTGTCTCCCCGGCCCCGTCGGGTCCCCCTGTCTCCCCGGCCCCGTCGGGTCCCCCTGTCTCCCCGGCCCCGTCGGGTCCCCCTGTCTCCCCGGCCCCGTCGGGTCCCCCTGTCTCCCCGGCCCCGTCGGGTCCCCCTGTCTCCCCGGCCCCGTCGGGTCCCCCTGTCTCCCCGGCCCCGTCGGGTCCCCCTGTCTCCCCGGCCCCGTCGGGTCCCCCTGTCTCCCCGGCCCCGTCGGGTCCCCCTGTCTCCCCGGCCCCGTCGGGTCCCCCTGTCTCCCCGGCCCCGTCGGGTCCCCCTGTCTCCCCGGCCCCGTCGGGTCCCCCTGTCTCCCCGGCCCCGTCGGGTCCCCCTGTCTCCCCGGCCCCGTCGGGTCCCCCTGTCTCCCCGGCCCCGTCGGGTCCCCCTGTCTCCCCGGCCCCGTCGGGTCCCCCTGTCTCCCCGGCCCCGTCGGGTCCCCCTGTCTCCCCGGCCCCGTCGGGTCCCCCTGTCTCCCCGGCCCCGTCGGGTCCCCCTGTCTCCCCGGCCCCGTCGGGTCCCCCTGTCTCCCCGGCCCCGTCGGGTCCCCCTGTCTCCCCGGCCCCGTCGGGTCCCCCTGTCTCCCCGGCCCCGTCGGGTCCCCCTGTCTCCCCGGCCCCGTCGGGTCCCCCTGTCTCCCCGGCCCCGTCGGGTCCCCCTGTCTCCCCGGCCCCGTCGGGTCCCCCTGTCTCCCCGGCCCCGTCGGGTCCCCCTGTCTCCCCGGCCCCGTCGGGTCCCCCTGTCTCCCCGGCCCCGTCGGGTCCCCCTGTCTCCCCGGCCCCGTCGGGTCCCCCTGTCTCCCCGGCCCCGTCGGGTCCCCCTGTCTCCCCGGCCCCGTCGGGTCCCCCTGTCTCCCCGGCCCCGTCGGGTCCCCCTGTCTCCCCGGCCCCGTCGGGTCCCCCTGTCTCCCCGGCCCCGTCGGGTCCCCCTGTCTCCCCGGCCCCGTCGGGTCCCCCTGTCTCCCCGGCCCCGTCGGGTCCCCCTGTCTCCCCGGCCCCGTCGGGTCCCCCTGTCTCCCCGGCCCCGTCGGGTCCCCCTGTCTCCCCGGCCCCGTCGGGTCCCCCTGTCTCCCCGGCCCCGTCGGGTCCCCCTGTCTCCCCGGCCCCGTCGGGTCCCCCTGTCTCCCCGGCCCCGTCGGGTCCCCCTGTCTCCCCGGCCCCGTCGGGTCCCCCTGTCTCCCCGGCCCCGTCGGGTCCCCCTGTCTCCCCGGCCCCGTCGGGTCCCCCTGTCTCCCCGGCCCCGTCGGGTCCCCCTGTCTCCCCGGCCCCGTCGGGTCCCCCTGTCTCCCCGGCCCCGTCGGGTCCCCCTGTCTCCCCGGCCCCGTCGGGTCCCCCTGTCTCCCCGGCCCCGTCGGGTCCCCCTGTCTCCCCGGCCCCGTCGGGTCCCCCTGTCTCCCCGGCCCCGTCGGGTCCCCCTGTCTCCCCGGCCCCGTCGGGTCCCCCTGTCTCCCCGGCCCCGTCGGGTCCCCCTGTCTCCCCGGCCCCGTCGGGTCCCCCTGTCTCCCCGGCCCCGTCGGGTCCCCCTGTCTCCCCGGCCCCGTCGGGTCCCCCTGTCTCCCCGGCCCCGTCGGGTCCCCCTGTCTCCCCGGCCCCGTCGGGTCCCCCTGTCTCCCCGGCCCCGTCGGGTCCCCCTGTCTCCCCGGCCCCGTCGGGTCCCCCTGTCTCCCCGGCCCCGTCGGGTCCCCCTGTCTCCCCGGCCCCGTCGGGTCCCCCTGTCTCCCCGGCCCCGTCGGGTCCCCCTGTCTCCCCGGCCCCGTCGGGTCCCCCTGTCTCCCCGGCCCCGTCGGGTCCCCCTGTCTCCCCGGCCCCGTCGGGTCCCCCTGTCTCCCCGGCCCCGTCGGGTCCCCCTGTCTCCCCGGCCCCGTCGGGTCCCCCTGTCTCCCCGGCCCCGTCGGGTCCCCCTGTCTCCCCGGCCCCGTCGGGTCCCCCTGTCTCCCCGGCCCCGTCGGGTCCCCCTGTCTCCCCGGCCCCGTCGGGTCCCCCTGTCTCCCCGGCCCCGTCGGGTCCCCCTGTCTCCCCGGCCCCGTCGGGTCCCCCTGTCTCCCCGGCCCCGTCGGGTCCCCCTGTCTCCCCGGCCCCGTCGGGTCCCCCTGTCTCCCCGGCCCCGTCGGGTCCCCCTGTCTCCCCGGCCCCGTCGGGTCCCCCTGTCTCCCCGGCCCCGTCGGGTCCCCCTGTCTCCCCGGCCCCGTCGGGTCCCCCTCTCTCCCCGGCCCCGTCGGGTCCCCCTCTCTCCCCGGCCCCGTCGGGTCCCCCTGTCTCCCCGGCCCCGTCGGGTCCCCCTGTCTCCCCGGCCCCGTCGGGTCCCCCTGTCTCCCCGGCCCCGTCGGGTCCCCCTGTCTCCCCGGCCCCGTCGGGTCCCCCTGTCTCCCCGGCCCCGTCGGGTCCCCCTGTCTCCCCGGCCCCGTCGGGTCCCCCTGTCTCCCCGGCCCCGTCGGGTCCCCCTGTCTCCCCGGCCCCGTCGGGTCCCCCTGTCTCCCCGGCCCCGTCGGGTCCCCCTGTCTCCCCGGCCCCGTCGGGTCCCCCTGTCTCCCCGGCCCCGTCGGGTCCCCCTGTCTCCCCGGCCCCGTCGGGTCCCCCTGTCTGTATTCAGTGAGAGAGGAATTATGTGTTAAAGGGAACCTGTCACCCCCAAAATTCAAGTTGAGCTAAGCCCACCAGCATCAGGGGCTTGTCTACAGCATTCTGTAATGCTGTTGCTGTAGATAAGCCCCCGATGTATCCTAAAAGATGAGAAAGAGGTTATATTATACTCACGCAGGCAGTCCGATCTGATGGGCGTCGTGGTCCGGTCCTGGGCCTCCCATCTTGATAGGATGACGTCCTCTTCTTGTCTTCAGGCTGCGGTGCGCAGGCGCCGGGAAAGGTCAGAGAGGCCTGGGGCCTGTTCACTGCAGTACTTTGTGCTGGATCCGCAGTGTGAAGACAAGAAGAGGACGTCATCTGATGAAGATGGGAGGCACCAGACCGCGATGCCCATCGGACAGGACCGGGACCGCCCCTGGGTGAGTATAATCTAACCTCTTTTTCTTATTTGTTTAGGATACATCGGGGGCTTATCTACAGCATTACAGAATGCTGGAGATAAGCCCCTGATGCTGGTGGGCTTAGCGCGCCATTGATTTTGGGGGTGACAGGTTCCCTTTCCGCACAATTCCATTTTTGCAGCTAAAGCACAGGGGAATTTGGTACAAAATGTGTTTTGCTTTTTTGTCATTAATCTGTCTTTAATGCTTAATTTATTGTTTTGATTTCTTAATCTCTTTATTATTCATTTGCATGTATGCATATATTTTTATATTTCTCTTTTTTATTTCTAACTATTTGACTTGTAATAAACTTGTTTGACAGCTATGAGTTGAATTTTCATTTCTATAATTCTTAAGCACGGGGTGACATTAGTGGAGAGTAACTGCAGGTGGATCTGTATCAGGCTGAGTTTACACATTGCAGGTTATTGGGGAAACGATCTGTAGGGACGTCCTCACCAGTAGACCGGACCCGCACTTCCATGTAGCCCATACAGCCGGACTAGCTGTATGGTTTTTATTTTTGTTGTTTTAATCCATAATTGTTTTTTCTATAAAAGACATAAGCTGGTTTTCTATGAGGGTTTCACTGCTGCTGCCACCACTGATGGGACAGGCTGTGACATTTTCCAGAGGAATAATGTATCTCTGGAATGTTCGGCAATAGTCACATTTTTATTTTTTGTACTAATGGTTTACAAAATTCTGACGACCTGTGACACAGCTGGAATGAATGTGTCGCATGTATTTGTCTTGCTCCATCAATGAAGGAATGTTCCCCTCAGACCTCCTGGAGACTTCACCACCCTGGATCAGACCTAAATCTCAGGACAATAAAACCTCACCCTCCTCATCTATGAACTGCTGCAGTATTTCTGGCCACAACTGTTTCCCCCTCCCATATTGATAGTTCTGCATCACTTGTCTTATTTATGGCCAGTTCTGTATAATATGGGACTCTTCACATTTTATCTCGCTTTTGTTAGCATAACAATCAGATGAGGGCAATCCTGTAAATGTCGGCTGCCCTCGGAGCAATGTTCTTCTATCAGGCCGGGCAGATCTGTATTCAGCTGCGATGTGACTGAGATCAGATGGGTGTGAGCAGAAAACATTGGACGCCATACGGCCCATCAGTGCGACATTTATAAAGCTACAATTCTGTAATATGGAAAACTGGAAATGGTCCTGTAAGATTAATAAACCTGGGCGAGCTCAGCAATGAGAAGTGAGAACACATCATCCCGTTCTCCTGGATGAGCGTGGGAGCGCTTTCTGTAACCACTGCTGTAAAGGTTCCGTCACACTAAGCGACGCTGCAGCGATACCGACAACGATGTCGATCGCTGCAGCGTCGCTGTTTGGTCGCTGGAGAGCTGTCACACAGACAGCTCTCCAGCGACCAACGATCCTGAAGTCCCTGGGTAACCAGGGTAAACATCGGGTTACTAAGCGCAGGGCCACGCTTAGTAACCCGATTGTTTACCCTGGTTACCGTTGTAAATGTAAAAAAAACAAACCCTACATACTTACCTTCCCGGTGTCTGGTCAGGTCCCTCGCCTTCAGCTTCCAGCACTGACTGAGCGCCGGCCGGAAAGTACGGTGGTGACGTCACCGCTCTGCTTTACGGCTGGCCGGCGCTCGCCAGTCAGTGCGGGAAGCTGAAGGCGAGGGACCTGACCAGACACCGGGAATGTAAGTATGTAGTGTTTGTTTTTTTTACAACGGTAACCAGGGTAAACATCGGGTTACTAAGCGCGGCCCTGCGCTTAGTAACCCGATATTTACCCTGGTTACCAGTAACGACATCATTGAATCGGCGTCACACACGCCGATTCAGCGATGTCTGTGGGAGATCCAGCGACAAAATAAAATGCTGGACTTTCCCCAGCGACCAACGATCTCCCAGCAGGGGCCTGATCGTTGGTCGCTGTCACACATAACGATTTTGTTAACGATATCGTTGCTACGTCACAAAAAGCAACAATATCGTTATGTGTGACAGTACCCTAAAGGTACCGTCACACAGTGCAATTTTGATCGCTACGACGGCACGATTCGTGACGTTCGAGCGATATAGTTACGAGATCGCAGTGTCTGACACGCTCCTGCGATCAGGGACCCCGCTGAGAATCGTACGTCGTAGCAGATCGTTTGAAACTTTCTTTCGTCGTCTAGTGTCCCGCTGTGGCGGCATGATTGCATGGTGTAACATATATCGTATACGATGTGCGCATAGTAACCAACGGCTTCTACATCGCACATACGTCATGAAATTATCGCTCCAGCGTCGTAGATTGCAAAGTGTGACAGCAGTCTACGACGCTGGAGCGATATTGTTACGACGCTGGAGCGTCACGGATCGTACCGTCGTAGCGATGAAAATTGCACTGTGTGACGGTACCCTTAGCCTCCTCCTATACTGATATGCAAAAAGCAATAGTGTAGACTAGTCCACACTGTACAACACCCTCAGGGGAAACATACCATCAGCTATGGAGGGTTACCATTGTTAAAACTTAACCTTTAATGGGGATAGCCTAAAATATAAGAACCCAACAAACAAACACATATACATATACAAAGTGCTCAAAATAACCAGTGCTCAAAAAATATAAAAGAATGGAACGGTCTCACCACTCGGGACGGACACTTGGATCTTCAGCCAGTGGGGCTATGATGAGTAACGGTCCAGGGAAAAAAGCAGCAGGCTGGGGCACAAAAATCCTGTCTACCCTGTAACCCCTGTGTAGCTCCTGTCCTTACAAGGACAGGCCCCAAGTGGACCCTGCTATGGACAACTACCAGATGAATGGATGCAAGTAAACAGATTTCCTCATCTCCCTACGCGTTTCATGACCAGTGTAGGAGACTCATCAGGGGAGTTTGAACAGATATATGTGCTACAAGGCACAAAAGTCCAAGCAAAAGAATATACAAGGATAGAAAAAAGAGTCCGTATTTCAATGTGGGTCCCGCAGTGGCTGAGTACCCATCAGCAAGGTATGGCTGTCTGTGTTTGCAGTCAAAATGTGTCCTCACTCGCACCCCCACAAGAATAACCTTTTATTTTAATGCTGGTCACCGCCCCTCATTTGTCAATGCCCTGTTATTGGCTAGTGTAACCCAGATAAGAATTAGTCATACTCACCCAGCATGTGTACACAGCGTACAGCGGTGTGTGTACCGGAAGTGCGGCCGCCATGTGTGCGTCACTTCCACACATGCGCAGGAGAGGTGCGTTCCAAAAGTGGAACGCACAATCACCATATTGTGGGCGTCACTGAAAGTATGCTACAGCGGCGCCAAGTAGCGCAATGTAATTGTGCTAAGATAGTCAACCAGGGGTGTCAAACTGCATTCCTCAAGGGCTGCAAACAGGTCATGTTTTCAGGATTTCCTTGTACTGCACAGGTGATAATTTAATCACCTACACACATAATGATTACAGCACCTTGTGCAAAGCTAAGGAAATCTTGAAAACACGCATGGTTTGCGGCCCTCGAGGAATGCAGTTTGACACCCCTGGTATCAACCACTGATGATTCTCAAATTTTAAAATTTAAGTAAATTTTTTTTTTTAATAGAAAAATTTAGACAATTACCGTATACTGTTTATTTACCACCCTTGTGCAGCATGCCGTAACAACCTGATGCACGCTGCCAGTAATGAAGCATGGTTCAGTGTGCCCTAATTCAGCCTCTCCTCTACTGGGAATTATTGTTGGGGGAGTGACATGAGGAGATCATCAAATGAAGGTCGTGGTGGAGGTGACATAGTTGATCTGGCCCGTTACGTGTCCACATGAAACACGTTCCTCTGGTGCATGCAGTCCACGGGATGTTGTGCACCATATCCTAGGCACAAGCACCGCTGGATGGATAGTGAGGCAAGAACATGTGCAGACGGTGTTAGATTGGATGGCTGATAGCGCCTCCAGTTCCTTCCACTGGGTCCACTGCTGAAAGCGCAGTTTTCACCTGAGGACCGTGGGCATCTTTCTACCACCTCACCCCCTTGCAAATCGGCCAAGCAGTATCAGCCCAAAGTCATGAAGCAGTCTCTTCTGATTTTTTTTTTAACATTTTCTTAACCTGAGCACCACCTGCATCTGAGTTCTAAGTACGAGCTGCAGTAGAGTAGACACCTTAAAAAACATGACAGATGTGAGCTTTCCTCCTGCTCCCTCTTCTGCTGCGGTCTTGACCTCTTCATCCAGCTCACGAACAACAGCCTACCTGCAAAGACAGGATGTGACAGCACCACCACCAGCAGTGTCACCGAGCATCTCCACCCTGTCCCATGGAAGTGTTCATCTCTCCATCACCCAAATCCCATAAAGAGGAAATACCCCACTACCCGCCCACAGGCCCTGGTCCTGAATAACAGCATTTACCAATTCCTGGCCTTTGGAACGCTGCAATTCCAGCTGATGGAGAAAAACCATTAAAAAAAAAACTGATGGTGGTGGCACTTGCGAAGTATGTGGTTCCCATCCAACACTAATGTTTCAAGTTGGCCATCCCTACCCAGCGCACACATGTTGCAACCAAAATCAGGTGTGCACTGTGCAACGCCATCAGTGGCAAGGTCCAGATAACTACCGGTACGTGGCCCAGTAAGTATGGGCAGAGACGTTCCATCTCCCTATCTGCACACTGGGTAAATGTGGCAGCTGGGACAGAGGAGGAAGGCGTTCTAGCGCATGTCCTACATCTATTGCTGGACGTTGCTCTGCCCATGTGGCCTCCTACTCCGCTTACTCCATCACCTAGCAGTAACTTCAACACAGCCAGGGGGAAAAGACAGTAGGCTGTTCTCAAACTCATCATTTTGGGGGACAAGTTCCATACTGCGCAAGAGCTGTGGACAAGGAATAAACGAGACTGATGAGTGGTTGGTGCTGCTTGACCTAAATCCAGGCCTGGTGGTGTGCAATAACGGGCGAAACCTGGTAGCAGCTCTAGGCCTATTCGGTTTGACCACATCCCTTGCCTGGCACATGTGTTAAGCTCAGTGGTGCAAATCTTTCTTAAAAATTACCCATATGTGAGAGGTCGTCTTCACAATTATGGCGTTCACACCCTGCAGCTGCTCGACGGTCTGCGCTGCAGCGTCACTTCTACCTTCTCGCTCAGCGCCTCATATGTGACATATCAACAAGGTGGAACTCAAAAGTTGAATACGCTGTAGAGGCTGCGAACAGAAGCAACACTGGAGTTTCAGCTGCAGCACGCACGGGCGAGTCGCTCTGTGGAACAACACTTCACCATGTCGTGAACACAACAGGGTGGCACTCAAAGTAGCTCACGGGCATCACTGGAGCATGGCAGGGAGGACATAGACCATACACCTCCCACAGAGGACAGTTTGTCTTTGCCTCTGGGCAGCCTGGCATGAACTATTATTATTTATATGGTGCTGTACATGAGAAAGGGGTTACATACCGGTTTATAGACATCATTTACAGCAGGGGTGGCAAACTGCATTCCTCGAGGGCCACAAAACATGCATGTTTTCAAGATTTCCTTAGCTTTGTACAAGGTGCTGTAATCATTATGTGTGTAGGTGATTAAATTATCACATGTGCAGTACAAGGAAATCCTGAAAACATGACCTGTTTGCAGCCCTTGAGGAATGCAGTTTGACACCCCTGATTTACAGTGAACAAATTTACAATGACAGACCGGTACAGAGGGGAGAGGACCCTGTCCTTGCGGATTTACATTCTATGGGATAATGGGGAAGAGACAGAAGGTCGGGGGTGCAGCAGCTCTGGTGGTGGGGAGGCGGCAGAATGGTTATTGCAGGCTGTAGGCTTTCCTGAAGAGATGGGTTTTCAGGTTCCGTCTGAAGGATCCGAGGGTGGTGGCTAATCAGACGTGTTGAGGTGTTGAGTTCCAGAGGATGGGGGATATTGGGGAGAAATCTTGGAGGCGGTTGTGTGAGGCATGAATAAGTGTGGAGAGTAGGAGGTCTTGGGAGGATCGAAGATTACGTGAGGGAAGATATTGGGAGAATAGTTCAGAAATATAGGGAGGGGACAGGTTGTGGATGGCTTTGTAGATCAGTGTTAGTAGTTTGAACTGGATTTGTTGGGGAATTGGGATCCAGTGGAGGGATTTGCAGAGGGGAGGAGAGAAGTGGATTAGCCGAGCAGCAGAGTTGAGGACAGACTGGAGGGGTGCAGGAGAGTTAGCAGGGAGGCCACAGAGGAGGATGTTGCAGTAGTCGAGGCGAGAGATGATGAGGGCATGCACAAGCGTTTTAGTAGATTGAGGGCTGAGGAAGGGATGGATTCTGGCAATATGTTTGAGTTGGAGGCGACAGGAGGTGGCAAGAGTTTGGACGTGCGGTTTGATGGACAGGGCAGATGTTATAAACTGGTGGTTTAGGAGCAACATGGGACGAGCTCTGAAGGAGGTGGTACCTGTACTGACCGCAGTCCCTAAGCTCAACACAACACTAGAAGTAGCCGTGGGATGCTCCTGTCACTCCCTAGGCACCTCGTCACAGCCTGAGAACTAACTACCCCTAAAGATAGAAACAGGAAAACAATCTTGCCTCAGAGAAAATCCCCAAAGGATAGATAGCCCCCCACAGGTAATGACTGTGAGTGGAGAGGGAAAAGACATACACAGAATGAAACCAGGATGTAGCACAGGAGGCCAGTCTAGCTAGATAGATAGGACAGGATAGAATACTGTGCGGTCAGTATTAAAAACTACAAAATCCACACAGAGTTTACAAAAATCTCCACACCTGACTAAAGGTGTGGAGGGTAAATCTGCTTCTCAGAGCTTCCAGCTTAACTGAATTAATCCATACTGACAAGCTGGACAAAACATAGAATGCACAGAACGAATAAGTCCACAACATGTGGACAGAAAAGAGCAAAGCAAGGACTTATCTTTGCTGAACTGGTCAGGATATCAGGGAAATCCAAGCAAAGATGTGAATCCAACCAGGAACCATTGACAAGTGGCACTGGCTGAAGGGAAGAGCCAGGCATAAATAGCCGAGCAGAAAGACAATCAGTGAAAGCAGCTGCAGACTGCTAAATCCAAGGAGCAGCCATTCCACTTAAAACCACCGGAGGGAGCCCAAGAGCAGAACTCACAAAGTGCCACTTACAACCACCGGAGGGAGAGCCCAAGAGCGGAATTCACAACAGGCAGAGTCGAGAGTTAGGCCGGAAATACCACACTGGCAAATCTGTGGCCTTTGAAAATTTTTGATGCAAAATAGTGCTGAATAGAATTTGACTATCACACAGCCAAAAAATAAGTACACCGGCCTCCAATGACCAAACATGGAGCACGCAGATATATGAGGCCTTTTTCGGTGAATTTAAAACACCAAAAAAAAGGGGGCACAAGAGTCGCACACACAACTATGCTACTGTTATAGCTGTTTTTCATTCTGACCCAAATGTCAGCTTACAGATCACCAGTGAGACCAAATCGTGGAGTTACGCCCGTCATTTTACAAGCGCGCTTGGAGACAAAAAGACACCTCACACATATCCTGTGAGCAAGTCACTTTTATCTGCAGTAATAGAGCAAGAAGCAATATTTTATACCATTTACACATAATGCATTTCAATGTAACTCGTAGCCCCCACCATCACCCAGGGTCATACTTTATTTATCATAACCCAGAATATGTTGTACTGACTCTTGAGAACATACATGATAAGAAGTACAGTCTCCTTGAAGAGGAGACAGTCAGACTACTGAGTCAACAGATTCTAGTAATTCTAACACTTAAAGGCAAAAGGCACTTAAAGGCAAGGTAGCTAAAGGCAACCTATTAACCCTTCTATATCAATTTCCCCCTTTTGTAAATGGTATAACCTCTGCTACGGGGTCAGCTGATGTCCACAAAGGAGCTACTGTCTCATGGGTCTAGTACCCACAAGGGGACTTCCTACCTGCTTCGCCCATCCACCCTCAGTATGGACACTCAACTTCCCCATCAGCAGTGGCCATACGGGGCCTATGATACACTACAGAAGGTTCAGCCTTAGATTTTTTTTTTTCTACACCTACATTATTCCATAGCTTAGGTAATATATATATTAGCGCTTTTACGGCTACATAAAAGAATAAGTAAAGCAACAAAATTTGCATACAAGTCTGTAAAACACCGAAAATAATCCATCCCGCTAGGCCGCTAAGCCAATTGGCTGGAAAAAAAGGAGTCTCTATATTGTATTAGTCTCATTAAGAGCCTTAAGGAACCACGAAAATCTGAGTCCAAGTCTCACTGTGCATGCAGTGTGGTGTTAATACCTTCCTTGGGTCCTGGGGTAAGGCTAAGTACAGCATAGTCCTTGCAGATACTGGGCTGTGTGCACAGATCCAACAGTCCAGCAGTTTTTGTCCTTCCGCGTCTTTTATAAGAAAAGCAAGATGTTGAATAAGTTTGTTTATCCAGTGTCTCTGTAAGGTGCAAACATCCTACCACTGCCAGCAAGGTGATTAGGACAACAGTCATTCTGGTGAAAAGATCTTTTTGCAGTGACTGGCAAGGATCCAGGTGGGCTTTCCCTCAAGTTTCCCTGAGGTGAATGTGGTCAGCTGGACTTTAAAACGGGCCGTCAAACCGTGGATCTAGGCTCCTTCTCACGTGTCTGTTTATGACCACCAATCACCTGGATTCAGCTGATATACGTCTGCACTGGCATTAGGATCTGGAATGGATGAAAACACATGTTTATGCACCACATTAAGTCTTTTCTGCAAGGCCTGGACATGGGCTGTCATAGCACCGTGTTGCTTTTGTAGCACCTGTGGGAAGTACAGACCAGTCTCTGGCAAACTACTAAACAGGACTTCAAAAGGACACAAGCCTGTCTTTCTATTTGGAGTGTGTCTGACTGACATGAGTGCAAGAGACAAGCACTCTACCCCGCTCTTTCCTTTGTCTGCCATGGCCTTTGATTTTCCAGTTTAAGTGTCCCATTTAGTCCCATCACTTTCCCAATACTTTGTGGTCTATATGGTGCATGATATGCTTGCTGTACTCCCAGGACCTGCATGACTTCCCTCATTATTTCTCCCGTGAAGTGTGTGTCCCTATCGCTGTCTATGGTTTCTAGGACACCATACCTGCAGATCAGTTTTTTTCATCAGTTTGTCTGCAATCACTTTAGTATTTGCACATTTTACCAGATAGGCTTCCAGCTGTCATGCCGTTGCTGCCGCCGCCTCTCCCCACTGCAGCTCGCCGGGTGCGCACGCGTGTCGCATTCAGCTCTGCGCGTGCGCACATCTGATTCCTCTGTTGGCGCTCTTTCCTGTCCTCTCTGTCATCCTGGAGGACTGTAACCCGGAAGTAGCTCCCATGCTGCTATGTAAACTGCTTCCTGCTGCTTCTCTGTGCCTGATGTTCATTTGTGTTTACAAGTGCTTCTGGCCACCTGTGGTCTCTGAGCGTTCCTAGCTCTCTGACTTTGGGTCTCCTCCGCCCTCTGCAGTGCCTGCCTGTTTCCTGTGTTCCTGCCTTGTTCCTTCAGTTCCTTTTCCTCTGCGGTACCTGCCCGGCTCCTATATCTTTTCCTTGCTCCCGTCAGCCTCGGTGTCTCCATATTGTCCTGCCAGTCTCCGTGCCTCTGTAGCGTTCCCATCTTCTCCCTTGTCTCAGTATTTCCTTTCTGTTCCCTCTTTCCCTTTGTGCCTGCTGTGTTCCCATCTGTTCTCAGTCGACCCTCCAGCTTCCGTGGCGATAGTCCCTTACGGGCCTGCCCCTAACTCTCCCTGTATAGGGGGCGGTCCACCTGGTCAGCTCGTCCGAGAGGGGTTCGTCATCACGGTCCAGTGGGTCCACTCTCCGTTTGAATCTACATGCCCTAATCGGACTGCACTCGGGTGACATCCGAATGCAGCCAGATTCTTACAGCGTCACAGTAACATCAGGCCATGGACCCCGCTGGAGTCTCTGCCACTCAAAAGGAGTTACTCTTTTTGCGTGAAAACCAGACTAGGATCATGTCATTTTTAAAGAATATGGAGTCTCGCCTAGCGGCTTTACAGCCTTCTGATCCTGGTATTGCTCCGCAGTTGGTTGCCCTTCAGCAGGAGCTAGGTCAACAACGGGACACTCGGTCCCATATTTTGAATTTTATGGCCTCCATTAATGATCGGCTTTGCTCCCTCCAGAATGTGGCCTCTGTTTCCACTCCTGTCTCTGCGCCACAACCCTCGCCCCGACTTGCTAGACCTCCTCAGTATGGTGGGGATTCTAAAGCATGCCGCGGCTTTCTTAATCAATGCCAGTTGCATTTTGAATTGTCTCCGCTACTTTATCCTACCGACCGAGCTAAGGTTGCTTTTATAGTATCCCATTTGGAGGGTGAGGCTTTGGCATGGGTTAATCCCCTCTGGGAGCGTGATGATCCTTTGGTCTCCCAACTCAATCCGTTCCTGGATACCTTCCGTAAGGTTTTTGATGAACCTGGTCGTCTGGTCTCTACCACTGAGTCCCTCTTTAACCTTTACCAGGGTACTCTCTCAGTAGCCCTGTACGCCATCCGTTTCCGGACTCTGTCCTCAGACCTTGGGTGGAATAATGAGGCTTTGGTTGGAGCGTTTTGGCGTGGTTTGTCTTCACGGATTAAGGATGAGTTGGCGGGACAGGACACTCCCACCTCTTTGGATGATCTTATCTCCTTGGCCATACGCATTGATCTGCGCTTTCAGGAGCGCACTCGTGAGCTTGCCAGAGAGAGGAGACCTCTTCGCCAGACCACTGTTGCTCGAGGGACTTCCTTTTCTCAAGCAGCCCCGGTGGCTTCTTCATCTTCTCCTGAACCCATGCAGGTCGATCGCCTTAAGTCTTCTGAGCAACGCCGCAAAGAGAGACTCGCACAAGGTCTTTGTTTTTACTGCGGCAGTGCCTCTCATCTCTTATGCGCGTGTCCTCAGAAGTCGGGAAACGCATCCGCTTAGGACAGGTAAGAGAGGCCTTCCTAGGTGGTTATGATTCCTCTCCGCCTCTGGTTTTGTCTGTTATTCTTCATTTAGGTTCCCATCACTTTTCTCTGGAGGCTTATGTTGATTCAGGAGCGGCTGGGAACTTTGTTCAGCTCGAGGTTGTTAACAGGCTTGGGATACCTGTTAGACCCTTGGAGACTCCTAGACAAATAGCTTCCGTCGATGGTCAGCCTTTGCGGGAGACCGTCAACTTGGTTACGGAGGAAGTCGAACTTCAGATTGGAGCACTTCATCGTGAGAAACTGGCCTTTTATGTTTTACCTTCTTTGTCTCATTCTTTCCTTTTGGGTCTTCCTTGGTTGAGAGATCACGAACCCACGCTGGACTGGCGTACTGGAGATGTTCTACGGTGGGGACAGTCTTGTCTGAACAGGTGCCTGCTTCCCGTCAAGCCTGCGTCCTCCTCTCGGTCTGCTTTGGAATCCGTGGGAATTCCTCCTGCCTATTGCGCTTTCTCGGACGTCTTTAACAAGAAGGAAGCGGAGATTTTGCCGCCGCACCGTTCTTATGACTGCCCGATAGACCTTGTTCCTGGTTCTACTCCACCTAGGGGTCGTATTTACCCATTGTCTCCTACCGAGACTCAAGCCATGTCCGAATATATTCAAGAGAATCTGGCCAGAGGCTTCATTCGAAAGTCTTCCTCACCTGCAGGAGCTGGGTTCTTCTTCGTTAAAAAGAAAGACGGTTCTCTTCGCCCATGTATAGACTACCGGGGTCTCAACACCATCACGATCAAAAACAAGTACCCACTTCCTCTCATACCAGAACTCTTTGATCGTCTGCGTGGAGCACGAATCTTTACCAAATTGGATCTCAGAGGAGCTTATAATTTGATCCGTATCCGTTCTGGTGACGAGTGGAAGACTGCGTTTAATACCAGAGATGGTCATTATGAATATTTGGTTATGCCCTTCGGTTTATGTAATGCACCCGCAGTCTTCCAGGAGTTCGTAAATGATGTTTTTCGGGATCTACTTTACACCCGTGTTGTAGTGTACTTGGACGATATCCTTGTGTTCTCTCCAGATCTGTCTACTCACAGAAGAGATGTACGGCAAGTACTTCAGCGTTTGAGAGAGAATCGGCTGTACGCAAAACTGGAAAAATGTGTCTTCGAACAGTCATCTCTACCCTTCTTGGGTTTCATCATTTCCGACGCTGGTTTGTGTATGGATCCGGGAAAAGTTTCTGCCGTGCTCAACTGGCCGCGTCCTCTTGGAGTGAAAACAATTCAGCGATTTCTTGGATTTGCTAACTACTATCGGCAGTTTCTACCTCACTTTTCCTCTCTTTCAGCTGCAATCTCCTCCATGATTCGGAAGGGTGCCAATCCTCATCTGTGGTCGTCTGAGGCCGAAGAGGCTTTCCAGTCCATCAAGCAAGCCTTTGCCTCAGCTCCTATTCTTCATCGTCCAGTGGCCAATAAACCCTTCATCCTTGAAGTAGATGCTTCTGCAATTGGAGCTGGAGCTGTGCTCTCGCAGAAATCCTCTTCTGGTCGTCTTGTGCCCTGTGGTTTTTTCTCAAAGATCTTCTCCTCCTCGGAAAAAAATTATTCCATCGGTGATAAAGAACTGTTGGCAATCAAGTTGGCATTAGAGGAGTGGCGGTACCTCTTAGAAGGGGCTTTACATCGTTTTATAATCTACAGCGATCACAAGAATCTGGCGTATATTCGTTCTGCGCAAAGACTTAATCCTCGGCAGGCCAGGTGGGCCTTGTTTTTCGCCAGGTTTGACTTCGAACTTCGTTTTTTGCCAGGAAATAAAAACTCCAAAGCCGACGCTCTGTCTAGGTCATTCCAGGTGGTGGATTTGGAGGACGAGCCTGCATACATCATTGATCCTGCCAGAGTCATCACAGTTGCTCCAGTCTCTCTTACTTCGTTGCCTCCGGGTAAGACCTTTGTCGCTGAAGGGAACAGGAGACGTGTCTTACTTTGGGGTCACGCCTCCAAACTGGCTGGACATGTTGGTTTCAAAAAAACCTTTCGTTTGATCTCTCGTTTCTACTGGTGGCCAACGTTGTCTAAGGATGTCCAAAGTTTTGTCGCCTCTTGTCCTTCCTGTGCCAAGAATAAGATTCCCAGGCAACTACCTTCTGGGCTTCTACATCCTTTGCCAGTACCTTCCTCTCCGTGGCAACATTTATCTATGGATTTCATCACTGATCTGCCTCATTCTTCTGGTTCCACCGTCATCTTCGTGGTCATGGACCGTTTCTCCAAGATGGCTCATTTCATCGCTCTCCCAGGTTTACCTTCTGCTTCCGAATTGGCAAAGATTTTTGTTCACCATATTTTTCGTCTTCATGGTCTTCCTTTACATATTGTTTCTGACCGAGGTGTTCAATTCACCGCCCGCTTCTGGAGATCCCTCTGCAGATCTATGAACATTTCGCTTGATTTTTCTTCGGCCTACCATCCACAGTCCAATGGCCAGGTGGAACGTACTAATCAGACCTTGGTAACTTATCTCCGCCATTTCTCCAATTCTCATCAGAATGAGTGGTCTGACTTACTGCCATGGGCTGAGTTTTCTTACAATAACCATCCCAGCGAAGCTACTAACAAATCTCCATTTTTTATCGTCTACGGTCAACATCCTGGTCTTCCTCTTCCGGTTCCTCCTGTCTCTACTGTACCAGCGGCTGATCTTCTGTCTAGAGAGTTCTCCAGGGTCTGGCAGGAGACCAAGTCCGCCCTTGAGTTGACTCAAGTTAGGATGAAGAGACATGCGGACAAAAGACGTCTTGATTCTCCTATATTCCATCCTGGGGACAAGGTTTGGGTTTCTTCTAAATTTATCCGTCTCAAAATCCCTTCACATAAGCTGGGTCCTCGCTATATCGGTCCATTCGAAGTTTTGTCTCGTATTAATGACGTTTCTTACAAACTTAAGTTGCCTGCCTCTCTGCGTATTTCTAATTCTTTTCATGTGTCTCTCCTTAAACCTGTAGTTTTTAATCAGTTTCATTCTTCTAACCTTTGTTCTCCTTCGCCTGTTTCCGAGGATGATGTCTTTCAGGTTAGGGACATCTTAGCCATGAAAAAACTTAGAGGGAGAACTTTGTTTTTGGTTGACTGGAAGGGTTTTGGTCCTGAGGAGAGGTCCTGGGAGCCTCGAGAGAACATTCGGGCTCCTCGTATTTTGTCCCGGTTTCTTTCTAGTCTTAAAAAGGAGGGGCGTAAAGGTGGGGGTACTGTCATGCCGTTGCTGTCGTCGCCTCTCCCCACTGCAGCTCGCCGGATGCGCGCGCGCGTCGCATTCAGCTCTGCGCGTGCGCACATCTGATTCCTCTGTTGGCGCTCTTTCCTGTCCTCTCTGTCATCCTGGAGGACTGTAACCCGGAAGTAGCTCCCATGCTGCTATGTAAACTGCTTCCTGCTGCTTCTCTGTGTCTGATGTTCATTTGTGTTTACAAGTGCTTCTGGCCACCTGTGGTCTCTGAGCGTTCCTAGCTCTCTGACTTTGGGTCTCCTCCGCCCTCTGCAGTGCCTGCCTGTTTCCTGTGTTCCTGCCTTGTTCCTTCAGTTCCTTTTCCTCTGCGGTACCTGCCCGGCTCCTATATCTTTTCCTTGCTCCCGTCAGCCTCGGTGTCTCCATATTGTCCTGCCAGTCTCCGTGCCTCTGTAGCGTTCCCATCTTCTCCCTTGTCTCAGTATTTCCTTTCTGTTCCCTTTCCCTTTGTGCCTGCTGTGTTCCCATCTGTTCTCAGTCGACCCTCCAGCTTCCGTGGCGATAGTCCCTCACGGGCCTGCCCCTAACTCTCCCTGTATAGGGGCGGTCCACCTGGTCAGCTCGTCCGAGAGGGGTTCGTCATCACGGTCCAGTGGGTCCACTCTCCGTTTGAATCTACATGCTCTAATCGGACTGCACTCGGGTGACATCCAAGTGCAGCCAGATTCTTACAGCGTCACACCAGCCAACCAGAGAAGAGATCTACACATACTAGGACATTTTTCACACACTCCTACCTTGGGTAGCTGTATGTAGCCAGTCTGCAGTCTCTGAAACGGGTAGAGAGGCCTGGGTGTCGCTTTCTTAGGGATTTTTACTGTTTTACCTGGGTTGTGCTGTGCACAGATAAGGCATGACTGTACGAGCTTTGTGGCTGCGTAACTGAAACCAGGAGCGATCCAGAAGGCATCTTGTGTTGCTTGCGCCATGATTGGGAGCAGGGATCTTGGTATATACGATTTATCCTGATTCTCCCATACTCTTTCTGAGTTCAGCTCAGCTCCCATTCTCCCAGTGTTCCTTCTCTGTTTGGGCAGCTGGAGGGATTTCAGGACATCTAGGCTCAGTGTGGCTGGAATACGCTGACTCCCCGCCACCGTCCACTGCTCCCTAGGCCGCCTTGCTGCTACTTTAGCAGCCTCGTCCGTCCTTCTGTTGCCCTTTTCCTCCACAGAGTCACCGTCCGTGTGTGCTTTTTACCTTGACGATGCCAACCTGGACTGATAACGTCAATGCCTCCACTAATTGTTTCACCAGCTCTGCAATTTTAATGGGCTTACCGGCTGATGTAAGAAACGTTCTGCTTCTCCAGATAGGGCAATAATCATGGGATATTCCCCATGCACAATTTGAATCTGTGTAACTGTTAGCGACTTTACCTGCAGCAACTCTACACGCCTCAGTGAGTGCCTTCAACTCTGCCTCCTGCACCGACATGTGAGGAGCGAGTGGTTCAGCTCGGATTACCTCATGTGAGGATACTACTGCATATCCAATGTAGAGTCGCCCATTCTGGTGGTATCTGGAGCCATCTACAAAAATTAAGAACCTCAAAATATGCATTAGGAACAGGTTTTTTTTCTTCCCACGAACATATGTAAAACCCACTGTCTCCTGACTCATCAGTCCCTATGCCGTCATGTTCGTGCGTCATGTCAACGTCATGTCATGTTCTCTTTCCCACCTGCCAATGCTGTCACCAATTCCCCCTTTTCTGAATCCACAGGCAGATGAGTGGCTGGATTCAGAACATTATGTCTTTTGAGGGTGACATATTCAGGAATTAGTATTAGAGCACATTCAAGTCTGATCTGTCTCTCCTTAGGCAGGTATTTTGGTTGAACTTGTACAAGTATGGCATTAATGTCACGTGGGGAACAAATTGTCAAAAAGAAAAAGTCAGTGTGATCTCACATGCCTTTCAGTAATACAGCAGCTCTTACAGCATGTACACATGTAGAAGACCCTCTAATCACGGGGTCTAATTGTGCTAAGTAGTAAGCTATCGGTCTCTGTTTCTCTCCATGTTGTAGTGTCAGTACTGTGTTAGCATGTCCACCCTGCTCTATGCAAAATAAAAAAAAATGGCTGATCATAGTTTGGAATGTCTGACACAATGAGCAGCTTGAGAGAGTGGAAGGAGTCAATTGCTTCTTGAGTGAGATTGTAGGGGTCTGATGGCAAACAGTCATAGAGTGGGTGCATCATAGCTTCATTTGTGAAGCAGACCTTATCCAAGGCCTACAGTAGGTCACCAAACCTAGAAAAGTGCGTAGATGCTGGTGTGACCTGGGTAAAGGGAGATTTGTATTGCCTGATTTCTGTCTTCAGTCAGGTGTCTTGTACCTTCAGCAATACAATGTCCTAAAAATGTCACCTTTTGTTTGCAATACTGTAATTTGTCACGTGAGACTCTGCAACCCTTTTCTGCCAGAAAAACAAAAACACAGCAAGGAAACTGTAGCTTCCTTGCAGGACATCTGGTCCGGGCAGCAGAGCAAGAGGTCATCCACGTACTGTAGTAGTACAATCTGTGGATGAGGTGGTTGCCACTGCTCAAGAATCCCTACCATCGCTGTTGAATAGATGGTTGGGGTGTTCTTTTCCCCTTTGTGGGAGGACCGTCCAACAGTATTGTTTACCTTCGTGAGTGAAAGACAAAAGATACTGACAGTCAGAGTGCAGTGGTACAGAGAAGAATGCATTTGTCAAATCACTAAGGGTACCGTCACACTATACGATTTACCTACGATCACGACCAGCGATATGACCTGGCCGTGATCGTAGGTAAATCGTAGTGTGGTCGCTGGGGAGCTGTCACACAGACAGCTCTCCAGCGACCAACGATGCCGAGGTCCCTGGGTAACCAGGGTAAACATCGGGTAACTAAGCGCAGGACCGCGCTTAGTTACCCGATGTTTACCCTGGTTACAAGTGTAAAACTAAAAAAAAAAAAAACAGCACATACTTACATCTGGTGTCCGTTACGTCCCTTGCAGTCTCTGCTTCCCGCACTGTGACTGCCGGCCGTAAAGTGAAAGTGAAAGCACAGCCGCTGTGCTCTGCTTTCACTTTACGGCCGGCAGTCACAGTGCTGGAAGCAGAGACGGCAAGGGACCTGACGGACACCAGAATGTAAGTATGTGCTGTTTGTTTTTTTTTAGTTTAACGCTTGTAACCAGGGTAAACATCGGGTAACTAAGCGCGGTCCTGCGCTTAGTTACCCGATGTTTACCCTGGTTACAAGCTAACGCATCGCTGGATCGCATCGCTAGATCGGTGTCACACACACCGATCTAGCGATGACAGCAGGAGATCCATTTGTAAAGAAAACAATGGAGGGCACCACCCAAAGAAATATAACCTATAGAAAAAATCCTGAATCCCCCTCAACAAGTAAACAGACACCATAGAACCAATCGAGAAAAAGTCCTGTTGATCTCCCATACAACATGTCTTTTTCTCGATTGGTTGTATGACAGCGGGAGATCCAGCGATGAAAGAAAGTTCTAAACGATCTGCTACGACGTACGATTCTCAGCAGGATCCCTGATCGCTGCTGCGTGTCAGACACAGCGATATCGTAACGATATCGCTGGAACGTCACGAATCGTACCGTCGTAGCGATCAAAATGTTATAGTGTGACGGTACCCTAACTGTGAAACATTTGGATGTCGCTCTGATTTGTGACCATACAGGGTGTATTAGGGACAGTTGATGTCACACTCACTGTAACATCCTTAATAGCTCGTTAGTCATAAACCATTCTGTAAGTGTCAGGGGAACCCTAGGGTCCTTTTTTTTTTCTTAATGGGATACAAAGGGGTGTTGCAGGGGGAATATCTCTGCACTAGAATCCCTGCCTTAACATACTCTTTAATATTCCTGCTCAGGGCCATTGATTTGACTAGACTTAAGGGGTATTGCCTTAACCAAAGAGGAGTGATTACTTCTCGTGATTTATCATGACAGGGGGAATGGGCAGCCGACCCATATCAGATTTTCCCCTTGCCCAAACGGTGTCTGGTACCTGACTCTTTTCCCTGTCCTCAGACATTCTGGTGTCAGGTGTTACTTTCACTACTCTTGCCATATACACCATTTCTGCAATATTACACAAGTGTTTATATAAGTCACACATTAATGTCCAAATATTTATACCCGTATTTGATTGGGTAGAGTACCCCTTAAAAAAAACTAAATTTGATTAACAAAATGTTACCAAAAGAAAATTATATATATAATATATATATATATATATATATATATATATATATGAGAACAAACCTTTCCCATTTTACAGACAAAGACAATATGATGGACGTATAAGTGCACCTGAGCAGACCTAGAGAGTTGGTGAGCACCAAAGCAGGTGACGCACTAGGATGCAAATTAAGACTTTTACAGATGTGACTAAAGGAGAGAGAGTAGAGATGTACTCTGGACGGTTACAGCTGAAATGGGCAGACATGGGGTACAGTCCAGTAAACCCACTCAATGTTAAAATATTTGTAAATACATTCATTGACGGTATGACAAAAGGCTTATATATGCCAAAAGGCTTATATATATCATATGAAGACAACCTAGAAATACATAGTAACTATACCATCTTGTGTAAGGAAACTATTAAAACTGGTAAATGAATGGAATTATCTCATATATATATATATATATATATATATATATATATAATTACGAAAGACACTGAGTCATAAAACGGGGGAGCACAATGCCATAGGCCACAGCAATGTACAATTCTAAGAAAGTAGCAGCCCTATATAAATCCATAACTAACAGTTCCAAATACAAAAAGAAGGGATTTGAAAAATACCAAATATCAATGCCAGTTGCTTGCGATAAGGTATAAGAAGTGGAAAAGACAAATAAACAGTGACTATGGTTTGAGCCAATATAATGAATGGCTAAAAAACTATATATATCATATGAAGACAACCTAGAAATACATAGTAACTATACCATCTTGTGTAAGGAAACTATTAAAACTGGCAAATGAATGGAATTAAGTGTAACTACAATAGGGCATGATTTACCTGTGGTATAATGTGCACGTGGAAGACCCTGGCGTCCCTCTGCCACAAGTGTTTATATGAAAAGTGGACTTGTGACTGTAATACCCTCAGGAGAGTACTGTATAGTGCCTAGACAGCACTCAACTCTGCTCCCAGCAAATTCATAGGAGTATTGTCACTAACAATAAGTTTGTAAGCACCTCTTGGCTGTCTTGTGACTCTAGTCTTTTCTTGTTTAGTCATAGGGGCTTCAGTCGCTTGTCCCCCTACCCTCAAGTATTCCACAGTCTCGTCAGTAATCATGTCTGGCAGTATCAAGTCTTTGTGTACTAGTTCCAGCTGCCCCAGTGTCAGTCAAGAATTCTGTCTCTTTCCCTCCCGGCACTGGTATGGTGGTCATCAAGGCAGGACCAGGTCCGAAGGGGACAAGAACAGGGCACACATTTGTCACTGGGTTGTCAGTTTCCTAGTCTGAAGGTGAAGGAGGTGGAAGATTGGTCTGAGTATCCATTTTCTCCACAATTCCAGCACTTCACTGTTTCTAAGTCCTTAGGTCCCTTACTACGTCTCTACTGTTTTCCTTGTGCTCCAGCATACATGACACGTCGTCTTATTGTCCTAGTTTCTTCAACTCCTTTAGCAACCTTTTGGAGGTCTTTGGATCTACATTTCTCCATTTAGGTCTGGCTGTCTGTACTGCGTCTCGTAAGCCTTTTGTCATACCGTCAATGAATTTATTTACAAATATTTTAACATTGAGTGGGTTTACTGGACTGTACCCCATGTCTGCCCATTTCAGCTGTAACCGTCCAGAGTACATCTCTACTCTCTCTCCTTTAGTCACATCTGTAAAAGTCTTAATTTGCATCCTAGTGCGTCACCTGCTTTGGTGCTCACCAACTCTCTAGGTCTGCTCAGGTGCACTTATACGTCCATCATATTGTCTTTGTCTGTAAAATGGGAAAGGTTTGTTCTCATGGTCAGCCAATTATTTTAGCGTAGCTAGCTAGTCAGAGGGCTTCCAGGGATAATACTCCTGTATCTGTCTTACACTACCTGATGTGGTTGGTTCTCTGGTTATACAAAGGTATGACCGTAGCAGTAGTGTGTCGGTCATAGTCGGACTTTTGAGCATCAAAACATTCATAACACACCTTACTTCCATCCTGCTGCACTCTCTCAGACGCCATTTATTCACATGCTATTTTCCTCATTTGTCTGTGCCTTTTTGAACATCCAAACATCCATCCACTCACTGGCATGTTTGCCTGTTTCAATATTGGTCTCACATCTTTCACTGCTTCCTTTTTCCAATCTGTACAGCGGTTTTTGGATCCCATTGGGGGCCCTGACTGCACACAGAATAAGTTGCCCATGGCTTCAACTTATCCGCTCAGACACTCACCTCTAAAAATGCCCTTTATTAGTGTGCCTTGCCTTAAACCAGGGTTGCAACATGTGACAAGTCAGAGTGAGTGTCAAGATTTAGCGGGAAAGGTTACACCACCTATTTCCCGGTAGACCTAAAGGATTCTAGCGAGCAGGTTAACCACCTACCACTCGGTAGATTAGCTGTCTAGCACAGCTCCATGGAACGGCAAGGTTACACCACCAATTTGCCGTAGGCTGACTGTAGCAGGTTACTGTTGTGAATTCTGTGGCCAAGCTCCCTCCTGTGGTCGTGAAAGGTACTTCGGCTGGTTCTGTCTATGAGCTTCCTTTGGTGGATGAGAGTGGTACTGCGGCTTCTGAGTTTCCTTCCTCAGGTGATGGGGTTAAGTCGTTAGGTGCTGCTCTATTTAACTCCACCTAGTGCTTTGATCCTGGCCTCCAGTCAATGTTCTAGTATTGGTCTTGCTTTCTCCTGGATCGTTCCTGTGGCCTGTCTTCCTGCATAAGCTAAGTTTTGCTTGTGTTATTTTTGTTTGCTATTTTTTCTGTCCAGCTTGCTATATTGGTTTTTCTTGCTTGCTGGAAGCTCTGGGACGCAGAGGGAGCACCTCCGTACCGTTAGTCGGTGCGGAGGGTCTTTTTGCCCCCTCTGCGTGGTTGTTTGTAGGGTTTTGTGTTGACCGCAAAGCAATCTTTCCTATCTTCGGTCTGTTCAGTAAGTTGGGCCTCACTTTGCTAAATCTATTTCATCTCTGCGTTTGTATTTTCATCTCAACTCACAGTCATTATATGTGGGGGGCTGCCTTTTCCTTTGGGGTATTTTTCTGAGGCAAGCTAGGCTTATTTTTCTTTCTTAGGGCTAGCTAGTTTCTCAGGCTGTGCTCGAGGCGCATAGGACTGGTCAGGAGTGCTCCACGGCTACCTCTAGTGTGGTTGGATAGGATTAGGGATTGCGGTCAGCAGAGTTCCCACGTCTCAGAGCTCGTCCTATGTTTTTTGGTAATTGTCAGGTCACTTTGTTTGCTCTGAACTTCAAGGTCCATTGTGGTTCTGAATTACCTGTTCATAACAGGTTACACCACCTATTACATCAGCCGTGCAGTTGGCTACCTCCTCTGTTGATCCTCAATTCGCTATATCAATCACTCAACTTGAAGCAGGTGAATCTTTTACCAATCTTTTCAATCACATACAAGTGTCCTCTAAAATAGGCACAATTCTTTCACTTTCAAATTCCAACTTGAACTGTACAACATTCCCTTTTTCTTCAATACCTACAGTACTTATTGCTTTAACCACAAATCTCTCAGCGTGTACTAAACCAAAGACAGAATATGCACAGCTCTATATTCTTCAGCAGCTATATGGCCCCCCCTTTCTCTGGCCCGCAGCGCAGAGAGGAGAAATTAAAAACAATTCACGCAGGGGTTCGCCCCTCCCATCAGGTATTCAGTAGAGATAAGGAAGTCACAAACAATTGCGGCTTAATTCCAGCTTCAATCAGAATTTCAGAATTTTAGTGTCCCTTCACTTCTTAGATTTTAATCAGAATCTGAATCTGTTTCCTCAAAACCCTCATCCTCCTGTGGAGCTGGAAACCACGGAACTTCACTGTAAGGGCAAATAACTGTATAATGTGAGAAGCCGCGCCTTGCCCTTTTCTGGCCAAATTCTTCCAGGAAACTTTCCAATGTCAAACCACACATAACACGGGTTTCACTGAATCTCAGTTGTAAATTAAATGTACATTAAAAATATCCACAACTCATTCATCTTGGACCTCCAACAACAGTTAGATAAGTAATGATACTTATGTGATCACTCATACATACATGCTCATTCAGGGATTGTTGTTTCTTTTCCTTTCACTTTCAGTATGCCTGACAAACTATAACTTTTCAACAGGCCTCAGTCTGACAGAACAGACTGTATTTTTTTTTTTAAGTAAGCTGCAGCAGCAGCAGGCAGTTATGGAGCTTTGGGAGGGATGCAGTGGGAGCAATGGACGCACATACAGTGCCTGCAGGCCTTGCACTGATGTGGATATGCTGTGCTCTGCCTGCCTAGTGCTGTAATATCGGGACCCACGAATTAGCCCTAAAAAGGACTGTTGGTTTCTGAGGAGTTGTGGATGTAAGAGTTGCCGACCTACATTAACTCTAAGGCTATGTGCACACGTTGCAGATTATTTGCGTTTTTTTAGCGTTTTTGCGCTATAAAAACGCTATAAAACCGCAAATAATCTGCATACATTAAGCATCCCATCATTTATAATGGAATCCGCAATTTCTGTGCACATGATGTGCTTTTTTCCACATGAAAAACGCATTGCGAAAAATAATGAACCTGTTCATTAATTTTGCGTTTTTTTGTGGATTTCCCACTGTCTAATGCATTGGGAAATGTCCGGGAAAAACTGCGCAAAAACCGCGTCAAAACCGCGCAAAACACGCGCAAAAAAACGCATTCGGATTTCATGCGGAAATCTGGCAGAAATGTCCGGATTTCCACAGGAATTTTCTGCATGAATTCCTGAACGTGTGCACATAGCCTAAAAACCACGATTGTGACCCTATCTCGGCAGCAGCTCTCCCTACTCTTGCTGAAACAGGAACAGAATGCGGCGAGCAGGGCGGCGCCAAGACTCTTATACTCGGGATGATGCTGTACAGCCCAGCCAATCACTGCACGACCACAACAAAGATGGCTGCCACGTTTCATGGCCTGGCAGACAATCCCTGCACGGTGATTGGGTCTCTAAAGTCCACCAAAACTGCTGGGTGGAGACACCAGTTACTGCCGAATAATCCCAGAAATGCTCGGTGCTCGCCGAGTACCCCGATACACAAGCAAATAACGAGTAGTGGCAAGCATGTTCACTCATCACTATTTCTGAACTCTTCCTGAGTTAAAACATTAGTACTGTTGTTTCTAAATGATTATGAACTTGTTTTCTTTGCATTATTTGAGGTCTGAAAGCACTGGGGTTTTTTATTTTGACCATTTTTCTTTGTTAGAAAAAAATACTAAATTTATTGCTTGAAAATTCTGAGACATGTTGTCAAAAGTTTATAGAATAAAAGAACAATTTACATTTTACTCAAAAATATACCTATAAAGAGAAAAATCAGACAACCTGGACATTTTGCAGTGGTCTCTTAATTTTGGCCAGGGCTGTAAGTATAATTACAGACAGGAAGCGAAATGGATATTGCGAACGAAAGCTACCGGCCCAGCCGGTTTAAATGATAAAGTTGATATGTCGGTCTTTTTGTAGTTTTTCTTTTTTGTGGCTTTTTTGTCGCTTCGTGGATGTTTTTCATATTTTTCATGTTCTCCATTTTTCTCAGTTTTGCCATATGTCTGCTTTCTCTTTTTGAGTATTGTTACATTATTGTTTGCTGTATATTTATACAATTTATATGTAAGTTTGGTAGATATGCGTATGCCATTATTTCTCCCTTCCTTTGGCTCTCAAATAGATTATGCGAGCAATGACTTTGAATAATCCTTTAGCTTTAAGATACGAAGTACTTGCCGCCGTATTTCTATGGTGGGACTGTATGTATATACATTTTTGTATAGATATATATATATATATGTATTCGTTTGATATCAGTTATATGCGCTTGTTTTTAATTGTTTTTAACACACTGTGCACTTTTTTTCTGTCCGACGGGTTGATGACACAGGTGGAGTTCGTATTCATTTACTTACTTAACCTGGCGTCACTTCCCGTTTGGTTATGGACCCGTAGAAGCGCTCGTGTAGCGCGAAACGGCCGTCGTCTCGTTTGCCGCACTCCCTTTGGTCATTTCCCTCTCCCCCCGTGCCGTGAAGATGTCCTGCTTTGTGTTCGAATAAACACCTTCAACTGCAGTTGGTGAGTGCATTTGCGATTCTTCTTTGCTGTTTGGATTCATATGGACTTTTTTTCATGCAAATAGCACCTCCTTCTCTCTCTCGGACTGCTATAGCGGACCTGAATGTGTTAATTTGGATTTTCTCTACGTTGGTGTGGGGGGTTGTGCTGCTCCTTTCTTCTTTTGTTTTCTGACATTGAGATATCTTCAGAGCACGCACACTCCCGCACACTCCCGTGGAGAGATTTT